>NC_090832.1:59965000-60565000 GCF_028021215.1 Eschrichtius robustus | reverse complement strand
ATTCTAAGAGCTACTTATTCCATTATTCAAATTCTTCCTGATAGTCAAATACCTTAAGATTCAATAGACTAATATTTTGGTCATTGACAATAGAAATCTGTGTTTCCCATATGTTCCAGAACCAGATGGTTCAGGTTGGCCTTTTATTTGTCAGGCTCAATATAAAACACTGCTTGCTCGCTCTCAGGGTTTTAACAAAGACCAGCCAGCCTCCCGCATCCCCTGGTCCCCCACTCCAGGGTGTGACAACAGGCTGAACCAAGAGATGAGCAACTTCTCAGCTGCCGGCCTCCGAAGGCAGTCTCAGCATGGCCAGCCCCCACTTCTGCTCCTGCCTGCTTTTTATGCAGGCCCTTGATTGAGAATGGTCCAGCTGGGCAGCCTGTTAACTCCTTTAACCCATTCCTATCCAGCCCATCTCTATTAGGCCTGACCCTCCTCTTGATCAGAGCTACCATTCTAGTGAGCCTACATTGAACCCTTACCCATGCCCCCCTCTTTTGCATCTTAAGTGCCCAATCCTGACACAAATAGAACTGAAAGAAGCTAGTAATTGTTGTGCATCCACTATGTGGTGAATGCTGAGCTAAATCCTTGTAACTGTCATGATATCATTTAAAGTGCAGAAAGACGCAAGATGAGATGTGATCATACCCATTATACAGAAAAGGAAACTGAGACCCAGAGATATTGGATAACTAGCCACACGTCTAGTAAGCGGTAAAACAGGATTGCCACTCATATATTTCTGACTGTAATGCCATGCACATAGCTCCCCTTAGACACTCAGAGGCAGAAATACACACACACACACACACACACACACACACACACACACACACACACATACACACATACACATCAAATTCCAAGCACTATTGAACCTTGGATTATTTGTCTACAATCTCCAAAATTTCCAATTTTTGACAGAGAAGTTGTACATCTCTGAGCAAGACTCTTGGCTCTCAACAGTAAGCGGGAGAAAGAGCCAAGGAGGTTGGAGAAGTAGGTCTTCGGAAGTTACTAAAAGGGCATTGTAAATATGGTGGCTTTTGCTCTTAATGAGATGGGAGGCTTTGGTAAATTTGAACAGAGAAGTGTTCTGATCCAATATAGACTTTAACAGGATTTCTCTGCCACTGAGCTGAAGTGAGTCAAGGGCAGCTGCAGGCAGGCCAGTGAGGAGGCCAAGAGATGATGGCAGCTTGAGCGAGCCAGTGGAGGTGGTGATTGGTGGTTAGATGCCAAATACAATTTGAAGACAGAAAAAACAAAATTTCTGACACACTGTATTTCTTGGATTCTGTCTTGTACTGTTCATGGTGACCTTCCCAGCTAGACTGTAAGTCTCTTAAGTATCATGCCTTGCAGTTTCTCTTGGCTGTTTCATAAATCTTGTGTTGGGCATGGTCTGAGGTATAAAGACCCTTCGATGGATGGATGAGTAATTCATTCACAATTTTTTCCCTCCTGTATTCTCTCTTCTTCCATCTATATGATGCTTCTTGATTTCAAAGAAGACACTGTTAATGCTTTGGTGTAAAGACCAAAACTATTATTACTGGCAGGAATAGATAGAAAACATAACCAAATAGATTCACTGAGAAGCCTGAAAATTGACCTAATCCTAAAGAGAATTTCCTCGCTAGCTAACGCTCTTCACTAAATTCTACTATTCCATTAAGCACCTATCATGTACCAGATGCTACCAGGAATTCAAGAATTAAAAATATCAGGGTCTCAGGCTTCAAGGACTAACAGGGAAACCAAAAAGTAATTGAATACATCTCTCAAATACAAAGTGATAACTTGTGTATTAATGCAGGAATGTATAAATTGCCAAGGCGAGTACAGAAGAGGGAACATTCACACATTCCCTGGGGTAGGAGTAAAGTGGTGTCTTCAAGTTTGACGTACTCTTCATCCAGATTTCCTAAGATTGTACTTGTTCTTGCCACAGCTCAGATTATCACTGCAAGGAGCATAGGGAATCAATTAAAAGAGACTGCAACTTCAAAGCTGGAGAAGAACAAGAATACCTTGTTCAGTACCACATTGTATGTACAAGACATTTAAGACACAGAAATGTTAAATGACATCCTCAAGGACACACAGCTGAATGAGTACAGTCCTAGAATTAGAATTCAGATTTCAGACCCTTTGTCTCCAATTTTTATGTTATCTCATGAGATGTATCAAGTACACTCCATTTTTTATTCATTACCTTCTTATTTCGAGTTTATTCTTTAATTTGGCTTATCCTAACTCTTTCATTCATTTATTTTACAAATATATATTCAATAATTCCTATATGTTAGGCACTTCCCTAGGTGTGCTAGTTATTGGCTATTGACTCGCAGCTCCAAATATACCCTTCTACACTCTGTTTTGTGCCATGAGGTCCTTCCATGTTAAATTATCTCTGTTATAAAACAGAAACTGGTACGGTTTCTGTTTTCTTAAATGTCAGACCCTAGTGCATCTGCTCTGTGTCCATCACTTCTCTGGGTGCTAAAAATACAGAAGTAAGCAAAGCAGACTCATTTCCTACCATCACAGAGCTTATGGTCTAGTCTGAGAGACAGACCCTAGTCAATTGGTTACAAAATGGTAGTGTAATTACAGACAGTAATAGTGACACTGAGGAAAGATGCATCTGGTAGCAAAAGCTCAGAGGTTTTTTTTGGGTTGTGTGGTCAGAGAGGGCTTCCCAGAGGGGTACCACCCCAGAAGAGACCCAACCCTGGAGGTGTGCAGGTCAATACTCTGTGGAAGAAAGAAGGGAAGGCCCATGACACATTGGAGGAGCTAATATACAGCCGGTCAGAGAGTCAGAGAATAGTTTGATTCCCTCTTATTTATTTTAAGATGAAGAAATTTGGACTTAAGCTTTACAACTAGAAGCTGTAGTAAACTTTTTAATTTTATGACACACTCTTCTGTCTCTGGGCTGCCTGAGTTTGGTGTGTAGAAACTACATACCAGAAATGCACATTTTCTTTTTTTTTTTTTTCAAGATCTTATCCCGATATGAAGTCCCTTCAGGGATCTTTAGTTATGCAGGTATAGATTCTGTAATCTATTCCGAAAGGAGCTTTGATATGAGAATATATGTGTTGATTTCATTAAGATTTAGATATGTTAGCATATATTTTGAAAAATTCCAACTATCATTAAAATATATGCAAAATTTATTTTTTAGAGATTATTTTGGGGGAAGTAATAGTCACTTCATATGAATAATTAAAGTATCCTTTTGCACTGAAAAAATATATAAGGCAATTTGAAAGACAACATTTAATTGAGTTTAGAGGAAGACTGGAATTTTGTAGGAGGGAAAAGGGACATACTCTTTTCTGTTTGCTTCCTATTCCTATCGGAAAGGAAATATTTTCTTTCCTTTGCATTCATTTCCCTATTTTAACCTCATTTCAGACCTTCATCACCTCCCAGTTGCCCTATGGTACCAGCCTGATAAGTGGTTTTCTGCCTTTAGTCTGTATGTACACACATGCCCCCCACACATACTCCTTCCACTCTGTGCCCCATCACCAGCTTAATCTTAATTGAACTCTAGTTCTATATGATACTCCCCTTTGGCTACAAAGTCAAGTCCTTCTACCATAGCATGAAAGGTTTTTATTTTCTTCTTTCTAAACTTGCTTCTAATGGTATCTTCAACCTGTGCATTCTAATAGGCTACATATTAGACTTACCTTAATAAAATTCTGTCGCTCAAACCTCACTCCAAGCCAATTACATCAGAATCTCTGGGTGGAGAACCCTAGCATTTGTAGTTTTAAAAGCTCTCAGAAGGTTCTAACATGCAGCCGGAATTGGGAACTACCAAGTCTGATGTGACAGCTAAACTGGACTCAACATTGTTCTTTCCCACATCCCGTAGATACTGTTCTTATTTTATTATTCCAACCCATTAATATCAGTGTGGGTTTTGGTGGAAATTATGATACCTGAAGAAATTTCCTCTCTAAATGTTAAGTTTCAGGACTTTCCTGTGGTCCAGGGGTTAAGAATTCGCCTTCCAATGCAGGGGGTGCAAGTTCGATCCCTGGTCGGTGAGCTAAGATCTCACGTGCCTCGAGGTCAAAAAACCAAAACATAGAGCAGAAGCAATATTGTAACAAATTCAATAAAGACTTTTAAAATGGTCCACATTAAAAAATCTTAAAAAAAAATAAATGTTAAGTTTCATTACAATTTAAAAAGCTAAGACCATTAAAGAAAGGTTTCCTCTTAATTAAAATAGTATAGGTACTTCTAAATATTTTCAGTATGTCATTCTACTTTGAGTATTATTCAAAGTTGGTCTTGCCTCCAGAGTACTGTTAGATGCTTATGTTGTACTCATTATGGTAACCTACCTGTTGGATGGTGTCATTGCACGGGGAACAGAAGTGATGTGAGCTCCTGAAAACTATGCTTCTAAGTCTGACTTTTCTCATGTCTAAACTGGGACAGCAATAGAGCAAACCAATATAAATGAGAATGCAAGAATGCCTTCAGTATCAGAAACGTTAAAGGGCACCCAGTACAGCAGTGGGCACAGTGTAGTGTCTGGCATAAAACTGGTGATCAATTCATGTTTGTAGAGAGTATGAACAAGTAGACAAAGGACCCACATTGCTTGTATGTTATGTCCCGTATAGACTCATCATCCTTATAAATTAGCTTTCTGTCAAGCTCTGCTCTTGGGGGAACCCAATCTAAGGCACATTACCACATGATTCATTTATCTGCAGATTTAGCAACAAAACAGAACCACTTTGTGTCAGTCTTGTCTATTATATGTGTTCAGCAGAGTTGTTTTAAATTAAACATAATTATCAGCTTTACTCAAAAATCCAGTTCTACTAGATGTATTGTGTACTGTATATCCAAGACTTTATATTAAAAGCTGGGAATACAAAACAGATAAGGACACAATTAAATACCTACTACTGAGTATTAAGAATCATGTTTTAAATTGTTCTGAAGA
This sequence comes from Eschrichtius robustus, assembly GCF_028021215.1. Taxonomy (NCBI): domain Eukaryota; kingdom Metazoa; phylum Chordata; class Mammalia; order Artiodactyla; family Eschrichtiidae; genus Eschrichtius; species Eschrichtius robustus. The sequence continues at coordinate 60,560,004 of NC_090832.1, read as the reverse complement.
CTCTAGTGGCAGGACAGGAATAAAGATGCAGACGTAGAGAATGGACTTGAGGACAAAAACTACATGAGCCACGGACCTTCCCTTCATACAAGAGCAAAAGCCATCTACTGCTGGGGATGTGACACTTCTCTGACACAAAAAGAAAGTCATCTGATTTGGGAGAAATAACTAATCTGAATCATCCAATATCTATGATATGAAAATTTGACCAAAGATAAAAATTTTTCCCACAAAGATCATCCCAGGCCCAGGAGACTTTACTTATCAACATTTATCAAACATTTAAGGAAGAAACAACACCAATTCTACAAATCCTTTTTAGCAAATTGAAGGGGAAGCAACACTTTCTAAACTCATTTAATGAGGCCGATTTTACACAAATATCAAAACCAAAGACACTGCATGAAAAGAACACTAAAGATTAATAATCCACATGGACATAGATATAAAAATTGATATAGACATATCAAATGGAATCCAGCGATTATCAAAATATAATACAGCATGATTAACTGGAATCCAGGAATTCAGATTTGAAATCAAAAGATGTAGTAATTTACCACATCAACAGACTAAAAAAAGGAAAACTGTATGACTATCTCAATGAATGTAGAAAAAGAATTTGACACAATGCAATATCCATTAATGATTTTTTAAAAATCTTAACAGACTAGGAAAAGAAGGGATCTTCTTTAAATTATTAAAAGGCATCTAAAAAATGTATTCACTAACCTCATACCTAAATGTGAAAGACTGAATTTTTCCCCCAATGCTGAAAACAAAACACATATTCTGACTTGTATCCAAATTATATAAAGAGCTCTTATCACTCAATAATACCACCTAATAAAAATATAGTCAGAAGATTTGAACACACACTTTAACAAAAGTATATGTAAGTTAAAACCGTAATGCGATGCCACTTCATTCAAATAGGTAAAATTTTAAATATTTAAAACAACAGGTAGAGCAAAGATTTAGAACAATTGGAACTCTCATACGTTTATGGTAAGAACTCAGAATGGTACAACTACTTGGGAAAACTCCTTGGCAAGTTTTCAGAAAGCTAAATAAACACTTATATGATGCAGCAGTTCCACTCCTAGGTACTTATTTTAAATAATTGAAAACATATGTTCACAATAAAAGTTTGTACATATTATTCATAGCAACTTTATTCATAGTAATCAAAAATATGAAATAATCTATATTCAGCTGGGAAATGGATACAAAAATCGTTTTCCTTGTTTATATGTATATTTGTTGATAGACTATTGATTTTTTTATAGCCAAAATAATAAAGTAAAATAAAATGCATGACAAGAGTGAACAGAGTGGGAGTAGATGGAATTATATTTTTGTAAGGTTTCATATTTTTCTGACTTTGTATAACATTTGAGTAGACTGTGTTAATTTAAAGATGTATATTGTAATCTCTAGAGGGACCAGTAAAAAAAAATTACTAATAAGTATATGAAAAAATCAATAAAAGGATAAAACAGAAGAGTAAAAAATATTTGATTCAGGCAAAAGATGAAAAGAAAGGCGGAAAATGGGAGCTGATGTTACAGATAGAAAACAAATGCTAAAATGCTACACTTAAATCCAACTATATCAATAATCACAGTAAATGATTGTAAATGAACTAAACACTTCAGTTACAAGGTAAAGATTGTTGAACAGAATTAAAAAGCTGAGCAAAACTGAATGCTGATTATAAGATTTGTAGTTTTTTATATGCTTATTTAAATAGAAAGAAACTGACAGGTTGAGAGTAAAAGGGTGATAAAAAGACATGAAAATATTTAAGTACAAGAAAGCTAGTAAGGCTATATTAATGTCGAACAAAGTAGACTTCGAGCAGAGTTTTATAGAGTTAAAGAAGGGGGATTTGTAGTGATAAAAGAGTCAGTTTCTCAAAAAGACATAAAAATCCTAAACGCTTATGTATATAATACCTGAGCATTGGAATACATGAAACAAAATTGACAAAATTAAAGGAAAAATCATAAATTCACAATTGTAGCTAGATATTTTAATAGCCCTTTCTCAGTAACTGACAAGGAAAGTAAAGAAAAAAGTCAGGAAGGCTATAAAAGATATAAACAATTATCAACTAACTTGGCCCAAATGACATTTTAGAACACTCTCCCAATAACTGCAGGATACTCATTCTTTTAAAACTTACATGGAACTTACCAGAATAGATGGTATGTTGGGCCGTAAAACAAGTCTCATTAATTAAAAAAAAGGATCAAAATCATACAGAATATGTTCTCGAAATATTTGAAAATCAAACAACACACTTCTAAAAAACTCATGAGTGAAAGAAGAAATCACAAGGAAAATTGAAGGTATTTTGAACTGAATGATAATAAAAAATACAACATATCAAAACTTGTGAGATACAGCTAAAGTGTTGCTTGAAGAGAAATTTGTAGCTTTAAATGCCTATTTTTAAAAAGAAAAAAAGTGTAAAATTAATTATCTAATCTTCCCCTTTAAGAATCTAGGAAAAGAAGAACAAACTATATTTGTTAACTTACACAAAGTAAGCTACAGTAAGTAAATAATAAAAAGAAGAACACAGTAAAAATTTAAAATGGGCAAATAATAGATAAAATTAGTAATGTCACAACTTGTTTTTTTAAATGATTGGTAATATTTATAAACCCACAGAAAAAGAGAGAAAACACAAATTACCAATGTGAGGAATGAAAGAGGGAACATTATAACAAATTCTATAGACATGAAAATGATAATAAAGAGATATTATGAATAACTATGTCAATAAATTCAACGACTGAGAGTGAAATGAACAAATTCCTGAAAAACATAACTTACCAAAGCTGGCACAACAAAAAATAGAAAATCTGAACAGCGCTAGATCAATTAAAGAAATTGAATTCATAATTAAAATCTTTCACTGAGAAAACTACAAGTCCAGATGGTTTCAATGATAAATTCTATCATACATTTAAGTAAAAAATAATACCATTCCAAAATAAATTATTCCAAAAACTGCAGGAGGAGGGAATATTTTCACACTCATTTTATATGGCCAGCAAAAACCTGATCCCAAAATACTACAAAGATATTACAAGAAAATTAAATTACAGATCAATTTTTCTAATGAACATAGATGCAAAAATCCCTAACAAGTATCAGCAAGTAAAATCCAGCAATATATGTAAAGAATGACATATTCATGACAGTGCAGTTTATCCCAGGAATTTAAGGTTGGCTTAACATAGGAAAATCAATCAAAGTAATTCACAGTCGTCACAGAATAAAAGAGAAACAAATAGTGTATGGTGTTACTTAAAAATAAGATATAAATAGAAGAAAACATTAGAGGGCCTTATGTCAAAATATTATCAGTAATAATCATTGGATCATTGGGTGGTACGACTGTGAGAAATGTTTTTACCATGGTTTCCTGAATTTTTCCAAGGTTACTGCAAGGAGTATGTGTTGTATTTCAAAATTATATGAGGGTATGTGTGTGTGTATGATCAGCAAGGTATCTGAATATGCCTTCAAAGAAGCCACAGCTAATGGAGACAGACACGTAGACTGGTGATTTCAAATGGATGACAGACCTTGAAATTTTCTGATGAGAGAAATGTGTTAATCCAAGTTTAGCTATTGATAGCTTTTAATCTTTGTCTTCTAGCAAAGTGATGTTATTTAGGTGCAAATTGAATTCCTTTTCAAAATTTACTCTGCTTTTCTAGTAGAAAATTACCGAGGAATGTAAAGGACTTCCCAATTTGTGATAGTAAACTTTCTACTCCTCTCATCAGAAGAATTTTACATGTGTACCTGGCATCACCTTGGTAGCATCAAATAATAGCAAGCATTACGATTTGGTTCTGGTTTATTCTGACATTACAGCACATTGATTAAGTGAGCAAATCTACACCTGGAATAAAAACTGATGATATGCTTGATATCAGCCTTTTTGTTTCTATTGAAAATTAGACACAGTATAAAACAACAGTGACGTCAATTAATAGCATAACGAATAGTTAATTCACCAGGACTTTTATTCTTGCCAGGCCAAGATCTTAAATCAGAAGATGAGTGTCAGATTTGGATCCTGTAGTGTTTCAGGAAAAAAACAAATTTTAAAAACCAACGGCATTACGTTGAGAGGCATTTTCTGTAGCCCTTTGATATGGAACTCTGACTGAAGCTCAGCAGGCCAGACATTAATCTCAACTTTCATGTAATAGACCACTGATGCTCCCGGAAAATAAAATTATAAGACTCTCGTGTTCCCCCGAACAGATTGAGAAATGTGCCAGGAGGAATTATACCTTAAAATCTTCTATTTTGTTTTCCATCATAGGGTCAAGAGGAGAGAATATTGTGTATTTGGCTATAAAATCATAATGAATATTTATTTAGCACATTTTTCTTTTAGAAATTGTATGCGAATTGGACTAGAAAATGTTTCATTTTCCCACATCGTATTGTTTGCTACTCAGGTTGTGAGCGTGAGTGTGTGTGTGTGTGTGTTTGTATATGTCTTTGCATGTGCTGTCATAACCTATCTGGCCAAGCATGGACTGTCTCCAAAGATTAAGTGCACCTATTTTGAACTGGAGGCTGAACGCCATAATTTTTAGCTAACCCGTTTCCTTCTTAGTGAAAACAGAAATAAAAATATATTGTGCACACTTCATTGCTAGAGCCTTTGACCTCAGCTGCCTGTCTAGCTGAGACTGTGATGAATGCTGTGTGTCCCTTCATTTTTAATTGCTCATAAATTGTTATCCCACGAAACACAAAACTAGCCTTGTCCTCATTTTAGTTGGGGTTGGAGGTCAGCCTAACAGTAATACAATTAAGGAGTGTCTTTGTGTGGGAGTGTGGGAGTGAGGAAGGCACTAGGCTTGCAGAAGAGGGGTTAAGAAATGTACTAGTCCTTTCTAAGGAAAACACAAAGAAAATTCCAACTTTTGAGCGAAAACATCACAAATACAGTAAATCATGCTTGTTTGACAGTTGTGTCCAAAGTGCTTTGAAGGGCATTTCTGGACGGCAACAAAGAAAGTGAATTATATTTCATTCCTGTGTTCAAGCAAAAATGTGTTTTTGAGATTCATGATGTTGAGGATAAATTAATTCTGTGAAAAAAAAATACGTCTGGTTTCAGAAGTGCCATCAAAACCCAGGGTGTTTTCAAAAGAGACTGTGGATATGGGAATCTAAGGCAGAAGCTCGCCTTCGGCTTTGTGTCACTCTCTGTCATCCCCGGGTAGCAGCTCATGGCAAGGTCTCCAGCTCACATCTGACTCTGAGGCACCGTGGATCTTTTCTGTGGGTTTTGCAGAGTCAGTCATGGTTTTCAATTATACTTCCCCTATTGCTCAGCAACTAAGGTGTGACCTTAAACAGTCATGTTTCAAATATCAATGAAACTAAAGCTTCGAATTTCCTTTCTCACTTGTGAAGACTGTCAAAAACAGAGATGATTGTGCGTTTTCTTTATTCCGCCTAAAATAGTGTTTAAAGCCCAGCTAGTGGCCTATTGACTGATTTTATTATTTTGATTAAACCAAACCAGAAGCAGCATGGTCTAAATGCAAACGGAATTGGACTTATTGTGAGACCACTCCTTTCCTTTTCTTCCAGTCATTCTTCTGACTTCCTTTAATTTCAAGCAAGTGGTTTGACTTCCCTGGATTAGACTGTTTTCAAAATGAAAATATACCTTCAATAATTACCTTATAAAAATATTGTGTAGACAAGGGAAGATTATGTATGTGTTATAGACTTCTTTCTCAGAATAAACATGTAAAATACATTTTGGCTGTTGCTATGATTCTTAGTCTCATTTTAATCACTATTTTCTTGTTTTAATCATATTTCATAGTACCTTTTGAATATTTTGTCAAGCTTGCTTGAATTCTGAATAGACAAATGGAATTCCCAGTATTAACTACTCTATTTATTGTCTCTTGAATTTATTTGTAGCAAGTGAACTTTTTTTTTTTTTTCCCAGTAGAATTTACACTTCTATCTGGCTTAACTTCAGCAAGATAGAGAATAGGTTAGCTGTAATATCACTCACTAATGCACCAATTTGACCATGATTAAACCCTTCTACACATATGTTTGAAGTACTTACTATATGCCAGGCACTGTTTTAGGTACAGAGGATAAAATCATGAACAAAATAGAAAAAAAAACTTCTGTCTTTAATGGAGGTGATACTCTATTTATTTGATAAATCTGGTCAAATTATAATTCCTAAACATATAAGCAAGAGGATAACATAATACAGGAAGGGACAATAGGGGGTCCATTAATAAGATCACTGGATTACAAGTTAGGAATGTGGAACTAGAGACCAATTCAACTATTCCCTAGCTTTGGGATCTTATCCAAATCACTGGATTCCATTTTCTTACTCTTAAAATGAGTTGGTCTTTTCCAATGCTAAGATTATTAGATTGTCTATATCATGGAGAAATAATCCCCTCCTCCTGCTCCTCAATGAGATGAGGATGGGGGGAGGGGGAGAGAGAGCGCAATTATTTTGAGAGGGAGAGAGAGAGAATGATTTAGTATATCAAGATCAAGAATATCCCTCCCTTTTGGCTGGAAACTTTTACCAGAAAATTTCAGAGTTTTTAAAGCATGACGACGATGAAAAGTTATCACTTTTTTTAGAGAAATTTTCTTTTTCTTTGTTTTGTACTTGAAAAGTAAGCTCACGGCAGTAGCAAATGATTCTGGTGCTTGGTTTTCTGGATGTAGACAGTATTGGCGCTTTGTCATAGGAAGGAGGGCAGAGCTGACTGGTTCATAAGGTTCCCAGTGGTCCGAATAGCAGAAAAATCTGTCAGAGTCATGATGAGCAAGTTGTTGGCTGAATTCAGCAACACACGAGTCTAAAAACCAATCACCTGTGCCCTCACCAGTAACTGCTACTTGACTGCAATAAGAATCACTACAGCTTTACATGCTACCAAAAATGATAATAATGATGTTTCCCAGCCTTAATAGGGAGGAAAGTTTTATTTTTAGGGCATTTCATAAAATCCTCCAAACTGAAAAAAATCTAAGTGAAAGTATTAAATATTACATATAAGAATTAGAGGTATATCAAAGTTTTGCCTAATACACGATGCAGAGAATGGAAGTTGTAATTTGTATTAAACATTGCAGATACTTTAGACGTTAGAGAGTATTTTAGTTTAGTCTCAAACAAATAGCTTAGGTAATATTTAAAATAAGATTAAAATATTTTTCTAGTTGTTACTGGAATTTAACTTTTTCTCCCTTTCCCTATTTGAGAAGTTCCTGATGGCTGTTGATGGAGCTTTCTGGTTTATAACTTTCCTGAAGACCAAAAGAACTGGATTCACACACCAGCATACCTAGCATTTTGCAATGAGTGGTAGAATCAAGATAGAGCAATGTGAACACACATCACCAGCTGACAAACGGACGCTTTGTTTTGTTTTGTTTTGTTTTTGTTGTTATCGACTATCTCCCCACTGTAATGTATACTTGGTGAGAGCAAGGGATTTTGTCTGCTTCGCCCTGCCCCCACCTCGACTCTGCTATATCCCCAGGGCCCAGAACAGCAACTGACCCATAGTAGGTGCTCAATAAACATTTATTGGCTGAATTACTACGTTTATTACTTCCTGAAGCATGAATAAAACCACTAAGCTTCTGTAAATCAGTTCCCAAATCCAATGGGTTCTAATGCTAACTTTCTCAAGGTGTCATTTGCTACTTTCTTCTTGAAGTGTGACATCCCTGCTGGTTTGAAATAACCAAATTAGTTTTGTTGATGTTCTGCCTCAGAATATTTGTTAGAACCCTGTTTGGCATAACAACAAATACAGTTCAGTTTTAAAGTTTCAATTCCTAGTACGATCAATACACTTCCCTCAGGCTAATGGTTAGTTTTTAACCTATTCCATAAAGAAATGTGTAGGATCTAAAATAGTAAATTTGAACAAACGATTTCTCTTTGAGGTTGGATATTATAATAATACTTTATATATGATTATTTGTGAAGTATGATTTTTGTTATATGGTTTTTGTCAATGTGTATTTTTTGTCATTTACCAGAATTTATTTATATAACTATTTAACCCTGAAAATAGTTTTCAAAAATTAATTGGCTCACAGATTTTATTATTGTTATTTTATTATTGTAAAATGAAATTTTACATTTGGGCAAAACAGTGTATCATTAGAAGACTTCACAGTTATGTAACTACTCACAGCAGAATCCTTAGGATTTTAAGCATAAAAACTGGGTATTCATACATGGCAAACTAACAAAAGCTGTTTAAAAACATGACATTTTTGAAGTTATCACTCAAAACTCTCTTACAAATGCATATGGAAATTCAAATGTGAGTGCCTAATAATAATGCTAGCCAGACCGCAAACGATAATTGAAAATTAATGAATTTTTAATTTGTCACTTCTGAGCATCTTCCTTATACTGGCTGTTTCATCAAAAAAGTATTGGTCGTTGATGGCATTCCCATGGTTAGAATCCCATGGTGATTCAATATCTCACTTGCTTTTTTTTTTTTTAACATCTTTATTGGAGTATAATTGCTTTACAATGGTGTGTTAGTTTCTGCTTTAAAACAAAGTGAATCAGCTATACATATATGTATATCCCCATAGCTCCTCCCTCTTGCGTCTCCCTCCCACCCTCCTTATCCCACCCCTCTAGGAGGTCACAAAGCACTGAGCTGATCTCCCTGTGCTATGTGGCTACTTCCCACTAGCTGCATCTGTCTTTGGGTTGGCCAACAAAAGAAAAACACTATAATGCTATAATATTAAATATTATATCACATATGTTGACAGTAATGTCATCATGTCATTAGTTTCTTACCCAGATGAAGACGATCATAGTAATTTAGTTCCTATCAGAACACTGAGAAAAATACTGTTTTGTATCAGTTGGTGAACATCTTACTGGCTAACACCGTTATTTATCATAAAAACATTAATAATTGTGTGTCTTACTTTTATACTGCTCTGGCTTTCCCGATGGCTGTACGGTTTTTGCCCATCCAGCTGGCTCAGAGTGACCTCTTCTGTCTTCAGCGTTTCTCTGCTTAGAACTTTCTGATGGATGGAAGTCTCCCAGTGTATATCCCTTGGTTCCTCATAGTTATCCAGGGCTAAAGGTGCATATAAAACCATAATGTGGGTTTTGTTAACAGAATAACCAGACCAATTGCTAAATTTCACATTGCAGCAATTTTTAAACAGTTATTTCTAACTAATAACTGCAATCTTAGGATGCAGTAACTCTCAAAAGTTTTCACAAAGCTGTCTTAGTGGCGAAGGAAACAAAATGTGTAATCTTGGGATCTGGGAACCAGTCAAAGCTGCATACAATCAAAACAATACTTTGAAATACTTGAAATACTCCGTTTTATCTGAAACATATGTGAATGTCTGAATTCTTCACCCATAATATATATCCTTGTTTTAATATGAAATACTTTCTCCCAAGACTATCAACAAAATTGATGCTCCTGGGAGAAGGTCTATCTTTTTCCATTAGCGTTTTCTGTTTCCAACCACCTAAGGAAGTCATCAGAGAGAAATCTAAGCCCACTCAGGAAAACTCAGAGGTGGACAAAACAGGAAAAGTTGTCTTTGCCTGAGCTTCAGGCTTCGCCAGTTATCTTTTCCATGAAAAGGAAGAATCCAGACAATCTCTCTGGAACCCCACTATTTTCTCTATATCTAGTTTGTGGCTAGTCTCAGTCTCTTCCCATGCACAAATCTGTAAAATGTCTATAAAAAATGACAGGTGTCCTAGGGCTGTTCACCCTATGTTACAGAAATTCAGAGCTTCAGATGTTTTGATCCTCTTCATTTCTCAGCCCCTATACAATGGATGTCACTAATGTCACCTTTCAGTAAGGCAGCCATGGCCAGCAGAAGGCCTGGAAATGCCAATTGTAATTAACTTTCTTTTCAAGTATGTTTGACAGTTTCATGCTGAGAAGTGCTTCTTACCTTTTGAACTTTCAGATTGCTTGGCTGTGCAAAATGTGTATCATTTTCTTTTACAATTACCTCACAAAGAGCTATGTACTATGATATTCTTGCACACGTAAGCCGTTCATAAGGGATTTAGATTTTTAAGCAGATTATCCTTGTTCCAAATGAGAGACCTTGCTTTTGTCTGAAGCATGGGCCATGTTCAGGTGCATGGCAGAGCCCCAGGACAAGGACACTCATGTTTTCATAAATGTCAGAGACGACGTTTTCGCATGGGTCTATCATCCCAGCTGCTCTAGAAGGTAATACTCCTGAGACCTGTGAAAGCCAGAACCATGCTCTTTGGAAGTAACTAAAGATAAGGAAAAAAATGCTCCTTGAGTCCAGTTTCCTACAGTATGGTTATTCATCATTTTAAAAATGACATCAAAAATCAATAAAAATGGAAGAACTCTAAAAATGCATCTTTTCCTAATTGAGAGGCTTAACCTGACTTTTGCAGTAAGAATAATATCCCTTACTGTGACCTACTTTAGAAATGTAAAAAGTCACTTTATGGCTGCTTGTTTCAGACTTTTATTTGGCCTTTCTACTTTTTTTTTTCATAGCAGGGGTACTCGTATAAAGAAAGAAGAAAAAGTATAGATCCTTACCAGCATTTTGATCAAGGAGAAAGTTTTCATACTTCAATAGTGCACGTAATGGAATTGGTCAGATTTGAAGCATGGGAGCACATTTTATCTTGGATCTTTAATTTTTAACAGTTCAGTTGACAGAAATTTAACTAAAATGTTGGTTATGTGACCAGTAAGCAGACTCCCCCAAATAACATTTGCCTTAATTTTACTGTAGATTGTCAGAAAGGGTGTAAAATAAGTTGATTTTTATTAGTCTTTTGGTTAATTAGAAGTTCAAAAACCAGTCCTGTAAGATTGTTTTCACCCCCCCCCCCCAAGGATACAAATATGTCAGTTACTCATAATTTTCACATAGATTGAAAGCCCTGAGAATTACTGGGTAAAAATATACACAAAAGAGAAAATTTTCAATTATCTTCCGTAGCTATCAAGGCAATAACAGAGGTAGGTCATCAAGGTTCACACTGTCCTAGAAGATGGCAATATGACTTTTTTTCTGAAAAATAAAAACAGGAATAAAAACTACATTCTCTATTCCCTCAAAGTAAAACAAGACAACAACAACAACTCTAAACTATAGTGTTAACAATTTTAATGTAATTTTGAAATTATAAAAGCCTTTTGGTTCAAACTCCAGGGAAAAATGTGGTTCAGCTTCCTGTAAATACAGGAATATTTGGTATTCTATTGAGTTCACTCTTTTTAAAATTTTTGTATAAGTTTCAGGTATATAGCATTATAACTATACATCTGTATACACTACAAAGTGATCACTAACATAAGTCTAGTTGCCATCCTTCACGCCTACAGTTGACCCTCTTCAGCCTTTTGCCCACCTCCCTATTCCCTTCCCCTCTTGTAACCACTAATATGTTCTCTGTATCTGTGAGTTTGTTTTTGTTTTATTTTGTTTGTTCGTTTGTTTTGTTTTTATAGATTTATACTCATACCATATGAGTAAAATCATGTGGTATTTGTCTTTCTCTGTCTGACTTATTTCACTTGGCATAATACCTTCAAAGTCCATCCATGTTGTTGAAAATGACAGGATTTCATTATTTTTTAATGGTTGAGTAGAATTCCATTGCATATATACACCACATCTTCTTTATCCATTCATCCAATGACGGACATTTAAGTTTTCCCATATGTTGGCTATTGTAAATAATGCTGCAGTGAACATTCTTTTTGAATTAGTGTTTTTTTGTTCTTTGAAGAAATACCCAGAAGTGGAATAGCTGAGTCATTCTATTCTTAATTTTTCGAGGAACCTCCATACTGTATTCCATAGTGGCTGTACCAACTTACAGTCCCACCAACAGTGTACAAGTGTTCCCTTTCCTCCACATCCTCTCCAACATTTGTTATTTCTTACTTTTTGATAATAGCCATTCTGACAGGTGTGAGGTGATATTTCATTGTGACTTTGATTTGTCTTTCTGTAATAATCAGTGATGTTGAACATCTTTTTATGTGCCTGTTGGCCATCTGTATGTCTTCTTTGGAAAAATGTTTATTCAGATACTCTGCCTATTTTTCATTTGAGTTGTCTGGTTTTTTGTTGTTAAGTTGCATGAGTTTTAAAAAATATTTTGTATATTCACTTTGATCAAATATATGATTTGCAAATATCTTCTCCTATTCAGAGGTTGCCTTTTTGTTTTGATGACCATTTCCTTTGCTGTGCAGAAGGTTTTTGGTTTGATGCAGTCCCATTTGTTTATTTTTGCTTTTGTTTCCCTTGCCCTTGGAGTCAGAGCCACAAAAACATCACTAAGATTAATGTCAGTGAAGTTACCATCTATGTTTTCTTCTAAGAATTTTATGATTTCAGATTTCACATTTAAATCTTAATGCATTTTGAATTAATTTTTATGTATGGTGTAAGATAGTGGTCAAGTTTCTTTCTTTTGCATGTAGCTGTCCAGTTTTCCCAACACTGTTTAGAGACTGTCTTTTCTCTACTGTATGTTTTTTGCTCCTTCATCATAAATTAATTGTCTATATATGTGTAGTTTTATTCCTGGGTTTTCTATTCGGTTCCACTGACCAGGGTGTCTGTTTTTTGTGCCAGTACCATATAATTTTGATTACTATAGCTTTGAAGTATAGTTTAAGATCAGCACATGTGTGATGCCTCCAGCTTTGTTCTTTCTCAAGATTATGTTGGTTATTCAGGATCATTTGTTGTTCCACACAAATTTTAGAATTGTTTGTTCTAGTTCTGTGAAATATGCCATTGGAATTCTGACAGGGACTGCATTCAATCTGTAAGTTGCTTTGGGTAGTATGGATATTTTAACAATATTAATTCTTCCAATCCATGAACATGGAATATCTTTCCATTTATTTGTGTCTTTTCAATTTCTTCCATCAGAGTCTTGATTCGTAGATGTTCAACCATCCTTGTATCCCACTTGATCATAATGTATGAGCTTTTTTAATGTTGTTGTATTCAATTTGCTAATATTTTTGAGATTTTTGCATCTATGTTCATACAGGATATTGATCTGTAATTTTCTTTTTCTGTGCCAGCCCCCCAGAAACTGATTGAATATGAGATTGGTTGAAAATATGATGGGATAAAAAACAGTCAAAAATTATTTTACAGGCAAAATAAATGAACTGGATTAGGAAGAAATGTACACATCTAAAGTAACCATGCCTATGAACTTTCGTGTGTGCATACCTTATTATTTTTGAGAATAAGATTTATAGAATTGCCATATATATATAGATTTTGACAACTTTTAGCTCGACTTAAATACACAGTTGAAGCAGTCTATTATAGTTTTATTTTTAACAATGAGGACTATTTTTCACATCTTGATAAAAGAAAAATGGCTCACCCATCCTTCCTGCATTGCTACCCTTGGCACACACAATTGTTACATTAAATGTCACATGTAAATCAATAGGGATTGGCATAAAAACAAATTTAAAAGATCACTGTTTTTCAATATTTGTTACTCCAAGTACATAAGGTTAAATGTTGAACTTGGTGGAATAAATAAGTGAATATACTCATATCTTGTAGCCAATTTTTTACTCACCAAATATATCAGCCAAGATGGAAATATTCATTTATTTGAGTAGATGTGTCAACTATATTTTCTTAGAAGAAAGAGGAGGAGGAAGAGGAGGAGGAGAACTCAGAGTAACTTATAAACAGATATTGCTACTTATAAAATAACTACAGAGCTAAAAAATACAAGGTGCAAAGCCAGATGGCCCAAATGTTAAATGTCTCTCCATTCTAAGTTCAGCAAAAATTTAATGTACACCTATATGTGAAAAACATCATGTACAGTAGATATCTATGATCAATTTCTTTTAGCATCTGGGCTGCACAGTCAGCCTTCTGTATCCATGGGTCCTGCATCTGCAGATTCAACTAATTGGGGATTGAAAATATATTTTTTAATTCCAGAAACTTCCAAAAAGCAAAACTTGAATTTGCCACACACCAGAGGCTAGTTACCTAGCATTTCCATTGTATTTATAATTATTTACATAGCATTTACTTTGTGTTAAGTATTATAAGTAATCTAGAGACGATTTAAACTATACAGGAGGATATGTGTAGTTTATATGCAAATTCTACACCATTTTATATAAAAGACTTGAACATCCGTGGATTTTGGTATCTGCAGGGGTTCTAGAATCAATCTGCTGTTGATACCAAGGGATGACTATAATTCATTTAAAAATAAAAAGTCATCCTTATCATTTTTAAGGAAAAGATGTTTTATTCCATCCTTTTTCTTTTCTTTTTTCTTTATGCCTCAGCCTTCAGGAAGCTTATAGCTTAGAGCTCACAGCTAAACTCCTTAGCTAGAGTTTTGGAAAGTGCACCACCCTTAATTACATGACTCTTGGAGTTTTATCCTTATTTTTAAGGTTCTCTTATGTTGTTTATTTTTTGTAATCTTCGCTTTTTTTTAATTAATTAATTAATTAATTTATGGCTGTGTTGGGTCTTCGTTTCTGTGCGAGGGCTTTCTCTAGTTGCGGCAAGTGGGGGCCACTCTTCATCACAGTGCGCGGGCCTCTCACTTTCGCGGCCTCTCTTGTTGCGGAGCACAGGCTCCAGACGCGCAGGCTCAGTAGTTGTGGCTCACGGGCCTAGTTGCTCCGCGGCATGTGGGATCTTCCCAGACCAGGGCTCGAACCCGTGTCCCCTGCATTGGCAGGCAGATTCTCAACCACTGCGCCACCAGGGAAGCCCTCTTCACTTTTTTTTAAATTAGAGGAAATTTTGAATACAGAGTCTTGTCTTTGCCTCTCACTCAGCAATTACTCAGTACCTAGAATCAAACTCCTATAACCCAGTTGGAGTATCCAAAGCTGTCTTTGACTACACATACTTTTTCTCACACACATTAACTCTTAGACTGTCCTTTAAAAGTTGACCCAAGCTTTCTCATGCCAAAAAGAGTGAGAAGAAGAAAAAAGTATACATGAAAGCAGAGAGCAGAATCTGATTAACGTCCTTAAAGAAAGCCCCTGAATACAGTATGCACAAATGTGACATGAAGAAGGAAATTATATTTCTGAAAAGAGCCCAACCGGGGACCCTAGAAGCCATGTAAGACGAAAATTAAAATAGGTTACTAGGTGCTTGCACTGGGGATGCCATTTAGAGTCTTGCCCCAGCTCCCCACTTGTGTGACTTCAAATCCTCAGAGGAGGAAACACCATGAGACTTCTCTTCCCATCAGGCCCCCGATTAAGATAGAGAAGCCTGTTTTTATGGGGTCCCCATGATTAGAGAAGGAATGGAAGTAGGACAAGCCCAGGTCACTCTTCTAAGCCCTGATTTAATATTAATTTATTTAATCTTCTTAACACCCTGTGAGACAGGAACTAAGCCAAATCTTTTGGTTCTTCCTCCATAGAACTTTCTGAACCTTCCCCCTTCATCTCTCATGTGTCTCACGTTAGCAAACTGCTTCAGATGCCCAGAAGCTCCCAGTCTGGCATAACCAGTAGTCATGTCCTTGCCACTTAACCTGCTACAAAGAATCATGTTCCAAAATCACCTTTTTCTTTATGTTTCCATACCTTTTCAAAACTCTCCCTAAATCCTATCCAGATAAGTTACGTTTAATCCAAATAAATTCCTCCACTGCCAACTTTTAGGCAGTCTTAAAAAGTATCACCAATGCTTTTAGACATAAAGGTCCTGCTAGAGAAGTGGTGAAGTAAGTGAACTGAGGCCCCTGGATTACAGAGAACTAATCCCGGAAATATCAGCTCCTACTGCCACTCCGGTCTCTCCTCGAGCAAAGCCCAGCACTATTCTTTTGTTTCTCTGAGTATCGGACTATGATCCATGAAATCATCTTGGACTCTACAAAACCATCTCTACACCTGCCCTGCATGGGTTTAGAAAAAAGTTGTCCAGGAGAAATATTATGCAAGCCACAAATGCAAACTCTGCGGGTCATTTAAAAGTTTCCAGTAGTCACATTTTTAAAGTAAAAAGACGGGTGTATTAGGTTGCTAGGGCTGCCATAACAAAATACCACAGATTATGTGGCTTAAACAACAGAAATTTATTTTCTCATAGTCTGGAGGCTGGAAATGTAAGGCCGAAGTGTGAGCGGGGTTGGTTTCTCCTGAGTTCTCTCTCCTTGGCTTGCAGACAGCTGCTTTCTCACTCTGGCCTTTTCTCTGTGCATATGCATTCTTTTTCATGCTAAATCTTCAAAATCAGGTGTGTATTTGAAACTTACACTACTTCTTAATTCTAAATGGCCGCTTTTCAAATACTCCATAGCCACATGCCTCTGTAGCTCCCAGACTGGACAACACAAGTATAGCAGGACCATAGTGTTATTCCATCTGACCTCTCTTTCAGCTGCCACCTAAAGCTCATCCCTGTTTGTTCGGGCCTCAGAGTTTTTTGCCCAGGTAAAATGACTTTAGTTACAATCTACTGTCAAAAGTTAGAGTGGATTTTCCCAGTGCACCTATCAATTCTTCATGCTCATCCTAACGTCAGCCCACTATGTCTCCTGCTTTTCTTGACTAAACTATTCCATTTTGCTACGAGGTGACCCAATACTTTTTATCTGAGTAGAGGCACCCTTAAGAGTTGTACATTAAATTGTGAGCATTGGAAAGATCGCAGAGCTATAGACCAAAGTGATAAAACAGAGTTCTCTACAAAGCCATGTTTATGGCTGCCATCCTAGTGAGCTGGCCCTCCAAGGCAACTTAGGGCCTATTACCAGGTCCTATTGATGACTGATATACTAAAGCCAGACTGCCACTTTGCTTGCCTGCAGATATGTAACACTGACTATTTTTACATGTAGTATTTGTTATGAGATATTTAAAAAGTTGCACTTTTTCTTGTAGGATGTGGCATGCATCTAGAGATTTTGTGGAGAGGAATCGGAGATGAAATCTGATAACTGTGTACAACAGGAGTTCCATCAGAAAAGGTAGGAAGTGAGGACCGCTTAAGAAACGATTTCAATGTTCTGAGCAAAGGGAATGAAAATGTCAACCACGCTGAAAGGGAAGGTGATGACTCTGTGATTAATTAGATGTAGGGAAGAAAGATAAGAGAAAAGTCAAGATGATTTCATGATTTTAAAAGAAACTGATTATGCACAATTCACAAGGTATTTTTTAATGTTTGCGTCAAGATGCCCTAAGCAATCCAACTCCTTCAAATAACACCTCTGTATACATAATTCCCAAATCCACCTTTTTCTACCAAAACCTTCTGAGCTCCCCTGCCACACTTCTAGCTGCCTGGTAGACAATACTTCTAGGAATTTTCATCATAAATTAAAAATCTACTTGTAAAAACTAGAATGGATCTCCTCCCTCTTACAACAAACCTGACTTTCTTCCTGGCGTCTCCATTTTTCTTGATATATATCCTCCATTCTATCACCTAGTGCTGGGACCTCAAGGTGTGTTTCACTCTGAACTTTCCATTCCAAATTCTAGCAATTCTTTTCTTCTTTCCAATTTTTCTTGACTTCGTATTTTATTTTCCTTCTCACTGATGCCACCCTAATTTTTTCTTGGTTACTTTGTTCCAGGCTACTAGCCTCTAACTAGTGCTGTTGTCCACCCTTTCCCCAATTTATGCTACATAAAGCTGCCACGTAACCTTTCTAAATCAGAGCTATGAATCCACTGACTCTCCTCAATAACCGTAAATCTCTCTCCTCTGTCTGCTTCATATATAGACTTCTTATTTCTTATTTGGCTTTTGAGGTCAGGTCTAACCTGATTCCCAGTGCTCCTGAAATCCTTATCCTGTATTATCCTGTTCTACAAACTATAGCTTCTCTGGATCAGTGCTATTATCTTTAAAAACTCACTAAATTTTCCCAGTCTTGAACTTTTTCTCACATAGTACCCACTGCCTGAAATGAATGACATCATCTTTGTCATCTACTCAAGTTTCAGCTCAAACGCCTTCACCATGAGGCCTTTCAGAATCAAACAGCTAGACCTTTTTTTTGGAACCTCTATTATATGCTCTATTATATGCTAGAAACCAGTGAACTGAAAATGAATGAACCAAGATCCCTAACTGAAGAACCTCAAAATTTCTTAGTGGAAACAAGTGCATAATCATCCACAACTATTTATTACTTACACAGTGATTTACTGAGCACCCGTAATATGCCAAGGGCATTGTTCTAGGCTCTGGGGATAACAGTAAACAAGACAGGCAAGGCGCCTACCCTCAAAGAAGCTACATTCTAGTTGTGGCGGGGAGACAGTAAACACTCAAAATGAGTCAACAAGAAGATAACTGAGAGCCATACGTTTTATGCTGATAATTATGATAGAGTGATGGGATGGAGAATGACCGCGTGACTAATTTGGGTGGAAAAGATAGTGATCGGATACATGAATGACAAGAAGGCAGCCATGTAACTTTTGGATGAATAAATGAATGAACAAGTGTAAATTTAAATATTAAAAGTATGATAGTAATATCACCGAAAGAATCAGAACAGTGAAGAGAGAAAGCCGGTCTGGGCAAAGAGAGGTACAGAAAGACATCGGTTTAGAAGTAAAGGTACAGTGTTTAATAGGAAATGATCAATGGTTATATTAAATTCTATTCTAGGATAACAGGGAAGTGTAGAAATTTACCACTATCTCTCTCAGGCTTATGACTTGGTAATTTTTGGTAGAGTTATGTCTCATTAGAATAATCAGTCACATGTTACTATAAATATTAATAAAGTTCTTAATAGTAATAATAACAGCAACTCCTCTACTCTACACATGGTGAATGGGTGCTCTATGGACATCGCATTTAATCCTAATCCAGTACTGTGAGGTAGCTGTTTGTATCACCATTTTACAGATGAGTAAGAGACCTGAGCCACAGAAAGCTTGAGTACTTTCCTGTGGCCACACAGCATAAAGTTGAAGAACTGCGATTCCAGCTCATTTTTTGATAGTTGTTGACTTTATCAACTTTTAACAGCATGCTGTGCTCTCCTTCTAATTCTATATGCTTCTTTTTATTATTCAAGGTTATTTATAAATTCACTATTTTTTAAGATAGACGCTTGTGAAACTGAATCCCTTCACAGAGTTTCTTAAATTTAAGTTCTCCTCGATTCCATTTTTAATTGTACATGTTTGAACTCCATAAGCAATGTACATATGTTGATTACATCCATAAACTCACTCTACAGCTTTATTTCTATGAGAGGTCAACATTTATCACTTTGGTTAGTGGCATCTATTATATTATAATGGATTCACATTTCTCCTGTCCACACCCAATATAGTCCAGAGTCCTAGAAAAAGATGAGTGGAAGGTAACTTCTGTTAGCGACACCAGAGCAATGAAAACCCTTCTCTCAAATGTACAGATACTATGTCCAAAAGCAAAAGTAACCCTAAAATAATTGATTCCTTTTTAACAAACAATAGAGACTTCTAAGCATTATTTTTGCCTACATTTCCCTGGGTCATTTTAATCAGATTTGAAAATGGACCTCTATTCTATAATAAGCCCTTATTTGGAGAAAATTGGGACTCTTGGTACTTAGGAGGGCATGAGACCTATTACTGTATCTCATAATGCTAATCAACAATGTAGGAGAGGAAAACAATAACGTAGTGAACATACTACGTAGACTGAGCAGGAAGCTGAAGAGGTTTATTGCTTTCAAATGTCGACCCTATTTATAATGAACATTCAGAAAAGCAGGACCAAATTCCCTTTGCAAGCAACTGTGGCAAAACTGTCCCCTCTTGTTTTTCAAAATAAGGAGATTTGTAAATGAGGCATGAGGTCTTGCTGGGAATCAAATGATTGAGGCAAATGTGTGGAGTGGGCCTTGAAAGGCTTCCTGGGAAGGAGTGTCCTTAAACCCTCATGGATAAGACTCAACTCCATTTCAAATAGCAGGAGTAAAGGCGATTGGCAACCCTTCTCTCAGATACTTAGCCAATCTTGCCCTCTTTATTAGGGCAAGCTTTGAGGGAGAGATTGGGAGCATCCCTGGGCTGGTGGAAACCTTGTCAGATACTTTCACTGGCGCCCTTTTTCATTTCCCCCACGTTAGGTTCAGTCTCCTAACGACTGGAGGGACAAGGCGTTTGGGTTCTGATACCACTTGCTGAGCTTGATTGCTCTGCAGCGTCACTGCAGTTAGACTGGTATGCATTTCCTGATCAAGGAGGAATTCTGATGCTTTACACCATAATTTGTATAATTAATCTTGTGAGCTTTCTTGAAATCGCATTTTTGTAGTCGTTGCTGTTGTTAATAAATGCCACAGCGCTATCAATCCACATTTAGTACCAAGAGGGAATCACAATACACTTGAAAGTGGAAATGCAGACCTAGCTCCACCAAAGATGTCACTAATGAATGATGGGCAAAATGCTGCCATCTTTTGGTTATTGACAGGAGTGAATGGGGGTGGAGAAGTGGGAGGGGAGAATTGAGTTTGTTATTTTAAATGCAGATTCTCCAGGTTGCCGAGACCTTATAAAAATAGCTCACAGAAATGTCCTTTAGAATTTCCAGGTTCTTCCTCTTTTGCTCACAGCAGTTTCCGGTTTCCATTGCTTTGCAGATTATGCAACAAAGGGTTTATTCCTCTAGCTGCAAGGACTTTGCTGTGGAGTCCAGCAAATAGAAGTGGATACAATAATACAACAGAGGGCCTGTTAGCTCTAGTAAAGAACAAGTGGAATCAGGTTGATGTAAACAGTCACTTCACCATGACTGTGGTTCACTCTTCCTGCCTCAGAAATACTTGAGAGCACCTTGCATTATGTTGCATTGAAATCGCGTTTCCCAGGGTAATGAATTATGTACCATTTGTACTCCAGCCTCTTTTGAGTATTCTACTCTAAATGTTTGCATCAGTGCCAGAGAGTGTAAGGTGATCTCATTAGGGCAAGAGAGGTGGAACATATATTAGTAGACACAATATAATCCTCCAATAGTTTCATGTCCATCTACAATTAAAATGCAACTACACATACCACTTCTTGGGACAACTACAGAGCTACAATTTCATCACATAGTCCAAAGGGAAAAATGATCCCCAAGAGCTGATCTGGCCTAACAACATCTCGTCGCAAGGCCAGCGCTCCTCACGAATATAGCTGCTATGAGGTAGGAAGTGACAGAAGTCCTCTCAGGTGGAGGGAGCCCTGCCACCACATACATCTGCTGAGTCGATTAGACCTTTCATTTTCCTTCAGTGGTTAGTTCTGAGCATCCAACCATGTGTATCTTGCATTTTCGGAGACTGTCGCGGTGGGCATTTCCCAATTGAATGTTCTCCACTTGGGAGTCACTTTTGAAACATCTACTCATTTATGGGCTGTCTCATTTCTTAAAGAATTCCAAGGAGCTTGAAAATAGTTTTCCCTTTTCTTGGGTGAAACGGGACTGAGCTGCAAGGACGTGGTGTAGGCAAGCTGCCTTCTTGATTTAACATTAAGCTCTGCCTCTACGACATGATCTGATTATCTGTGGATACGTGCTATTAAATGCATGCAGTTATAAGTTTTTAAACTTCAAATGTACAAACTGGGTTGTATACTGTTCTGTAAGAGTAGGTGCCTGTAAGACAACAGTTTTAACTGTTTTAAGTACACCCTCCGAAAAGATAGGTATAGTGTTCAGCCTAAACATCTGTAATCTGGAAGCAAGAAGAGATGGTGTTTTATTTTTGACCTATAGACTCCCTGTAATATGCATATATGTATGTATATGTGTGTGCATAAAATTATATATGAGTGTGTGTGTATATATACATAGTTGGGGGGGAAGGTTTTTAAATGATGGCAATGAAAGCAGCTTAGTAAGTAAGCTGTCATTGTGAAGTGAACGTATGTTTTGATAACACCACCAAAGAAATTCCTTCTTTGAATGTGTGTGTTTGTCTTGGGTGACGTTAGAGCAAATGTGTGAGAATGCTTGTTTCTGTACCTTTCTGCTCCTCAAAATGTTGTCTTGAACCAATGTTATTGGCACCAACGAAAGAGCAAGAATTTTATAAGCATTTTAAACACCTTCTTTTTGAGCCTTTCAGTCAAATGGTAAACTGAACACAACACGTTGCAAAAATAAAAATGCCACACAAAATCAAAAGGAGATATTTAAGATAAATATACCTGAATAAGAGTAAATCTCAATCAAAAAGTCATGTGCCAAGGTGAGCTCATTTCAGGGTAGCCTCTTTTCTCCCCTTCCTACATCTAATCCCATGCATCTGTTCACTCATTTGCCCCCCTCTTTACTATGATATGGTTCCTTTAGGTTGCTTGGCAACCATTATAATGCTGCTGCACATGCGTGCTAGATAATAAATCCTATCTTGCTTTATTTTTCTCCTTCTTTAAAACAAGGAATTACAAAACAAGATATTTTCCTTCTTTTCTAATGGACAAAAAAACATCTGTGGGAATTTCAAAAGCACATAAAATGCCTGCAAGGATGCAGATAAGTAATTACAATTCTTGACAAAGTATAACTGATCATTGCCTAATGGCTCTACATACAGTTATTATTTGTAATGGCCTCCTTTTTAAAATATGTGTACATTAATGCACATATGTCGATATACATTTGTGTGGAACTATAAAGAGAAAGGGAGAGAAAGGATAGAAAGTGACAGCTGCTATGTCCCAAACAAAGAAAATCAAGGAAGTTCCTGGAAATAATCTTGTTTTATGTATTTTTTTAAACAGTGGATGCAATAGTTAGGAGACTGGACCTGGACTAAATCCATCTACTTTTTTCTATAAGGAATCAGACAAAGCTTATGGCCTTCCCCTTCCCCTCCTTGGCAAATCCGAGTGTCCTGCTGCTTTCATTTGTTTTTGATCTGCCTCATTAAAAGACTATTGATGGCTTTAACTATTGTCCTTGTTTAGGTGCTGATTTACAAGCACTAATATCTGACTGTGCGAGATTAATGGGAGTCCAGGCAGTTTACGATTATCCTGAGGTCCCTGACCACACATGTAGGGGTTTGGGTAGGGGTCATGCACTCCTATGAAAAACTCCAAAGCAGGCTTAAACCTGGGAACGTTTTAATAGGATTGAATCTGTAATAGGATTTGGCAGCTTGGCAGAAACTGGATGGTGTGGCTTGTTTGGGGTTTCTCTCTTTTCTCTTTATTTATTTATTTTTAATGGTAGAGTCATTATTATCTTGGAATAAAAGGGTGATATTTTATGTTGAAGTCCAAATATTGTTACTGTGGTTTAAAGGAGTCCTTAAAAAAAAAAAAAGCTATGCAATATAGGACATTAAAAGAAAAAAGAAAAGAATGCTGGGCATGAAATGCTGTTTCCATTATGTAGTAAATTAGAAGGTTAAAAAAAAAAAGATGGGGAGAGAACAAAATTTCTGTTGTGAATGGCTGTGTATTTTTAGCTAAAAATGCTTTAAGGAGTCTAAAAGGCACTGGAAACGTAAGGCTGTTTACAAAAGGGGATATTTCTCCCAGGCAGGCGTAGCACTGCCCTTCCTGGCACCACGTTCTGCTAGAGAGCACTGCGCCCAGAAGCTGAATTCTCCCTTAGTCAAACAACAAGGGCACCCTGACAGCAGCAGTGTGGTGCATCTGATTTTTGAATAATACTGCAAACACCAATAAAATTCAAAGTAAAGGTACCACACTTTTGATAATATCCCAAATGGAATTCTATCAATATTTTAGTTCCCATTTAAAATCTGGCACAGGGGACTGTGTGCTTTGTCAACACTATCTTCTATGTCAATTCACTTGATTATAGTGTCTAAATTTGAGAAGAGTGGTGGTAAAATTATTTAACCTCTTGGACTCTGGTCATTGGAACATTATGAGGAGACTATCACTTAAAGATGCCCTCATTAATTTTGGTGGCCCAGAAATGGAAAGGCAAGATATACAGCCCTGGCCTAGAGGGTCATACAAGTGCCCTTTTACAGGACCTAACCTGTAAATCTCAAAACACAAAAGAAGTTACGGTGGCTCTAAGACCTCATAAAAAGGTAATAGGAAAATAAATTACAGATTTTGTTTTGGATGGCTTTAAAAGTCTAGTTGGAGCAGAACTTTTAGGAAATCTAAACTTTAACTAAAAATCCAGAATGTATTTATGACTTCAAAGAAATTCACTTTCACACCCAAATACGTAGCTCAGCCAAGTCATTCTACTGCATTATTTGCTGTCATTCTGCTTCAGAAAGTCTCACATTTTCCAAGTAGAACTATAGAGATGAAATGAATGAATTATTTCAAACAGTGTTCTTTCACAGAATCATTTCACTCTTTGTTTACTGTCATTCCCCAAAACTATTTTTCAAACTCTATATTTTGTTATCATTGGTCCTTCAGCCCAAGATCTGAGGGATTATTATTATTGTTGTTATTGTCATTATCACTATTATTATTGCTTTCTAAGTACTTAATACATCCTTCCTATCATAGCCACATCTGTAAATACTATAAAATTAAGCATTCATTATAGTTGTGACCGTTTTCTCATTATATGGAAGGAAGTTACCCAAGTCTCCTTCTCATGAATGAAGCAATTTAGAGCAATGATTTTAGGGTCTATATAACATGGACGTTATTGGAACCACAGGAGTGTTGATAAACAATGCCAGGAGGTCTCTTGGACACAATGCTTTGACCACTGGCCAGGGCTGAGATGAACCCAGCACCCTCTAAGGACAAATCCACAGGAAAGCCAACAACCACTATAAATGTTCTGGATTCATATCAATTAGAGCTTTAAAAAGACTCCATTCCTAACGTTCTCCAAAAACTTTCCCAAATGTACATCCAATTTCATTATCATGATCACCACTTTTTACTATTTAAGACCACATTCTAACAATATTCTTCATCATTCACATCCCCAAAAGGAAGAAAAATCTACTTAATCCAATAACCTGGTATTTTCTTCTCTAAATCCAAACTGCGTTAAATACAACTTGACAATTGCTTACCCATTACCATAAAGCAATATGCTCAAAGGAATCATGATCCTCTGTTTTGCAGACCAAGAAACTGATGATGAGTTCTGAAGTGGCTTAACAAGGGCCAGTAAAATAATGTCTTACCTAAGAATTCTCCCTGAGTTCAACTCAGAACTGATTCAAACTTTTTAACTTTAAATAAAATGCCTTAGAAATGAGTTATGAAGCTATGGTCCTACTCCCCAGATGCTAATATACTAATCAATTAGTTCAACACTTTCATGAGCTTTAAAAAATAATTTGGCAACACTTATCCTGAACCCTATAAACTAATTGATTAACATCATTGCCATAAAGATACAAAGGTTTTGACACAAAAAGACAAAAATTTCATTTTACTAAAGTGTCTGATCCTGATTTTCAGAAATACTAATTGAAACTAAAAAAAACTCTTGATAGTTTTCAGAATCTTTTCTAATTTAGAAGACAGATCTGATGCAAAGATGATACACAGCATACATGTGTACAAAGAGAAAGACAAGGAAAGAAAAAAGATGATAGTTGTTCAATTATTACATTTATGCAGCTAAAATTACAACATTATGCGTAATCATCTTATTTGTAAAGTCTCAGAAGAGCGAAACTAAATACCCATGAAGCAACTTAATTTTCCATGTTTCTTCAATAATATCCTTTCATGACAGTTCACTGAGTCCAACGCGTCAAGCACCGCCATAGGAGAGACGGCAATTTCCATTTGATCAGATTTCTTTCAAAGAAGAACACCCAGCGTATCGCTTTGGGAGACAGGACTGTTTTTGTTTTTTGGGATTTTTTTTTTTTTTTTTTTTTTGGTTTTGGTTTTGTTTTGGTAAAGCTATATCATTACACTTTACCTTCTAATTTTTAAATGCAAATTGTACTTTAGAACCGTGATCAGAATTATCTCTGTTTATGTTTAATTGGGGTGTTCATGATTGCATGGGACAAATGTAAACATTCATCAGCACATGCAGAAACTGCTCATGGCTATCGTGTCAGCTGTGCCTATTCTTTTCCTGATCCCAGGAGTAAGTGAATCTTGGCGGAAATGGAGAATAAAGCTATGAAATGAGCCCAGTTCAAAAGTGATGTTACATCAGTAATATATGTGCACACCCTTCTCCCAAAAAGAATCCATCTAATTTAGAAGAGAAAGTCTGGCTGATAGTTGATTTCACTTAAAATGTCCATTCTTTGGCTCACCAAAGCATCTCCTCCAAGCAGGAAAGGAGAACAGCGAATAACGCTTCTCACAATAGCAGACCAAACCACTATTCCAGAGTCTCTCCAAGAGTCAGATGTCCTATGCAGGGGTTCTGGGAAGGAGTTGGTGATTCCTTGGTCAAATATGTTTGATGAAGTACTTGACCAAACAAAAATTCACCCCATTTCTTTATTACTGGTCTAGAGCCTTTAATATGCTAAGGCACATTTCAAATGTTCCAGAGAGTGACAGCATACCCAGATTTGCCACACCTACTGGAACCTCTTTTCACAGAACATGGTATGACAATGGTTGCTTTGCTTTCCCTTCTCAGGGAGGTTGTAAGCTGGTCAGAGAACTCCAGTGGGAGGTTGGGGGCTGCAGTTTCCATGCAGCCTGGCCTGGGCACACCGTGACCCAGCAGGCATTACTCACTGTCTGCTGCAGGGCTGTACTAAGGCCCTCTGGAAACCAGGATTTGAAAGGAAGAGTGCAATGTCCAGAAAAGAAGAAGTAGGTAAAGCATTAGAAACTGGGTCTCTGAAATGTCCTCAAGCCTTTCATCCCTCTTTGCTTCCCCTGTGGTCTTGCTTGAGAGCCGTCAAATTGCTGGGAGGAAACAACACAGCTTAACCGGCTTCCTCATCTCCCTGGCTAAGAGAATTTGAAGAACGTTTTAGGGACTTCCCTGGTGGCACAGTGGTTAAGAATCTGCCTGCCAATGCAGGCGACACCGGTTTGAGCCCTGGTCTGGGAAGATCCCACATGCCGTGGAGCAGCTAAGCCCGTGAGCCACAACTACTGAGCCTGTGCTCTAGAGCCTGTGCTCCGCAACAAGAGAAGCCACCGCAAGGAGAAGCCCGCAAACCACAACGAAGAATAGCCCCCGCTCGCCACAACTAGAGAAAGCCCGCGAGCAGCAACGAAGACCCAACACAGCCAAAAAATAATTAAAATTAAAAAAAAAAAAAAGAACCTTTTAATGGCTGGTGATGAAGTGGGCAAAGCATACCACAGATGCCACCATCGTGCAGACCCCCAACAGGGATAGATGTGGTGTATGGGGCAAAAGATGGTTCTGTCTGTAGCCTTTGAGGAAATGCCTGCAATCCTCAGACAGAAGCTAGGTAAGGATGATACTACTACTACGAATAGTGGCCATTTCTGAGGACTTACTATGGGCTGGGCACCCTGCTAAGGACTTCATATACAATGTTTCATTTAACCCTCACAACAGCGACCCTAAGAAATAAAATCCCCATTTTGTAGATGAGGAAATTAAGGTTTAGAGACGATCACAGAAGTCAGCCAGCCAGTGAATAGTGGAATCAGCATTTGACAGAGATCTTTCTGACTCAATGTCTGTGGAATTAACTGTTTCACCTAAGCCTGGGCCAGCGCCTTATGCCTCACTCAACTACGGTACAGCACAAACGAGGCACCTGCCAAAAAGCCTTGTCATCGCCCAATTCCTTCTGCATGGAATTACCCAGAATAAATCCCACTGGACGGAATAAGTTAGTGTATACTTTGATTTTAATTAATAAGGATAAAGCAACTTTGAAGCACCTTTTCTTTTAAATAAATTGTAGCCTTTTGTTATAAGTTTATCAGGGAAAGAAGAAAAGATGGAGAAATATGAAATGTACAGCGGTCGAAAAATTGCATATAAATATTAATTAATAAATGGCTATTGAAGGAAGTAATTTAAAATGCAATCAGTTTCTAAATTATTGAGATTGTTACTTAGAATAGGATGTCAGATGAAATGTACATCATTGCCACAATACAACATGACCACACCAGGGGTAACCCATCCTAGACAGTGAACCTCTGAAATCTCTTACTTCCATGCTTGGGCAAATTTGCATAAAATATCACCAATAGTCCCACATCCTCTTGCACTGTGCAGTGGCCTGTAAAACTGCCCAGCACCTTATTCAATGACCAGCATCAATCTGGGCATGATTGTCCATCGTTATATAGGTCATTATGGATGAGTCGCAGGCCATCAATCAGATGGCTTCATAGTTCCCATACATTCCTGAGGTCACCATTCTAGAGGGGCAATGAGTTCAGAAAGCGTGCTCCGAAGGCTTTTTTGCTTCTAATGTTTATTAACCAAATGTAAAACTGGATAACTAGAAACATAAGAGGGTTAAGTGGGCATGCTTGTTGCAACTTAAATAATAATGGTAAATTTGTGGGTTGAACAAGATATCCTACAAAGGAGATTCCAAATTTTATTTTGATTATTTGAATGTGTCCTTCCGCCTAAGATATCCGTTCACTTAAAGGAATTCTCCTTAATGATTGTAAGAAGATAAATCTGACCTCACTATATTGTTTTATGCTGTGTGTATTTATGTACGTGATAGATGAGGAAAGATAAAAATGTCTGGGTCCCAGGTGTGTAGCCTAAGGAAAAAGTGCCTCTAGGCCCAGGAAAGGGCCTCTGATCCATTTACAGGGCATCAGGACTGCTGCAGAGTGGCTTTCTGGGACTTCTCCAAGTTGGAGAATTATACCTCACTATCTTATCTAGGAGACAGGAGACTCCAAAACACAGGGAGGTGGTCTCAGTTTCCTTCTACTGTCTCCAAGCTGAGAGACCCAGATCAAACTCTCCTGGACTCATTCAAATCCAAAGCCCGTTGCTGGAAACTTTCCTCCCGCTGGCACTTCCAGCAGCCTCCATCACTTTCACTCCCACCCGAGTCCCTTAGGCCTCCGCTCTTTGATAACAGAGGGCTTTGATAAAACACCCAGATATATGTTCCCATTCTCTCTCATTTCCATTCCCAAAATGTGACTAGTCCCAGAGATTTTCACCAGTCTGGTGGCTGAGGTTGGGGTCCTGAGATCATAGCAGGCTTGTGGATGTCTAAAGGACCAATCCAGTCATGTGACATATAAATTGTTTACTTTCCAAATCACAGTTGCTGCAGGCCATGAGAAAACTTGTCAAGCCCGCGGGGTGCAGTGAGACAATGGAGGTTGGCTCTGATACTGTAATGCTTGCCTTTGTGTTGCACTAATTGCTTGGCCCCAGTGCTTATTTGGCTCAGCAGTTGGAGAAGGGGCCTTGCTTTTGCTCTCTGGTGTTTGTGTCATCTTAGATAAACTTGCAAGACTCCCTTGTCTTAAAAGGATGCACCTCAGTAGCAAATGTTTCACGTGGTTACTTCAGTATAAGAAGCCCTGATTTAAAATGCAATCAGTTTCTAAATTATTGAGATTGTTATTTAGAACAGGATGTCAATGATATGTACAGCATTACCACAATACAACATGACCGCACCAGGTATAACCCAACCTAAACAGTGAACCTCTGAAATCTCTTATTTCTGAAATCTCATACTGAGCCAGAGTTCAAGGTTTTAAATGATCAGTATGATTGCGTATAATGAAATCGTTGTTCAAGCAGCAAAATAAGACAAAGTAGCTTAGCATCATAGACAAGATTTCAGTCATTCTTGACTTTTAGGACTACGGTACGAAATAGATTAATTACATAAGCAACATATTTGTCTCCAATAACATGCAGACTATCCCACTGCCCTCCTTTTAACCACTAGTCAGGTAGTATCTGTGTAACAAAGAGATCATGAACTTTATTTCTAACAGCTACTTGCAAAATTCGACCTCATGACTTCCCTGTGTTCACACAGAGTAAAGAAGGGGGCCTGGCAAGTGTCAGGACTCGATCTGGATAATGGGCCTCGATCCAATAAACTGTGTTCAATGATTGCTTCAGCCAAGTGGCAGGGCTCTTGCCAGACACGTACAGGGACAGCACTGACTTCTTCATTAATACCACAAGGTTAGCAGTAGTGATCCAGTTACCTATAAAAATACACTCGATTGACAAGGATTATTTACAGAGAAGGAAGATTTAAACATGTGGACTGGGAAACTGGGAACTTGTCAAAAAAGTGAAAATAGGCAGCTACACTATAAAATCAGGGCAACATTTCTCTTGCCTAGACGGCATTCTAACTTAGGGACACACTGGAGTTTGCAGAAGTGGCTGTTGGCACCCAAACACACAAGATCGAGAGTTCTCTGAAATACACCCCCCAAATAATAATTGCCATATACGTTTTAAAGCACTTGAGAGTTTACAGATTGCTCTTCTATTTGTTTTCATGTCAAGCTATAAGGGCAAAAAGGATGACAGAAGATAAAGATAACTTGGCCTTACCAGCTATCAGGTCTAGACTAGTCACTTACCTAGCGGGGTTTTCCGGTAGGAGAGACAGGGAGTTCCATCTTTTAGTTTCTAACATAACAAAAACTTGCCCACTTCCCAGATAGATCGTGTTGGAAGATGACTTCATGACAACATTCCAGGTGACACTGCAAACACTGTATTAGTTTTCTAATACTGCATAACAAGTTACCACAAACTTAGCAGCTTAAAATAACACCCAATTTGTTTACTCACTGTCTCTGTATGTCAAAGTCTGGACATGGTATGACTGTGTTCTCAGCTCAGAGTCTCACTAAGGCTAAAATCAAGGCATCAGCCAAAATCATCTGATGCATACTGTCTTCCAGACTCATGTGGTTGTGGCAGAATTTGATTCCTTGTGGTTGTAGGACTGAGGTCCCTGTTTTCTTTCTTGCTGTCTACCAGGGGTCAGTCTCAGCTCACAGAGGAAACCCCCATCTCCTGTCACATGGCCCCTCTATCTTCAAAGCCAGACACAAGGGACTTGCCTTGGGGTGCAGTGGTTAAGAATCTGCCTGCCAATGCAGGGGACACAGGTTCAAGCCCTGGTCCAGGAAGATCCCATATGCTGCGGAGCAACTAAGCCAGCATGCCACAACTAGTGAGCCTGCACTCTAGAGCCTGCGAGCCACAACTACTGAAGCCTGCATGCTCCAGGGCCTGCGTGCCACAACCACTAAGCCCGTGTCCTGCAACTACTGAAGCCCGAGTGCCAAGAGCCTGTGCTCTGCAACAAGAGAAGCCACCGTAATGAGAAGCCCACGCACCACAATGAAGAGTAGCCCCCGCTTGCCACAACTAGAGAAAGCCCACGTGCAGCAACAAAGACCCAATGCAGCCAAAAAAAAGCCAGAAACAAAGAATCTATGTGACATGGAATCCTTCTCACATTTTGAATCTCTTTTTTTTTTTCAGGAAAAGCTCTGTCCCTTTTAGGGACTTGCCTGATTAGGTCGGGCCCACCCAGGGTAATCTCCTTTTCTTAAGGTCAGCTACTTTGATACCTTAATTACATCTGAAAAATCCCTTCACCCCTAGAACAGCGTCTGACTGAAAAACTGGGAGAAGATGCGTATATACCATGCGGCAGGGAATCTTAGGGGCCATTTTAGAATTCTGTCTACCATGAGTGTATGAAAGAATAAGAGCCTTGGGATGAAATCTGAACATGACAGTCACGGTCAGGTAAATCTTCAAGGACTCTGCTCCAGTTAAAGATATGGAAGTTCCCCTTTGGGGTTCAGGAGGAGTGATGGCAGCTGCTGGGACCATACAGTTCCAGTATCTTCTATAATGACAACAAACTCCCCTCTGATAAGAACGAATATGTGATACAAAGTCTGGGCTGCTCATTCCAGAGGAAAGAGAAACTTAAAAATCAAAGGACAAAAGGAGTTGTTTCAGCCCTTTTTTTGCTGCTCTGAAAGAAGTAGTCAAACTCCCCTCTCCCTAGGCACAAACACAGCCAGTCTGGACCTTCTCTTGAAGCTTGCCCAGATCTGACTGGAACAGAAGGCAGGTAGACAGTGACCTGCTATCACTCACAGCTGGCTGCTTATACTCCCAAGTTACGTGTGTGAATGGCTGAAAGGATATTTCACTCTCAGCTTCATGCAGTGGCCCTTGAAGAAGAGGACTGCCGTGGGCTAGTTCCGACACATAGACTGAGAGGGAATGGGTTTAAAAAAAAAGGTCTTGGGGCTTCCCTGGTGGCGCAGTGGTTGAGAATCTGCCTGCCGATGCAGGGAACACGGGTTCGAGCCCTGGTCTGGGACGATCCCACATGCCGCGGAGCAACTGGGCCCGTGAGCCACAACTACTGAGCCTGCGCGTCTGGAGCCTGTGCTCCGCAACAAGAGAGGCCGCGACAGTGAGAGGCCCGCACACCGCGATGAAGAGTGGCCCCCACTTGCCACAACTAAAGAAAGCCCTCGCACAGAAACGAAGACCCAACACAGCCAAAAATTAAATTAATTAATTAATTAAAAAAAAAAAAAAAAAAGTCTTCTTCTCAAGACTCAGAAATAACCTCAAGGGGCAAAAATGAAACAAAAAAATGAAACTGAAAGTCTTCTTTCATATTATGGTAGGTTTTTGTTTTGTTTTATTTTTCTTCTTTAAAGTGAAATAAGCTAACCAAGCCTTGGACAGCTTAGAGTTTTTTAAGTTCTTGTAAGTCCTAACCTTAGCTTCAGTCTGGTGTGCTCTAAACACTCTCTCTGGGACACATAATTTTTCTTCATTATGAATTTTAAAATGGAAACTTTAACAGATGAGCACTGCTTCCCCAGGAGGGGACATCATTAATATGTAAAAACCTATGAGAAGAACAATACCCCAGCACACCAGCCAGCCATTTGCCATCTCCCTGCCACCCATATTCTCTGCCTTGTCTCCCACCCTCTGCCACTGATTAAGGGGGAACACACCCAGTGCTTGACTCAATTCCAGAAAACTCAGTGTATGATCAGAGAACAAGGAACTGGGAGGCCTGAGAGGCAAAGACCAAGCGTGGGGATGCCTTGGGGGCACATGAGTGGCAGGGGACGGAAAGTAGAGTAGGATGAATGGAACATGGCTCCTCCATGTCATATAGACAATACACGCAGATATTAAACAGAATGCCTTTCTCTTTAGCATGGTAGGGCTTATTTTTCATCGTTAAATTAAACTTGGTAGCTGGATGGGAATCTGAGCATCTACAAAATGTGATGTTCCACAGCATTGTGGGATAAGCACCACTGGTGGCCAGGAGTTCTGGGTTCTAAGTCTCTCATTTAGCCATAAAAAGACTAGTGAGTTAGTTATTGCTTGGAGACCAGCTTCTATGTCTATACAGTGGATACGAATAATACCCCACTTACTTTATATTAGTAGGTTTTTGAGAAGGTGAAACGAAAGATAGATGTGTATGTGTTTGAAAAGAATAAAATTCTCTAAAAAAAGAGAAGTCTCTGAAAAGAAATTTCCAAGAATCCATAAGGGTTTGCAAAGTTGCTTGCATTTATATAAGAGAAAGAGACGAAAGTTCATGGTAAAAATGGTTCAGGACCCCATTTTCCTACATAAAGAGAGCTGGGGTCGTGGAACTCCAACTGGCTCATACTAGTGATATCCATTCACAGACGAACCGTCACAGGTAGAGCACATATTACTGAGTGCAGAGAGAATCATTATGCTTATGTCTATGAACAAAATGAAATCCCAGACAGGCTTCATCTGAATTATCAAGAAATTGAAAAGAAAAGAAAATACCTAAACATTGGCTTTTGAAGCTATTTACTAGCCATGCATGTTAAAGACATTGAACAGGGAAGGGGAAATTGTAGTACATGTATTCTGAATTCCTACATCCTTCTAGAGTCAGTGGCAGGAGAAAGCTATACTTAATCACATTTTAAAGATAAAAATTTTCCATCATCCTTATTATCTTTCACATGTACAGATATTGCCTCTTTCCTGTGGGAGTCAAAGTTATTTACAAATCACAAAACCTATTTCCTAATTTTCCCTGTGTTTCCAGCCTGTCAGACATACAAAGGCAATACAAAAACCCCTAGCAAGGCAATGTGCCTGTCAGCACAGGAAAAAAATCAAAAAATACATTCAATTAAACAAATGTTTTTGGAGTTGAGTGAGTATGATTAGTGCCCAGTATTAGGGATATTATGGGGAATAAACAAAATAATGTCTACAAACACACAATCCAAGTAGGGTCCTAAAACAGATATAAAAGTTAAAAAAGTGGTACAAGACAATTGTGCTACAAGAAAATTATGCAAGATCGCCTTGGAGATGAAGAAGGCATTTGATCTCAGCCTTAAGGTAGACTTTTACTGGGTGTAGGCTTGGGGGCAGACTTCCAGTACAGGGGTACATTGTGAGCAAAAAGATGAGAATGGAATAGGGTAGGACTTTTACAGGGAAAAATGTAGAGCATAAAAGGGATGAGGCAGAAGTGGGAAGATAAACATAAAGACAAAGCTGGTAAAGAATTCTGAAAGCTAAGCTGACAATTTTGACAAGATGCTTTAGCCAAACCATTGAAGGATTTTGAAAATAGCTATGCGCTCAATGAAGCTATGCTTTAGGAAGATCAATCTTATATCGCTGTGGGTTCAATTTGAACAGAGAGAGCCTGGAGGTCTTGACCAGTTAAAGACTATAGCACTGGTATGGGCAAGAGGTGCTGCAAATTAGGATAGAGTCACAGGAATAAGACATGAAATGGTGCTAGAGGAACAGGCAGAATGTTGCTCTGCAAGTGTACAATATCTATAAAGTCGTAATAATGTAAATGGTGCTTATCTGTTTTCACCTTATAATTAACTGTTAAATAAATTATGGAAAATTATCTGTTACAAGAGAAGAGAATGTCAACACTATTGACTTTCACAATATCAAAAGAATGAACTTTCTGGCAGAGATGAGCAATTAGAAGGGGGAAAAGGTGACGGAAAATTGTGAGCACTAATGTCTTTATCTCTCAATATGGAGGTCAGGAAACACTGCCTGATGAAACAAAAGGTGGAGTTTGAAGCAGGGTGATTGAAGTTCTAGAATCAACCAGTGAAGGAACTAAAGCTAGGGTGGGGAAAGACAGAGAAGAAAGGATGGTGTGAGTGATATCAATTGTCACTTATCGTCAAAAAAGTCAAAAGACAACATCTGAAGTTGATAAATCAAGAAATAATAGCATAAGGTTATTGCTAGCACCATGAATGTTATCATGGAAAAAGAAAAAGAAAAAGAAAAGAAAGAAATGGTGGGCAAGGCTTGGATGGAACAAGGGCTATTGCTTTTTGTCACAAATTCTGCTGTAGCCATTTGATTTTCACCCATGTGCATGCATTACTTTGATTAAAAATGTAAATTAAAAATCAAAATCTAATTGATGAGATTTGGCAACAGTTTCAACAGAAAAAAGAGAGTGAGAGGTTGACTGATTTTCCACATCTAATTGACTGAGAGTTTGGTGAGTGAAGCATTAACGTTTACTGGGGCAGTCAGGAGGAGAGATGGAGAGCAAGGTGAGATATGGAGTTTGCTTCCCCACATAAATTTAAAAGTTAAAACGAGTTTTAAGGTAGTCATGGCAGATGTTACACAGGATTGCAGTCAAACATTTGGGCTGGGTCAAAGCACAGATTCATTGCTTGGAGGGAGTTAATTCAATGCTTAGGCAAAAGTACAGTGGGGCAAATATCAGCTTGCTGTGTTTGTTTTCAGACCAGTAAAACCCAACCTGACAAAGAAAAAAGATGCTGAATGATCCCATAATAGCTGAACTAAAGAGAAATATGCAACTCCCATCTCGTGTCCTTGCTTTTGCTGAATTCAATGAGTTTAGCCTAATTTAAGCTAATAGAGGACAAAAGAGCAGTGATAGGAAGAAGAGATAAAAAGGACTGTGCATTTTAACTAAAGATAGAAAAATGACAGCGCTGCCTGTTAAGCAGCACCTATTACTTTCAGTCATTTTGAAATGATATTAAACACAACTGTAAAAATTATCAAAGAATAAAAAAAGCATCACAGTAATCCCAGTCAACATTTGGCACATTGTAAAATTCTATTAGAAACTGTATCCCTCCTGGGATATATATTGTTCACATCACTTTTGTTAATCAATTCGTATGACCAAGAACTAAATGAGCGTGGACCCAGCCACAATCCAGCGGACAAAATATTTTGACAGGTCAGCAAAATCCCTTTGTTGTCCTGAGAGTTAAAAAGGTCCTCATTTTTGGAAGAAAGTGTGAAAGATAAGTAACATTGTTAAGGGGTGGGGGGTAAATCCTTGTAGCCAAATCCATCTTCCTGACCAAGTCACCTCCCTTCTTAAAATCCTTTGGTGGTGGAAATGAAGAGTCTGACTTTGTTTTTGATGCTGGACCACCGAAAGCTTTCAGTCTCATCTCTCCTCTTGCCTCTCATTTGCCCCAGATCTGGGTAAGCTGCTAAAAAAACCTGAGCACGCTTTCCTCTGGTGCCAGTGGAGAAGTTCAAACTACACAAGCCTGGCCTGTAGGTGGGAATCTCCAGCCCAGCCCCACCCTCTATATCCACAGTGAAAACCAAAGCCACTTGCGTCTCCCACTTGCCGCGGGCCATTTTGGAGTGGCTCCGGGCGCCTGCTCTGATCTCTGCAGGAAGCCTTACTACGTGTGCAGTAACTTCAATCTGGGGAGAAGGACTGATCCCGCTCTCCATGGGACAACCACAAAACGAGTGGATTTCCATCACTCTTCAGATAAATGACAAAATAATAATAATGGCTAACACTTACATAGTGCTTGCTAGGTGCCAGACAGTGTCCTGAGGTCTTTCCATTCATCAACTCATTAAATGTGCATGGAAGTCCCATGAGGTAGGGAGTATTATTATGGACCTTATTATGAAGCTGAAGATTCTGAGATGCAGAAAGGTTAAGCGACGTGTCCAATACCACAGGGCTAGGAAGAAGCAGAGCAGGATTTGAACCCAGGCCCCCAGCTTTCAAAGCAATGCTTTTACCCCAGTACCATTGCAACTCTAATGAAGAAGTAGCCTGTGAAGACTGGAATAACCTGGCTTCTGCCCACCTTTCCAGCCTCATCCCACACAGCGCTCGGTCTGCTTTCAGATGGATACTGGTTCACCCTGTTCCCTCCTCCACTGGGTCTTGCCCCTGCATTTCCCTTCCTCTTTGCCAAGGTAGCTCTTAGTCAAACCTCAGCTCTCAGGGAAGCCTTTTCTGACCACTCGCCTCCCTCCCACCTATTCCCCAACTACTTCAAATCTTCTTAGTACAAACTTCAGAGCAAACCATCTACCTTTCATTTATGCCTTAATCAGTATTCTAGGTTTTCCTCTATTTGTGTGATTATTTGGCTGTTTCTGTCTCTCGGTAAACCATAATCTCACTGACAGCAGGGACCATGTTTATTTTTACTTATTGTTACACTTTGGCAGCACCTGGCACTGAAATAGTTCCTCTATAAATGTTATATTTGTGAAATAAACAAGTAATACACAGTCATTTCCATTTCAGCCAGTCATATATACTGCCCATAAATAGACTGACCCTGTAGCAGAAATTTATAAGCAAATGGGTTTTGTGGATTGATGCCATTTTTCCTACTCTGAAATTGTAATTCTTACAGTCCCTGTGGGGTTTTCTAGAGGTGGGGAGAAGGAGCCAGTTTCCTCTCCCTGGGTCCTTTTATAAGTCTTGCATGAAGCGATCTCACACTCCAGTAGTGCCTGACTTGGGATGGTCCACTGGACATCCCTCCAAGGGCAGAGTGGGAAGAAGCCAGCGGCAAACTCTGTGTCATTCATGGTAGATGCACCCCTGTCCCCACGCCCAGGAAAGGTGGTCCGTGTCTGCGCATGGTGTGTGCGCTTCTGCTGTTCGGAGATCCTCTTCGCTGTGATCTGAAGCTGCCCAGGGTTAGCTGATTACCCACCTTACTGGACAGAAAAATCCAAAAGTGGGGAAGAGAGGTGCTAAATTTAATTGTGTTCGCTATCTCTCAAGTGTTTTTCATGATTTTTTAAATTCAATATTCACATCTCTCTGAAGTAGCTAATATCATCTCCATTTTCCAGGTGAGAAACTGAATAGCCTAAGTCGTGTAGCTAGTAAATAGCAGTGGATGTGCCAGGATTCAGGTCTGAATAGTGCCAAATCCAATGGTCTTTCCATCTCAGAATGACAACTCCGTCCTGGCTCCTAAATCCAAAAGAGAAGGGTCTTTTTGTATCAGGATATGAGGAATTCAGTGCTGAAAGGGACACCTTAAAATTGTTTCAAAACATTCTGGCCTCATTTAAAATGCTGAGAAGAGATATTTTTACCTATTAAAAGAAAACCTTTCCTTTCATCTTGAAATTTTTTTAATTAATAATCATTAAATAAGAAGACAGATGGCCTAATTGTTAAAGATTCCTTTTAGAGATGAAGCGAAAAAAATAAATGAATGAGGAACTCTTTCTTAAAATAAGATGATGCCTTATAAAGCCTTTATTGATGCCCAATAAACCCTTGCCTGAGGGAAAAAAAAAAAGTTCCCATGTAACTCCTTGTTAATTGGAGGAAAGAAACACCCAGGAGAAAAAAACCTAAATAAAATCCTATGGGATTCAGCAATAGATTCCATGAAAGATAATATTCCTGAAAATGTTGGAGAGAAAGAGGTGATTGAAACTGACAATGGGCTGGGTCGTTAAGTTAGGAGAGCAATCCCAGCCTGTGAAGACCTCTAGGTCCCATGCAGTAAGTAGATGGAAATCAGAGAGTTTGCCCTGTAGAGGGAGGGGCCTGCTGGGGGGTTGCACAGAGATTCTGAATGGGAGACTCAGAATTGACCTCTGAGGGACTGGGGAGAACAGGTCTCTGAGGTACTGGAAGCCTGAGCTGTCATCACCCCCTCCTGGGCTCTTCCATTGTGGAAAAAGAGTGCAGTCTACCCAGAAGCCGTCTGGAAGATGCCCAAATGTCTCTTGGCTGGCTCTCAGTCAATCTCCTGGCCTTTTCAATAAAGGGAAACTGAAAGAGAGCAGGAAGGCAGACACACCAGGACCAGCACAGCTTATCATTCTGGCCTTGTGATGACAGAGGAATAGGCGTGTGCAGTCTGTTAAAGAACAGCAGCAGGCTGTTGAGCCTGAGTATAACTCGGGAAATATCTGAGCAGATAATCAATCAGTTCTAAGCCATCCATCCCTCACAAGGTCCAGGGTGCTGTGCCCTTTGCAAGGCTTTTACTTCTACTTTACTAATTTCTCTATCTGTTCACTACACACAAAGTCAGTATTTATCTTCGAGTTCGAGAAGGTTCTGGCACATACTGGGTCTCTGTAAATATTTATTCAACGTAAGAGAAACTATAAACAAAAGTTTGTGTTCACTTAGCAAACTTTATGTAAGAGACATGAAGAAGGAAAAGCAACCCAGGTTTGATTTGTAGTGACCATCGGTATCAACTGTACTCAAGGAGGACAAATGTCGAATATATGGACAATATGCAATTATGTGGGCAACTGACTAGGAAATCAAACTAGTAAATCTTCAAAGGAAAAATTCTGTTCTCCAAAAAGACCTCTTCGGGAATTAAAATTGATACTGAAATTCTGATAAGAACTTGCTTCCTTCCATTTTGGTTACAGGACTTGGCAGTGGATACGCTTCCCTGGGAGAAGTCTATATAAAGTTGAGTGCATGTAACTTTTCACACGCAAATGTTACAGAGGCCGGGAAATTCTAGCACTTCTGTACAGTGCCAGAATCTAGGGATTTATGCTAGAGTTACTGGGAAACGTCTTGTTCATCCCCAGCGCTGCCGGGGGCAGGGACAACTTAGCATCTACAAGCAGGCATTAGTAATGTTATGCCACCAAGAACCCCATGTGGATGGCCCATGGAAAAGCAGTCGGACATAAATGGGGAGCCTGCAGAGCCCAAAGCCTTCTTTCACTCAGAGCTCTGTGGAGAAATTCCCACGTGGAATCTGCGAAGAAGGAATGTATTGGTATACCTTCAAATAGCCGACATTTTAATGAATGCCTACAAGGAAACAACTGGTGATAATGAAACCGCCTTGTCAGAAACTCTTCAGCTGTCTTCTTCACCTAGCCTTGGCCTTCTCCATTCAATTTAATTGTCTTTCCCACCTCCTTCCAACCAAGTTTTGTTATTTTTGTGTTTTCTCGTTAGGTTGGAGAGGGAGGTGGAAATAGTAGGAATGCAAGGGAGAAGACTAAGTGGGAAATTTACCTTTAAATTACCATAACACTAGATGATAAATGAGTTTGTGTAAAAAGATGCCTACTCTGGAAAGTGACATTTTTGCATTGCACAATTAGTTTATGGAGTGTGTGTGTATGTGGTCCCAGGTACCTCTGAAGTACAAGGGTGGTATTTTTTATAAATGTCAGTTTTACTTCTCTCTCTGTTTCGGACTCCTGTGGTTTGGGGGATCTGGTACAATTTTGAAGAAAAATAAACTGGACATACACAAGTGAGGCTACTTCATGCTTAACAAATCTGCAGAACTAGTCTCTCCAAGCACTGGAGGATTTTGATTGTATGTGGATTTAGAGGACTCAAAATTAGGTCCTAATAGCTTCCCCTGGGTGTGACTTAACTGCAGTGCAGCCATTTCCAATGTCTTGTCAACTTCTGCATGATTCTTATTTTCTCTGTGCCCAGTCTCATGGTCCTAGGCTACTCATTAGGGCTAACCCAGCCTGCATATTTTCCTGGGGAAATATTTTACAGAGTAGGAAGGAAATATTAAGGCTCCATCATCAAGGCTTCACCAAAAGGTTTCAAGGCAGGCATGTTCCACAGGACATGAAAGAATTTATCTCACGAGCGCTAGTAAAATGTAATCCAGATCATCTTAAAACATCTTTAGTCCCCTGTATGAGCAGAGCAACCAATTTTGGCCGCACACCTAGAAGGAAAAAACAGAGGTGGCCCTACTCACAAAAATACTTTCACCATCAACACACAGTGACATTCTTCCTCGTAGCTCAGGTTGGAGGATGTGCAGTAAATATGCCTTCATCCCATAGCACCTGAGGTGGGCCTTTGCAAGCACAATGGAGACAGGGTAACCGGAAGGACCTAATCAGAGAAGCAGTTGCTGCTCAGACAATCATCTCTGGGGCCAACAGCACTATGCCTTCCCCATTCTCTCCCTGTTAAAGTCTTCTCACCAATTCTTTTAAAGGTACAAATTTTTCATTGTTATGAGTTTGAAGTTATTTGGTAGGTCACAGATTTCCACTGAGCCTATTGCAGAAGGATTCCTAAAGGAAACGATTATGGTTCTTTGTTCTTAAACAAATAAAGTGTGTTCTTTATCTCCCAGGAAGCTTATAATATGATAGGTGCAGCTTTAAGTACTAATTATACTAAATAGCAGGGCATAACTCAAAAGAG
Source organism: Eschrichtius robustus (assembly GCF_028021215.1). NCBI lineage: Eukaryota > Metazoa > Chordata > Mammalia > Artiodactyla > Eschrichtiidae > Eschrichtius > Eschrichtius robustus. The sequence continues at coordinate 60,518,498 of NC_090832.1, read as the reverse complement.
AGACTACACCTATTATGTAGAATTCCCTAAAGAAACATTAGAAATTTTACATGCATTGATTGCTAGTTAGCATTAGAAAGACGTTTATGAGTTGACTCCACCAAAGCCACAACTGTTTGCATTAGCAAGCAGGCAACATAAGCTAACTGATAAGAATTCAGGGATATAACGCAATTAATACAGTTATGTCTGTTAATTAGTGTTTTCCAACTGTCAAAGAAGATGCCTTTTAGGAGCCAAACTTACTTTACTGATTAAAAATTAGAATCCATCTTGTAAAACTGAGCTGGACCTTCCTTTGGTCTAATTAAAGGAAGAGTTTGCGTACTCAAAATTTGTGCCCCTCTGACATAAATTAACATATTCGTAAATGAGATAGATGGATATTTTGCAATTAACATGGGACAATGAGAATAAAGCCTAATTAGTAAACATGCTTTCTTTATTAACTTGCAGGTCAAGCTCTGTTTTACTATAAACCAATAGTGATAGAACAGAGTAATTTTTTTCAAAGAAAATTTATTGGCTCTGAAATTCCGTGGCACTCTATCACAGAAATGTGACTCGTTTCTTCATTTCCAGACACCTGTTAGCTCATAACCAGAAGTATACACAAACTGCTGTTTTTTATGCCCAACTGGAGAATTTCAGCCCAGAACAGGTTTATGGGTTTCCTGAAAGAGTCCATTTTTACTCTTATAATCCTAAAGGCATTTTTACACCGCCTGGAGACACCAAAGGCCCTCTTAATCCTCTAGTGGCTCTGCTTCCTTCAATGTTGTGCCTCTGCGGTTCTCATTGGATGAATTTCTTGGTTAGATTTTGCACCTAAAAGAAGCAACTTTGACTAGATTGTGCACCAAGTGTACATGTCTGCCTTCCAAAGCAGGTGATTGATTAGAAACATATTATGGTTGCTTTATTTATTAATTGACTCCAAATAGCTCCTAGAATATAATGCCAATACTCTTATCCCTTTAACGCCTCGGTTCCCCCACCTCACCCTTTCCTGTCTTTTGAGGCTTCCAATGAAGCTGGGTGCCCCACAGAAATCAGTGCACTGAGAAGCATATGGACTTGCCTCCAACCCCTAGAACATGTCAGATGCTGACTGGATGCCAAGCCAAGGCATCCAGGAGGCCAGGGTAGTTCCAGGTTGAAATAAGTGTTCCAGGCTCAGTCTTCTATGGTCTCAGGGAAGAGATTAGTTTAAGACAGTCAAGATCATCGCAGGCACATACAGTCTGTTAAGGGTGCTCTGGATCAGAAAAACCCATATCACACGAGATACATGCCAAGCTGTTGTTTAGCACTGTTCATTGAACAAATCCTCAGTTTTTATTTGCTTCACACCAAAACACCATTGCTCATCGTTGCAAACTCTGCACAGGAATGCTTCTGTTCTTTCTACCTTTCTTTTCTAAAAGCTACTTTTTCTTGTTTCTCTGATTTCCTATCACATATGTGATCTCTACCACACAACTTCTTTATTTGTTCCCAATTGCTTTTTTGTTTGCTAAGATTATATTCTCCACCAGACTATAGGGATATGACATTTGGCACCTCTAGGTTCAATCATCTACTAACTGCAATCTTGGAAAAACAATTGGACTCTTGTGTGTGCCTGTTTCTTCATTTGTACAGCAGGGTTGATGATGGTACCTACTGAAATAAAATTGTATATTTAAAAAACATAATGGAATGTCTGACAGATCAAGTATTTTATTAAAGTCTGCTATTGATAGTGTTACTTGAAATATTCAAGGGTCTTACCATAGCATTTGACAGCTATTCATTTCTCAATAAATTACTTTTTATTAACAAATTTCTGGCTTGACAGAACCTAGGTACCTTGGGGTAGAATGGACAACACATCCAATTAGTCAGAGGAGTGTTCACTGAGTATATATGAACACTCTGTGCTGAAGTTTGGAGTAGAAGTGCCTCTTCTCAGTTATTTGTCTAGATCAGGGCAGCAGAGCAGCTATGGGGGCAGCTAGAACTCCAAACATAAAGGGAAAGGACACATTGGGAAGGTTGTTCCAGTGAGAAAGTTGGTTAGCCTCTTGCTTCCAGAACATAAGCACCCAGTTTAGTTCATTGCAGAGAACAGCTTTAAGAACAGACATTTTCATATCACAGTTTAATTTCCCTACTAAGCAAGAAAAGCCTCTCTCTGCTGAAGTTGTCTGCTGCCGATCAGAATATTCTTTTGAAAATATTTCAGGACAGGGGTCAGGATAATGTCATACCAAGTTTCCAACCTCTTAACAGACATGAAATATTCATAGATTTCTATTCAGATGTGCTCCTTCGATGGCCTCAACCCTCCTCTTTACATTCCAAATTCAACATGAAAGTTTATCTTTAGGTAGCCAACCTTTTTTCAGTGATAAAGGTCAATTATGACCTTGCTTTACTGACAGTTATCACACAATCCAGGATTCCATAATATATCCAGTAATACTGCACTGTGAATAAATGTGATGAAAAAAAAATCACACGGGTAAAATTTATATGCAAAATGAGAAAAAGCATCAACTTTTCCCTCCAGTTACCTTTATTTATTTGAACAAATGTCATGAGAAAGAGAGTCTTAGACTTAATCTCCCTCAATCAATGTCAGCCACATTACTGCTTAATGGGAGTTTATATTGCATAATATTATTTTCTTTGTATGAACCATTTTCTGACACCTTACATTTAGTTAAATGATTTATCCATGTACATTTTACATGAGGATAAATATGAGAAATGGTTTCTGCTTCTCTTGAGTGGGATAAGGAAGCAACTCTAAAATACAAAGTCCGTTGGCTCAGCCTTTCAGGCCCTGATGTCAACAGGAGTTACACCTGGGTACAAAGAAAATCTATCTGAATAGCAGTAGTGCCATGAGGGATAATATATTTTTTTATAATTTCTTTTTTTCATAGGACCTAACCAAACCCTCTCCCCAACAATGCGCTCTCACTTGTCAGTAAGCACGAGCTTTAGATGTTATATGTACCATCATGTGGGTGCTTACACTTTGCCTATTTGTCAGTGCTATCAGGTAAGGGTGACTCTGCTGTGAAAGATTGTGCTGTGGAACTTACAACCTGGAAAGTTGGGTTGTGTTGGTGAGTTACAGAATAATACTTGTTGTCCAAAAGCAATTTTGCTGCCTGTATATAGCTTATAGTTTTGTAAATTTGGAGCAAGTTATTTTGTGATTTCTTTTCTAGGTCACTAACTGAAAACCGGCCTAGTTTGAATTGAGATTTGTTAAAAAGAAAATTCTCCAGGAAATATGCACAACTTGGAAATTTTTCAGATTCTGTGATCTGAAGTTTATTACTTGTAGAGGATTTTTTACACAAGGCTGGATAAAATCCCATCAAACTTGTTTTGTTGTCATTGTTTTTATGGTTTTGTTTTTGCTTTTTTTAATTTAAAAATGAATTAAAGGTATTCATTTGAAGGAAAAGAAGCAACTCTTTTCAAATTAAGCTTCTGGGTGCTATAGTGAGAGGAGGGCATAGTCCAAACAACATCAAAAAGATGTTCAACCAATTCCTGTCTCATCTCCTCAGCTACATTTATTCCTCATGATTTCTCATGGAGTTTCAGACTGTTGCCCTCTTTTTAGCACACAATCAACTGGAACGAGACAAGATGAAGTAAGGCCTAACAATGACACAAATTTGACCAAGCCAAAATATATTTGGAAAGGGGTATATAAGCCTTTTTTATGAACAAAAACCTTCTTTATTTATACATCTCTCTTATTTAAAGACTAGGCCTTCAGTGTACCCTACAAAACACAACTTAAATGCCAATTACACTCTGAAGCCTTTTGCTTCCCCCCCGGGCAGAATTCACTGCTCCTGCATCTGGATTCTTACAACAGGGTTCCTATACCTCTAGCTGCCATTTTCTTCATTCTGCCTTGATTTAGAATTTATTGTTCAGGTGTCTGGCTTCTACCCTGAACCATAAACTCCTTGGTGGCCGATTCTATGTATCAATTCATGTTTACCCTCCATTCAGCTCCTAGAGCAATGCTATCCTCTTTTAGAGACTTCTGGCATGGTTATTCTGTTTCTCTGTCCTACTAGATTTAGGTCATTGAAGGAAGGCAGAGAATATATTTTATCTTACTCATCTTTTGGTTCCCTGGGCCTCATATCACCCCAAGGACAGACTAATGTTTGCTGAGTGAATGAGTAAACAATTAAATAATTTCTACCAACTTTTCCCAAAAACTTTAGGGCTACCCCAGGGTATTAGTATGCCATGTGTCCCCATCCCAAGCCCAAGATATAAACAAGCAACTGAACAGAAGAGGGGCAGACCAGAAGGCTTTCGTCAGATCAAGTCAATTGTCCACTTTGTTCAGTGAATCATTCATTGCTTTGAGTTCCATGGCACTCACAAAACTCACAATAGTGTTGACTTGACCCTGGGTCCCCTATTGCCAGAGTCACCCAAACAGAATATCATAGCATCTTACAGGGCTCTCCCAGCCTGGAAGAGCTCTCTCAGGTCTGGGTTTGCTAACTTTCTGACTCTGAAATTGTGAGGTCGGGCAGCCCTCAACACAAGTGAAGTTCCTTTGTCTTGAAAGGTAATGCACTTGGGATTGAGCTGCCACTTCTCCAGCAGGGGCTTCAGGCATTTCACATGAACCCTGGCTCCCGAGCAGACCTTTAATCTTTACTTGGCACCTCCAAGTTGGGTTGGGCCAGTGTACCGTGGAAGGCAAGGCTCCTACTCCTCCTTAGGCGGAAACCCCTCCCCCTCGTCCCTTCCACCCCGCTCTGCTCTGTGGCAGTCATGGGGGCTTAAGAATAAAATCAGCTGTGAAGTTCTGCTGTAGGAAACGCAGGAGTCATTTTCTAAGGATGCAAAAGGACGGCCGACTGGAACCGTGTGAGTCTGCAAAGCCATCCTCTCGTTTCATGCCGCAGCAGCATTTCTGGGGAAGCCAAGCCAGCTGTATAACCTCTCAGCTGGAGAAACCAGGTAGCAGAGAGTTAAAACACTTGCTCATTGGTTTTCCCAGATCCTATTTTAATTTGCTCCCTCTTTTTGGACAGCTCTGTGAAGGCAGTCTGGTTCGCCGCCTCGCCATACTAATGAGACTCATCCATCTGCCTCTGTCATTGCCAGCCTCTCCTTTCTGCTGGAAGTCAGAGATGAACGCCCAGGACAGGTCCTTTCTAGGCTGCAGTACTTAATCATTTCTAAACACGCTAGATGGCCTCAGGCAGTGAAGGCAACAAGCATTTAACCCAGGCTTGGCAGCTCCGGCTTCCCCATACTCTGCCTGTGAGCTCTGATAATGAAAAGTTGCTGCACTTTTACTCTCCACTTAGCCAGATGCTCTTTGCTTCTTGGGGCCAAAGGTTAAATAGATATAAGAACCCATGCTAGTTTTGAAGGCTTTTATTAGCAGTCCTTATAGTAGTGGGAGAAAAGGGTGCTGTTGTTCCTGGCCCATTTGTCCGTCGGGATCCATATTTAGACTGTGTCCTTGCTTTTTGCCAAAGGAACGATGCCTTTACCCATCGTGCTTTTGTTGTTGTTTTGCAGCACAAGAGTTAACCCAGGCTGGTTGGAGCTCTGCCATTTAATTATTTAATGTTCAGTTTTTATGGAAAGAAAGGACGAGAGGACAGTTATCAAGTTGCTTAACTGTGGCAACGCCTTTATTAACAATGTAGATAAAACATTTTTTTTCCGGACTGGCTAGAGCTTCTGATTTATTTTTCCACTCCATCTATTGCTCCATATGTCTGTGGAATCTGCCTTTTTCCCAGAGCTCCTGTTAGTATAAAGCAATTGTCTGGGATGTGTAAGAATTAAGTATCCCATCCTTCAGGCTAGACATGCAATTAGAAGAGTTGCACTAATTTCCACTGCTGAGACCCTGTCACTTTAATTTATCCTTACTTTCCTGCATTTAGGCCTTCTCTGGTTGGAGGCCAAGGATTTTATATAGTTTCAGTCAATGGTGCTTTGATGTAGGAACTAGAGTATGCATAAAGTTTAGGGGAAAAAGAACCGGAGGTTTACCTAGAGCTGGCTGGAAGAAACAAAAACCTTATATAAAGGAACATACATTCACTGTAATTCTACCATGCTAGCAAAATAGTAGAAAAGAGGGGTTTTTAAACCCAGAAAAACTCACTGAATTAATATATCAATATCCAAGCATTTCTTCGTGATTATTTTTCCTCTGACGTTATTTATAAAATGTTTTTTCTGTTTTTACTATCAATGTGTAAAACAATTATTATTTATCTGATAGCTCAAGCTATCATTTTGAAAGAAGTGCTGAAATTTAATTATTGACTTTTTTTCAGTCTATACAGCTATCACCAGACTGTTCAACTCCATCTTTTTTTTACATATATATAAAACTCCATAGTTTTATAGCCACCATCAAAATCTCTTCACAAAAGTTTCAGACAAGCGTAACTCAAAAATGCTTGGAATGTTCCCATGAATAAGTACGAAATATCTCTTCCTAAACATTTCCCCACAGAGACATGATAAATCCTATGTGGGCCAATTATCAGACTTTCTTGTGCCTTTCGTGCTTTAAACCAGTCCCTGGCTTGTGAAAAACTCCCAGAGACCAAGCTAATTTCACCCTCAGCGTAGGGTGGCTGCATTCAGACTTCAAATATCGGGTGTCCAAAGAGGGCTCAGCTTCTCATGATTTCAAAATAAAGGCATGAAAAAGTTCCATTAAAGAGGAATTTTGCATTTAGAGAAATATAGGAAAATTTTTGCAGATAGTTGTTTCCCCAAACTAAGTTTTAAACAATTGAAATACGCATGTGTCCTGACTCTTTGCAACGGAGACTAGAGCCCAGGCCCCTCTCTTGGTCACATGACTGACTCCATGGGCTTCGATGTAACTTCCAGCTCTGAAAATACATCTGCCTCCCCCTACCTCTGGGCCTCGCTTTTTCTCTTGGATAAAGTGAGTAACGATGGCTTCCCCAGTAGATTTTGATCAAAATAAATACTGATTAATCATTTGTGTCTTTCATAGAAAAACTCTAACCATTTTATAAGCCACTTATTCATGCTAATAAATTAGGCTTCCAGACTTTCATAGGCAGAGAATCCATAAGAAAATGTTTAAACTCCGAGTAGTAACTTAGTAAGACTTAAGTACTCTGACCAGGAGCACACCTATTGAATAGGAAATCTCTACACAAACTTCACCTCTGACTCTTAAATTTAGTCTTTCCAAAGGGGCCAAGGTTGATGTTTAGGACAGAGGAAGTAACCAGAAAAACCTAATAATTTATCTGAAGGACATAATATAAAGGTCATATCAAAGTTTTTGAGAACATCTACAAAAAAACTTTTTATAATATTTTATAGGTTTTTGCCACTCGGTCACATGTTAAAGGTGATTATTTAATACTTTAAATCAAGTTTTATATACGATATCAATTCTAGAATATACTACATAAGTCTGTGTCGTATCATAAACATAGCAAATATATTAGTTTCCTATAAGCATTATTCCTACAAGAAAACAGAAAACACATATCCAGAAACATATTTATTGAAGTTTTATCGATTCATAATCATTCTTGGAATATCTGTAATTATGTGATCATACCGTAAGAATGATTAAGTAATGGATTAAGATCAGTTAACTGATAAACAGAAAGTCTCTACCTAAGCCCCAATAATAATATTTATGGATAAATGTTTCCTCAACAGCAAAATAAACCCTGGTTTAAAATAGAGAACTTAACTTACGGTGTCTGGAAGAGAAACCTACAACTTTGGTTGGGAATAACCCTCATCAGAGATGAAACGAAAAAAAAAAAAAAAAAAGATGAAACAAGCAATCAGAAATCCAGATGTTGTTATTTTTAGCAATACCTTATGCAAATTATTTTTGAAGTGAAATACACTGGAAATGTAGAACACGAGTGACACGAAAAAGAACTACTTATAAGAAGGATATTATTGAAAGTTTTCCTATAAGGCTTTGCAGCTCTTAAAATAAATAGACTAATTAAAAATGGGAAAATGTGGTAGCAAAAAGAAATAAAGACTGAATGTGGAAAATATTATATATCCCTGAATAATCTTAGAATCAATAAAGAGCCTCAAAAAGGAAAAAGAGAAGGAAAAAATTACCTCGACATATTTTCTTGGATCGCAACAAAACGTGTTTTTTTGAAGGAACACATAAGGCTGAATTATCTCCTCTTGTTTGTTATGAATACAGTTTGCCTTGCCTCAGACTTAACCCTTGGGATTATTGGAGAAACAAAATTCATGTACTTGAACATGCTAATACCATTCAGTTCCTCAGCCAGCCACAAGGCTGTGTTACAGGGATCATTGTTTTACAACAAAATCCTTAAGGCACTTCTGCTAATTAAATTGAAAGAGGCCTGGGTCTCACCTAATCCAGTATTAGCAATTTGAAGAAGAGGGTATGCAGGTAACACATTTGCCCCTTTATAACTACAGTCACCAACACAATGTATATAGTTTTTCTCCGCTCTCTATTTGGGCATTTTCTGGCATTAAAATCCACCCTTGCCACATATCAGATGGGCTGGAAGGAATGGTGAGAAGTCATCTAGGCAGTCAGTCAGCCAGTCAGTAAACAAATGTTTATTGAGAGCCACTGGGTACACAGCTTGGTACTAAACGGGAGTCTATCTCCCTGCCTTGAGGTCTGCACATCCACCACGGCAGACACATAAGGTTCAATTGGCACCATCTTATGCTTTCACTTATTCAATAGCTTGTTAGTGTCTAATGGACTAAACAAACACTTCAGCAGCACATAACACAACTCTGTATGCATATATATGTGTATCTATCTATATGTGCTTATGTATAGACGGATATATAAAACTTGGCATGTTTTCCAGGAGACATGCCAAGATATATTCACAGCTTTATATACACATGTAATTCATGTGTTTCTGTGCATATGGCAGTTGGGGGAATATATCTGATCAGTAGAACATGTTTTATTCCAGATGTTTTTTATCATATTTTCTCACTATCACTAATAAAAAAAAATCACCATAGCTGTTCTACTTGGACAGTTTGATTGGTCTTTAATCTCAAATCTCAATGAAAGAAGGAACACAAAACATTTTCTGTTCTCTAGGATGAGACAAAAATGTTGGCATGCCAGCCACTTGTGAGGTGTTGTAGACAAAAAGCCCATCTTAACTCAAATCATGCTATAAACCAATCAGAGAGGCTTTATTTTTGATGATTTGCACTTCTATCTTCTAGAATTACCTTCCAACATTCACCTCTGCCTAGCTGTTCAAGGCTCTATCTTCTCTTGTCTTCCATATAAAAGCCTGAAAATTTTTCCATATAAAGAAAAGATTTCCATATAAAGCCTGAAAATCTCCTTGTCCTGCCTAACGTAGGAGCAGAGACACTGAAGTCTCGTCTTTCTCTGAATTCTTCTTCACTGTGTCCTTTTGCTCAGTCTTAGAATTATCAACCATCTCACATGCCCAATGATTGTACACATATGTCTGTTTATAAACAACAGCCGCATGGTCCCCAAATTCTGCTATTTCTTCTACAAGTGTCTCCAAAAGTCACACTGTCTACTAAACCCTCACTTCTAAATAAGGGTTTCTCCATGGTTGGATTTCTATCCCTCTATCCCCATTCTTAGTGACTTCCCCATTTTTATTCTTTTATCCAAGAACAGTTTCAAATGACTATAAAAATTAACTATCTTTGACAAGGTACTGATTTAAAATTTTCCTCTAACTCCTGATTCTCCTTCGAAGCCATCTGACTTGTTCGGTTTCGTTTCCAAGCTCTCACTCCAGTTAGACGGCTGCTTGGGCTGGGAGCCTCATAAAAACATATCTGTTCTCTGCCCTTTCACACTCCACCATAGACAGAGGCCATTGCTCCTCCCATTCTTATTCTCAATGTGGACCACCTCACCTGTCCAGGTAGCCGGAATAAAGGTTTTGATTTGCCTTAAGTCTTCATTTAACAATTATCATTTTCCAGTGACATTCACTTTGTCTTTAAATGATTCTTTTAAAGTACAAAGCAGAAATAAAAACTGGGAGCCAATCCCGGGAAGTTAGCATCGGTGGAGGAGGGGGAGGACCATGTCACATTGCGCATGCTCCTATAAACACCTTGAAGCTGTGGACTGCCGTAGGTTCTTGTTTTATTACCTAGGTTGAAACACAACAGCTCAAAGAATATTAAGCTACCCTGCTGATAATTAATTAGTGAGAGAGCTGTGGTAAGAGAAAGTTGCTCTTTGAAGACCTCTTTAAAATAATGATCCCTATGAAGAAGGCATACTTTTCTGACTCATTTTAGATAAAAGTTGCTATTCTGATGTAATTCATAGTGACTAAGCAAGGACGGAGCTGAAAACTGCTGTTAAAGGGAACCAACTGAGAAACGTTTAATTAGATAGTCTATACGACAGGAAGCAGCTCAGGCTGGGTCAGGGGGAAATGAGTTCAAATTTGGTCTCCGATATTTACTACTACTGTAATCTTGGTTGGACGAGTTACTTCATCTTTGTCTCCCTAATTCCCAGTTCTTTATGTTAAGACGGGACAAAATAACTGAATATTTAATGTTAATGAGTTTAAAGCATCCAGCAGAGAATCTGATCCAGAGAAGAGACCAAATAAGTGGTGGCTCTTAAAAGGAAAGCAATAATGTTTGCAAATTTAAGGTAAATGACTTTTTTCTTTCTCTGACAGTTTATGAGTGACAGAAGTGGGACTGAGTGCATTCAAAAGAGGAGAAGTAGGAAAATACCTCTTTGATATTGTGGCAACATTATTGTCAGGTACATGCTCTGAAGGGGAAGAGTATTGTCTGCTTCATGGAGAAAAGCAAAACAAAGGCATTGGAGAAGCAGCATAACCCTCTGTAGCTGACTTATGGTGTAGGGCTGAAAATTAAGACCTTCTTTTTTTTTTTTTTTAACGTATTTATTGGAGTATGATTGCTTTACAACGGTGTGTTAGTTTCTGCTTTATAACAAAGTGAATCAGCTATACGTATACATATATCCCCATATCCCCATATCCCCTCCCTCTTGCGTCTCCCTCCCGCCCTCCCTATCCCACCCCTCTAGGTGGTCACAAAGCCCCGAGCTGATCTCCCTGCGCTGTGCGGCTGCTTCCCACTAGCTATCTATTTTACATTTGGTAGTGTATATATGTCCATGCTACTCACTCACTTCAACTTACCTTACTCTTCTGCCTCCTCGTGTCCTCAAGTCCATTCTCTATGTCTGCGTCTTTATTCCTGTCCTGCCCCTAGGTTCTTCAGAACTTTTTTTTTTTTAGATTCCATATATATGTGTTAGCATACGGTATTTCTTTTTCTCTTTCTGACCTACTTCACTCCGTATGACAGGCTCTAAGTGCATCCACCTCATTTCAAATAGCTCAATTTCGTTTCTTTTTATGGCTCAGTAATGTTCCATTGTATATATGTGCCACATCTTCTTTATCCATTCATCTGTTAATGGACACTTAGGTTGTTCCATGTCCTGGCTATTGTAAATACAGCTGCAATGAACATTGTGGTACATGACTCTTTTTGAATTATGGTTTTCTCAGGGTATATGACCAGTAGTGGGATTGCTGGGTCATATGGCAGTTCTATTTTTACTTTTTTAAGGAACCTCCATACTGTTCTCCATAGTGGCTGTATCAATTTACATTCTCACCAACAGTGCAAGAGAGTTCCCTTTCCTCCACACCCTCTCCAGAATTTATTGTTTGTAGATTTTTTGATGATGGCCTTTCTGACCGGTGTGAGGTGATACCTCACTGTAGTTTTGATTTGCATTTCTCTAATGATTAGTGATGTTGAGCATTCTTTCATGTGTTTGTTGGCAACCTGTACATCTTCTTTGGAGAAATATCTATTTAGGTCTTCTGTCAAATTTTGGATTGGGTTGTTTGTTTTTTCGATATTGAGCTGCATGAGCTGCTTGTAAATTTTGAAGGTTAATCCTTTATCAGTTGCTTCATTTGCAAATGTTTTCTCCCATTCTGACGTTTGCCTTTTCATCTTGTTTATGTTTTCCTTTGCTATGCAAAAGCTTTTAAGTTTCATTAGGTACCATTTGTTTTTTTTGTTTTTGTTTTTATTTCCATTTCTCTAGGAGATGGGTCAAAAAGGACCTTGCTGTGATTTATGTCATAGAGTCTTCTGCCTATCTTTTCCTCTAAATTTTATACTGTCTGGCCTTACATTTAGGTCTTTGATCCATTTTGAGCTTATTTTTGTGTATGGTGTTAAGGAGTGTTCTAATTTCATTCTTTTACATGTAGCTGTCCAGTTTTCCCAGCACCACTTATTGAAGAGGCTGTCTTTTCTTCATTGTATACTCTTGCCTCCTTTATCAAAAATAAGGTGACCATAGGTGCGTGGGTTTATCTCTGTGGTTTCTATCCTGTTCCAGTGATCTATATTTCTGTTTTTGTGCCAGTACAATACTGTCTTGATTACTGCAGCTTTGTAGTATAGTCTGAAGTCCAGGAGCCTGATTCCTCCAGCTCCAGTTTTCTTTCTCAAGATTACTTTGGCTATTTGGGGTCTTTTGTGTTTCCATACAAATTGTGAAATTTTTTGTTCTAGTTCTGTGAAAAATGCCATTGGTAGTTTGATAGGGATTGAATTGAATCTGTAGGTTGCTTGGAGTAGTATGGTCATTTTCACAATGTTGATTCTTCCAATCCAAGAACATGGTATATCTCTTCATATGTTTGTATCATCTTTAATTTCTTTCATCAATGTCTTATAGTTTTCTGCATACAAGTCTTTTGTCTCCTTAGGTAGGTTTATTCCTAGATACTTTCTTCTTTTTGTTGCAATGGTAAACGGGAGTGCTTCCTTCATTTCTCCTTCAGCTTTTTCATCATTAGTGTATAGGAATGCAAGAAATTTCTGTGCATTAATTTTGTATCCTGCTACTTTACCAAATTCATTGATTAGCTCTAGTAGTTTTCTGGTAGCATCTTTAGAATTCTCTATGTATAGTATCATGTCATCTGCAAGCAGTGACAGCTTTACTTCTTCTTTTCCGATTTGGATTCTTTTATTTCTTTTTCTTCCCTGATTGCTGTGGCTAAAACTTCCAAAACTATGTTGAATAATAGTGGTGGGAGTGGGCAACCTTGTCTTGTTCCTGATCTTAGAGGAAATGGTTTCAGTTTTTCACCATTGGGAACCATGTTGGCTGTGGGTTTGTCATATATGGCCTTTATTATGTTGAGGTAAGTTGCCTCTATGCCTACTTCCTGGAGGGTTTTTATCATAAATGGGTGTTGAATTTTGTCAAAAGCTTTTTCTGCATCTATTAAGATGATCACATGGTTTTCTCCTTCAATTTTTTAATATGTTTTATCACACTGATTGATTTGTGTATATTGAAGAAACCTTGGATTCCTGGGATAAACCCCACTTGATCATGTTGTATGATCCTTTTAATGTGCTGTTGGATTCTGTTTGCTAGTATTTTGTTGAGGATTTTTGCATCTATGTTCATCAATGATATTGGCCTGTAGTTTTCTTTCTTTGTGACATCTTTGTCTGGTTTTGGCATCAGGGTGATGGTGGCCTTGTAGAATGAGTTTGGGAGTGTTCCTCCCTCTGCTATATTTTGGAGGAGTTTGGGAAGGATAGGTGTTAGCTCTTCTCTAAATGTTTGATTCGAATTCTGTGAAGCCATCTGGTCCTGGGCTTTTGTTTTTTGGAAGATTTTTAATCACAGTTGCAATTTCAGCACTTGTGATTGGTCTATTTATATTTTCTATTTCTTCCCGGCTCAGTCTTGGAAGGTTGTACATTTCTAAGAATTTGTCCATTTCTTCCAGGTTTTCCATTTTATTGGCATATAGTTGCTTGTAGTAATCTCTCATGATCCTTTGTATTTCTGCAGTGTCAGTTGTTACTTCTACTTTTTCATTTCTAATTCTATTGATTTGAGTCTTCTCCCTTTTTTTCTTGATGAGTCTGACTAACGGTTTATCCATTTTGTTTATCTTCTCAAAGAACCAGCTTTTAGTTTTATTGATCTTTGCTACTGTTTCCTTCATTTCTTTTTCATTTATTTCTGATCTGCTCTTTATGATTTCTTTCCTTCTTGTAACTTTGGGTGGTTTTATTCTTCTTTGTCTAATTGCTTTAGGTGTAAGGTTAGGTTGTTTATTTGAGATTTTTCTTGTTTCTTGAGGTAGGATTGTATTGCTATAAACTTCCCTATTAGAACAGCTTTTGCTGCATCCCATAGGTTTTGGGTCATCCTGTTTTCATTGTCATTTGTTTCTAGGTATTGGTTGATTTCTTCTTTGATTTCTTCAGTGATCTCTTGGTTATTTAGTAGTGTATTGTTTAGCCTCCATGTGTTTCTATTTTTTACAGTTTTTTTCCTGTAATTGATATCTAGTCTCATAGTGTTGTGGTAGGTGTAGATACTTGATACGAGTTCAATTTTCTTAAATTTACCAAGGCTTGATTTGTGACCCAAGATACGATCCATCCTGGAGAATGTTCCATGAGCACTTGAGAAGACAGTGTATTCTGCTGGATGGAATGTCCTATAAATATCAATTAAGTCCATCTTATTTAAGGTATCATTTAAAGCTTGTGTTTCCTTATTTATTTTCATTTTGGATCATCTGTCCATTTGTGCAAGCAGGGTGTTAAAGTCCCCTACTATGTTTGTGTTACTGTCGATTTCCCCTTTTGTGGCTGTTAGCATTTGCCTTATGTATTGAGGTGCTCCTATGTTGGGTGCATAAATATTCACAATTTTTGTATCTTCTTCTTGGATTGATCCCTTGATCATTAAGTAATATCATTCTTTGTCTCTTGTAATAGTCTTTATTTTACAGTCTATTTTGTCTGATATGAGAATTGCTACTGCAGCTTTCTTTTGTTTTCCATTTGCATGGAATATCTTTTTCTGTCCCCTCACTTTCAGTCTGTATGTGTCCCTAGGTCTAAAGTGGGTCTCTTGTAGACAGCATATATATGGGTCTTGTTTTTGTATCCATACAGCCAGTCTATGTCTTTCGGTTGGAGCATTTAATCCATTTACATTTAAGGTAGTTATTGATATGTATGTTCCTATTACCATTTTCTTAATTGTTTTGAGTTTGTTATTGGAGGTCTTTTCCTTCCCTTGTGTTTCCTGCCTAGAGAAGTTCCATTGGCATTTGTTGTAAAGCTGGTTTGGTCCTGCAAATTTTGTTAGCTTTTGCTTGTCTGTAAAGGTTTTAATTTCTCTGTCGAATCTGACTGAGATCCTTGCTGGGTAAAGTAATCTTGGTTGTAGATTTTTACCTTTCATCACTTTAAATATGTCCTGCCACTGCCTTATGGCTTGCAGAGTTTCTGCTGAAAGATCAGCTGTTAACCTTGTGGGGATTCCCTTTTATGTTATTTGTTGTTTTTCCCTTATTGCTTTTAATATTTGCTCTTTGTATTTAATTTTTGATAGTTTGATTAATATGTGAGTTGGCATGTTTTTCCTTGGATTTATCCTGTATGGGACTCTCTGTGCTTACTGGACTTGATTGATCATTTCCTTTTCCATATTAGGGAAGTTTTCAACTATAATCTCTTCAAATATTTTCTCAGTCCTTTTCTTTTTCTCTTCTTCTTCTGGGACCCCTATAATTCGTATGTTGGTGCATTTAATGTTGTCCTAGAGGTCTCTTAGACTATCCTCAATTCTTTTCATTCTTATTTCCTTATTCTGTTCTGCGGTAGTTATTTCGACTATTTTATCTTCCAGGTCACTTATCCATTCTTCTGCCTCAGTTATTCTGCTATTGATTCCTTCTAGAGAATTGTAAATTTCATTTATTGTGTTGTTCATCATTGTTTGTTTGCTCTTTAGTTCTTCTAGGTCCTTGTTAAACGTTTCTTGTATTTTCTCCATTCTATTTCCAAGATTTTGGATCATCTTGACTATCATTACTTTGAATTCTTTTTCAGGTAGACTGCCTATTTCCTCTTCATTTGTTTGGTCTGGTGGGTTTTTGCCTCCTTCATTTGCTGTGTGTTCCTCTGTCTTCTCATTTTGCTTAACTTACTTTGTTTGGGGTCTCCTTTTCACAGGCTGCAAGTTCGTAGTTCCCATTATTTCTGGTGTCTGCCCCCAGTGGCTAAGGTTGGTTCATTGGGTTGTGTAGGCTCCTGGTGGAGGGGACTGGTGCCTGTGTTCTGGTGGATGAGGCTGGATCTTGTCTTTCTGGTGGGCAGGACCCTGTCTGGTGGTGTGTTTTGGGGTGTCTGTGACCTTATTATGATTTTAGGCAGCCTCTCTGCTAATGGGTGGGGTTGTTTTCCTGTCTTGCTAGTTGTTTGGCATAGGGTGTCCAGCACTGTAGCTTGCTGGTCGTTGAGTGGAGCTGGGTATTAGTGTTGAAATGGATATCTCTGGGAGAGCTTTTGCGTTTGATATTACGTGGAGCTGGGAGGTCTCTGGTGGACCAATGTCATGAACTCGGCTCTTCCACCCCAGAGTCACAGGCCTGACACCTGCCCGGAGCACCAAGATGCTGTCAGCCACACGACTTAGAAGTAAAGGGAGAAAAAAAGAAAGAAAGAAAAAATAAAGTTATTAAATTTTAAAAAATTTTAAATTATTAAAAATAAAATGTTAAAAATTTAAAAGTAATAAAAAAAGAAAGATGAGAGCAACCAAACCAAAAAACAAATCCACCAATGATAACAAGCACTAAAAACTACTAAAAAAAAAGGGGGGGGGGGACAGACAAAACCCTAGGACAAATGGTTAAAGCAAAGCTATACAGACAAAAACACACAAAGAAGCATATACATATGCACTCACAAAAAGAGAAAAAGAAATGTATATATATATCTATATATATAAAAAAAAGGAAGAGAGCAACCAAATCAATAGACAAATCTACCAATGATAATAAAGTCTAAATACTAAACTAAGATAAACATAAAACCAGAAACAAATTAGATGCAGAAAGCAAACCCCAAGTCTACAGTTTCTCCCAAAGTCCACTCAATTTTGGGATGATTCCTTGTCTATTCAGGTATTCCAGAGATGCAGGGTACATCAAGTTGATTGTGGAGATTTAATCTGCTGCTCCTGAGGCTGCTGGGAGAAATTTCCCTTTCTTTTCTTTGTTCGCACAGCTCCTGGTGTTCAGCTTTGGATTGGCCCTGCCTCTGCATGTAGGTCACCTGAGGGCATCTGTTTTTCACTCAGACAGGACAGGGTTAAAGGAGCGGCTGATTAGGGGGCTCCGGCTCACTCAGGCAGAGGGGAAGGGCGAGCCTGTGGTGGCAGAGGCTGGCGTAACGTTGCACCAGCATGAGGCGCGCCATGTGTTCTCCTGGGGAAGTTGTCCCTGGATCACGGGACCCTGGCAGTGGCGGGCTGCACAGGCTCCCGGGAGAGGAGGTGTGGATAGTGACCTGTGCTTGCACACAGGCTTCTTGGTGGCTGCAGCAGCAACCTTAGCATCTCATGCTCGTCTCTGGG
The DNA here is from genome assembly GCF_028021215.1 of Eschrichtius robustus. NCBI lineage: Eukaryota > Metazoa > Chordata > Mammalia > Artiodactyla > Eschrichtiidae > Eschrichtius > Eschrichtius robustus. The sequence continues at coordinate 60,500,956 of NC_090832.1, read as the reverse complement.
GTCCGCGCTGGTCTCTGGGGTCCGCACTGGTAGCCGTGGCTTGTACCCGTCTCTGGAGCTCGTTTAGGCAGTGCTCTGAATCCCCTCTCCTCGCGCACCCCGAAACAATGTTCTCTTGCCTCTTAGGCAGGTCCAGACTTTTTCCTGTACTCCCTCCTGGCTAGCTGGGGCGCACTAGCCCCCTTCAGGCTGTGTTCACGCAGCCAACCCCAGTCCTCTCCCTGGGATCTGACCTCCGAGGCCCGAGCATCAGCTCCCAGCCTCTGCCCTCCTCGGCGGGTGAGCAGACAAGCCTCTCGGGCTGGTGAGTGCTGGTCAGCACCGATCTTCTGTGCGGGAATCTCTCTGCTTTGCCCTCTGCACCACTGTTGCTGTGCTCTCCTCTGTCTCCGCCAGTGAAGGGGCTTCCTAGTGTGTGGAAACTTTTCCTCCTTCATAGCTCCCTCCCAGAGGTGTGGGTCCCATCCCTATTCTTTTGTCTCGGTTTTTTCTTTTTTCTTTTGCCCTACCCAGGTACATGGGGAGTTTCTTGCCTTTGGGGAGGTCTGAGGCCTCCTGCCAGCGTTCAGTGGGTGTTCTGTAGGAGTTGTTCCACATGTAGATGTATTTCTGATGTATTTGTGGGGAAGAAGGTCATCTCCAGGTCTTACTCCTCCACCATCTTGAAGGTCTCTCCAAGACCTTCTTTAAATTAATTTTAGCACTCTAAGTGGTTGTGATTGTATGAGACTAAGACAAGTCAGTGCCAAGGCTGAGAGAAAAGTGATTGGGCCTCTAACATCTAGCTCACCTCAAATGCAGGGCTGTCAAAGTCTAGGGAACATTTTGGCTTCAAGTTAAGATAAGATTGGTTTGAGTTTAAAAGAAAGATTCTATCAAGGATTGCATATAAGAGGAGAGTAAAAATTCATCAATAATGAGAAAGATAATTATTAGGGAAAAAGATTTCAAACTTAACTAAGAGTTTACTTTAAATTTTATTAATAAAATTGACATTTTATTATTAAATGTAGTGACTGGTTAATACTGTTAAAAACTCATCATCTTAAAAGATGTGTATTTGGATGACAAAGAATGGCGAATCATGTTTTCATGCAGTGGTCTTCATTAGAAAGCTATAGAAGATGCTGTATAAACACTTAATGTTTAGAAAAAGTTGCATTAGTGTATCTAATTCATTGTCTTCTCTTTTTTGTGAGAAAGCTGAATTTGAAAATTACGTTGATAAAAGAAAAGCAATTGTAACAGTCCTGACTGATACCTTATAACAAAAAAAGGGATGTCCCTCTAAAATGCCTTGTATATAAAGTTCATCCATTGGATATAAATAACTATTTAACATATTGAAGTTTCCCTTTTTCGGTCCTATAGTGATGTTTTATTTCGTCTTGTTTGCTATACAGTCAGATCTGTCAAGATTAACCACTTCACTTTTAGGCCTCCATTAAGATTCCATTACCTATTTTAATATCTATAAACTTACATGTGCTTTGGCATAGTTTGGCATAGGTTTTGTACTTCAGTCTTATTAGCACCAAATTGTTCCTCTGTGGTCCAAAGGTTGATATGCTTACTTTTTATTATAGAAAGTTTCAAAAAATATAAAAACAGAGAGAATGGTAAAATGAACTTCCATGTACCCATTACCCAGCTTGGGATTTGGTCTCCCCAAATAGACACAGACTTTTAAAAAATCAATATTAGGTCCAAAGCATCAAATATAGTACTTTGGAGAGGGAAAAAAAAGTGTTCAGTAAACATCATATACTGACTGATAATTTAGTGAGGTAGTGCGATATACCACTAAAAAATATGGGCTCTAAAGTCCAGTGAAATTGTTTCAAATTCTGGCCCTACCATTTACTATCTACAGGATCTTGGAAGTGGTGTGCTTATAAATGTTTAATGACTGGTTTTAAGGATGTGAGGGACCCTGATCTGCAGCATTTGCCCATTTCCCTGGTGTAAATGCTCCCACCATGGTCAATTTCAAGTTACCACCATGAGGTCACTGAATATGGGAGCTGAGAAAAGGTAAACACAGGTGGCTCTCCCAAGCTAATACTAGCCAGCTCCAGCCACTACTGGATCTTGGGTAAATTATAAAAATTCTCTAATCCCCAGATTCATCAATTTTAAAATAGGAAAAAATAGCAGTACTTGCATCGTTGTATTACTGAGCGATTAAATGAAATACTGCATGGAAAACTGTCATCACAGTGCCAGGAACTTAAAATGCTTTCTATGCATTCAAACCATGTTAGCCTTTTCTATTATTAAGCAGTATGAAGGCCGAATGTCACCAAAGACTGGTTTTTAAAAAATACTTCCTTTAAAAGAACTTTTGACTATCCATATGCATTTTTATTAAGTAGGATTTCTGAATGGTTATCTGAAATATTTCTAAACGTTAAGGCAAGAAAGTAACATAACACCATGGAATCACCCAGAGAGAGAATGTGACTATCTTCAACATATTGGCATTAAAAATGAATTCAACCACAACAATTCATGGTTAAAGGGGATTTAAATCTCAGGGCAAAGCCACATTTCACTGATTTCTATGTCCTCAGCAATACTGCCTTTGATGCACTACAATGATTTTTCCTTCCCTTTCTTTGCTCTCAGCCACAGCCTGAACGTGGCAGCACCAGTGCTACAACTGAGAAGGTACAACAATTTGTTCCACTTTGAAGCCTACAATTCTGTATATGATCGTTATACCCCAGAAGTATTGATACAATTCCAATGGTTTCAAAATATATTTTAGTGGAAGTTTTAAGGGTACAAAATTCACGTTGTTGTAAATCCTTGAGGATATAAAACTTGCATTTGTTAATCACGTTTTAAAGCACTTTCTCTAAAGGTGATGATTTTAAATCCTTACTGTTTATTGGAAGCATCATTCACGTGGTTTATTCTCACCCAGCTCTGAATCTCAGTCTTAAAGACTTCCCTTGCCTCGGTCTTAAAGACTTGCCTTTGCTCTGCTTCATGCCTCACATATAACTCCTCTTCTCAAAAACTCAGAAAATGATCTCAGAAATGACCCAAACATAGGCTTGAGCCCCATTCTGAACCCAGATCTCCAACCTGGCAGCAGAGGGAGGGCACCATCCATCAATCCCACTACGCTGCCTGCTTTTATTAGCTGTGCTGCAGAGGAGAGTCTAAAACCGGGACAATTTTATTTTATTTACTGATGGAACAATGTCAGTAGCTTCATCAATAGATACGGGCTAGAAAGAAGTATGCCACCACCTTACCCAGGAGATTCAAGGTTTAGAAGAAAAGCGCATTTTGTGAATTAAGAAACAAACTCATCAAATGAAGGTTAATCCTGACACATAGCCCACTATTTAGAGGTAGGAGGAGAGACAGTCTTAAAATGCAACTCTCTTATGTGTTTCCCCTAGAGACTCTTCAGGCAGTAAAACAATACCTTGTGAAAAGGGGTTTCCTTTGGTCCCCTCAAGGAAAAAAATAATCCTTTCTGAAAATAGTTTCTTCTAACCATGAATGGTGTTATTTATGAAGACTTAACCTACATAACAACATTCGCAAGTTGCTCCGTAAAGAAAAAGTTCACCAGATAAAGAAAAAAGCTCAAGGACAGCAGTGCAAGAAACCCAGACCTCAAGGGATACTAGCAAGGTGCCCTTTCTCTGAAAAGTACAGTCTCAGTGCCACTTTTTGTCACCTCTTCCTTTCCCATCTCCCCAGGACCCAACCCCAGAAGGAAATGTAGGAATTTTCTAGGATGCCTCTAATTATGGTTTGAAGAAACAATTTGGGCTCTTTACTTTTGTTATTTCAGTTTTCTTTCTGTCGTTAAGGGAGAAAAAGCATCCATCACTTTTATTACCACGCAAAGCCAGCCAGGGTTCTCTGAAGCCATACAACCGTCATTTAGCATTTTTAAAGCCAGATCTGAAAATCTGACACCCCAATATCAATATTTGAACATTGAGTTTCCAGACGACATAAATCTTCCATAGCCATGCTCTGCAGTGAGCTAAGCCTTGGACTGCCTTTCTGGCAAGGAGAGAACATCCTTGGGACACCTCAACCCTACCCTAATTTCACTTTAGGCAGAGACAGATCCTCATTTGAAAGCACCTCGTGAGCCAGAGGGTGTGTGCCTTGCTCATTGCTGAAACGTGCATTTCCGTATAGAGACAAAGGAGCTGGTTTTTACTCCCAAGCCCTTTGCTACTTAAATAAAGTTATTGGCTGCCTAATGAATGTTAGCTGCAGTACTCCCTATGGTCAGAGGGCTCTTGTTTAATGAATTGCTTAATGTGCTTGATTACTGTTACAATGTTGAATGAGGAAAAGGCAAGAGAGATTTGAAAGATTCACTGGAGGATATGATGAAAATGAATTGGATCAATAGAAACTTTTTGCTCATCTCTGAACAGCACATTAGGGGTTGTATTGTTAGAGTTGGGGGATAATGCAATTTTGTGGCTTGTTGTCTTTTTATAATTCACAAATATAAATCTCCTTCGACAGTGAGTTTTAGGGCTGGCCTTCCCGGAGTTATAAATGATCCCCAGACTCTAGCCCTGGTTACTTACACGGACAGATAAATTAATTAGGAAAACTTTTATGCCAATTACTTTATGCCCTTGGCTTTCATATGTTTCTGAAGAGCAGCAGCTAATTAAAGATATGATTCATAATTACTGGTCGATCGAGTAGTTGAGTAATGGAATCAGGAACTGTTCCAAAGGAAATTATCCATCACATCATTACTAATTGTTACATAATACATAAGGACGTAGAATTCAAATAAAAAGTTACTTACTTTGAAAGGTACATTCCATTTTTTTTTTAATTTAACAATTATAGACATGAAATGAGTTCTTGCAATGCTGAATAATGTAGTAAGTTGGGGTGGGCTTTTTTGCTTTTTTTATGTCAATACTTCTACTGAATGAATGCAAAAAACAAGGGCCCATGTAACTTCAAGGTTTAGTAACCACTGAGTTCATTCTCTTTCCTATGAAAAATTCAAACTAATGGAGGTAATAGTCAAAATGCATTGTCCTTTCTTCCAGCTCTACCCTTAGGATTTGCTGAAACCCAGTAGGCCCAAATGGGAAGGGCTATGAGGGACCACCGATTGGCATGCACTGGATTAGGAAAGTTCCCAGGCTCAGAAAACCTAAGAATGTTAATACTTGGAGAATACCGAAATCTTCCGAAAGAAGACGGTTGTCAAAGGCTGTGTATATCCCAGATCTGTCCTAGCTTAGAGTAATTATGAGTCTTTGTTTGAAGGTAACACAGGACCAGAAAGGCGGAGATAATCTCACACAGAGGAGAGCTTTGTAGAAAAGAGTGAGGGGAGGCCGCCAGCCCATGGCTTTGATGGGGTGGAATGGGGTCCTCCCATCTGTGAGCGCCCACCAGCAAGCAACTCCCAATGGACGCAAACCCACCTTCCATACACCCTGAGTGCTGCCTCAGCAAATCCCTTCCCCTCCTGTCTCTCCTCCAGACTTCCCTGCCTTCCTCCCTCTTCCTTTCTAATCCCTGACTCCAGTGCCAGTGACCGTCCACAGTGGCATGTTTAGTGACAGAGCAGATCTGGACAAGAGAAGGTAGGGAAATAGGAAATCGAGGCTGCAGATGCCTTCTCTCATCTAGTGCTCAGTCAGTTGCTGTCTTGCTGAAGAACTTCTTGTCTGAGTCCCATCTCCTCCCCCAAAGCCTCTGACTAAATACCTAAAGCACAAAGAAGGGTATTCTGTGTTTTCATCTAGTCCGAAAAACTTTCTCGCCGCGTCTTGTGCAGGGAGGATCCTGGAGAGAACGACAAGAGATAAAGTCACCAACACCGAGCCCCTCCCAGTCTCCCATAGCGGCAGTGTGAAAGGTGCACGGATGAGGGACCTCCAGGATTCAGACGAACAGGAGACAGAGCTCATGGCTGCAATGGACTGCAGATATGAAGAGTGCACTGGTGAGACAGAATTACATAAGTCAGAAGAACCTCCCCTATATTATTGAAGGATTCTTGAAAAAGGATAGTTTTCACTTTCATTTATGTTGTACAAACATGGACAATAGCATAGAGGCAGGTCCTGAGCTGCATGCACTGAGAGCCATAGATGGCTTAGACCCGGGGCAGCCTGGGGAAAAGGAAGCAGATAAACACAGGTTGAAGACAGCGAGCCGAAGGCAAGACCCTGATGGGAAAGGACGAACCGCCAGAAGTATTCATAGCCCAAATGAGGTTTGTTTGTAGGGGCCCCTTCCAGCCAGCCCAAAGCTAGTTGTGAGATAGAGCTGTCGGCTGATCCTGGTGAAAGGCAATGAAGGTGACCTTGTCCTAGGCTCACACAGATGGAAGAGGATGCAGACAGGAATGTGAGTAAATACTCACTGTGGGAAGGCTAGTGTGTATTCTCTTTCTACAGAGAGACAAGTGCAAATAGCAAGCATTCAATCTTTAATTAGAAGAATACTTCATGTTTTTCTTCAGGGAGGGTCCCATTTGTACTACAAGTAGGTAAGGGTACTTCAGTAGCTGAAGGCACGAACCTCAGGGCCATTTAACTAAAATCTCCTCCAGGAAGAAGGGATAGGACTACTTAGAAAGCAATTACCACATCCCGAGGGCTGACGTTTCCGTCTTGAAGAGAGGCAGCCCTCTGTTTTGAGACGGGAGATTTGACCAAGCAGCTTCAGTGTGTCTTTGTGTCTTTGTGTCAGTTTCAAAGCCTCACGCCTTGGCAAGAGCAGCAAGAATCAAGTGCAAAAGAAAAAGGGAAAGAAAAGAAAAAATGAGATTTCAGACACACCACCTGCTGAGCTTTCCCAATTTAACAAACTTATGTGAGGTCTGGGGAGAGCAAATGAGTGCTTCTTGGATATCAAATCAGGCCTTTATTCACTTGGCAGCAGTTTCCAAAAGCTGTTCTAGTCCTAACATTACCCCAAAGAACCTGAGGGGCACCTGTGTGGCCCATTAAGGCAAATGCAATCAAATCCATGCAGGCACTGGTATAGTTTTTGAGAACCGGGACCATAAAGCTGGTGTCTTCTATTCCTATACAACGCCTTGCAGGCTGTTGGTTTGGAAAACACAGTTTCACGACAGTTAGAAACAGTTTCCTTAAATTTAACATGGGACCCAAAACACAAGGGTGCCCACCTCCAGACCAAGCCATTTTAAATGATGATAAAGTGAGTCTACTAAAATCACAGTGTGACCTAAAGATAGTTATTTCACCCGTTCATCCTCTTAAAACCAGAGTTCTATAAGCTGAAAGGAAAGAACCGCAGAAAGTCCCTTGACTCGGTGCCCTCCCCTCCTCCCTCCACCTTCCCACCTGGTGAAAGCGTAGACTATTAAGATAGACGGAAATATAGCCCATATACAGACTTCATTAGTATTCCCTGTCCTCTCCTCTACGTAAATGAGAAAAGTTTTCCCCAGATTGCGCTCTCTGAAGGAACGGATCCCCAGCTCACCAGTGATAACACACTCAAATAGTGCACACATGCATGGCTCAACACTGAGTGGGACGGGGCAAACTGTTGCCCGGATTCGCGCCCCCGGTGCGCTCTTGGTTCCCATCTCCCAAGACCTCCATTCTCCCACCCAGCTCAGATCAAGCCCCCATAGGGAGCTGGTGCTCCACAGAACAGGGGAAGAGAAACAGGCTATATTATAAGGGGAGGAAAGCCAGGGGCATCTCTGAAAGCATGGACCGCGTTTCTCTCTTCACCTTTCACAGTGAGCTGAGCCTTTCAACATTTTCAAGCTGTTGGAGTTTGACCTTCTACCCAGGCCAGGTACTGAGTGCAAGTTTAACATTCATCTCTCTGTCTGGCCTTTTCAAATCTCTGTGCAAGAAGGCAGTCCCTGGAATATTTTCATAGTTCCATGACTGGCTTAAGGACAGTTTCTCCAAGAAAAATTATGTTAAGATTAAGCTTGGCAGAATCTTGTTCTATGCATTTTTTAAAAATTGGCATTCTCCTTTGATGGGCACTGAGCATTCAAACAGTGTTTCTAAGGCTCCTGATGGTGGCCACTCTGTCAGGACTATAATATTACATGATTCTGTGCCAAGGAGGTAAATCATGGGGGAAGTCAGCTTGACAGTGTCAGAACCAGTGTTCATTCAGTTATGGACATTTGAGGCCCATGTCACCAAGGGCCTGACCACAGAGCTGAAAGGCAGAAACTCTGCAGTTTTGTCCTTTTCTGCACCCATCTTGCTGTGTGACCTAAAGATAGTTATTTCACCCGTTCTATTGCCGTATGCTCAAAAGCAAAAGATTTTCCAGTATTTATTGGAATTACTGTTTAGCACTCTCTTCTTTAAATAGTTTTCTGACTCAGAAAGTCTTGTGTAGATTGTTATTTTGAGTCAGATTCTCCCAATGTGGAAATTCCTTAGGTTTGCGTTAGGCTCTTTGGAGGAATGAACTAACTCTTTCAGGCCTGTAGTATAGCATCTAATAATTTCTTTTGAACTATAAATAAATGCATTGTAAAAGTTGAGTAGGTTTGACTATTAAGCAGAAGAGTCATTTTTTCCTCTGACCACTAAACCTGCCAGACCTCTGACCTTGGTTGCAAGCCAGTCTAGGTCATGGTCACAAAAGTATGAGAGAGTTGCAAAGAATTAAGAGAACTTCAGGGTGTGGAAGTTGGTGCCTGCCTGACTCTGAATTCTCTAAATTAATTTTGGATTCTCTGAGTCTTTTCCATTTTAATTGGAGAGGTGAGGTGCATGATATCGAAGGGCAATATTTTTTTTCTTTCAATGTCACTTTTCCGCAGGAAAAATGTTCATCGTTCAATGGTTCCCTTTTAAAATACCAGCCTTTATGGAATCTCAAACTTGGCTAAAGAGAAAAGCTCAACATTCACAGGACTTTGGAAAGTCTCCGGGCACTGAGAGTGTTCTATCAAAGAGTATACTCAGGCTTCAAATAACATCTCTATGTTGACAACTTCCAAACGTGTATCTCCAACAGAGACTTCTCCCCTGAGCTCCAGACTCACGTATGCAGCAGCATATTCAAGGTCTTCTCTTAGTTGTCTACGAATATTCCACATTTAAGGTCTAATTGAAACTAAATTCCTGATCTTATCCCTTTCCAATCTGTTTTGCTCACCACTTTTCCCATCTCATTAAGTGGAAAATCTAGCCCTCCAGTGAGCTCAGAACCCTACAGCCATCCTTGACTTGTCTCTTTCTCTCATAGTTTACATCCAATCATCAGTAGACCCTTTTGGCTCAACCTTCAACATATATCAGGAATCCAGCCACTTCCCTCCCTCCACTGGTGTCACCTGATCTAGCCACCATTATCTCTCACCTCATCATCACAGGAACCTTCTAACAAACCTCTCTCCTTGCCCTCCTGTCTCCCAAAAGTCTACTTTCTCAACACGGCAGCCAGAAAGATCCTATTAAACCTGAAGTCGTATATTACTCCTCTATGAAACCTCCCAGTGGCTTTCTATTCTCTCAGAGAAAAAGTCAAAATTCTCACAATGCCTGCAAGACACAAAAACTCATTACCCAAGCTCTTTCTGGGCCCATTCCCTCCCCCCCCCCCCCACCTCCCTTCCTCCCTGTCTTCATTTTTCCCTCCTCTCCATACACACAGTCCCTCCTAAGAGCCTTTGCACAAGGGCTGTACCCTCTATTTGGAACGTTCTTCCTCCTAATATCCACATGGCTTTCTTCCTCTCCCTTTAAAGCCTTTGCTCAAACAGCACCTCCTCAATGAAGCCTACCCTGACCCACCTACCTAAACTGTAGCTCCCCCCCCAATACCGCCCCATCACCCTTACTCTGCTGTATTCATTTTCCCTAGTACTTTACACCTCCTCCAATACTATAAATGCTTCTCTGTTTATTATCTACTACCTCTTCCCCACCGCTACAAAGTGAGTTTCCTTGGGGTCAAAAATCCCTAGACTTTGGTCTATATTTTCACTGACGTAACCACAAAACTCAGAACAATACTTAGCACATACATATTTGGTGAATAAAAGAATGTCTCTTTCTTTTGAAATAATTTGCTTAGCAATGAAAATATTGATGCCTGATTTCTCTGTGGAATACTAATTGCCACAGAAATTAATTAAATTAGTACAAACCTATTAACTGATAAAGTTATTATTAATATAACACTAAATTATTTTTCTCCTATCTTTCATGAAACATTATAAACCTCCCAACTGATATGTTTTAATGGAGGAGCAGGAGGTGAGAGTTAGCCAACTAAGATTACAATTTTCAAATAGACTTAAAATTAGAATTTTCTAAAAAATAAAATGTTATTTGGCCTTTCTTTAGTATCTAAATAAATATTAATATGGAAGAAATGTTGTTAAAAAAAGAAAACGCTTTTTCTCAGGGACCTGTTATTTATAGCAGCTATTCTTGAGGAGCTCAGTATGAATATGATACCAAATAACATTTCATCGCAATGGTAAATGTTGGGCTAATAAGGAGTAGCAAACAGTAATGTGCATCTCCCTCAGAGTTCAAAACCAACTAAAAGATGGACCCTGAATATGGACAGATAGTGATCAACACTGCAGCTGAGGTTTTTTTGTTTGTTTTCTTAAATACAGAATTTATTTAGAAGAGGCAAATCTTCAATGAGGCTAGGCAGGTAAGTAGAGATCACTAAAGGCTTGGTTCTCTACCCTGAGGCATTTAGACATCTAATAAGCAATGTTAAACACTGAAGAAAACAAATTGACATAATTAGATTTGTGTGTTTAAAAAGTCACTCTTGCTACAGTATAGAGTGTGGGTCTTTTTTTATCTTTTTTTTTATTGAAGTATAGTTTATCTACAATGTTGTGTTAGTTTCTGGTGTACAGCAAACTGATTCAGATATATATAGATATAGATATAGATAATATATACATTCTTTTTCAGATTCTTTTCCATTATAGGTTATTAAAAGATATTGAATATAGTTCCCTGTGCTATACAGTAGGCCCTTATACTTTATCTATTTTATATATAGTAGTGCATATCTGTAAATCCCAAAGTCCTAATTTATCCCTCTCCCTACCCCCCGCCCTTCCCCTTTGGTAACCATAAGTTTGTTTTCTATGTCTGTGAGTCTTCTTCTGTTTTGTAAATACGTTCATTTGTATCATTTTTTTTTAGATTCCACATAGAAGTGATATCATATGGTATTTGTTTTTCTCTGTCTGACTTAACTTCACTCTCTAGGTCCATAATAGATCCATCCAATGGATCCATCTCTAGGTCCATCCATGTTACTGAAAATGGCACATTGCAGTTTTATTGTTGGTAAAAATGTAGGGAGAGACTACAGCTTAACCTGTGGCTAAAATCAGAGGTCCTTCCACCGGCATTACCCCATCCCCACAGTCTAGACCTTGGGACCATCCACTGAAGAAAGAGCTTGGGTCTGCTGAGTAGATCAGACCAACTAAGATAGAAAATGCTGCTGAGCCCCAGTAGTGGGGAGAGAGAGGCCTGGAGCTGCAGAGCTGCCTCTGAAGGCAAATCTGGACCAGGAGGAGTTGTGCTTATCACCTGGGGGTGGGAGCAGAGCAGAAACACTCATGTAGGGGCAGGTGGATTCGAAGGACACAGGAAGGAAAGGCCAAGTCACACCCACCCACGTCCTTCTCCCAACTTCGTGGATCAAATAAAGGACTCCTCCATTGTTGGCTAGAAGTTTGTGAGAGAAAGACAAAAAGTGAGAAGCCCTCTTCTCAGTAAGCCGGGATCACTGGAAAATTGTTCTGACTACGGTGAGAGGTAATAGAAAAAAAAGACAACCTCATTACGTTTTACTCTATTCTTATCTCTTTTAAAGCAGAGGACACTGGACTGGCTGCAGAATCTTACTTAAGATCTGCAATTTCAACCAACGTTTTCTCCTACCCTGGCTTATACATACATTTATACACAGCACTCCTTCAGACTTGAAGGAACATATGTTTTCTTCACCATCTCTACCAGCGAACCAATCCCCCTGAACCATCTTTTTGCTTTTCCTGCTTGCTTCAAGAAACCTTACATTCTGGGAGTTTCAGAGGAAATATCACAACATTTGTTGTCATTGTAAAAGATCATTTAATATTCCGTGGGCACATGCCATATGTTTTGAAGGAAGATGATAAGTACTGTTTTGTCACATTTTCTTGGCAAAAGGCAAAATGGAGTGAAAACAAAGACACTTTCCATACATGAGGCTTTAAGAAAATATTGGGGAAAATATTGCAAACCGAGTTACAATGTGCCACTTCTGAATTTTCTTGGTTAGAAAAGAAGTTCACAGTTATTCTCCTACCGCTTTACAATAGAGAGTTGTTCACACCGAGCCTTGGCCACATGGCACTACATCTTATGGAAATATGTGTGGTCTGCTCAATGAATGAAAGAGGATCTGTGTTTCCATCTTATGATGAATTCAGCACACACTTACTTTCCTAAATAAAAGCCACTACCGCCCTAGACTTACACTAGGGATTGAACTGTGACAATGTGACACATAGGCAAGTGCTCTGCAATGGGATTAAGGTTCACACCATAGAATTAAAGGCTTTAAAATAGCACAGCTAATATCCAGGGGAATAATAAAGAGAAAAACCAAGTAATATATAATCACAGTATCATACTGGATAGAAAATCAATGGGAAAACTCGGGAAGCATTCCACAGGAGTCTGTTTCCATTGTGGCAATAGTGTATGGACCTGTAAAATGTATAGAGACATTAAGATTTAAATGTTCTAGTCACTCACTAAAATAAAAAAATCACATAACTGGAATTAAAGAAATCTTAATGAAAACATTTTGGAAATAGGACAGGCTACCTGCTGTAGATGCTCTAAGGGACAGAACAGCTGTATTGATCTTTAATGTTAAGGCAATAACATGCAAGTTCTGTCAATCAAATGAGAATCACTCTTAAAGGGTTAAGACCAACTTGGACTTGGTTGAGTTGTTATTAATTTCTAAAGTATTCATTTTGTAAAAACTGTATTCTTAAATAAATAATATAAAACATTCGGTTCTTAGCAAATATGTCCCTCACTCTGAAACATCCTTAGGGTACAATGACACCCAGAAGGAGTATTTTAAGCCCTGTTGGTTGATGTTGAATCATAGTTTTCCCCACAAAGTGGCTCGTTGTATGACTTCAGAGAAATGAGACATTTTGCCTTGGCTTTTACAGCTGTAAAATGGGCTTTGATGTAAGGAAACGTCCATCTTAGTATGAACTTGTCCAGAACTCATAAGAGATCATTCCTTAAATGAGACTATTGTCAGGAGAAACGTGTGGATGAGAGATTATTCTGAAACAAGGACCCAAGACTAGAATGCTAGTAAAGTGTTTGGTTCCCACTGTTCAGAGCCTAATAGCGCCCTGAAGATCCCCACTTTCTCCTCTGGGCAAAACCTGTGTGGCGGGCCTTGGAGGAAATCATGTTTATTATGTCAAGTGTAATTTTAGGAGCATTGACCCTGTAGCTCCTTAAGATGTATTCCACCTCTCTGGGGAATATCATTAGTCAAAAATGTGTTGCCAAGGGGGGAAAAAAAACAATAAAAAAGAAAAACGTGTTTCAACAATACAAAAATAATCATTTGCTTTAATTTTTCCAAGTACCAAATTAAAATTGGCAAATATGAAAAGTTACCCAGACATTGAGGTTTTAATTTTATCTCCAACAATTTGAGAACCTTAGTGAAGAGCCTGGAAAAGGCATCCTAGCAAAATGGATTTCTTTCTAGCATGTGTGTTCCACTGGCTGTCCTGGCCAGAGCTGACTTCTTACAATTTGCTTTGCCAGACATAACAAAGACAGGCAGAATCACTGAGATTAGCATCAGGTGAGGAATAAACAGTCTGTGGCCGAAGCAGCAGGCTCTAAATAGCTTTCTAACCTAGGCTTGACCAAGACATGTAATATATCCAGAAATTTGCTCAATTACATATTTAGTCAATTTCTCTCATACTCATCATGTCCTTTGCAGTTTCCGAACACATATGTCTAAATAATATTGACTGTAATTTTTGTGCAGTATAGGTTGGAGCATACTGTGTCTGGTGTAATGCATCTCATTGAATTTTTTATAATAAGTTGGAGAGCCATGGCTATTGCTTTTTTCCCCCATTAAGTTTTGGAAATCAAGAAAAAAAGCGTATCAGATATCTATAAAATATAGCTTTAATGTATTCAGCTGTAGATATTCTGAAATCACAAGAAAAACTATATTTTCAATGCTGTATTTAATAGTATTTAAGGATATTCATATATATATAAGCATATATGGAATATGTGTCAATTCAAGTCACTCTTGAGAAACATATCAAATCTAAAGAGTGTTTATTATGTGCTTAAATTTGCATGTTTCTCAATTTTTTGAGCAATATTTTAAACCCATGTAGTTCAAGAGCTCCTTATCAACTATTATCTGATGTGAGAAATGTTTATACTAGAAGCACCTAAAAAAAGACACTCCAGGAAATGCACCTATCTGCTAGGGCATCTCCATTCAGAATCCAATGCATGCCACCCGATTACACCCCCATTCCATTCACACCATTTACAAAGAGTGACTGCTGATCAAAGCTGCTGTAATGTTGATAATACATCCAGTTTGGAGTTTTGATTCTAAGAAAAGTTCCTGACTTACTTTTTAAATTAATGAAAGACTTTATGACAAAAAAGTGGACTTAAAAACGTTAGATAAGAAACTCATCTAGTAATATAAATTAAATAAATTAGCAATCCTTTTGTAAATTTTTAGAAATAATTGATGCACTTATTAAAATAATCTCTGATCTTTCCGTACAGAATTAGAGCAAGTTGAAGTTAAAGAGACAAACCATAAATTACTGGACATTCTTTTCTGAAGCATGCTTTATCCCAAACTTCTTATGGAAAAGTGCACCAAAAATTTATCTTCAACTCACAAAAAGATTTTTTTTTTCCTTTGGAATTGGCAAGCTTGGAGAATCCATCCAGGACTATGCAATTTCTCTGTCATGCTTCATGTGATTTCCAAATATCCATTGCTTAAATTAAAAATGATAATTTCATGAAAACTCACCATAAATGTTGAGCATATCGCGAACAGTCTTTGAAAACCCCTCCACCACCACCATCTTCACCTTTAGCTAGCAAAGCTCAAACCTGTAAATTAACATGGAAGTTCTGAATCCTTTAGTCTGGGGTGTTTGTAATTCAGTTGGGAGCCTAAAGATATAACATGATTCTTTTATTAAGTATCTTATTGCTTCTTATAAACAGGTTAAAGATGTTTACTTCTTACCTTTTGAAGATATTATTAATCCCAATAATATGTAATAACCTGTAATATGTAATATACAATTGCTCTTGCTACTGAGGGGTCTAGTTTACCACCCAGAAGCAGTGACGGATCTCACAGTGGCGGAATTGGTTCAGTCCAGATGAAGGTGCTTTAAGCTGTTCGCAGAGGAGCTATCACACCAGGTTAAAATATTAGTGTTATCATTTTAAATGAAGTTATTCTTATTAGTTAGGTAAAAGACCCTGGAGAGGAGAAGCGTTAACTGAGCAAGCAGGGTCGCTGCTGGAGTTCAAGGCTGGAAGTCAGGAGAGTTGGCTCAAGCTCTAGATCTGTCTCCAGTGAGCTGAATTACCCTCAGTAAAATCACACATCTTCCTTTGGCCTCAATTTCCCCCTTTTTCTTTTTTTTTTTTAAATGAGAGAGTTGGGTTACAGCAGGGGTGTCAGCAAACTCTTTCTGTAAAGGGTCGAACGGTATTTTTTTAGGCTTTGCAGGTCAGATGTTATTTGTTACATATTCTTCTTTTTTTTTTTCCCCAAAAAATGTAAAAATTATTCTTAGCTCACAGGCTATACAAAAACTGGTGCAAGGCTGGTTTTGGCCTGCGGGCCATTGTTTGCTGATCCCTGGATTAGAGGATAAGTAGTGTTTCTCATAGAGCCAAAATTTAATGTTGCTATGAGTAACCATGACTTCAAATCACTCTTCTGTAGCATCGGCCCAAACATTAATACCAGGAAATCCTGGTAACCAAAAAGAGAGAATGTCAACACCATCTCAAAGATGTTTCAAATTACCATGGAACTTTCAACGTTCTCAAATTACCATGGAACTTTCAATCTAGCAAGCATTTGCTAGTCCTTACATTTCAGATAATTGTACACCTATATTGAGAAGGTGTTCTTTATTCCGCATGGGTGGTTTCTTGTCCTGAGGGATAAATATTATTTGCACAGAAACAAAATAACAAGATGAAAGCAATCCATGTGTCAAACATAGCTTGCAAGAGCAACTCACCAGTATATCAACAGTACATGACATCACCATTGGCAGTATCCCAAAGCAAATGCCCAGTGCAGCTTCCAGTAACGTGGGTGGATCACTGATCACTAATAGCTCTACAGATCCTTGGAACAAAGGTAGATAAAAATTCTGTATACTTATTCTAATTTTTTTAAGAACTGAAAGGAAAACTATCACTTACGAGCACCTACTATGTGTCAATCCTTTTAAATATATTAATAGTGATAATAACAAATACTCATAAAGCCTTCCTACAGCCAGACATTGCCGCAAATACCTTATAGGCACTAACCCGTTGAAACCTAAGGACTACGCTATGCGTTAAATACAGTTGACCCTTGAACAACAAGGGTTTGAACTGATCAAGTTCACTTATACCCAGATTTTTTCCAGTAATAAATACTACAGTACTACACTATCTGAGGTTGGTTGAATCTGTGGATGTGGAACCATGTATACATGGGGGGCTAACTGTACCTGGATTTTTGATTGTGCAGGGGGCAGAGGGTTGGCTCCCCTAATGCTGCCACCATTGTTCAAGGGTGCACCATACTATTATCAGTCCTATGAGGTAAATATTATCACTGGCATTTTTATAGGAGAGGAATAGCCAGGGAATTTAAATCTCCTTTCTGTTTCTTTTTTTCCTTTCCTTTATTATTCATTTTTTAAATGGAGATGGTGACAATATGAATGCATGCAAATATAATTCCTTAAACACAGATCAGAGTTAAAATTTAGCTTCACCTAAGTCCAAGTCCAAGGTACTATCTCCATAACACCAAGGGTAGGATAACAGTCCAAAGCCCAGGATTACTTGGAACACGGGTTCCCCTGACACACAGGTTCTGTGTGATTCCCAAGTTAGTGCCATATTATTCTCAGTTAGGACTCAAATACTACCCACTGTGACTCCTATGTCTCTGGACCTGTCAAGAACCTAGTGTGTGGATTTTAACCAGTAGGAAGGATAACAATACTTTAGAACTTGAGGTTCCATGTGAAGAATTGTTTCAAAACACACACACCACTCTGAAATGCTTTAGTGGATTCGAAAAGTTAATGGGTTAGCTCTGTATCTAATCTGAAAACAGGAAGGAGCTTGGGTCCTCGAAGCATCTTAATCCTTGAGAGCAAGGATTGAGGACTGAGAGCAACGCTTCACCCCGAATATTGAGCTTAAGGATTTTAGAGACTGAGCTTTATTCTCAGGATCTGCCCTCAAGCTTAATTTCCCTTGAGTGTGTAAAATAAAACTGATTGCAGAAACCACAGATACTGTGGAAGGAGAATGGGCTTTGGACCCAGCCAGACTGCCGGTTGAATCCCAACTCCATCGCACACTATCCACATGCTTAGACATAAGGCTTAACCTCTCTGACTCTCAGCTTCCTCATCTGTAAAGAGAGCAGAAATATATACCTGCTTTGTAGGGCTGGTCTAGGATTGGAGGTAAGGTAGGCAGAGCGCCTGGAACATAATAGGTGTTCAATAAAGGATAGTTCTTATTTTCTATTAGATATATTTACGTTTGACATGTCATGAAAAAGTCTTAATATTTGTGTAGTGCAACCAATCCTCCCTATGGAATTGTCATAACATCATAATTATCCACAAATAATTATTCAGTTCCCCAAATATATGTCAGTGCACATTGTATCTTTAGATCAGAAATATTTATTATCTAAAAGTAGAAATGCCAAGAGTTTTTTTTTTCTCAACTCAACATGTACCCTTCACATACCCTGGCACCTAACACCCCTCTCCAGACAAAAAAGAAACAAAACCACTGTGCATGACGGGGCATGTAGAAGTGATGGTTCCACCTGCTAGAGGAATGTTTATCTGGAGACTTAATTACTTCAGAATATGACTAAAGCTAGCAGGAAAACCATCTGGAAGAAAGGTAACAACAGAGAGTAACTGCTTGTGCAAATCAAGTCATCAGGTCATCGTGTGGAAGAATTGTAACTAGCTAGATGTATAAAGTATAAGGCCAAAGTTTGTTGCTCATAACAGACCATTCTGCTTCCCGATATTGTTGGCCTTGCTGCATTGACCACTGGAACACAAAGCTAAATCGTGTCCAATCTGAGTACAGTTTTAACTAAGGCATGATACTACTCTCCCCTGGCCCTTTCATTTATTTTTTGTTTGTTTGTTTGAAATATTTTTAAACTATTGAACACTTGCAAACACATACAAAAAAAAAGGAAAAAAAACCATTTTCCTCTGAGCCATTTAGGAGTAAGTTTACCAACATGATTATTCCTCATCACTTCTGAATATTTTAGTAGGGAATTCCTACAAAGACATTCTCCTATCTAACCTCACGAAAACTGTCAAAATCAGAAAATTACTTGATACATTATCATCATCAAATCCACAGATTCCACTCGAGTTTCACCAGTTGTTCCCATGCTGTCTTCAGTAACAAAAGAATATCCACCATTATGCATTACATTAGCTGATACATTTCTTAGTCTCCTTCAGTCTCAGATAGTTCCTCATCTCTTCCTTGACTTGCCTAACCTTAGCACTTGTAAAGAATACAGGCCAGCTCCTAGAATGTCCACCAAGTTAGGATTCCCTGATATTTCTTTATGATTAGATTGATTTTTTAAAATTGTGGCTTCAGTGTTACAGAAGGTAAGCTATATTGCTATTTCTCTCTTTTTTTTTTTTTACATCTTACTAGGTGGTACATCATTTTGAGTTGCTCCACTATTGATGATGTTATCTTTGATCATTTGATTAAGGTGGAGTTGGCCACATTTCTCCACTGTAAAGTTTCTCTTTGTAATTAGTAAGTATTTAGGGGGAGATACTCTGAGATAAGGTAAATATTCCATTCTTTACCAAACTTTTACCCACTGATCTTAGTATCCATTGATATTTGACAAATGGTGATTTTTCTAATTCAATCATTTCTTCTACCTTATTAGTTAGGAAGAGCTCTCTTTTCACTATTTATTCATTTATGTATTTATATGTGTACTGTTTTCAAGCTCAGATTATCTAGATTTGGCCAATGAGAGCCCCTTCAAGCTAACGTCTGTGTCCTTTTGTCATGTCCTCAACATCTTTGAGCACTTCCTTAGTTTCTGGCACTAGAAGATGTTCCAGGGTGATCCTTGCTTGCCCAGTCCCAAAAGTAAAACCTGCTATTTTTCCAAGGAGCTCTGGTTCCCTTTAGTGGATAATTGTATTTAAGAAACTAAGATCTGGACACTAAATATGCTCTTTGTTTTTGGGTGTCATTGTTCCCAGACCCATATCTATATGGGTCCAATTCAACATCACAGAGTTTATTCTAGTTTTGTTCCTTTCCATATATTTAACTCCATTCTCCAGTAACAAGAAACCTGGTTACTGTTATCCTTATCATATTAACCAGTAAACGTAAACGTTATCCTTATTATATTTATTATTCTAATCTCTCCTGTATCTAAACATCTCACTCAGGCTCCAACACCTTGGTCTGGACCACTGCCATCATGCACCCCCGGGATCTCCTTTGTCAGTCCACGTAGGCTCTGCCAACTCATGCTAGGCTGCTTCTGCCACTGCCCTCCCACCTGCCTAACCCCTTGTGGACAACTACTTTGGTCTGCCTCACATGATAGCTTTTGGACAGTTATTTAGGAAGCAAAGAAGGCAGGAAAGCAGGCAGGTAGGAAGAAAAAAAAAATCTTGCTCTTTTACTTGATTTTATTGTAGGTTTTGTTCTCATTTGAATAGTTTCAACAATATATATGCATCTCTCGTAAACTGCTTTATATCCTATTTGAAGGATATAAACAATATAAAACGATGCAAACAAAAGTTTCACCTGGATGAATTCCAGAAGAGTTCTGAACAGTATGAAAGTAGAGTCTTAATCAAATCTGCATTTTAAGACCTCTCAGAACATGAAAGTCTATTTTCAGTAACATGCTCTATTCTACAAAAGCCAAGGCAGATAAAAGGAATGGCCCCAGGAACGTTAGTGGCACTTTTGATTCCGCACACCTTCTTACCCACATGGATAGTGCGCACGACTTGTGTGATCTTGAGCATTTTGCTTCATGTTTCTATGAGCTGATTTCATCAACCATGAAAGGGAAAGGCTTCTTCCCTTCCCAACCTCAAAGGAATGTCATTTTGATTTTTATAAAGAACAGACCAGTTTGAATTTCTCAGCAGTAGTCAGTATATTCTTAGACCTTAACATGCCTTCACAGATCCATGGAGCAAAGATCCCTGTAGATTTAGGATTGAAGGAAGGAACAATTTCTCAGTCTCCATCACATGATGGTGCAGCCCTATACAACCTGCTTCTAATATCTTAAAGGGAAGGTGTTCAGGCTTTGAGTGGGCATGGATCCAGCAGCCAATGGCCTCCAATAGGAGACAGAATGCCATGGTTCAGGGAAGCGGCTGCTATTAGGTAGACATGCCTAACTGGGTCCTATCTACCAGCTGGAGAGAGCAAAGGTAGGAACCAGTCGTCCTGCCTCTGCCTCCCAGATCTATACCTTAAATCGTAATAGGGAGTAATTAACTCAAACTCTCTGAGCTAGCTTTTTCACGGCACACTCTGGGGTCAAATGCGATAACCTATATGAAAAGATCTGACTTATATAAGGCTCTTAATAAATATTAATAGATACTGGAAAAGTTTTTTATCTCTTATTTTAAACATACGAGGATGTTTATTGCAGCGTTATTTATGGTGGCAAAAACAAAAAATAAAAAAGAAGAAACAAAGTGATTGTCCATCATATGGGTAATGGCTGAATAAACGCTAGTATATCCGTACCACTGACTACCAAGCAAATTTTTTAAATCATAACAAATTGAGTGAAGAAGTAAGTATACAATTTAGTTATCTTCCATTAAGCTAGACATTAAACAGATTTGCAAAAAAAAAAAAAAGGAAAATGTCACTCTTTATGTTGACTTTTGTTCTCAAAAATATAAGTATTTTTCATGAAATATATTAATGGTGTTAACATGTATGGGTTTATCATTGTTATTTTAACTGAATTAATACATAAATTTTATGACAGTTTTCATCAAATGAGAATTATAAGGAAACTACAAATTTTTTATTGAGATATAATTGATATATAACATTATATTGGTTTCAGGTATAAGGAAACTATAAATTTAATTAGAAAAAAAGAAAAACTAGACAGTACAATACAAAAAATTGGCTAATGACCTGAACAAACACATCACAAAAAGAAAATCCAATGACCATGCATTATATAAAAATATTTCTTATCCTTTGAAGTAACATGAAACCAATTGTTTTTCCACCATCTCTGAAGGTTTCTAGTGACTAGAAAATTATTCTCCAATGACATTAAACCTAATCTGAATCTAGAGATAGATAAAGAGAATTTTCCCAGTTACTTAAACCAGAGGATTATGTTGGTTGCATTGCCATTGAGTGGCAGAGCTGGAATTTAAACATACCTTTAAAATAAAATAGTCATTATCAGATAAGCAGTTGTCCTGATGTTCATGAGAATACATTACCGACACTCATCCATGGAAAACTGATTACAATACTTGGCCAGTCCACATTCAAGACTGCTATAAAGATCAAAGAAATACTTATATGCAGAAGTCATTTGGTAACTACATAAATATGAGAAATCATTTGTTCTAGGATTGCTTTTAACCAAAGAATCTGAAGTATTGGGTGATATAATGCAGTATTGACGGTAATGCAGTCCAGATAAGCCAGGAAAAGGCAAGGAAGAAGCACCCAAGGTTCCTAACTAGCCAGGTGGTATGTGAGGTCCTGCAGGTGAAAATAAAAATTATCGTCTAATCAGAGGCTGCACAATGATATTCATAGCTATTCAACAGTATAGACAGCACATCCTCAGAGAAATATAATAGTGCAATATTAAATTCAGAGCGCAAAGTTATAAGGAAGAAGAAATTTCAGGCAAAAAATAAATGATAACCACTTCGGGGCATTTTTGACCATAACTTTGGAAGACAGAGGGTTAAAATACCTTTGGATGTCACTTGTGCCCATATATCGTGACTGCCTAATTCATGGATTTGAGAAACAAAATTGCAAACCTCCAGATACCTGGTGACATTCTCTGCCATTAATTTGGGAGCAGTATTCCCTTTGCAATAAGAAAGAAATCTAGGGGAAAAAATTAATGGCAGGGTATGGCCTTTACTCAGTAGAACAGAGATAATAGTGGCTTGTGGTGTAAGGAGAAAACAATTAATCGCAGCATTGGTGTCTGTGCCGAATTCCCAGGTCTAGCCACGGAAACACTTGTTCACCAGAGAGAGGCATCAAAAACAGTCAAGGGAAAGGCACCCAAGACTTGTTCCAGACTAAAGTGTGTCCAGTTAGCTGTGGACCAAAACACCTTTGTAACTGAGTGTTTGTATATCCAGACACCTCAAACAGTGCAGGGTAATGCCTTTTCCCATCCTGCCCAAAGCCAAGGATTTAACACGATTCTGAATGCTTTGCCTTTTCCATTATAGAAACTCTTACACAGCAGAGTACCTGTGGGTTTAGTATTTGAAAGATATTGCACTACACTGCAAAGAAAATTTCGCTAGTCTAAAAGATACGTTTCAGGAATCCACTTAAAGATTTTTCCATTTGTTTATGCAATAAGAACTTCTATTGTGTGTGCCTGCTTTTATTAAGGAAAAATCAGCTAATCCAATCTCGTATAATTACTTCTTATAGTGCCCTGTATCATTGACTTTCCCTGGAAGCTACACCTAAGGTATGACTAAGTAAGAGATACTGGCTTGAGAGATCTGAATCAGGAAATACTAGGACAAATTGAGATGGACTCTCTCTTTGTGTCTCTGCCTCACTTCTATTCAAACAGGAAATAGGATGCCTCCAATTTCACTGATTACCAGTTTCAGTATCAACTTATCAAGACAATGATAGGCCCTCTACAAATGTTCCTCTAATGGTATTTTCCCAACAGAAGTAGAAGCTGACCTATAGTTCTTGGAGCTATTGTAAAAGAGCGCTCTGTATTTGCCTACAAACACTTTTAGCCTTGCTAGCTGGCTGCTTAATTTAATGTAATTGAGCCTTTACCCGAAGAATTCTGATAGAATGTTTAAAACTGGGCTTTCCTGTGCTCTCTCTGAATTTGGATTCACTTACATTTGACTTATTTAATGCGTCATGTCAGTGAAGTTGATCCCAATGCTAACATTAAACTTCCTCAAGAAACTCAAGGCAGACACAGTACAGAGAAGAATGCATGTGTCTGGTTATTCTTGCAGGGGATTCTGGGCGATGGATCGGACACTTGCAAAAGCATAGTCACCATCACAGCTGATAATTGAAAGACCAGGGGTTTTCAAAATGTCATTATTATTTTTATTTCTAGATGTGCTGGCTCTGTCTTAAGATTCTTCAAATAAGCTGCATGCTCTGATCTAAAATTCTGCAATAGACTATGTTGCAACGTCATACTTCAGAAGGAGGAAGACAAATGCTAAAGAGAGATGTGACCCAGACAAGAAAAATATGGTTCTTAAAATAGTGGGACAAGACATAAGGTGGATGGGAAAAGCAATTAGGTGATTTAGATTTAAACCCAGGCTCTATGACTTTATTAGTCCCTGTCTCTAGCTTCAGTTTCTTCCTTAAAATGTAAGCAATTAAACCTAGATCTTAGGAGTATCGTTATTAATTTTATTGAGATAAAATATGTGAAAGTGTTTTGTAGACAGTTAAGTAATACACAAATAGTATGTCGCTATTTTTTGTGGTTTGTCGATGCTATTAAAAATTAGAAATTAAGGTCGTGAAGTCAGATGATGTCAAGACTAGACTATTCCTTGCTAATTGTCATGTTTTAATCCAAAGTTCTCATTTTATAAAAGAGACAAAGTCCTATTCTATTTGACAATCCTTTGTTGAGCTTTGCTGTGAGCCAGGCTCTGTACTGAAGATGGGAAACAAAGTTGATTAACAGGGATCCCTTGAGGAGTGCTCAGTTAAGATCCAAGACGAGGAAGCATTTGCCCAAGGTTTTACAGCTAGGAGCTTAAGAACTGGGAATAAAATCATTAGAAACCTCATCTCCTGAGCTCCTGCTCAGGGCACTTTGCTTTCACTGCCTCTGCAATGTCTTTTCCACCTGCCTAAAATCATGGGAATCTAACTCAAGTTCTTCTAACACTTTAAAAATACCAACCACTGCTCCTCCAGACAAATACCACGTTGTGCCCCAATTGACCTGGCCCCATTCAGACCACTAATGGACAAGGCAAATGCCTGGTTGCTCATAGAATAACCAACATGTCTTCATCCTTGCCCAGCCCTTATTAATTATGAGACTTTTAGGAAGAAATTTTAAGTCCATTAGTGAGGGAACGAGCTAGAGATTCAGGAATGGGAAATTCCAGGAGCAGATTGGAGGAAGGAACGTCAAGCTGTAGAACTAGACAGAGGACCAGACCTAGGCTGTTCACAACTCCAGCATGTCATCAGGACTTGCTTCCTGCGGGAGTGTGGATAGACAAATTATTTTAATGTACAGGACTGGGCAAGACGGTAACAAGGCTCCTCCAGGAAGTCTCTGTGGAAGGAACCTAGAAATACAACCTGAAAAGATGGCTCTCTTGGGAAGAACTAGGCTTTCCTTCCCGGCCACTCTCCAGGACCCCACATCTTTAACTCACTCACTGTTAATAATAATAATAAGTTAAAAAGTGATTTCAATTTTCCACCACTTACCCTCCCCTATCCCAAAGGCAATAATTGTCAAGATAGAATATTTAAATGTGGAAACAAGTCTAGTCCAACTTTCTAATCAACACAGGAATCCTCACCCTACCAACCCCTGCCAATAAGGCACTTAGTAATTTTTATGACTATGGATGGGGAACTCATGACTCCCCAAGGTAAGGGAGGATATAGGCAAACTGGAACAAGAGACATCTTTTTAAAAAAGAAAAAGTTAGCTGTTAGAATCCCTCCATTATGAGTTTCAGCCTGTATCTGGTCAGTTCTATGACTCTTGGCAAATTATTTAACTTCGGTTTCCTCTCGTATAACACAAAGGAGCTCAGCCAGAGCCGTGCTTCCCAACTTTCATGAGTGTATAAATCGCTCTGAGATGGGGTCTGAGGTTCTGCATTTCTAACAACTCCCGAGTAGGCTGATGTTGCTTGTCCATGGACCACGTTTGGAAGAACAAGTCACTAGCAGATTCCTGGGAATTCTGTTAGCTCAAAAACGCAATCACTTGTTAAGTGTTGTGACATCAAGGTAACCCAATTCCTCACTCACATGAAAGCTGTACAGGCTGTACACCCTGTACAGGCATGTGCCTCGTTAGTCCCTCCCACAAGTAAACATCAGGATTGTTGTTCCCTGGACTTAAGCCAATTGGTCTATTGCTTTTCTCACTTCCTCTTTTCACTGACTATTTTTCTACTAAACTCCTTAGCTTTGGTGGCTGTCAAAATTTGGTATGTATCAGAATCTTTTAGAGGGCTTGCTGAAACAAGGTCTACAATGACTTTCCC
The DNA here is from genome assembly GCF_028021215.1 of Eschrichtius robustus. NCBI lineage: Eukaryota > Metazoa > Chordata > Mammalia > Artiodactyla > Eschrichtiidae > Eschrichtius > Eschrichtius robustus. The sequence continues at coordinate 60,475,077 of NC_090832.1, read as the reverse complement.
CGCTCCAGCCCTCACTGCCCACCCCCAAGTTTCTGATTCAATTGGCCTGGGGTGGTGCACAAGAGTTTGTATTTCAGATACCTTGCCAAGTGATGACAGTGTTGGTAGTCAAAGGGGTCACACGCTGAGAACCACTGCCATAGTTTTCTTCACAGAAACTATTGGTGAGTCAGATGTTGATTTTTATGTATTTGCCCAACTGATTTTTAATCTAAATAAAATATATTAATTTTAGCCCAGTTATTATTAACTTTTTAAAACTGTTTCAGACTATTATTCAGCTTGTCCATATCTGATGAGCACTGGACTTGGAATCAACTGTACTCCAATAAAAATTTTTTAAAAAATGAATTGCAGCAGATGAAGATACAGATATAAGAATTGACTACTGTCTATTAATTTAGACATTAAAGAGGTTTGCAAAAGTATTAAAAATGCTGGATTCGATGCAAACTATTATATATAGGATGGGTAAACAACAAGGTCCTAGTGTATAGCACAGGGAACTATATTCAATATCCTGTGATAAACCATAATGGAAAATAATATGTAAAAATGTATATATATATAAACTGAATCACTTTGCTGTACAGCAGAAATTAACAGAACATTGTAAATCAACTATAGTTCAATGAAATATATTTTTAAAATAAATAAATAAAGTAGATTAGAAAATTTCAAAAAATAATGCTACATTCAAGTTCTGGTTCTGATTTTACCAGCTCTGCAAACATAGGTGAGTTTTAAAATCACTGAGTGACCTTTTCTTCAACTGAAGATTGGAGCTGAGAATTCCTAATGATCCCACCAAGGTATTATTGAGTTCTGGAGTCAGACAGAAAAGGTTTTGAATTCCAACTCTGTTATTTATTAGCTTTATAACATTGATACATTGCTTAAACTCCCTGCCTCAGCTTCCTCATCTGTAAAATGGGACTCCTAATAGCACGCTTGTAGGGTTGGTTCCAAGAATTAAAAGAGATATTCTAGCCATGCTTCTGAAAAATAGTACAGTCTTAATAAACTAACATTGTTAAAACTGTCACTAAGATAATAGATTTGAGGGCATTTTGTAAGTCATCAGTTCCATAGAAATGTGATTGTTTTGACATCAGGATACAAATATAGTATCCTATGGCATTCCACTGAAGCCACCATTTCAGATAATCCATTCAAATAATCCATTCTTTATTCACTTTTTCACAATCCTATTGTCTAGTTCACATTTCTTCATCTTTTCTACAAGCATATCATTAGAAATGTTGTCAAATATCTTAAAGAAATCAGGATTCTTTATATGTGTGGAATTCTTGATCTATGAGTCCAAAACCCTGAAATCAAACCTGATAATCAAAAATCTAATAAAACCTTGTGGAGACTTTATCTTAGTGAATTAATCCTGATGTCATGTCCCGGCAACTTATTTTTCCAGGTGCTTGGAAACGCTTTGCTTAAAAATCTTTTATAGAATTTTGCCAAGATTGTCATAAAGCCTCAGTGATCTGCAGTTTCTATAACTTAACCTCTTCCCAAATTTAAAATTCAGAATTTCATTTACTCAGCTTGAGTGTTCTGGCACCTCGCTTGTCCCAGGGTTCCCCAGGGGTTTCCATTCAAGTGCTCTCCGAGCTCTGTGATTTCATCCTCCTGGCCTGGAGATTAACTCATCAGAGCAGCTGGGGGATCTCCCATCCTCTCGCTCCCGTGGCTGTACTTCATCCTAAACCAACCTGACTCCACTTTTTTCACTTCAAAGCTCATGTTTCCAGACAGAATAAGAAGGCAAAATTATGCTCAAGCAGCTTTACTTTTACTCTATTTGTTAGACCGATACCTCCACTCCCAAGGAGTGGGCTAATTCTTTTCTTATTCTTCTTACTACGTATATTAGAGTATACTAGAAATTTTCTCCAAGGGGCTTTTTTCTGAGGCTGCATTTTTGTGTTTATCTTTGGACATGTTCCCATCTTTACCTAACACCCCACTTGTGCTCTTCATGAGCCATACAATGTTCCTTTTTTTCTTATTAATTAAGGCCACTTGCCATCTACCATCAGAACACTTTCCCCCTGGACCCCCATCCCTCTTAGGGTCTTGTTTATCAGGGTCTCAAGCCCTGAGGGCATCTCTCTCATCTCTGAACAGGTACTGAGCTTTGCTTTCCAAATCATGAAGGCACATATCTGATTATTCTTCTCACTGCTTTGTGGACTCTAAGATGACAAGTCCAGTTTATCCCATAGCTCTTTCAACTAAACAAGTCTTCCTGATTGATAAAAATTACATCCAGAGCAGTGGTTTTCCTTGTTGCTTCCCTAAATTTCTGAGCAATGAAATAGTCCGCGAGGCAAGTCAAGAACTTATCAGATGATTTACATAAGTATGCCCAGTATAGTACCAGGGACGTTGCAGGTATTTGATAAACATCTGTTGAGTTAATGAGTGAATGGATGGAGGAAGTAGATTGCACCAGCCATGTGTTCTTCCTGAGTTTATCACTTGTGTGCAAAAGGAACACCATGAAGGGTGAATCTGGAGAAATTACAGCAATACATCCTTACTTACCAGAAATCAATGTCTTAAACACTGTTAGATCAAAGTGTATTTTCCTTATTAGGCATTTCAGAACAACTCCAAGTGAGCCAGATGCTGAGTCCTGCCTCAGAATCATTGTTTGAACTTTTTCTGTGAAGTCATTTGATAAATAAAATGCAGCTCTAACCGCTTTTCCCACCACCCCATGCCCACTCCTACCCACAAATAATCACGCTTCCCTGATTTCATGAAAATTGCCAACCTCTCCCTTTTTAGGATTAAGGGGGAAATCCCATTTCTCTTATGCCTAGTGTCCAGATTCATTACAGACAATTTCAGTATGGCCTTTGGAAATGACCTTGAGGATTGATGAGAAAGCAGATGGAAAGTAATGGAAAGATAGGTGGTGGTAGTTAGAGGGCTGAATTCAAGGGTTCAGAGTGGAGTCCTTCCTAGAAGAGTTGGGGGCAGTGAGTAGCTGAATGAAGGAGGAAGTGAAGAAATAGCATCTAGCATTACAGCAGGTCCACACAGCACCAAGGTGCCACGATCATGTGAGGATTGGAGTGCGTGAGAGTCAACCAGGCTCCAAAGTCATCAGTGAATGAAGAGTCATGGCCAGGAGACTTGTCAATGTCATCAAAAAGGAGATAATACAGGCTTCTCAAAGGAAGGCATGAAACCTCAAAGAACTGGATAGATTTCGCTGAAGGGTCAGGCATAATAACCTGGAAGCAACTCCAGAGAATGAGAACACAGACCTTACTTCCCGCCTCGACCCTGAGTGTAGGAATATGAACAGCCTCTGCTAGAGAAGAAGCTGGGCCCTCTGGGCAGAGCCAGTCTGTGGTAGTGGACACATGGCCAAAGGGCAGTTTATAAAGCTGGCAGGGCTGTGAGGCTGGGTGGGATTACCCAGCCCCAAAGTTTCCAACAGACTTAGTGGAGGAAACGTGCTGCTTGGAGGGACTCGGGCCTCTCTGAAAAGAATCACCTGTGGCCGGGATTAATTGGGGTCCCAAGGGGATCCCAGCCCAGATGGACAGACAGTTGGGTTAGTTAGTGTTTTAGGCCTCACCATATTCTGGAAACACCAAAATCCCTGATAGATGAACAGCCTGTCTTGAAGGAATCTAGATGAGGACACAGAATACAGAGACCAGGTGACCCCAGATTATGCCACCAATAAATAGCAGAGCGAAGGTTGGGACCCCGGTTTTTTGACTCTAAATCCAGTGCTCTTCCTCCTATACCACAGCACCTCTTTCTCATAGCACCCTTTCTTCTCCACCTTTGTCCACTTCCATCCACCTTCCCTCACCCAGAGAAACCACCACCGTCACCCACCCCATTTCCTCACTCTTCCCCCACCACCTCCGCCTCTCCACTCGGCGGGGGGACATTAGGCTCCTCAGGCCTCACTCGGCTGTTTCTGGTATCTTGTTACTTCTGCTTCCCACCCCGTTTCAGAAAACAGGGGCCAAAATAATTATGAAAGCCCATAGCCATTTATAAGTGGGTCCATCTATCTTAGAGCTCTCATATACAAAGGTCATTTCAGAAAAGTGTGAAGTTAAAAAGTATATAATATTAGGTAGTGAACATTGACATTGAGGCTGGCTTTTTTTTTCTGATTTCCTCCATTGTTTATTTATTCGTTTTCAATAAACTCTAGAAGAAAAAAGAAAGACTTGCATTATTGCACATGAATGGAGAGAAGGAAACTTGCAAGGAGAGCTCACCAGGCTGTTGGAAGGCAGGTCTCCCATCTTCCTTTCTAACCTACATTTGCCCTCTAATGGGGGTCCCCAGGTACATGTCTGTCCCTCTGTGGGCAAAAAGATGTCTAGGGATGGGGGAAAGGGTCCCTTTTGAGGTCCACCTCTCAGTGTGAAGGTCACATGCAAGAGTAAGTTTGATCAAAATAAAGAATGAAGGTAAGTAATAGGGAGGTATAGCTTTTGCCACCTAGGAAGGAACTGGCAGTGTATTTCCCAGCTCCCTCCTCCCAAAATTCAAATACTATAAAAATTACATGGAATTGATTTCATCTGAAACTGAGAATCACAACTAGCTATAGATAGATAGATAGATAGATAGATAGATAGATAGATAGATAGATAGATATCAACATCTTTTAAAAGGCATTTAAGAACGTTTCTGTTTTTTAAATTACAAAAAATAAGACTACGAGTCAGAGCACAAATTATAAGGAGCTGACACCCATGAACAAAAATAAAATACCTGTACACGGAAAACATGATTTATCTTTTCTCAGAAGCTAAAAGCCATGGCTACTTAACTCTCATGCAAAAATTCCATACCAAAATAGAAAGGAAAATAGCCACGGATGTTCAAAAGCAATTTTCCATTTTTCATAACCTCATTTTTAATACGTATATTTGCCCAAATGGGCCAGGAGAGTTTTCCATACAGTGTACTAGGCACATACAAAGTTTAAATTCAAAGTTCACACATTTTGACTCAAGGGTTGGTTGGAGGGTTCGGGGGAGGAAGCAGGACTTTTGAAATTGCTTTTGTAGCAGAAAAACGTGTATGTTTAAAAATTTCACTTGACTGTGTTCATTCTTCACCTACGTGCCCACAGTCTCCCACTAAAATGGAGTTCAAACCAATTATAGCAGCCTCAACATGATCTAAGTGAAAGAAAGATGATCTTTTTAAAAATGCTGAAAGAAATCGAGGCCCATTCTGTACTGTGAGCTTGAAGAACTCAGACCATCTTTTGGCATTCCTGGTTATTTCTAAGGATTAATTCTTCATTAAGTGAAGGGAAAAGTATTGCTTTTTTTTTTTTTTTAATGTTCTGCTACCCCTCCCTTCCCTTGCTTCTCATTCTTCAGTTCTATTCTGCAACAGCAAGTGTTTCTTCCAGAAACCACAGTGTCATACACAGTAGAAAAGTAAACCGAGAGAGTACCCAATCTCCCAGCAGGCCAGTATCTGCACACATATGCATACATACGCACACACATGCAAAAGACACTGAAATACTCATGGTCTTCACTCCAGCTACTATAATAAAATACCATAGGCTGGGTGGCTTAAACAACAGACATTTATCTCCCAAAGTTCTACAGGGTATAAGCATGGCCAGGGTCTGGTGAGAACGCTCTTCTTGGCTTGCAGACTGCTGCCTTCTTGCTGTATCTTCACATGACACAGAGAGAGAGAGCTCTAGTCTCTTCATATAAGGAGCCGAATCCGATCATCGGGGCTTCATCCACATGACATCATCTAAACCTAATCACCTCCCAAAGGCCCCATCTCCTAATACCATCTCATTGGAGGTTAGGGCTTCAACATAAGAATTTGGTGGGGACATAAACATTTAGCCCAAAACATTCATCATGATTAATACAGAAAATAAAGGTCCTAGTGTTTTCTGACATTTAAAACCCAAATGAACTGTCTGAATGACCCAATCTCTGCTAAAGGGGATTCTGTTCATTTTTCTAAGGAATCAGCCAATCCTCTAGTGAACAGCCTCTCCTACGACTGTGCCAGCCTGTGGATTTAGCAAGTTTGCTAAAGAATTGCCCAGCACAGCAGCTGCTGTGGATAGCAGCCCGAGGTGTCACCGCAAACCGACGTACCCGAGTCCCAGAAGTCCTTTGACTGGCTGGCTGAGTGGTGAGTATTGCCTAATGCATTATAATTTAGATTATATTTTTCAAAATTCACAACACATATTGAAAAAGAAAAAAAAAGTGAAAAGTTTTTTTTCAAGTTATTTATGAATACTGGGTTATGAGTGTGGATATTTCCTTTTTAAAGTATGTCACTGAGCTATAAAGGAAGCAATGGCATATGCTATGTTTTGTGCTTTCTAGAAGCTAGAATGATGAGAGTGGGGTGTTTAGGGTGTGAGGGGAGGGAGGCTGATTCCAGATTATATCAGTAACATTTGTTTTAGACTTTGGGTCTTTTGTATGGTATTTCCTGCTTACCTCTTGAGATTTAGATGACTGTTCAAAGCATTAAATATTAAAATGACCTTTTTAAATGCATGTAAGACAGAGACAGCAACCCTTTATGTTTTATGTAGGATGTGTACAACACATTCAGATTATCTATTATAATATCTACACATGCAATTCAGTTATAATAATCTGCAATACAGCCAGTTTGGGGATCACTCATGGGGAGTCTTATTCTCCTTTCCTAGAGGTGAGAGAGAAGGGAGATGGGAGAACAAGCTTTCAGCCCTAGCAGGGAGGGGTCCTCTCTGTGCTCTTGAAGGAGGATGGTCTCTCCCTTGAGTTTGATCCAGGCTCTGCTGGAACCCAGCTCTGAAGAAGCTTCTTTCTATTTTCCCTCGTGTGTGACAGCTTCTGGGGGTGGGGCTGGGACAGGATGAAATCAAGGCATTTTTAGGTATAGATGATCTTGCATCATAGATGGTGGCAGCAAGGGAGATGAAGAGATGAAGAAAGGCTTTTCTCTCTCTCTCTTTTTTCATCAGCAAAAGAAGACCAAGTATGGAGAGCTGAGATAGGGGAATGCAGCAAGAGGAGGTATCCATAGGAATAATTCACTGAATGTCTTTAAGATACATATTAGCAATTGTATTTCCAATAACTCTGCAAGATAGCTTGTGTCTTCCCCATTTTACAGATCAAGAAAGTGGAGGCCAAGGTAGGTCCAAATACACACAGGGTCAGATTTGGGATTTAGGCCTGATTCCCCAGTCCCCAGTCATTCCCCTACCCTGCTTCAAATCCCCCTTAAAATAGAATTCTCTGCCCTCCTTTGGGCAGGAGGATAGAGTTAAGCTATCCAGGGTTTCCAGGGTTTACAGTCTTTGTGGGTGACGCCTAGGATCTAATTCTAATCTGAAATAAGGAGGAAACCACTGAAGATGTTAGAGGAGAAGAGTGATCTAACCAAACTCAAGGTCCAAGAAGAGAACCCCAGTGGCAATGCTTGGGAGGACAAAGGAAGCGCTATCAGAGCTGGGATGCAGGGAGTATGAGTCAATGCGACCAGGCAGCACAGGCCCAGGGCCTGCCTGTGCTTGAGATGTCTGAAAAAGAACATAACCTGACTGGTATCAGGTTGGGCAAGTGATCAAGCCAAAGGGGCACTTCAAATATTATAGGATTTGAATACAAATATTTCAAGGATTTAGCAAAACATACTATGGAGGCATTTTCTGTTGCTCAAGGAATATGGTTACATACACCATTGTTTCAAAAAAAAAAGGGAGAGAGAGAAAATCTGCCTAATCTGTGTTTCATTTAAGTGGATACGTATTTGTATATTTGCTTACTAAAAAACGGTAGTCACATCTATGAGCCACTACACTTCTAAAGCCTGTCAAGATCTTCTTTTCTTTTGGATTTAATAATTTATAGTATATAATCTAACCCAAGATAAATGTAAAAGTTATCAATGTGTCAGCCAAGGCATGGCCCCAAATCATGGGTTAAAAATGCAAATGGCTTCCTGGACAAAGGAGGTAACCTAAAACCTAACTGGGCAAAATAGGCTGAGTGTGTACTAGGGAGTAGTGGGGACTGCAGCAAAGTGGAGAATGGTGAAGAGGCAGGGATTACTTTGCTTAAGCCAACAGCTGTCCAATGGAAAAGGTGACCTAAAATTGCTAGACCTTCTAACTTTGGAAATTGAGTGAAAAGCTGGAAATTTACACTTTTGTGTGAGGTTTTCTAATCTTAAAACACTGTGTGAAACAAATGAAGTATGTGTGACCTAAAGAAAAAGAAAGCAATCACCTTGTCTTAGAAACAGACCGTGTCCGAGAAACAAAGTATGTAAGGGTATTTTGGAGCAAAGGGTGACATGCTGAGGTTAGGGCTATGGAAAGACAACCTAGGAAGTGACAACGGGTTTGCCGCTGGTGTCAGCATGGCATTGTCAAGCTTGAATTTTAAGGAAAACGGAATCAAGATTGCAGAAGATGTTCATTTGTTCCTGCTAGAATTATATTGATAGGACTATTTTTTATTGACTAGTTGGGATGGCAAGCTCCGAAGACTTCAGATTTCGAAGTGAGATCAAATGAGAGAAACAACTCCATGCCAGGAAATGAAAAGTTCCATTTTGGTCTAAGGGTCTTTTGAGAAATATCTGTGCAAACACTGTGTCTATCTGTCATAAAAGGGTTGTGTAATTAACATATGCAAAACACCACCACCGTCCTGCTGGAAGCTAACTTCCCTCCCTGGAAATCCAACCTCTATTTATTTACAACAAAATAAAGTGGGCCCTTCTGGAAAGAAACACGGCTCCGTGGCGGCCTGAACACTGTCGCAGCGATGCTTTAAATCTTTTATATCTCCCATACCTCCGGGGGCTGGTGCTGGATGGGATTGAGCCAGGCCCATAAATAATTTATGCTAAGTAGCAATTTAGTTGTTTGGCTTGAGGTAAAGAAATCCAAGAAATTCATAAATAAAGTTCCTATTTTTGCTTGTGTTCCAAAGTTAATTTATGTTACTCTGCAATTAACTAACATAAAGGTGAAAAAATATGACAAGCCTAAGGTACAAACTCCTGTTCATAAATCTGCTCTCTCTTAACTAGTGGTGTTTTAGTGATAGTCACCCAGTTCCCTCCGTCCTGTGCTATTACACAGAAACTCCTCCCTGATCTCATTGCCTGTTACCTTGTCGACCTATAAAAAGTATTGTAATTGTTTTGAATAGACCCCTGGGTGGGTGGAGGGAGAAAGGGAGATGGGATGTGGGACAGCTACAAATGGAGCTTCTGACATATCTGAAATAGTTTAGGTCTTAGGAAAAATTGCTGAAGCGAATATCACAGATGCAAATAGTGTTCATCCCAAGGGGAGAGTGAGACACCCTGCCAATTGGCAGCAGGACGGCCAGCCGTGGCTCCCACAGCGGGAGTGCATGTGGTGGGTGGCAAGAGGGGCAGAGAGCCTGGCAATTCGGAGACCCTGGAGGCTATAAAGAGCAAGAAGCAGTTGTGCAGACATGAGGCATGTGGCCCTCAGTCAGACACAGAATCTAAGACCCTGGATTCCCACAGTAAAACATCAGCCAGCAGCTAGAGCATACGGCTCTACTTTCAGCCAACAACGCAGAATACCTTCTTTTTTGGTTTCCACTGGCGACCTCAGCCTGCAATTCTCTGCTGGCTTGTTGCTTTCCAAGTTCTGCCTGAGACAGTTGATATTTGAGATGTTTTCTCTGTGACATATGACCTCTTCAACCTTAAAGATCTTCCAAACCTTATTCATGGAGTAAAATTGGCAAAAGCTACATACTTAGAGCCCATTTATTGTTCCCTCATTCAAATGTATTTATCCAATGCCTACTGTGTGCCAGGAGGAATATGGACACTAAGATGAATAAACATCATCTGTATACTTAGTTTATGGACCAAGGGACCAAGAGACAAGAGTTTCAGTACAGTGCAATAAGGGTTCTAATAAAGTATGCGTAAGGGGCCAGGGAAGCAGAGAGAAGCAGCACACAGACAAACCTGGGAGAAGCAGGAGGAAGGGAAGATTCCCAGAGGAGGGGAAGCTTGAGAAAGCCTTTAAGAGTGAAGGTTTAAATTTCGCCAGGTGGATGAGCTGCAGGAAGGAAGGACGTGTTCTAAAGCCCGGAGGAGGGAGTGAGCATGACTCATTGAGAGAAGAGTCTGATTGGTCACAGGGTACTTCAGCAAAGTGGGAGGAGATGAGGCTGGAGAGGTAGGTGTGAGAACGTCCAGGAGCACGTGCTGCTTCGATTTCAAGTACAAGGCAATGGGAGCCACAGAAGGGTTTTAAACCAAAGAACGGTATAATCAGATTTGCGGGATTGAAGGATCATTCTACGAGTAAAATGACGAATGGATTGGATGTAAACAAATTATTCTCAGAGTTCAGGGCTGGAAGTGTTTTACCTCCTAGTGACAAAGTGGTCTTCCTTCCTTTGAACAATGAAAGATGTGCAGATGGTGATGAGGTTTCTTCTCTCTGCACTGGGTACCAACAGCCTGGAACCAAGGTGCTTGGTCAATTGCCACAGCTTTTTTCAGTCAGATTAGCTTCAAGTTTTGCTTTTCTTCTTCCTTTTTATTTCTTTGATCTAATCTTTTGACATATTGATCTTTTTTTTTTTAATCTTAAAAAAACTGCTGTCATTTTAAGTCTCCTTAAATTTAATAGAAGGTCAGTAAATCATTTTTAAATGAAAACACATAGGTACCTCCTGGTTATATATGATGGTTGACACTCCCTTCTGAAATATTATTTACATGACAGAACAGGAATAAACACTAAACATACAGGTAAAAAAGATAATGGGAAAGAAGACAACAGAGGACTAGATGTCAACAAATTTTGGAAGATGGAAAGCAGATGGGAGAGTGGGAAATGATTTACTGAGTAAGGGAAGCCAAACCTTGAAGAGGAAAATGTCCATGAGAAGCAGGAAGATGTTTTGCCCCTTATCCCAGAAAAATCTAAGAATTTAGAGGCACCAGATAATGAGGACAAGGAAGGAGAAGGGGAAAGATAGAGCTCTGTATGAAGAACATGTAGACTTCAGGGTCCCTGAGCAGCCAAATTCCTCTCCTACCCTGCAGGAGACAGGAAGTAAATCATCTAGAGAATTTGCACCTCAGATGGTCTGGACTCAGAAATACCGAGTACAGTGGAAGACAAAGATGGAACATCAAACAGTACACTAAAGGAATAGACCAAAGTGTTCATTCCAAAAGCTCAAGACCCCAGCCCCCATCCTTTCCACTCTTCTGTCAGTAGCCAGGTATGTATAACCGTCTACCCAGCGATTTAAAACAATTTTCCCTGGAGAAGACTGAGAATGAGGAACCCGAGAAAGAGGACTGCAGATACTTACATCTGGGGCTTACACGTCAAAAAAGACTACTCACTCTACGTTTAAAAATACAAGCTCGGGCTTCCCTGGTGGCGCAGTGGTTGAGAATCTGCCTGCTAATGCAGGGGACACGGGTTCGAGCCCTGGTCTGGGAAGATCCCACATGCCACGGAGCAACTGGGCCCGTGAGCCACAACTGCTGAGCCTGCGCGTCTGGAGCCTGTGCTCCGCAAGAGAGAGGCCATGATAGTGAGAGGCCCACGCACCGCGATGAAGAGTGGCCCCCACTCGCCACAACTAGAGAAAGCCCTCGCACAGAAACGAAGACCCAACACAGCCCAAAAAATAAATAAATAAATAAATAATAATTAAAGGTGCTAAAAAATAAATAAATAATAAATGTGTTAATCTTAAATGAATTTAAAAAAAAAAAAAAAAAGCTCACTTCTACATCTAGAGCCTCTTAACAGTTTTTGGAGCCTCAGTTTTAAATATTTTAGAAAGCCAGGATCACCACACATTTGAGAAAGCCTCCAAACTGAAGCAAAAGGGCCTAAACACAGAAACAGAAAAGAGGAATTCAGAAGAACCAGAGACAATACAGAAAGAAGAAACAACACTTTAAAATCAATAACTGATATACATGAACAAAAAATTTTAAAAAGGCATTTATGAACTAAAAGTAGGATATTGCTTTCATAAGAAGAATCAAAGAATATGAATGTGATCTTGAAAATTAAATATATGGAAGAGCTTAGAAATTCGATTGAATGGATGAAAGATAAGTGTCAAGAAAATCCTGCAGAGATTAGTATAAACACACAAACAAAAAAGAACTGTGATATTGAAGAGGGAAGATAAAGAGAAAATTTAGATAATCAGTTCAGGAAGTTCAACACTGGAAACTAGGAATTCCAGAGACAAAAGATAAAATCGAGGGAAAACACAAGGAAGTTTCCCCAAATGGGAAGGCATGGACATCACGATTAAAGGATCCCACTAAGAGTCCAGTTCTCTGAATCACAAAGAACCAACACCACGGCACACCATCACACAATTTCAAAAGAATGAGAATTAAAGAGGACATCCTAAAATCTTCTGGGGAGACAGGTTATTTACAAAGCATCAGTCAACTAACTCATATCTGACTTTCAGTATCACCATTGGAGGCTAGAAGACATTGGAACATTGCCCTCAGAATTCTGAATCAAATTATTTTCACTCTAAAATTTCATGCCCAATCAAACTACCATGCAAGTATGAGGGCAGACAATTTTAAGCATGCAAGCTCTCAGAAATGTTACTCTTTCTCAGGAAGTAACTGAAGTAGGTACCTTATGAAATTTAAGAGTACTCAAAGAAAGGGTGATATAGGAGCCAGGAAAAGGGACATAATACAGGAGAACAATGAAGGGAATTTTCAGAGAACAAACAGCCCAGCTTGGAGCAAGAAGTTGGAGGACTGAAGAATAGATGCCTCCAGTTAAAAAATAAATAATCCAATAAATAAGTAAGTACGGCAGGGAAAAAAATACAGAGATTTAATCAATACATAAGATGCTTGAGCATTTTGGAAGAATTATTGCTAGGCATTTGATGAATCGATTAGAACATTGGGGAAAACAGGAATAGATATGTGGAAAATTAAACAAACTTTAAAAATGAAGCACTTATTACCTCTAGAAAAAATGAAACATCCAATAAGAAGGAAAAAAACAATCATAGCCCTCCAATGTCCCAAATGTAACATTTATGTAGTCATTACAATATAAACATTGAGTTTTAACAAAAAATTTCAATAACTATTAGAGGAGAGTAAAAGACCATTATGGTAGGGGTGAGGGAATGAAGACATAAAGAAGGTAAAGTCTTCACTGCAATATTGGAAAATAGGTAGATAATATCTAAAATCAAGAAAGTAATAGAAGTTTAAATACATGTATATAAATATCAGAAGAAACATCTGAAAAGTTTACAAGTTGTTGGATCTCTGGAGTGAAACCATGAGAAAAAGAGGATATAGCATGACACTGCTTTTTTTTTTAATTAAAAAAAGACAGAAAGGTATAAAGATGGAAGAAACAATTACTCATATTCCCATACATAATAATAGTTACTGTTAATATATAGGCATATTTTCTTCTGGAGTTTTTGGAGGGGAAGTAGCGGTAGGGTAGTAAATTTTAAAATTTCCCTCATTGATGTGTTAAAAAATGATTGTGCTCATTAAAAAGTAAGTAAGCAATGCAGAAATGTACAAAGAAGTAAATAAAAAGCCACTTACAAAGTCCAACCTGCCCAAAATTACTGCCATTAACATTAGGTGAACACAATTCCAGATCTTGTTGTATGACTATAAAAGATAAGGAGGGAGATAATAACTAGGTAGATGCTGATAGATAGATAGATATTGCTTTTTGTTAAAATGGGATTCTATTTAGATACTACTTTTAGTAACAAAGTATTAAACTTATTTTACTTTAATAGTAAAAATAGAAACTGAAACAAGACTAAAGGAATTGTTGATTTTCAATAAATGGTTTTTCACCATAAGATTTAGAACTCTCTAAGCTTGAAAGGGTGGAGGAGTGGATATGAAAAACAATGAGTTGGAGTCATTAATGTTTTTATTATATATTTCAATATTAGACAATATCAGTAGACTCTTGCTTAGAAATATGAGAGTATATCCCTTCGCCACACTTTCCAATTATCTTTATACTACTAATTTTACATTGTTCTGATTAATAACATTCACATTTTGTTCTATAGAAATAATTCTCTCAGTTGTTTAGTCTTTAATTCTATATTTAAACAGATGCAAACACCATCAGTCCTTTTTATCACACCTTCTCAATTTCCAAGTTTTTAATTTTGATTTATCTCTTAATTAGCTAGAACTCATTGTCAAGCATTTTTTTCATGAAGGATTCAAAAATGCCATATCCCATGGGTTCTTTCATGTTTTTGAATGTCTGCCTCTTGCCTTTCTTTCTACTGATATCTTAGCTTTCTTTCATTCCTTCAGAACTTCATAGAAATAACTCCATCATCATCTGGCATTGAATGTTGCCATGAAGATGTCTGAGATCTGACTCCTTTTTAAACCATAGTAGGTGATTTGCTTTATCTACTTGTATACCTAAAGTTTTTTTTCAATACTTGAAGTTCAATACCTTAACTAAGATATGTATCCATGTTGAGTATCCCATATCAAAATTCCTGGAATATTCAATCCAAATGTTCATTTTTTTCTAACAAAAGAGAAATTACTTTGTACTATATTCATTAATTCAATAAATATTTATTAAACTTCTATGTGTCCGGCGCTAGGCTGTTGGGTATACCTCTAAACAAACCAGACGAAACTATGGAGCTTGTTGGGGGTGGGACCAGGTGAGGGCAAAGGAGTAAGCAGGGAACATAATAAAGAAGTAAGTTACATAGTAGCATAGTATGACAGAAGTGACAAGTGCTATGGGAATAAAAGGAGAACTAGAGAAATGTAAGGAAGATTGGGGCACGGGAGTGGGAGAGTGGAAAGGTCGAATTTCAGTGTTAAACAAGGCAGTCATGGAAGCCCTCATTTAGAAGGTGATATATGAGCAATGAATTGAAGGAATGAGCTCTGCAGATCTCTAGGGGAAGAGTGTTAGAGCCAAAGGGAACAGCCAATGCAAAGGCCTAAGGTGAGAAAACGTTTGAGAACGTCCGAAGAAAAGTGAAGGTAAGGAAACCAATATAGAGGGAGGGAAACAAAAAGTAGTGTGTGCTAAGACCACAGAGGTGATGGAGAGCTAGATATTCAGTCTGTGATATTCACAGCAAGCCATTGAAAGGCTTTTGCTCTGAGTTTCATGGTTTCAGCCAAGGAGGGTGATCTAACATTTTACAAGGATTACTTTGGCTAGTTTGTTGAGAGCACAGTGTAGGTAGACAAAGGCAAAAGGAAGACCAATTAGAAAGCTATTGGAATAATGCAGGTAAAAGAGTTCTATGATGTAGTTGTGCTTTTTTCTTAGGTATTAGGGGAAAAAAATTCTGCAAAAAGTTTAAATCTATCATCTAAACCCGGAAGTATATTTGATTTTTTAAACTAGGTGCATGTATTCCTTTGCTAAAAATATTTTTTAAAATAATTTTTTAAAAGATGAATCTTGTTTTACGTTGGAAGCCATCCAGTGAGATAAATTAGACAACTCAAGTCAGCCCTACACCAAAATCTCAAAGACAGCACGAAGATAAATTTAATGCCTCAAAGTACATAGTCATTCACTAAGGGCAGAGAATATTGGAAGAGAATTTTTCTTTTATTTTATTATTAATGGGAGTCTTCTGTATATGATTTTATCATCTCCAATCAAGTGTCAGCTATCATTTCCTCATACTAAAGTCCTTTTCAATTCTTTCAGGCTTCTTGGGCGAATGCCATCGGGGTTAAAGACATTTTCTTACATCCAGTTTGACCATTATGTGCAGAGCTTCCTGTGTATTTATCATTATTTGATCAAATATTCCTAATCTGGTTGGCTTGAAAGACAATTTGACATAGGAATTTCCCAACTGTCTTGGTTACTGAGATCACAGCTACCTTCTCTGTCTTGTGCTCATCAAGGGACTCCATGGCATCGAGCTGGCTTCCCATTTAACTTCCTAGGCCAGCAGAAAGAAACCCATGGTTCTCAGAAAGATAAGAAGCCTGCCAAATTCACACCCTTTGACAGCTCAGTGGAACCAACCTAGGATTCATCCACCCCAGGAGCAAGGAGCCAGCAGGGTAGATAGAAATCTTAGAGGTTCCCCACTGATCTGCCCCGTCAACCAATGCACATCTGTTTTGTCTGAAAAGTTCAATCTAACTTACCCTCAAGCTCAAACATGTGGTTTTATTTCCACTGTCCTCTCCCACCTCCACCTCAAAGACACAACTTAATGCTACTTCTTAATGCCTAAAGGAGTAGGAGAAATATTCTGCCACCAGAGGGAAAAAATGACACATTTGAGGTAAAATGTTTAGAATCAGAGATTTCACTCTTGTTAAATGACTTTAATCAAAAAGTACAAATTAATGGGGGCAATGAAAGTATTTGGGAGTTGGAATAATCACTAGAACAAAGAAAGTACTGAGGAAACAAACTCATAAAACAAACTTCACCATTTTCCTTGAGGGGAACACAATTAAATTTCACAAGTTGGGACCAAATAAGAGTTATAGACGGAAGTACTTCTGTAAAGTAGATTTAGAGATGCAGACGTCTACGTTTTCTTTTAAACCTCAGCTTGAAATTCAATCATTTCAATAACAATAATATGAAGAAGCAGGAGGAATAAGAGGAAAAGGAGAAGGAGGCAAGCAGCAGCAGCTTATGTTAGTAATCAATTTCCACAAATAAATGTCTTAGATAAACCATAAATAAATAAATAAATAAAATTATCATCAACTTCAAAAAAAGAAAAAGGCTTACCTGGCTCAGGTAAGAACATGGTAATGCTCCTATATCCCTGTATCTTTCGGTAGCATACGAATTGCAACAACTCAGATTTTTACCAGCCATTCGTTATTTACTCTAAAGACATTTCCTGAAGCAGATTACAGACACGTAACCTCTCCCACAGCCCATCTACCAGTATTTATGGAAAACTGTGTTATTTTCTTCAAGCTGGCTCACAGCCTATGCCTAAGAAAATGCTTATTAGATATTAACATCATCTAAATAGAATGCAAGGATAATGGGGATAGAAAACTAAAACAACCAAGGACACAGTTGCTATTCAATAATTTAACTAGTGGCTTAGTGTTGATGAAATTTGAGTTGTAATCTCACTTCTAATCTTACTTCACAGGGTGAGTCTAGCATGGGATGTTTCCAACTTTATTCAGTTTCTTGGAAGCACTTTTCCTGGTCTGTGAAATGGAGATAAAAATGAGACACCACCACCACTGCACATTTACACATCATGAACTACTAACTACAAAAATCTGTTTAAATATAATTTATAAAACATAAACCTCTAATAGGTTAAAAATATTATAAAGTACCCTTGGGTGTCCAGTTTATTTTATATAGGATAAAAAATAAGATACTTTTCTCTCTCTGTGAATTCAGCAGCCTAATGACACTTTCAGATCCCTTAACTAAATGCATTACTATTCCTAGATTCTGTATAGCACCTCAGCAGCCTGAACTGGCCAGTCCAGTGCACCACCTTAAATGTAAATTCCAAAAGGTGATATCCTGCACACTTGACTTACTCCTTACAAGTTTCCTTATACCAGTGAGATGGCACCTCCTCATCACCATCATCATCCTCTAAAAGCATTTGTGAAGCAGAGGGCCAGAGACGGCACTCCCCCCATGTCTTGTACAAAGTGAGGTAATATCCAATTTCCTGACCTCTGGAGGCCTTCAGACCAAGACGGAGGATGCTAAAGCAGACAGATGTAAAGGAGATTCAGGTAGTTGAAAAAAAGCTTTAAGGCATTGCACGAATTAAGTGGATGGATAAATGTATAACATTTTGCATAAGCAAAGGCTACGTAAGGGAAAGAGAGGCAAGTAAGAGCCCTGTGCATTTTGACCAAGTGAAGATGTCAGATGATCAGGGTGAGCAAACAAATCAAAAAGAACCAGATTTCACTTTTCAACACTTTTTTTGGCTTTCGTGTTATAGAGCCCCTAGTCATTGCCAAGTGGAAAGGAGGTACAGAATATAGTCTATTCTTTAAAGAGAAAATAGAAAAAGTCTTTTGGTTTTCAACTCAATGAATTAATAAACCCTTGTAAACTTAGAAAATTGTGTTGAGCATTTGATTTAAACTAGACTACGGTAAAGAAAACCCTTGAAATGAGGCAGAGAAGTAGGAGCTACTGAATTATACTAAGAAGCCGGTGTGAAAGGGACTTATTTAATAAAGCTTGTTTTAAATTGTCCATCTCTTGTAAGGATGTGTGCACTTCTCAGAGTCCTTCTGTGACCGGGTTTTGTTTTTGTGAACTTGGTGAATAGGATTTAAACTTCTTAGCTTTTTCTTTTTTTTTTTTTCCAAAAACTACAAACGCAATCAGTTTGAGTAGAATCCATTCAATCGGCCTCTGCTTTCTGAATGCAAGAAAGAAGCTACTTTTCCTCCCCTTCGTTTCATTCCAGCTGAGCGCAGTGCAGCAAACATCTCATGCTGAAATCAGTGCCTTTTTAAAACTTCAAGGGGCTTGAAAGCTCCCAACCTGTTCAGAGGTGAAGTGGCTCCAAGAGATCAGCTCAGACGCACCCTATTTGCACTTCCCTCCTCTGTAAAGGATCTCAGTCCTTTATCCACAGGCCTCATTATGAAAGTTCCCTCACTATGAACGCCGGACCAGGGCGGGTCTCCTCTTTGGTATTGTAGCATCACTGTCTATTTCACTCACTGTAAAGAATCCCGGCCACTGGCTGTAGTCTACTGTGAGATCAAGAGAAGCCTGGTTCTCTACAATTGAGGAAAAGAGTTAATTGCTCTGCCGGCCCCAAGTGCCCCTCACGATCCCGCCTGCCTTCATATCAGCACTGGCTGTTTTCTCTTCTCTCCAAGGGTTATAGCTACAGCGGAGGAAGGAAGGGTCCTAGCTCTGTAGAACCGCCCAGCTGAGTTCAGAGACTCTGAGGGTATAAACCTCCCAGCCACCTTTTTAACCTCTTGTAAAGCAGAAGCTGCAGAATCCCTGAGACCCTTCTGCAGGAAAACAAAGTCTTTAGTTTTGGCTTCTTCCCTTCTCAACAGGTAGCGTTAGTTCTTGGACCAGCAGCTTTTCAGAACACAAGAATACAGTAAATATTTCCATGTATTGTGTTGAAATGCACCTTGCAATTAACTTCAATGTAAATGAAGTGTGGGCTAACTGAGTAACGTCCGGACGAAATTCTTCTGGTGTCTGAGGGCTTCTTATACTTCTGCAAATAAACCCTGTACCAGAGGTTTTACTCTTTTCCCATGTAGTCTGTAGGGCAGAGATGAGGCTGTAGCCTGAGAATTCTTAGAGAAAAGTACCTGCTTTTTAAAAGTTTGCTTAGTGGACTTTCTTCTCTGGGTGCCCAAATCACTATCAACTGTTCAGTTTACTACATAAGTAGCTGCTTTAATTCTTGCAGGTGACTAATATAACATCTACCACTAATGTAGTCGCCTGATAAAGCAATGACTTTTCCCCCCAATACTTAAATCTCCCAATAGTCTCTGGCCCAGGGTAGTGTTTGCGTTGGTAGCGTCTTCCAGCAGGATTTCTGGTTTGGCTGAGCATTGACGATGATCCTCTCCCCACGGGCTCTGCAGACACAAACTAACATTGTTTTAAACAATTTTAGGAATTTTCATTCCCAAACCTAATTGGCTTCTCACTATTATATCTTCATATAGCATCAAACATAACCTAGGTCTATGAGAGCCGAAGCTAATTTCACGGAAACTCTAAACAAGCAGCCCCTTTAAAGAAACATTTGTGGGATGCCTCTTATGAATAGCAATATTTAAGAATGATCAAAAGTTTCAACTATAAGGTTCCTCTCCCAACTCTTTGCTCAATATGGAAATTTTGCTAATTTTAAGATTAGCATTAAATGTTTTGTTTCAAATACCCAAGACAATGAGTGGTCTTTGTCTTGGGGGAAGAAAAGGAGACATTGTGAATGTTCCAGGATTAGACCCAAAATACTCCCATAATCACCAACACCAGGCTTCCAGAGTGTTTTTATTTGAATGAGTATTATCTCTCCACACAATTAAGTGGTTTATATTTCACTTGATCACATATTTAATATCAAATATTAAATGTTCCCATTGAAACTGGATTTCTACATTTAAGAGGAGGAAAATGCAGTTGATGTGTTATGCAAGTTGATAGTTTATGTTAAGTTGAAAAGGAATTTGGGAAACCAGATATTTGTATAAGTCTGGCAAGGATTTATTAGGAAGCTTATTAGTCACAGTGAATAAAACGCCATGAACAGAAGAACCAAGATCTCCAAATTCTGGCATTGGGTTTACAACACTAGTTAGAAGTTAATAAACATCAAGGATGTCCCAAGGGGAATCTTACTTACGTCCCAATCTTACCCCAACCGCAATACCCACAAACACAGAAATGATACCCATGCATCACAGTGACAGGCAGGCATTTCAGGGGAATAGGGAGAGTCATACTTTGTACTTCAATCAAGCCTGTTTCCCTTTTCCCATTGAAGTAAATTGAACATAATTTTCAAGGCTGTTTACATGAGGGAAATGTTTTGGTTTTATCTTAACGATTTTAAGGTGAAAAACTAGTCACTGTGGTATAGCAAGGAGATACGTGATGTTGATAGGCCAGAGCCAAACAACAGGGACACCACCACTCCCTTTGGTGGCTAATGATGTAATACAAGACCTAATTCAAGTCCTTACAACATCCAAACACCTGCTAAATGCATTCTCGTAACTAACACGTCTCTCCGATGGCTCTCTATGACAAACGACCTTGGGTTTAGTAAAATTTTAAGAAGATACTTCTTTCATTTATTACCCCCAACACTCAAACCTCTTCATTTCCAGCTAAGAGGCCTTGAGTTAGTCTGTTCAGAAAAATATGTAACACTTCTCCGTGCATCTCTCGGTTTTGGCATGCAGCCAAGCCTGACTTGTCACCTGGTGCCACAGAGGCATGGGTCCAGAGGACCCAGGAGTTGGGAGAAAAGGAGGCCATCTCTTCAAACATCTGGTACTTGAGCTAAAGGACCCCCTTTCATGTGAATTAGGTAATTGGGACAAGTGCTGGAGGTTGTTCTCCTATAGGCTCCTTCAAATGGACTTTTCTAAAGTAAAGCCAGGAAAATTTGATGTGGGGATAACAGACTTAGAAAAATTTGTATTTGTCATCCACCCATTGCTTCAACCAATATTTTTTGAGCTCCTACCTACTTAGTTCCAGGCACTGTGCTGGAAGATCATTTTAAACACATTGGACAAGGTTTCTGCCCTCCTGTAGTTTATAATCTAGTAAATAAACAAATAAATACACAAATAAATATACTCTATAATTTCAAACTTTGGCCATGCTATGAAATAAAAGAATAAAGTGCCATGACAGAGATTGAAAGGCGAACCTGAGTTAGGCTGAAGAATTGGAGAAGGCTGTGGTGGAGGGGATATCTAATTTGGTTACCACAGGGCTGTTTGAGATTCTAGAATTTATGTCTTCCCCAATAGCCACTTTGTAATTTTGCTTCAAGGCTGTATAGTCTCTGTAGCTTTTGAATAACCCAACCTTGCCTACCTCTTCAGGTTTATGTCCTTCTCACTTTGTCTCAATCTCTACGCCCAGAAATGGTGAATCTCTCATTCCTCAGAAGGCTTTGAAAACCTCTATTGCCTGATGTCTGCCAGCACCTCTGACTATGTCTTCCCCACTTCTTCACTACAATGACTCCTCCTCATCTTCCATGGCTCATCGGGGACAAGACTGACCCTACAAAGTCCCTGATTCTTCCCTTTTCCTCATGCAGGGACTCCAGGTGACTCAGTTCCAGGGGGCACATTCCCATTTTTATTTTTATTATGTCACAATGCTTGAATATCAGCAATTTGATATGGTTCATCCCATAAGTTGTGAGTGGCAGCTCTGCATTGCCCTCTATTCATACAGACTGTAATGTGCATGCAGTTTCTGAAGTTGTACAATATGGCAGCTCTGCTCACCACATGGCTCTTCCCTGTGTTCCCATAGCACACTGTACCCACCTCTAAAATTTATATTACCATTGCGAATGAAGTGATCTGTTCATACTTCTTTCTTCCCCTCTCAGTAGTTTCATCTGGTATCCTGAATAGTTAGTCCAGAATTTTTTGTTAAAACACTAAGAGCAACCATCATTTACTGAGCCTCTGCCAGTATCAGATACTTTAAATACCTCATCCTTAATTCTCACAACAATGCTGACAGAAAAATAATATTATCCAATTTTTGCAATTGAGAAGCTGAAGCTTAAAAGTCAAATGATTTAACTCTGCACCATACTAAAAGATGGCAGAGCTCAAATTGGAGAAACACTCTATCTGATTCTAGAACCCATATTCTTTCACACAGGCTATGCTAGGTTTCACTCTTTTCATTCGTTCATTCATTCAAATAGTATGTATATATAGATCTAGGCCTATATATTAATGTCACTGGCACACCAGCAATTGACAAAACCTGACTTGACTTCAAGGATCTTCCAGTCTAGCAGGGAAAGCAAACACTGAACAATCAGTTCCAAGGGAGATAAACTGGGATAAATGCCTATTGAACTAAGCTGAACGTTAGGGGAGATAAAAATACAGAAGTATTATGATAGCTATTCCTGAAAAAAGAAATATGTTTAACGTTGTTTAGTTTTCAAATATTAAAAATAATCCCCTTATCTCTAACCTCTTTATCTCTAATCCCTCTACCTACTTTGTTTCAGAATAACTGGGTTATAGTCTAGATATAAGTATCTAGTTATGATTGAGGTCAGCTCCACCACAGCACTTCCCAGTAGCAAGTTGATGATTTCTTTTTAGCCTTTAGCTGTATGGGGTTGGTTTACTGCTACTTGCCACAGAAAACACATATGAAAGATTCTGAAACTAATTTCTGGAAGTAGGCTAAGTAACAGATCTTAAAGTGTGGATGAGGCTCAGTTGCCAAGAAACCCTTGTCCTCAGATAAGAAATTGTCTGACCATGTTACATGGTATAAAAGCAGCTGCTCAGCTTTTTTTTTTTTTTTTTTTTTTTTTGCTGCGGTGTTTCAAGACTTTGACGTAGATTTTCAGTATCGTTTATCAAGTCAAATTTTTTACGCTGTTCTTATAGCTCAAAAGCCAAATTGTTTAACCCATTACCCTCCCAGAGGGAGAGAAGGAGAAAAAAAAAGGGAAAAACTTGGCAACAAGGATCAAAATAAATAACAAGGAAGCAGAGAAGGAACATGGAGGAGAGAGTGAAAAGAAGAGCTGTCCAGGGAGAAGTGGAGAAGGAGACCTTCAAGATGGCAGAGGATTAAGATGTGGAGAACACCTTCCTCCCCACAACTACATCAGAAATACATCTACATGTGGAACAACTCCTACAGAACACCTACTGAACAGACCTCCCAAAAGTGTGGCTGACAGGGTCTTGGTGCTCTGGCCGGGTGTCAGGCCTATGCCTCTGAGGTGGGAGAGCCGAGTTCAGGACATTGGTCCACCAGAGACCTCCCGGCTCCACGTAATATCAAACCAAGAAAGCACTCCCAGAGATCTCCATCTCAATGCTAAGACCCAGCTCCACTCAATGACCAGCAAGCTACAGTGCTGACACTCTATACCAAACAACTAGCAAGACAGGAACACAACCCCACCCATTTTCAGACAGGCTGACTAAAATCATAATAAGGTCACACACACCACAAAACACACCACTGGACATGGTCCTGCCCACCGTAAAGACAAGATCCAGCCTCATCCACCAGAACACAGGCACCAGTCCCCTCCACCAGGAAGCCTACACAAGCCACTGAACCAACCTTAGCCACTGGGGGCAGACACCAAAAACAACGGGAAATACGAACCTGCAGCCTGCGAAAAGGAGACCCCAAACACAGTAAGTTAAGCAAAATGAGAAGACAGAGAAACACACAGCAGATGAAGGAGCAAGGTAAAAACCCACCAGACCAAACAAATGAAGAGGAGATAGGCAGTGTACTAGAAAAAGAATTCAGAGTAATGATAGAAAGATGAACCAAAATCTTGGAAATAGAATGGAGAAAATGCAAAAAACGTTTAACAAGGACCTAGAAGAACTAAAGAGCAAACAAACAATGATGAACAGCACAATAAATGAAATTAAAAATTCTCTAGAAGGAAACAATAGCAGAATAGCTGAGGCAAAAGAACGGAGAAGTGACCTGGAAGATAAAATAATGGAAATAACTACCACAGAGCAGGATAAAGAAAAAAGAATGAAAAGAATTGAGGACAGTCTCAGAGACATCTGGGGCAACATTGAATGTACCAACATTCGAATTATAGGGGTCCCAGAAGAAGAAGAGAAAAAGAAAGGGTCTGAGAAAATATTTGAAGAGATTATGGTTGAAAACTTCCCTAATATGGGAAAGGAAATAGTCAGTCAAGTCCAGGAAGCACAGAGAGTCCCATACAGGATAAATCCAAGGAGAAACATGCCAAGACATATATAAATCAAACTTTCCAAAATTAAGTACAAAGAAAAAATATTAAAAGCAGCAAGGGAAAAACAGCACATAATATACAAGGGAATCCCCATAAGGTTAACAGCTGACCTTTCAGCAGAAACTCTGCAAGCCAGAAGGGAGTGGCAGGACATACTGAAAGTGATGAAAGGGAAAAACCCACAACCAAGATTACTCAACCCAGCAAGGATCTCATTCAGATTCAATAGAGAAATTAAAATCTTTACCAACAAGCTAAAGCTAAGAGAATTCAGCATCACCAAACCAGCTTTACAAAAAATGCTATAGGAACTTCTCTAGGCAGGAAACACAAGGGAAGGAAAAGACCTCCAATAGCAATCCCAAAACAATTAAGAAAATAGTAATAGGAACATACATATCAATAACTACCTTAAATGTAAATGGATTAAATGCTCCAACCAAAAGACATAGACTGGCTGAATGGGTACAAAAACAAGACCCGTATATATGCTGTCTACAAGAGACCCACTTCAGAACTAGGGACACATACAGACTGAAAGTGAGGGGGTGGAAAAAGATATTCCATGCAAATGGAAGTCAAAAGAAATCTGGAGTAGCAATTCTCATATCAGACAAAATAGGCTGTAAAATAAAGACTATTACAAGAGACAAAGAAGAACACTACATAATGATCAAGGGATCAATCCAAGAAGAAGATATAACAATTGGAAATATTTATGCACCCAACATAGGAACACCTCGATACATAAGGCAAATGCTAACAGCCATAAAAGGGGAAATCGACAGTAACACAGTCATAGTAACAGACTTTAACACCTCACTTTCACCAATGGACAGATCATCCAAAATGAAAATAAATAAGGAAACACAAGCTTTAAATGACACATTAAACAAGATGGAGTTAATTGATATTTATAAGACATTCCATCCAAAAACAACAGAATACACTTTCTTCTCAAGTGCTCATGAAACATTCTCCAGGATAGATCATATCTTGGGTCACAAATCAAGCCTTGGTAAATTTAAGAAAATTGAAATCATATCAAGTAACTTTTCTGACCACAAAGCTAGGAAACTAGATATCAATTACAGGAAAAACTCTGTAAAAAAATACAAACACATGGAAGCTAAACAATACACTACTAAATAACCAAGAGATTTCTGAAGAAATCAAAGAGGAAATAAAAAAATACCTAGAAACAAATGATAATGAAAACACAATGACTCAAAACCTATGGGATGCAGCAAAAGCAGTTCTAAGAGGGAAGTTTATAGCAATACAATCCTACCTCAAGAAACAAGAAACATCTCAAATAAACAACCTAACCTTACACCTAAAGCAATTAGAGAAAGAAGAACAAAAAAACCCAAAGTTAGCAGAAGGAAAGAAATCATAAATATCAGATCAGAAATAAATGAAAAAGAAATGAAAGAAACAATAGCAAAGATCAATAAAACTAAAAGCTGGTTCTTTGAGAAGATAAACAAAATGGATAACCCATTAGCCAGACTCATCAAGAAAAAAAGGGAGAAGACTCAAATCAATAGAATTAGAAATGAAAAAGGGGAAGTAACAACTGCCACTGCAGAAATACAAAGGATCGTGAGAGATTACTACAAGCAACTATATGTCAATAAAATGGACAACCTGGAAGAAATGGACAAATTCTTAGAAACACACAACCTTCCAAGACTGAACCAGGAAGAAATAGAAAATATAAACAGAAAAATCACAAGCACTGAAATTGAGACTGTGAATAAATATCTTCCAACAAACAAAAGCCCAGGACCAGATGGCTTCACAGGCGAAGTCTTTAATACATTTAGAGAAGAGCTAACACCTATCCTTCTCAAACTCTTCCAAAATATAGCAGAGGGAGGAACACTCCCAAACTCATTGTACAAGGCCACGATCACCCTGATACCAAAACCAGACAAAGATGTCTCAAAGAAGGAAAACTACAGGCCAATACCACTGATGAACATAGATGCAAAAATCCTCAACGTAATATTAGCAAAGGGAATCCAACAGCACATTAAAAGAATCATACACCATGATCATGTGAGGTTTACCTCAGGAATGCAAGGATTCTTCAATATACACAAATCAATCAATGTGATAAACCATATTAACAAATTGAAGGAAAAAACCATATGATCATTTCAATAGATGCAGAAAAAGCTTTTGACAAAATTCAACACCCATTTACAATAGAAACTCTCCAGAAAGTAGGAATAGAGGGAACTTACCTCAACATAATAAAGGCCATATATGACAAACCTACAGCCAACATCATTCTCAATGGTGAAAAACTGAAATCATTTCCTCTAAGATCAGGAACAAGACAAGGTTATCCACTCTCACCACTATTATTCAACATAGTTTTGGAAGTTTTAGCCACAGCAATCAGAGAAGAAAAAGAAATAAAAGGAATTCAAGTCAGAAAGGAAGAAGTAAAGCTGTCACTGTTTTTAGATGACACGATACTATCCACAGAGAATCCTAAAGATG
This sequence comes from Eschrichtius robustus, assembly GCF_028021215.1. Classification (NCBI taxonomy): domain Eukaryota; kingdom Metazoa; phylum Chordata; class Mammalia; order Artiodactyla; family Eschrichtiidae; genus Eschrichtius; species Eschrichtius robustus. The sequence continues at coordinate 60,447,991 of NC_090832.1, read as the reverse complement.
CTTCCAGAAAACTACTAGAGCTAATCAATGAATTTGGTAAAGTAGCAGGATACAAAATTAATGCACAGAAATCTCTTGCATTCCTATACACTAATGATGAAAAATCTGAAGGAGAAATGAAGGAAACACTTCCATTTACCACTGCAACAAAAAGAATAAAATACCTGGGAATAAACCTACCTAAGGAGACAAAAGACCTGTATGCAGAAAACTATAAGACACTGATGAAAGAAATTAAAGATGATACAAACAGACAGAGATATACCATGTTCTTGGATTGGAAGAATCAACAGTGTGAAAATGACTATACTACCCAAAGCAGTCTACAGATCAACACAATCCCTATCAAACTACCAATGGCATTTTTCACAGAACTAGAACAAAAAGTTTCACAATTTGCATGGAAACACAAAAGACCCCGAATAGCCAAAGCAATCTTGAGAAAGAAAACCGGAGCTGGTGGAATCAGGCTCCCGGACTTCAGACTATACTACAGAGCTACAGTAATCAAGACAGTATGGTACTGGCACAAAAACAGAAATATAGATCAATGGAACAGGATAGAAAGCCCAGAGATAAACCCACGCACATATGGTCACCTTATTTTTGATAAAGGAGGCAAGAATATACAATGAAGAAAAGACAGCCTCTTCAATAAGTGGTGCTGGGAAAACTGGACAGGTACATAAAAGAATGAAATTAGAACACCCCCTTACAGCATACACAAAAATAAACTCAAAATGGATTAAAGACTTAAATGTAAGGCTGGACACTATAAAACTCTTAGAGGAAAATATAGGCAGAAGACTCTATGACGTAAATCACAGCAAAATCATTTTGACCCACCTCCTAGAGAAATGGAAATAAAAACAAAAATAAACAAATGGTACCTAATGAAACTTAAAAGCTTTTGCAAAGGAAACCATAAACAAGACGAAAAGACAACCCTCAGAATGGGAGAAAATATTTGCAAATAAAGCAACTGACAAAGGATTAATCTCCAAAATTTACAAGCAGCTCATGCAGCTCAATATCAAAAAAACAAACAACCCAATCCAAAATTTGGCAGAAGACCTAAATAGACATTTTCCAAAGAACATATACAGATTACAAACAAACACATGAAAGGATGCTCAACATCACTAATTATTAGAGAAATGCAAATCAAAAGTACAATGAGGTATCACCTCACACCAGTCAGGATGGCCATCATCAAAAAATCTACAAACAGTAAATGCTGGAGAGGGTGTGGAGAAAAGAGAACCCTCTTGCACTGTTGGTGGGAATGTAAATTGATACAGCCACTATGGAGAACAGTATGGAGGTTCCTTAAAAAACTAAAAATAGAACAACCATACGACCCAGCAATCCCACTACTGGGCATATACCCTGAGAAAACCATAATTCAAAAAGAGTCATGTCCCAAAATGTTCATTGCAGCTCTATTTACAATAGCCAGGACATGGAAGCAACCTAAGTGTCCATCATCGGATGAATGGATAAAGAAGATGTGGCACATATATACAATGGAATATTACTCAGCCATAAAAAGGAATGAAACTGAGTTATTTGTAGTGAGGTGGATGGACCTAGAGATTGTCATACAGAGTGAAGTAAGTCAGGAAGAGAAAAACAAATACCGTATGCTAACACATATATATGGAATAAGAAAAAAAAAAAAAAGGTTCTGAAGAACTTAGTGGCAGGACAGGAATAAAGATACAGACGTAGAGAATGGACCTGAGGACAGGGGGAGGGGGAAGGGGAAGCTGGGACGAAGTGACAGAGTGGCGTGGACGTATATACACTACCAAATGTAAAATAAATAACTAGTGGGAAGCAGCCGCATAGCACAGGGAGATCAGCTCGGTGCTTTGTGACCACCTAGAGGGGTGGGGTAGGGAGGGTGGGAGGGAGACACAAGAGGAAGGAGATATGGGGATATATGTATATGCATAGCTGATTCACTTCGTTATAAAGCAAAAACTAACACACCATTGTAAAGCAATTATACTCCAATAAAGATGCTAAAAAAAAGCAGCTGCTCAAAACTGGCCTGTTGAAACCTGAGACTCAGGCTGAAGCTTCAGAATTTTGGTGGAAAAATGTCAAGAGATATCATTAATGGAGATTAGAAATGGTGGTTACGACTGTAGAAATCTTGTATGACCCTAAAACAAATCACAGTTGAGGATGTCCCTGGTTCGGAGATACTGTTTTGCCCATTTCAATTCTACCTCTGCTCCTACTAGTTTTCCTAGAAAGCGTAATGTGTTTTTTGTTTTGTTTGTTTTGCTTCAGTTTTCCATCAATAGGCTGTGGATCACTGCTTGGCATCAAGAGAAATACACAAACTTAAGGAGTGTTTCCTTATAGACTGAAACAACCAGAGAACAAATAGGAATTGCAGGAGCACAGAATCTGGAATCAGAAGAGACCTTAGAAATCCTTTGCCCCAGATTCCCAGACAGTGCAGGAAGTTCTTCTAAGAGATTTCTGTCCCATCCCAGACTTTTGTTAAATATTTCCGTCGGCAGAGACCGTATCAGCACACCATAACTCCTATTATGGTAAGTCTTCCCACGACCTCCCCAAATAGGATCACTTTCTAGCCTTAGAACAGTATAATCCTCATTCCATATAGCAGCTTCCCAGTTTATGTACCTTGTACAGCACTTTTTCTTTAGGACTTAAGTATCTTCAGTGTAGGTTTTTCTGAAATGGCTGGAGCCATCAGACAGAACGTCACTGAGGATGTGGTTCCTGAGGGAGGGCACAGGATAAGCAGAGAGGAATGGGTCTAAACACCGCTCCACAAGGAACAAGGATTCAAATATTCATTAGTTGATATGGATGGTATCCTTTGGCATAGTTAATATATGACTCTGTTTAACAACCGCAGAGTTAATGCAGTTACCGGGCAGCAAAGCGTTTCCAAAAAGGCCAGCCTTTCTTCTCATTGACTGTTGATGACTGCAGCCCAGGGGAAAGTAGTACATTCATAAACATCAATCAGAGCAGGAAAGGTGCCTTCCAGTCTCTGTGAAATGAGATAATGTATGTGAAAGCTCTTTGTCAACAGTAAACAGTATACAAATGTAAAGAATTGTTATCATTGTTTTACAAGGAAGCTGGAATAGAATTACTGCTCTTTGTTTTAAAGTTTTCTATGTGGCCAACTCAATAGATACCTAACAGGAGAACTTTGCCTCCCTTTTCATTTTCCCTGAGTAGTTATTTAATGAAATTGTTTTAAAATAGTGAGTCTCAGACTTTCTCTTTTTTTTTTATATAGGCTACACTCTCTTTCCAAGTTTTTAATTTCTTTAAGCAATTTCCTTTGGTATTTCCTCAACGCACATTTTATTCTAAAATGACAGATTACAAAGACACTTGCCTAGGACTATGAGATGTAATTCATCTGAATTAACGTGAGCCCTGGTAAAAGATAAACTGAGGCATATTAAAAATTCTGAGTTTATTTCAGCAAAAATCAGTTTGAATTGAGCAGCATCTAATCTAACACATAGAAAGGATCTCCGAGGAGCTGTACAAAATGAAAGACTTTTATAGGCAGAAGGGAACAAGGTACAAGGAAGTTATACTAGGCAAAAAAAGCGGGTTGGTTATTGCAAGGTTACTTTTCCTAAGGGGATGGCAGGAATCTATCAGGCAGATTACCTAACTAGTACTGATCAGGCAATTCCTGATTCACTGGTTTAAGATTCCATTTCTGGAACAGCCAAAATTAAGTCTCAGTTTGGTGATATGCAGCTTAGCATAAGCAACTCCATTTTGGGCTTGTTGATTTGTTTTTTAGCAAACCCTAATCCTGTTAAAGACAGGGATCCACCATTTGTAGAGTAGCTGCTATGGGCTGGAAATTGTTAGGAGTTGTATATATAGTCATCCCTCCACATCCACAGGTTCTACATCCTCAAATTCAACCAACCACAGATCGAAAATATTCAGAAAAAAAAATTCCAGAAATTTCCAAAAAGCAAAACTTGAATTTTCAGCACTCCAGCAACTACTTACATAGCATTTACATTGTATTTACAACTATTTAGATAGCATTTGCATTGTATTAAATAGTATAAGTAATCTTGAGATGACAAAGTATGCGTGAAGATGTGCATAGGTTATATGCAAATACTACACCATTTTCTGTAAGGGACTTGAGCATCTACCAATCTTGGTATCTGGGGGAGGGTCCTGGAACAAGTCTCGAGTGGATACAGAAGGACAACTGTATATTATCTCAGTTAATCCTCACGATCACCCTCATCCTGATTTACAGAGGAGGAAAGATTTCAAAACTTTCCTGAGGTTGAAAAGCTAATAATTGGCAGAACTCAGAATTTAAATCCAGTTGTCTCATCCCAAATGTTTTGTTTCTAAATCTCTAAGGAAGCTATTTTGAAATGTATAGATGAAAGCCAGGCTATCATTCCCACAATGATTTTCAAATATTCCCACAAAGGAATGGATTTTCTAAGTACTTTATGAGTGTCTTTCTAGTTGATAAAACACCATATGCTATTATCTAAACTTTTACACAATTATATCACATTTTTACTATGGAAACTTAGAACTTTAGAAGTCCTTGTTATTTTGTCATTGGTTGTCTGGGTAGTTGCTCTTTTCTCTTTGTTAAAGATAAATAATCTGAAACTATCACACTTGGCAAAAGAATTAAGGATTACTTACTTAAAAAATTGAGCAAACTTTTCTTTAACCTTTAAAAATGTATCCATAGCACATTATCTTTAAAACTGAGGTTGGACTACTACCTCCAGGAAGAGGGAGTGAACATACTTTTCTCTATTTCTCCCACTAAGTACAATTAAAAACTCTGGAACATATATATAAAGCAAATGTAATAAGACTCATAGCATTATTATTTACAATAGCCAAGACATAGAAGCAACCTAAGTATCTATCAAAGATGAATGGATAAAGAATTAGCCATAAAACCAAATGAAATTTTGCCATTTACAACAACATGGATGGACCAGGAAGGTATTATGTTTAGTGAAATAAGTCAGACAGATAAAGACGGATCTAAAAAATAAAACAAAAGAATGAATATAACAAAACAGAAACAGATATAGAGAACAAACTAGTGGTTACCAATGGAGAGAGGAAAGGGGGCAGGGGCAAGATAGGAACAGGGGATTAAGAGGTACAAACTACTATGCATAAAATAAATGAGTACACATATATATTGTACAGCACAGGCAATAGAGCCAATATTTTATAATATCTATAAATAGAATATAATATTTAAAAATTGTGATTCACTATTTTGTATACCTGGAACTTATATAATATTGTAAATCAACTATACCTCAATAAAATAAAATAAAGGAGCTATAAAAAGATAATACTCAAAATTCATCACCAACTAATAATTTTGCATTTTCCTAGGATCTATGCTTTGAGGCTGTTTACATCTATATTGTAGCTGTATGATGGAAATACTATATAATGATGTGCTACTGAATGTCTCTGCCCAATTCCACAATCAGGGACGTCACGTTGGTAGCTTGAAATCAGCTCTGGTGGGATAATTTACATCATGAAAATCAGCAAATGCTACAAATTGGGACTTTGATCCCCTGGACAGCTGGTTGTTAAACATTTACCAACCCACCACTGGCCCAGAGATGTCAGTGCCTCATCCAGTACCACATTTGCTTCCTTTCATTGCCTCCAGAAATGCCTTCCTAGTCCCTCTCAACCCCTATCCTTCTGAAACCTCTGCCTTTTGTATGACCACTGGATGACTGGCTTCCATTCTCAGCTTCCCCAGCAAAGCCGCCTTTGCCCTGGGTGAGCCCCATTGCACACCTCTTGGCATTTATAGTGTGAATGAATGAATGGATGGATGGAGGAGTGAATGAATGAATGAATGCTTCAGGGATTATTTCTAAACTATGATCATGCCACTGTTTAACTTCCACAACATATAGCCAGGTGACACTATTTATGACTCATAAATACCAACTTTGCTCCCAGGATTTTGAGTGTAACTTCTCTGTATCCCAAATTGCCTTCTGGTTAAAAGAGGTTCTTAATCCCCTCTCCTTACTAACCCCATAGGATAGCATGAAGCTTAATCGTCGAGAAGGCACTTTGAAAATAAGTGCTGCTATACAAACATATGGCAGTGCTACTATTATTATAGTAAGTTTCAAGTCCTTGAAGGCACAACTTGTGCATGTTCCCAAGAAACTCGATATATGGTTGTGATAACTTGAATTGGAAATTAGTGTAAAAATAGAAAGTGCCGTAATGTAAAATATTTATTGTGTGCTTTTTATGTATAGCTGATTTGTTTTTTTAACCGTGACTTTTAAATGGTCTTATTACATCCTCTATGGATATAATTATTAAATAATTATATAAGCTACAGTTACAGAGATAAGCTAACTGAAAGATAATTGTGTAGTTGTAGCAGCACTGAAATGTAAACTCTTAGATGCAGAGAACAAGTTTCGTCATAATTATACTTGCCGTTAAATGGTAACATCCAACTGGTATCTAATCTTCAGGCTACAAATAAGCGTGTAATACTGCAAATACACTCTAATTACATGGCTGTTTGTCCCCTGTAAAAGTAATAAGATGAATTACAAGCAGTGTTGCAAATTCCAATGAAGAATTTTATTCAGACTCTAATGAAAGATGCCAGGTGAAGCTTATGGCTTAATACCCTCCTTATTTCTATCTTCAGTACCAATGATTTTACTACTTAGTTCCAGATGTCAAAGTTCATATTCCAATATTATTACCATTATTTGACACTGTTGTTACTTAACGAGAACTGACCTGATATTCTACTGAAGGCTGCAAAAGTCTTATTTTGGAAATTGAAGCAAAATGTATAAAATATTTGTCTGATAGAGTTCTAATAAAGAAAAGTGACTAATTTCTCCATCTTAAATCCTTAGAAGGCAACTTTATTATCTCAAACCCTCTACTTGAACATTTATCTAAAACCATAATTCTTCATTTTTGTTATTTTGGCTCAGCATGAAAGTGCATCTTCTAATTGAACTTCTGTGTTCATATGTTCAGATATCCGGTACCTGGTACAGAACTTAGTAAATATTTTGAATGAATGAATGAACAATTGAATAATAGTTTGTAAGTCTCAATTTATTTCCTGCAAGTAAATGAAGCCAAATATGTTTACCTAACTTTTTTGTGGGGTTAATAAATCATTTTGGTGACTTTTGTACACAGATTAGATATGCTATAATATGAAGACCTAGAACACTGAAGTAGATAAAAATATTGTGAATTTATGTATATTAATTGAGAACCCCTACTTTTATGACTTTAAGCGTGTATACACTTAAATAATCCCCATCAAGTGAACTGGGAAGTGATAAAGAAAAAGTAACATTAAGAATTAAGATGAGAGGTGGGCGGACAGCAGAGAGATTCCAAGACTGATGATTTATGGTCTTAGAAACTTATGTTTTCTATGTGCTTCATCTATGCTTTAGAAATGAAAAATTCTGAAGTCTGTTACCATCACTCTATACCACATTTTATTTATCTACCTTAAAAATCATTTATTTCTAAAACAACAACGGTAGCTAATATTTATTGAGGATGCATTCCTCACTGTCACCCTTTGGTGTCCCTATGTGTGAAATGGCTTTCCCAGGGTCAGACAGCTGGTGGAGCAGACACTTGAACCTGGAGCCAGCCAGGGGCCTGCGCTGAACCTCAGTGCCTTTCGGGGGTTGATGCTGTCGCAGTTCACCCTGGTTTCAAACTCCCTGCCTTTGCCTGCACCTCTTCCGGCTACAAATGCTTTCTCTTCCTGCCCAGTGACACAAACCCCGCTACTTAGGCCCCTACTCAAGTTCTCCCATTCCCACAGTATTTTTATTGTCCCGACCTCCTATCTCACACAGTATGAAAAGTCTATGCACACTGTGTCATTCCCACGTAAGTAGTCTCTACCTCTTGAGGCAAGAACTTTTATCTGAGAATTCTCTCTTACCACCCCTACTTCTCCATCCCGCCCACACCACAGCACCTAACACGTAACACATAAATAGAAAGTAACTCTTTTTTTTTTAATCACTTTTTTTTTTTTAATTTCTTTATTCTATTTATTTATCCTTGGCTGTGCTGGGTCTTCGTTGCTGCGCGCGGGCTCTCTCCAGCTGCGGTGAGCGGGGGCCACTCTTCGTTGCCGTGCGCGGGCTTCTCATTGCGGTGGCCTCTCCTGTTGCGGAGCACGGGCTTTAGGCACGTGGGCTTCAGTAGTTGTGGCTCGCGGGCTCTAGAGCGCACGCTCAGTAGTTGTGACGCACGGGCTTCGTTGCTCTGCGGCATGTGGGATCTTCCCGGACCAGGGCTCGAACCCGTGTCCCCTGCACTGGCAGGCGGACTCCCAAACACTGCACCACCAGGGAAGCCCAAAAGTAACTCTTTGTTGATAGAATGATATCGCTCAAGTTCTTAAAAGAGCTCAGCAAGAGTTGATGTACTTTCGGGATTTAAATACTGGGGCTTCGTAGCTGTGATTAACAGAAGCATATAAAGTCTAAATGTTTTCAATAGGACCCACACTTTAAAAGCTAAAAAGTCACTTATCACAGAAAGTTCCAGATACTCAAGTGTGTGATTGAAGATGTGGCTCACTCTTCAGAATTTACTTTCCCAGTATCCTGCCTCTCCCTGAAGATTAAGCTGCTCAAATGTGTTTTCAGTTATGCTGATACCTCCTCGTCCTGTGCTCCTGAGACAGGGCAGGGTGTGACTCTTCTGTTTCCAGGGACACTGCGTATTAAGGACAGAATTTTAATCAGATCAAGTCCCACAGAATAACCAGTTTTTGATATTATATATATATATATATATGTATATATATATGTATATATATATATATATTATATATATACATATATAATATATATATATATATATATATATATATATACACATATATAATATATATATATCATTTTTCTTTTGCTCCATTCTCTGTCACACCAGAGAGAGATTCAAGGGACCTGAGGCAGGCTATTGTAAAGTATCCCCTTTTCCAGTTGGTGAGAGAAGAAAAACCTAAATTTAAAGAAAGAAAGCGTTTCTCATACCATGGCACCTCCTTCAAGGTTTAAAAAGCAAAGATTAGGCTAGATTTGCTCTTTACAGAAATATTCAAAACACTTTAAAGAATGGCTTCTCTCTCTCTTTCTCTCAGACACACACACACACACACACACACACACACACCCCAAAAACCCAGCCACCGCTTATTTGATATCTTATTTGGTTTGCTGGTTGCTCTGTATCTAAATCTGAATTTTGCTCACAATAGACATGTTAAATTCTTTCCCTTACCCACCTCCTGGGAATTATATTTGCTGTTAGGTTGTACATTTACAGATTCCAGAATTTACTGATCCAAATTTTGGTCTGTGTTGTATTTTTCTCTTCCTTCTCTCTCACATTTATCATCATTTTCTGCTTGTATATCTGTCCATTTGTCTTTCTTTCCTTTAATTTCTGTTCCATGGTCCCTAGATAGAAAATGAAATATTAGGTTTGTCAAGCGTATATCACTGTTTAAATGCCTGGAGATGATGGGTTACACAGACCAATCAATGAAACAAACCTCCAGTGCATTGCAGGGGCTGCAAGGGATGTTCCCTTTGGCTCTTTAAGACCTAACAAGTCAATAACCTATTAATATCATATTCTGCCAGTCACCTCTCCACAATTCACATGTGACTCTTTAGGACAAAAGTTTACAGTTTTGTAGTGAATTAAATAGAAGAATATTTGTGTCAAAATCCAAACTAAAAATAAACTGTAAATAAATTTAAAAAGCGAAATGGAAATAAGTAATAATCATATGATTATAACTCTAAGATACACCACAATTATTTACAGTTATATCATGAATATTACAAACACATAAAATAATTCAGATTTTTAAGCAATGAATCCAATCATGCCATCATTTTCCAGTATATTACCACATGTAATGCCTTATGAATTAAATGCCCAACACATAAAAAGGTAAGATCCTTGCACTTTGAGAGTTTACTTTGAAAAGAGATCATCAGAAAACAAAAAACTTTTTTTTAGTTTTTCCCATTTTAGATAATATTATATCATAAAGGGTCAAAATTTAATAGTCTGAATATCAAAGAAAATACATCTGAAAGCATCACTCATTATGTATAGAGCAAAGTTGTTTAATGGATATATCTGATAGTCCTTTGTATTTATAAAATCATGTATGCATATATATAAATATAAGCTATTAGGGATGACAGCATCTGAGTTGAAAAACTGACAGCTTACTTTCGATGATTTATGTTTTGAACTTCTTTTACCTGTTTGTTCTTGTTTCTGATGTGAAAAAAACATAGGAATATTTTAATATAATTCAAAAACTTCTCCGAATATTAACTCATGAAGTCCAAAACTGATTTTGCATCATTAGTTTACATGAAAGGGAAATCGGAGTCAGTTAGTCCATTTCATAGAAATGAAATTCTTCACTGCAACATATCTAAAGATTGAATGTGTTCTGTGACATTAGAAAAATTTAGAAGTCTTTAGTATTACCCTTCCCAAAGAGAACTACTCCTAATACCGTGGTTAAGGATCCAGCTTTGGAGTCAGACAGATTTCATTTTAAATCCTGGCTCCATTACTTACAAATCATGTGACATTGGTTTTTTTAATCTCCCAAGGTAAAATGGAGACTTTAACTTGTTCCTTAATGGGTTTGATGACAATTAAATGAGATGTCATATCATAATGAATGCAGAGTGCTTTGCCCTGTACTGAGCATGGAGTAACCATTTAATACATGGAAAAGAATGGAGTTCATCCAAGTAATCCCAGTCATTCAAGGACATGGGCATATTGTGTTCAAATATCCTTTCCCCAAAATTCCTTATATATCCTGAGCTCATCTACCTATCTTACTATAGGGCTGTCTTTTGAACTGAACATTATACAGCCATTAAAGCAACTCAAGATCTACTCTTCTTTTGTGTTGGTATTAGCCATATCAACTTGTAGTAGTGAAAATAAAGGATCACTCCCATTCCAGATGAAAGCAATGAGGCAAGCAGTAGGAGTAGAATTCATCTTTGGGGAAAGTACTGTGTCCTGAAAGGAAGAAAATTAGGAGTACGATCACCCAGATTCCAAGCTAGGTAGGTAACTTTTCTTGCCTATATATGATATACTACCAGCTTCTCTCCTGAGGACGCCCAGTCATTTTCATTCATTCAACAAACATTTATTGAGCAACTCCTGTGTTCAAATCCCTGAAATGAGCTTGAAATATACTTGTGAAAATTGCCAGCATTCCCTGCCCACCCAGAGTTCTTGCCCTCCCTTTCCCGAGAACCCTACACATCCACCATTTGCTAATCAAGTGAATATCTATCCAAGGGCTTCAACAATAGTTTTAGATTTTGATTAAAAAAAGAAAGTTTACTATCTTGTCTCTACTTTTCTTTTGTTATTTTTTTTACCCAGCTTCTCATTTCACCCTACCCTTTGACACAGCCATACAGAGTTTGTAGTTCCACTCTGTTTCACTGTCTAAAACGTAGTGCTCAACTTTGGTTTCACTTTAGAATCACCTGGGTAGATAGTGTTAATCTTTATGCCCAGGTTCCAACCCAGACAAATTATGTCAGAATCCCAAGGAGTGGGCCCAAAGCATTAGCTGTGTTTAACTCCCCAGGTAATTCCAACTTGCAGTCAAGGTTGAGACTCTGCTCCAAAGTCTTTCTCTGCACATACCACCCTTACTTCACAGCTCGCTTCTTTGTTGCCTCACTCCTTACTCATCCAGCAAGACACAGCTCAGCTATTCTTTCTTCCTGTGAAGCATTTCCTGAACTCAGCCAACCTAGACTGGCATAGGGTCATGCATTGATTTTCTACTGCTGCATAACAAATACCATAGATTTAGCCTAAAAAACCACTCATTTATTAGCTCAGTATTAGTTCTGTAGGTCAGAAGCCCAAGCACGCATGGGAGTGTTCTCTACTCACAGTGTCCACAAGGCTGAAATCAAGGTGTCAATCAGCCGTGTCTTCATCTGGAGTGCCAATTAAGGTGAGAGCCACTTCCAAGCTCCCCTAGATTGTTTGCAGAAATCATTTCCTTACAGTTGTAGAATTGGGGTCCCTGTTGTCTTATTAACTGGCAGCCAGGGATGGCTCTCAGCTTCTAGAAGCTACACTTGAGTCCTTGCCATATGGCCTCCTCCGGCCATCTCACACTTCCAATATGGCAGACTTCAGAAAGGGGCCAGTTCCTGCAAAGGGTTCTCCTGATTAGTTCAGGCCCACCTGGATAGCCTCCCCTTTGATTAATTCAAAGTCAACAGATTAGTAAGCTAATTATAAGCGTGCTATCCCATCATATTCATAAGTTCTTCACAGGTTCCAAAGGAGGGACTTGTACCAGGAGGTGGGAATCTTGGAAACCATCTTTGAATTTTGCCTACCAAGTACCCCTTCTATGGCTCCCAGAAGTCCGTCACCACTATTTCTCTAGACATTGACTCCTAGGAGGATGGGGACCATGTCATAGTCCTATTTGTCTGCTCAGCATGTATAACTCAAAGCATGGAATAGGTACTTGTTCACCAAGAGTTTACTAAGTATTCATGTGGTGCATATGCATAAGTCAGACCTTTTGCATATTAGAAAATAGAGCAAGCGCAAATTTAGATAAAAGCCTGATCCAGGGTCTTAGGGAAGATGCAACTAATTCAATAATTTCAAAAGTTAAGAAAGGGTAACTTCAAAAGCAGGCTAATAAACATATAAGAGTACTTTTATTTTCCTTTGAAGATTTTTAATTAATTTCATTGTTTCTAAAATCATTGTTGTCTCAAAATATGTATGAACTTTTTTTCATATTTATTGCCTTTGAACCCAATGCCTACTTTTCCATTTTGCATCCTTATTTTGATGGCTTGAAGAATAATTTTTCCCTCTATTGGCCAATGTGCCAAATACATCATTCATATGATGTACAATATACATGCAAATTAATAGTAATTAATTGATCTTTACATTATGATCATAAAGTTAATTGTGTAATGCAGTTATTCTACCTTGATGGTGCTTGGCACAGTGAAGAATGGAGACTTTGGCATTTGCATCGCATTTCCAACACCCCTAGCCTCTATCCTTGGATAAGTCACCTCTACCGTCTCAGTTTTTTCTTCCCTAAAATGGAGACGGCAATACCTTTTTGAATGTATGTATGGAAGAATTCGAGATAAGTTGTGAGGAACTGGCACAGAAAAATAGTGATAATTGTTGATTAAATGCCGACAATTTTCCCTATCCCCATCCTACCCAATCTTGAGACATTTACAGGGAGAAGGGAAAGTAAATTACTTACTTCCCCCTCTGTTTATAGGAACATGTTAGGAGAAGAAGATCCACCTACCTAAACATTTAATCTGATCTAAAATAAAGATAAAACTGTAAATTCAAAGCTTATTCTAAAGCACATTGTTGACCAAAGTCTGAAAGCAGGAGACTGAGAAAAGGGTAACTCAAACTACTTCGTATAAAATTAAACAGGAGAAATTGTTTCCAACTATACTGCTGTTTGGAAAATCTTTCTCTTCTGTCATATAGCTCTAGACCAGTGCTGTCTAACAGAAATATAATGCAAGCCACATATATAATAGAAGCTACACTGAAAAGAGTTTTTTAAAAAGTGTAATTAATTTTAATAATATATTTTACTTAATATATGTAAAATATTGCTTCAACATATAATCAAAATGAAAAATTATTAATGAGCTATTTTACATTTTTTTAAATGCCAACTCTTCAAAATTTCACGCACATTTTTTTTCATTTGTGACACATTTCACTTGGAACTATCCACAGTCTATGGGCTCAGTAACCACATGACATGTCTGTAAGTGTGTGTTTCTGTGTGTATATTTTTGTCTAGGTATATGTTTTAACCTAAAGACTCTTAAACCACAAGCAAAATGAAGGATATATTTTCCCTTTACACAAGTGAAAACGAACCTGACTCAGCTCACCAAAGTTCACCTTGGACCCTATGCTAGACTTGAGTGCTCTTATGACATCTCTCTCTCTCTCGCTTTCTCTCTTTCTCCTCTGTTCCCCTCTCTCTTTCCCCCCATCTCTCTCTCCCTCTTTCTGTCTCTCAAAATGTGCCTTCAGGTAGGGAAACAAGACTAGGAATCCGAGCACCCATAAGGACTATCCCTGTGAAGCGTTTGATACTTTTCACTCTATGAAAAGTCACATTAAAATCTGGGTTTTTTATTGTTTTTCTCATCTCCCCTATAATAACCTCTAGTTTCCTCCCAAACTCCTACTAAGGACACTGGCTTTGTTCTAGTGTAGTGGGGAATTTTAAAGAAAGGGAAATAAAGTATGACCTTCCCCATGTCACCTCTCTGCTGAGACCAGAGTTATCATTTTGAGGGAGGAAATGGTCCTGAAGTTCCAGACTTGACCAGCTGCCCACAGCAGGCCTAGGAAGGATGGGAAAAGAGAGCAAGAGAAGAGAAGCAGCTGCACTAGGGAGTCTATCCTTTTTCTCTGGTGCGTTATAAGAATACCCTTAAAGAAGAAGGCGAACACTTGGGCTACTTCTTTGTTTTTATTGATATTAAAAGGTAATTTATACACTTTTCTCAATGGAAGGAAGGCGATTGGTCAAATGGATGGACTAAGAATCTGTGATGCTGCCCAGTGATAGGCCAAAATTCTTATCAACTCTTCTTAGACTATGACACACAGCTTTCTGCACAACATCTGATTTGATAGAGCAACAAAGTCTCCATGAAGACTATGGAGACGCCAGGTGCTCTAGAAATAGTCTGAGAGGTACAGAATGTAAAATGCTTGTCCAAGTACCCTGGCTGGCAATTTCTGAAACCTTTCTCGGTGCAGGATCCTCCCCACACACATACACACGTGGACACGGAACACGCATGCCCAGTAAGAAGAGAGACAGAGAAATATTACTGTGAATTAGGTAATTTAGTAATGTCTTGACTTTTTTAGGCTACTAGGTTTCCATTTCCTCAACTAGAGCAGTGTTAATAACCCCCTAGGGATCCAATCAAAAAGAGAAGAATGTACCATGCAAAAACCAAACCAAAAAAAAAAAAGCTTCTCTAGCCATCATGCTCCGACCCTGTGGGTAAAACACTCCACCAAATACATATGCAGTTTCAATCAATACCTTAACCTTGAAATAATTCAACATGCTATTTGATAAATAGCATGCACGTGTGGGTATATGAACACACACACACACACACACACACACCCCAACACACACTAACACATAAATATGCTCTTTATATGTAGAGATGAACCTACTCACACAGATGGCTCCTGATGGATACAAAAGTCAGGCGAGAGGGCCACTGAGAGGCCAAGTGTCCTGTCCACATGCAAAGGCCATCCTTTTATCTGCAGCTACAGCTGCTATTCTCAATGCCTAAAAGAGATAGGACTACCCACAGACAAAGCTGTTACCAAACCTCTACCCAAGGACTTAGAATCCCAAGAACAAAAGGCTTTGACCTTGTCAAAAAGATACTTGGGAAGACGCTGGACCAGAAGGAAGAACTTTCCGCATAGCTTTTGGAGAAAACCACAATTTTAAAGTATTAGTCATAATTAATGCAAGAAGATCCTCTCCTTGCAGACAGGTAAAATCAGGCTAAAGTCATTTCACTAGTGATCAAATAGCTGAAGTCTAGCTAATGAATGATGTTGCTGCAGTAACCGGAAAAAAAGAAGATGAAAGTCTGTGATCCACTGTGAAAACATTTAGGGATAAATTTGAGGTTCCAATTCACAGAACATATCTGTAAAGTTTATTGTAACTCCAAAGTTGCCGGTTTAAATTGGCTTCTTTCTGAAGATTGGAGTGTTTAAATTGCATAGAGATGGAGAAAGAGGCATTGTTTCTCACCAAAAATGGAGCTCAATTTCAGAGAAGCTAGTTCATAACTTGAATTATTCTATCTAATACAAGTTACCTTCCACAAAAAGATAGTGTAAAGTGTGGCAATTGCAGGTCATGTTTACCCTCTGTCAAAATATTTCTCAGATTCTTTCAGTTAAATATATATTCTTGATCTCATCTGTGTCCCTGCTCTGTATAAAAACTGTATTTCCTGTGCTTAAAATATGAAAGTTAAAAACACCAAGAATATTTCCATGTCAGTGCATTTAACTGATTATTAAAGTTCTGCCTTATTTTTTTCCATACAAGGAATAACCAAAAGTGTTAACCTATTTGTATAATGCACATTTAATGAATATAGTCTGTCCATTTTATGAGTCCAAGTAAATATCTTTAATATAATAAGTAACTATATAGTAAATATATATACATGTAAATATATATTTACTATATATGATATTGTCATTAATATGCAAATATATATCTTTATTCATCTATATGTATACTATTCATATGTAAATGAATATGAATATTCATATATGAATGGTGGTCTTTATAAGAACAGTTTTGAAAACAAAAGAAGATATTCTAGAAATATTTTAAGGGCTGCTACCAAGAAATTAAAGCACCTAATTTTAAGAATTATCACAGTTTCATAAAAGAATAGCCAGGGAAATTTTGAAAAGTAAGAGGCTGGTCTAATCTATTCTACCAGCTATTAAAGCATATTAAAAATCTACCATAATGAAAACAGCTTGGTATTCTAATTGTTTGTTTCTTCCCTTGAATACGTTTAACCCTTAGGTGGGATCTTCAGTCTCTATTCTCCATGTCTGGTGCCTATCTCGTGGTTTTCATTTATTTGCTGCATCTTTCTCTCTTTGAAAGAAACCCTTTGGGGAGTTTAAGAAAAATAATGTAGGCTACTTCTGAAGTTGTCTAGCCTCAGTAAATTCCCTTTCCCTGTCACTACTGAGAAATAAACACTTTGCAATTCATAGAGTAGAAGCAAAGTACCTGATGTTCCAAACACTGCACACAAGTCAGCGTGGAATATCAAAAGTGTTAGAGGAGAGACTTCCCTGGAGGTCCAGTGGTTGGGACTCCGCGCTTCCACTGCAGAGGGCACGGGTTCAATCCCTGGGCCAGGAACTAAGATCCCACATGCCCGAGGCACGGCCAAAAATAAAATAAAAGTAAAAAATAAAATAAAATAGATTAAAAATAAATATATCTATTTAAAAGTGTTAGAGTAGCAATGCATCAACTCTATGAGTGCCAACCAGAAAACACAGTGCCTGCATGATTCAGCAGCAAGCCAATCAGAGGTCACCTACCAGAGCAGGCTGGTCATAAGTGTCAGTTCCCAAAAGCTGGTTAACCTGCCCTCAATCATGTAATTAAACCTGTTGTGTTCATCCCAGTTACCACCGAACCTTCGTATAATGTAGTACAATGGATCGATTTGGTAAATACCAACAAGCAGGGGATTGTCATCATCAATGACTTTATTCTACACCAAGCTCTCCATCTCCAGGCCTTTGCACATGCTGTGTCCTCTGTCTGGAACATACCTGTTGCACCCCTGCCCTCTCTATCACCCTTTCCTTAATATTGTCGACTCACTGTTTAGGTTTCTTTCAAATAATATATAATTTTTTCCTGCATGTGAATTTAATTTCACAATTCTTCTTCAATCCCAGTGCAGATGACTCACTTCAAAGCCTTTCCTAGCTCCCAAACATTATGTTAATTGGTTATGTAAATTGTCACTCCTCTCTTCAGAGACAGCACCTTGTGCTTCTGTTTATCGCAGCTCTTATCACCAGAAAATGTGTGGGCCTCTTTGTTTCGTTCTCTCCCCCACTGGACTGTCAACTTCAAAGGACAAGTACTAGGCAAGTCGTAGCTAATGATAACTTCTCAGCACCTAAAACCAAAACAAACAAGCAATTCCTATTTTAACCTCTTTGGGAATGTAATGACATTAAAAACTACCCTTGACACTAAGGGTACCTACAAAAAAAAAAAAAAAGGATATGCCACAAACTTTATCTTAAAATCCATCCACTTTTTCTATTTTTAAAACCATAACCAAGCCACCATCCCCTTGCACCTGGGTTCTGAGGACCCTCCTTACTATCACCCCACTTTCCATGTTGCTCACCTTTAGTTTTAAAATGCACATTGGATCATCATGTCACTCACCTACTTAAACCTTCCATTGGCTGTCCACTGAACTTAAAATATCAAGTCCTAAACATGACCTACAAGGTCGGGCCTATCTGGCCCCTGCCCACCTCTGCAGCTCCAGCTCTTTCTACTGAACCTACAGTTCACCAAGTGTCTTCCCAGCTCAAGTGTTGTTCCTGCTCTACCTGGGCTATTCTCTGTCCCTCCCACCCCCTCAACACAACCTAGCCCCACCTGAATGACCCATTCTCACCCTTCAGGTCTCAGAGGCCACCCTCTTCCTCAATGTGAAAGCAGCCTTGCCTGTTATATTCTTTCAAGGAACATGCATTTTTTTTCCTTCAGAGCATCTTTTCCAATTCATCATTGTATTCCCCTAGTAAACTTTAAGTTCTATGAGGGCAGGGATCACACCTATTCTCTTCACCACTATATCCACAGTGCTCAGCTTGGGACCTATCTTCTAGTAAGTTCTTGATATGTGCTTTGAATGAATGAGTGGGTAATAAAGATGGAAAATGCAGGAAGAGTTCAGAATAGAGAGTGGAGACTGAGAGTCAGCCCTCTCCTGCCAGAGGAGCTAGCCCCTGAGTTGCTCTGTAAAAGATGTGGTTGGGTTAGAAGAGTGATTTCCAGATTTCATGAAACAATTTTTTTTAATGGAGACTTACAGAATGTTGCCAGCTCAATTTTTCCATGTAACGTCATTAAAACCAAAAATGATTCCAACTAGAATAACTATTATTTTGTTTAGAAAGATATATTTTAACACTAAAAACAGGGGGAAAAAACTTCAAAGTAAAGGACAGTTCTTTAAACTGGATGAATCTAGCCTTATGCGAAATAAGTCATCCTGGGGTGTGTGTGTGTGTGTGTGTGTGTGTGTGTGTGTGTTTTCTGGTTTCCCTTCAGAAAATTCCAGCAAAGAATGGCTCAAATCCATGGACCAGCCCTTGCTAAACACCGACCTGGATGAGAGGAGGGGATGCAGAAGGCAGACAAAGTCCCCAGGAGTGCTCCAGGCACATTCAGGAAACAATAAATAGATAGCCAAGTTGCAGGTTTCGTGAAAGAGGAAATGATGACTAGATAAGGAGTGGAGGCAAAATGCCTGGACCATTAAACAAAAAATGCTCCCTTTCATCATGCTTGGCTCACACACAGAAATACCAGTGTTTCCAATAGGAGGAGAGGCCGAAAGGAAAGGGGGAGGAAAAGCCACTCAGCTGTTGAGATTGAACGTCTACTATGTGCCCGCACTGGATGGGGGCAGAGAGAAAGTAGGAGAAATACCTGCTGTGCTCGCTTCAACGGGGGGGGGGGGGGGACAGTGGGACAGGATGAAGGGCAGTGAAATAGCAGTGCACAGATTCAACACCATCAGAGAGGCTGGAAGTAGACAAGACACAGAGTGTTCAGGTGTATAATTACAGAGAAGAAAATGAGAGCTACAAAATAGCAAGTGGGAGAGACCCCATTTTCTGCTCTCCTAGCACATGGGTTCTGGCCCCCATCCAGGCCCTAGGTGCCCAGTGATTCGGAGGAGGAAGGCAGAGCTCCCTGGGTGGGGAACAATGAAGACCTCCAGAGTAAATCTTTGACCCTTGTTTCCTCCTTACTGCATCCCAAGCCCTGCATAGTTACAGAATGTAGAATCACCCAAGGCATCTTCACCTTCTTTTGGACAGTTCACCTCAGCCCCATCCCCAAATATAGGACAGATTATCACATTTCTTCGTCATTACACAGAAAGGGGGGATTATAGTAGTTACCAGCCACTCCCATTTATTGAGAATTAGAAAACAGACAAATAAGGGGAAAATCAATCTGAAATAAGATTATCAACTCAACCCAAAGTCAAGATTGAAATTCTGATTGACCAGCATTAATTTTACTATTCAACGTTCTTTGCCACATTTGAAGCTTTCCCTTTTCAGAGAAATCTTCCATCCTTGAAGGTCCATAATGCAGAATAAAGATGTAGCTCACTTTGCCCTAAATCTCTTTTCTTCCCTAAATCAATTATACTTTAAATGCACTTCCAGCGTTTTCTATTTACAGGAACTAATGGCTATGCCAAGGGAGTGATAAGTCAGTGTTACAGTTTGTTTATTTTGAATGTGCGTAGTTGTGGATGCTGAGATATGGTGTGGGTCAGTCTGGAGTCCCTCCTGAAGCCATGGACGCCAACATCATGAAGCCCTGCTCCCGGGCCATTCACTGTGCATCGATTGCTCCTGGAACTTACGTCCTTTTGTAAAGCAGAGTGCTTTGTGAATATGGATTCCCACTCCTCTGTTCATTCTTTGCCTCTGTTCAGAATTTAGAATATTGAGTGTTCTTCAACCAGCGTACAGGCTCTCCTTTGAGCATTAGAAGACTTGGTTTCCAATTCTTCACTCCTCCACTCTCTTTGATATACAGGTGGCCTCATTTCCAACTCATGGCAACTAGGATGATTGCAAAGTCCTCAGCCTTTCTTGGAAGAAGGCACCATAGAAATACAAGTTCATGCTTACCTGTTAGTTTTTGTTCGGTGTTTTCCTGAGTCTCTGAAAATCCTGTTTTCAATAATGCAAAGATATTTTGGATTTGCACCTCTTTTTACATAGGGTCTTGTACATCTCTTTATGTAGGAAATTTAGAACCAAATTCCTACTCCAAATGCTCCTGGAGGAGCAACTACTGAGGCTTGCTTGATTTCAAACTATGTTTCACATGAATTGACTTAAAGTCTTCTAAAGAGTAACAAATAGTATTAAATATTTCAAGAGGTTTCCCATAACACTTGGGGGAAAAAAACCCGGTATGAAACAAGTACCCATCAATTGAGGAATGGTTGGGTAGATTCCATGCTGTGGAATATTGTTATGCAGCCGTTACAAAAAGAGTGATTTGAGTGTGTACTTAACCAAAGGGGATATTCGTGATATGTTACTATTAGGTTAAAATGAAAACAAGTTTCAGAGAAATTTGTACAAGATGGCATCATTTTTGTAGAAAGCAAAAATACATATGCATAGATGTGTTTGTACGTGCTGGTATGAGCACAAAGAAAGGTTTGGAAAAAAGCACACCAAACTTTTATAAGATTGGTCTCAATGAAATGGCAATGGGTGCAGAGGATGGTAACTTTTTCATTATCTATCTTGGTCCTGTTTCACATGTTACACCCAGTACATGTTACTCATAATTATAGAATAGCATAATAAGTACAGTTTAAAAGGAAAACAGTTGTCTTATACCGTGGGTCTATAATAAAATCCCAAAGCAGGAGAGTTTGTCTGATTAGGAATTTGGGAATTCTGGTTGCTCTATAGGTAACAGCTCAAAGATCGTCCACATTCAGACAGGAACAACCTTAAATTGTTTGCCAGTTTTGGCCTGGAACATTCTTGGGGATGATTGAATGCTGCAGCTTTCAATACAAGGAATGGAGTTTTGACACCAGCTAAGCATTTCCCAGCTCCTGCTCACTGATACTTTTCCCCATGACAGGAAAAATCAGAAGCTTGTAAATCATAACCAGGATATTCAGAGAAAATTTCTGTTCTTGGTTTTCTCTGCCAATTATCTGTCCACTGACAAAGTATTAAAAAATAGTATAAGTGATGTGACATTTTAAGGAGCAAGAAAAATAACAGACACGCCTGTAGTAGGCTGCCAGGTGCACGGCGCCTTAGCACCTTTACAGTCTTGTCAGGAAGTGAAGTTATGACACTAAGTTTTCCTACAAGAGTCTTCTTTCTCTGTGGACTGCTGACTCCTACAAATGACTCTGTGGTGCTTCCCGCTCTTCCATGCCATGATCTATCCCCCGCCGACCGTCCCATTTCCCGGCTCTTCCCCCTCACACAGAGATACAAAAGTCTAGTTATTTCACTTCCTTCCTAGATGAACTGCAAATACTTATGATTTTGCAAAAATGAAGGAAGCGCTCTCTAAAATTCTCAGCAATGGCATGAGACATTCTGTAGTTTCAAAATTATACTCTCCTAGAGTTCTGAGACTTGATAGCAATGGTACTCCAAGAAAGAGCAGCTAGCTACCAGGTTCTTCAGGAGGATTAAAACGACTTTCAGACAGGTGCTGCATCACAGAAATTCAAGCTTACTGGATAATTAATCATAACCAAGTTAAACGGAATCTTTATCCAATTTTTACTTTATTCGTATATTAATGTCACCTTGCCCTATTCCAGAAAACCCCTTTAGACTTTTCCCTTTTCTGGCTAAGAAAATCGTATGCAACTCAACAGTTTACAAAGTCAGATTGCCAAATGAGCCATCCTTTATTCTAACACTTTTCTCTCCTACCATCACTCATCCAGCGTTCTCTCTTGCTCCTGCCTCGCTTTCTATTATCCCTTTGATTTTCCCCTCTGCGACTCGTATTACACTCCCTCACAAAGGTCTCTGTTTCTGCCACCCCTTCTTTCTGAGGCAGCACCATCTTTGTCTCAGATTCAATGATGTCCTCCAACAGGCCAGCCTGGATTGGGGTTCTGGGTTGACAATGAAGCTCTGATGCTGAGGCAGAGGAAACTCTCACACAAAGAGAGGGCTCTGGCCATGGAGAAGGCACTATGGCCACGCTGGGGGATTGCAAGTTCATTTCCTTGGAGGGGGATGGAAAGGAGGTTGTAATATGGAGTCATGTTTCCCTTAGCAAAAGTCCCTACGTCAACTCTTGTAGATGTAATCACAGATATGCTTACGTTTGCCTACAAATGTTTTAAAACCTTCCAACATCTTATATAAGTTCATGTGAAAGGCAATAAATGAACAAACAACAAAATAATAATAGTTATTCAAGAGATCCTTCCAGGTGTTGAAAAAGAGAAGAGAAGGCATAGCTGAGCTGGCAAGAGGTGACTTAGTGGACTCCTGCAGAATGGGGGAGAGGCTGGAAATAGGGGTGTTCCGTCCCAGCCTCTGCTCCTCTGCTGCATTCCACCCCCTAACCCACCTCACCCCGAGAGTGTCCTTAGAAATACTTGACATTGCAGGCAGGGTCCTGAGACAGGGAACTGGAGAAAACCTCAGCCCTTGACCTTGGGGTGTTTCTAATATCACTGGTAGTTGGATCAAAGGATCCCCTCCATGGCCCTTTGGTCAATTATTAAGCTCATAAAAATAGCATCCTCTCAGAATTTGAAAAAGAATAGATACATAGATATGTAGAACTGAAGCACTTTGCTGTACAGCTGAAACCAACACAACATTGTTAATCAACTATGCTCCAATATAAAATAAAATAATTTCTTCAATAAAAATTTTAAAAAGTAAAAAAGTAAAAAAATAGCCTCTTCTCATATCTTGGTTTTCTAGCAATGAAAACAAAAGTGCTATTTTTTCCTGAGTTATCTAAGCTCCAAGAATCAAGTGATCTATATTTCGAATACAGAGGTTCTTTATTATCAAACAGTTGTTTTTAATTCAGGAATTATTCATTTCATTTTTATTTAGGGGTTATACGTATAAAACCAGAATTATATATTTAAAATCTTAATGGAGTAATTATTCATGCAAGTCACTGAGATATTTGGTGAAAATATACTATACTCTGAGCAGGATAATCTTCCTTAACTGCAGATGGAGGAAAGTTGTAAAATCTTAAAAAAAAAAAAAACAAAAACAAATGTATTTGGTGAACAGCTCCTGGGTATGTGGGCCAATCTCAGCCAATTAGAGGCTATTCATTAAGGCCCCAAAAGTGTTGCCTGGGTAGCAGATTAATAATGGCACAGACCTCTTTCAGGTTTCATGACAGGGCCTATTCTTTGCCAAATGTATCACATTTGAGAGTCTGTAGCCTGTTAAGGGTATTCATTAGGAAAAATAATTATAATTTCCCAAGTTTTAGGGATTTTCTTTTGAAATTCCCCACATTGCCACTAAACTCCAATTTCTTGATAACTTTACAAGAAAACAGTGTAAATTCACTAACTAGTAACCCTTTAGAAAACATTTTCTATCTATTGTATTAGCAAATAATTTGATAAATTCGAAATGCTGCTCACAATTAAAGCCATAAGTCATATTTTTTCCACTTTCTGAGTTTCCCTCGTCTCTTGCCTTCTGTTTTTCCCTTTGGCTAAAATAAGAGAGCAGTCTGAGGTAATTTGAGGGGGGAAGCTGAAATTGAATTTGATTCTCTGTTCTAAATTTTCCTTTCTTTTTGTTCTTTCTCCGTCCTCTTTTTTCTTCCCTCCCTGGCTTCCTCCCTTCTCTCTGTCTCTCCACTCCACCGCTGTCCTCATCACAATCAAATGTTTCCTGTCACTGCCCCATGTAAGCTGCAGTAGCAGAGTCCTAGGCACCAGGAGCTGGGCCCCAAAAGCATAACACACCTTCTCTGCCCTCCAGGAGCTGGCAGCTCAATCAAGAAGACCAAACATATACACATATCTTCTTGCCCTCATTCCTTCACCCTACAAACATTTATTGAGCACCTACTTTGTGTCAGGCGCTGTGTTAGGTGATAAAAAAAGACTCCACCCTAACAACAACAGCCAAAATAAAGTAGCTAACACAGCAAAATACAATAATCACCAAATGTCCCATAGACCAAAAATGTTGTGGAAGACCAGAAGAAAAGAGATTTCAAATAGAAGGGATCACAGAACCTAAACAGAACAGATAAGGTGGGAAACTGTAGTCCTAACTCTATGAATATTGAAATCTCCTCTATATAAATAAAAATGAATTTGAAATTTGAGCTCTATATGCCTTCTCTACCATACATCAGATAGCAGACATATTTTTGCGGTTGATTTGGAGTTGGAGATAAAGAACCTGAATCCAACGACCTGAATTTAAGTTCTATCTCTGTTCATTTAGCTAGCATTAAGTATGATTTAAAATTTTAAATTGCATCGTAGATGGTAAATATTATTTGTCCCTAAAATGCTGAGTGATTTTGCTAAATTTCATTTATTTGTCCTTAAGAAAAGGCATTTATTAGTCTTTGAAAAAGAGAATTATTGAGAAAGGAGGTAATAGCATCATTTTTAGGAGTCTCTATAGTACAGCAAAACTAAAGGGTTTGTATTTACAATAATTAGCAGACCCAGAAAAGGAATTCCAACTGTGAATGTACTTATGACATTTTTCTTTCTCACTCATAGGTGGGAGACTAAGTGAAATGACACATTCTTAAATATCACCGCGCGCGCACACGCGCGCACACACACACACACACACACACACACACGTGTGTGTGTGGTGATATATATATATATAAAATCACCAGATACTATGTTCTTGATGTAAAGATAAGTTGTTTTAATTCTGACTCAGCCTCCATCCAATATTTTTCCAAAGAGTCCTTGTATAGTTTTGGAGCTAATTATTTACCAAGTGGAAATTGGAGAGGATTCAGTCTGGAAGAAGTCCATTTTAATGTAATTGTTCTGGTGTTTAGCACATCCTAGTATTTGTCATCTGTTGCTCTTGCTCTGCATTCAAAGGGTTTGGGATATGATGACCTTTAAAAAAAAAAAAAAACCCCGCGGTATTGTGTAACACAGCCCCACCTCATTGTAATGCAGAATGCATAGCTTCCAGTGTTTGCAACACTCTGAAGCCAGTTCCTTTCACACTGAAAATAGACACAGGGCCAATGTGAGTGCACACTTTTTTTTCCAGCTCCACTAATCTTGCAGCTGACATCTTAGCGAACAATTAAGCATTCAAGAAAGTTTACGAAATTTAAAGCCAAATTGCCAGCCACTCCCTACTGATAATCTCAATCACATATTTTGCCAAAAATTGCACCAAGAAAATATGGTCACTTTAAAGGGACAAACTCAATCATTATTCAGCAGCAGAAGCACCTGGACCCACCCAGTCTGGCTATTTCACTTATTAAAATTCTTTTTTGTTGTTGTTATTGTTGTCATTAGAAAAAACAAAGACATTTGGGGGAAACCCCATGAGGGCTTTACCTGACATTTTTGTCATTTATAAAACATTAGATATTTATTTTAAAGAGATCTATAAAGGCCACAATGAATCTCCCACACTGCTTTCTTTAGCAGATTATAGGTAAGAATGTTAAATATAAGAGGTTACTAGAATTTTCCATTCCCAAGGGGGTTGTAAAGAGATTATCTTCAAATTCCAATTTAGGAGAAGGGAAGAAAGATCCTTTCTCTGCTGTTTCTTCATAGTCACAATGCATCGTAAGAGAGTTACACAGAAGTGTTTTCTGGACCACAACTTCGCCAGTCTCTACCACCCAAGGTTGTAGCCTCACACGCAGGACTATGTGGTCCTGAAAGTCATTGATGGGGGTCTTCGGAGGAATAGCTCTTCCTGGCATTTCTCTCACATGTTGGGATAATTGACAATTCTCACCTTCCCACCTCTAAGACTACACTATAATACATGTCCCAACTCTGCCCTCAGTCACTTGACCATTTTCTACCATCTTTTCAAAGTCAGCCAAAGCCAGCCCATCATTGTCGACAACCCTCAGTGGCTCCACTGTCCCTGGCATAAAAGTGAAATCACTACTCGGGAATTCTGGCTCCAGCCCTTCTGCATCAGACACGCAGGTTGACGGAGCACGGAAACAGCAATCGGAGTACAAAGCACTTTCTGGATGCCCCTGGGTCCCTGGTGTGTCTGTGAATAAAGTTCTTATAACATTTTCACCACCTTTGCCATTTCCAGACTTTCCACTGCTCCTCTCCTCAAGCAGGCCCTCCTTCTCTTCCTTCAGATCTCAGGACATTCTCTAGAAGGTTCTTCATCATCTACTCAAGTCCTTGACGCCACCTCAGAATTGCAGCAGCATGTTATCTTAAATGTTAATTACCATTTTAGGCAGAAATCTTTTTCTCCCCAACTAAATTATAAGACAAGATAAGGATCCATAGGCAGTGTGTATTCCAATGCCTGGGAAAAGGCATTCTTGGTATTTCACAGAGCTTTATTAGTGATAGTTTTTAAAAGGTACACCCTGAATGGGAGAACAAATACATGGCTTCAAAACTGATGGTCTTGGAGTGACCTTAAAATTTTCAATAGAAAATGATGTTATAAATGTGTGGATGGGCTTCCCTGGTGGCACAGTGGTTGAGAATCCGCCTGCCAATGCAGGGGACACAGGTTCGAGCCCTGGTCTGGGAAGATCCCACATGCCGCGGAGCAACTAGGCCCGTGAGCCACAACTACTGAGCCTGTGCGTCTGGAGCCTGTGCTCCGCAACAAGAGAGGCCGCGACAGTGAGAGGCCCGCACACCGCAATGAAGAGTGGCCCCCGCTCGCCGCAACTAGAGAAAGCCCTCGCACAGAAACGAAGACCCAACACAGCCAAAAATAAATAAATAAATAAATAAATAAAAATTAAAAAAAAAAAAAAAAGTGTGGATTGTGGACTGCTCGCTGGCTCTTCATGTACGGAATGGACTATGTGAAATGAAATCAGGACCAAGGTCAAGTATCATCATTCTTCAGTCCTGACTCTGTCTGTGGTCTTGGGAAAGTTAGTTTATCTTTACGTTTTTACAGTTTGCCCTTTTGGGGAAGAGGAAATTAAAATGTACCTTTCCCAGAAATACAGTGACACTTTATAGTTTAGGAGAAGTATTTAACTAATGGGAATCAGGCTCATAAAACAGAAACAAGATTGACTGATTCTGGTTGAGTTGATTTCACTCTATGACTAACTGCCTCCCCAGATTGGAAGTTCTCAGTGTCTCCATGTGAGTCGCAATCCCTGTCAGTTGCTTAGTTCTTCACAGTATCACTGAGAGAGAGCCTGTTCCAGGCGATCTAGCTACTGCCAAGGCATCAAAAGATTTTATCTTTTTAAATCTTTCTCTACATTCTGCATGTAACTATTTATTTGTTTTTTTTCACAAAATACTTACAGAGCTCTAATGGCATTAGATACCCGACATTCAATATGTTGATGGCACTTGGTGGCACTGGCCTCCGAGTATTCAATGAGAATACTGTTTGGTTCTTTTTCATTTTAATTGCTGGAATGGCTGTGGATATAAGTTGCTTTGCACAAAAGGGTGACAAATAATGATGAAAGACACCAGAGTGCTCTCATGTGTGGCTTCGTCAGGAAGGAGAAAAGAGATTATTGCAGCTGAACTGATCACATGGAATTTGCTGGGCCTTCCTTCTCCCCCCAACCCTGCCCCCATCGCCACCACGTCCCTTGACTGAAATGCATTTCTTACGGGCTAGGAGGGATCCAGCTGAATAACACACAAAAATTGATCCTATTAACAATGATCTTTAGAATGTTCAAGGACATAACGCCGCTTTTGTGAGGTTCCAACATAAGCATCTCCAATCCTTAAAGGAGCAAATTGTTTCTGGTTCTGTCATTTTCTTCCTAGGGAACTGTTGCCTCAAAACAGAGCTGCTTTGGGAAGGGAGGCGGGGAGGGGGAAAGGAGGGCACAGCCTCCAGTTTAAAACAATGCTCAGGCCGGCCTTCCTTCCCAGCAACGGGGACGCCACTTGTATTTTTAATTAACGTTTTAATCCTTTAAAATCATTTAATATTAGGCAAATATGTTAATGCTGCAAAATCAATGCTAAGAAAACTGTCAGCAGAGATAATAGGTAAAATTATTTTATGATCTACCAGGTTTTCAATTGTTCTTTTGTTAAAAAAAAAAAAAACAAAAAAACTCTTCATCACTCTAACAGAGAGTCTGAGCGATCATTAAGGAAAGAATGAGTCTGTGTCCCATATTACTGAACATCTATGTGCCTGATGAAGTAGATATTTCAACCCCCTTTCCTGGTGGCAAAGTGGCTCTTCTGTTCGGTAGCACTGAGGGAACCTGGGTTCCTTCCCCTCCTCAGGAGTCACTCCTTTTTTCTCTCCCCTTCCTTCTGTTTTAGGGAATTGCCTCTGCTATCTGAGAGGCTGTTTTTCAAACACCTGCATCTGTGCCCTCCCTGGGCCCTGCTTCCCCTGCTCAGTGTACCTACTCTCGGCAGCCAGCCTTCAGGCCCTCACGTCTGTGACCCTTGCCACCAGCCCTCGCCTCCAAGTTTCTTGGGTAGTTTTCTTATTTCAGCCCTTAGAAGCATCCTGTGAAAGCCTGTGACTCCTAACAGGATCGATAACTGCGTGCATATTGCACACACACCTCAGCAGTGGGATGCGGGCTATTTCGTACCCTGGTTTTAGATCTTTCAACATAGAAACATTCTCTCTCTCTCTCCTTCATTCTTAATCAAGCTGTTACTTGCGGGCGTTTTCATTATGACACAGGGAGCCTTATACACAAAAATGTGGACTTTCCAGTCATAATATGCTGCTGGCGCTTCCAGAATCCAGAGAACTGGATGGACATTCCCAATTTCCATATTCTAAAGTAGGAAGCATGAAAAGACTTTGTCAACTGTAATAAACACCACGACAATGAAAGATGTCACCAGCGTCCACTCTCATATTGCTTGGGTCAGACACTTTTCTTTTTGAAACAGAAAACCTGGTTCATTGTTGAGGCTGATGCTATATAGTTTTTAACAGGCTCTTTCAACACCTGATGGACTCAACGGAACCAGAATGTTTCTAGTAAGTGTTTCCATAAGATTTCCTTATAAGTGTAACTTTCAATTCTTTTCTACCAAAAAAACACAAAAAACAAAAAACTGTTGCTCGGAATAGTTTAAAATCGTTTTTATTGAAAGTGGGAGGGACAGGTCTTCATGTCAGGGACAGGACTTTTTGGAAGCTTCTGAAGAGTCCAACATCTTATTACGCCCATGTACAGTGGGAGGGAAATGGAGAAGTTTGAATGGGCTCCAAAAGAACTGTTCTTTGTGCATCTCACTCTCTCCTGATGCGGTATGTGTTCCAGGAAAGAGGACAGGCACGGAGACTAAACACAAAAATCAAAATGGATTTTACTCCGCCTTCAGTACACAGCACGACACAAAAGTCCATTGTGCTATGAGATAACTGCGAAGATGAATGGAGTTGGCTGTCACGGAGGTGGCTGTGGGGCCGGTCTCTATTGGATCACGGTCCAGGGCTGAATTCCTTTCTGGTTCATCAGGGTCTGTTGGTACCACAGGAAGTGTCATGATCCTTTTTTTCACTAGGGCCAGATGGTGTCCTTTTTGAGGCCTTACTAATGCCCAGTTTTCCACATGTAAAACTCCTGGGAAAATGACCTAACTCACAGCTGCTTAGTGAGGCTTGAGCAGATCTTTAGAAAGACTTCTGTCAAGAGCAAGGAGATTGTACCACTAGCAGGATAAAGGGGGAGGCTGTGGCCAGAAATGTATCAATTACAAACTATTTTTAAACTGCTATCATAATTTGCATTGTGATTTGCACAATGTATGTCTTCATAGGCGGTGGTTGAAAGGCTGGTTCACGAAAGCTGCTAATTGCCAGAGATGCTGATTGTTTTCCTAGCAGAAGTTTTACCTTCCTTGAGAGCAGATGGCCTGAATAAGAAGAGAAAATGTGGTCCAGAAGGGTCGGGAAAGGACAAAAAGTGAAAGATTCCCTAGATAGCTGCAAGGAGCCTGGGGAGAGGGGAGGGACCTTGGTGTTAAAAAGAGCTAGAGAAAGTGGAAACTTTTGATGTATGTGCCTTGTGTTTACCAATGAATTGAATGATTCCCAAGGGCGGACGACTGCAGGTGTGATATTCAGAAAGCAAGATGCCTTCCTATTAGCTGAGTTATAGTGAGAAGACATCCAAGTTGTTACAGGGGTCAGAGAGATTCACTGAAAGTTACTGTAGGATTTTCTCCCAGCCCAGAGAGCACGGATAATAATTACCTTTGGGATAAACTACTCTTAAGAAAGTCTTTGAATCCTTGCTTATTTTTGTGTGTTGTATAGTAGTTGATTCTTGCTTCTTTGTGTATTTTTCCCTTTGTGGAAATTTTTTTTAAATCTAGATTGTTGTTTTTGACTTGTTTAAAGGGGCCTTTTCTAGCCTTTAGAGTTTTCATTACCATTTTAATCAATGTGTGACAAACAACAGATTCTTCATGTCATGTATGAATAGTATGTTGAAGTTTTTTCAAAAATCTAAAGCCAGGTACAAAATAGGTTTGTGGTTTTTTTATTCCAACCTGTACAAAAAAAATTTAGTACCATCTCTTTGCAAACGAGTGAAGTATCAAATAATTACCATGGGGATCTATTTCTAAAAAGTTATTTTTTTCAGGTGTATAATATTTATACAAATTTGCTTAATTTTTAGGTCACAAAAATCTAACAATGTATTACTGGGGAGGAGAAGAAAAACTGATGTGAAACATTTGACGTGCTTTCAATCAAGTGCCTAACAGTAAGTCTACTAAAAGAAATGTCTCATTCGCGTGTTTTAAACCTAGCAATAGCTGCGTAGCAAATGGCAGATCAGTAACATGAGGAGGAAGCAGTACCTTTGCAATTTTTATTCTCTCTGAGATTTTGGATAAAAGCATACAAGATGGTGATTAGCTATCTTTACTGCTCAGAACCTGAAAAGCGTCAATATCCATAATTTGCAGATTACTGACTTAATTGTTCATGAATATTTCACAGAACCTTGCCTCCCTTATGTAACTTATTATGGCTTATGCCTGGATGTGAATTGTCATAAAGTAACGCAGCATCCATAGAAAACATTTTAGTGAGAGGCTGCCAACCTCAGAGGATGAGTGATATTTCGCTCAAGTGGTACCGGTTTTGTTCACACTTAAAATGCCCAGCTCCACGGGGAACTGGTATGTTTAGGACACGAATCTGACAAGGTAGCAGAGAAGGAGGGACATTCTCCTCTGGTTAGCAACCAACAGCATTAGGACAAAGACCCCAAAACTTTAATTAAAGGCATAATTTGCTTGCTTGTCTTTAACTTTCTCCTTAAGCAATAATACAGCTCACTAGAAATAGTTTCAAATATAATTCTGCTGATTAGTATTGGTTTCTCTTTTGTTTTAAAAAGGAGAACAGACGCAGGTATCCTGTGTACACGTAGGATCCGTGTTGAGCAGCTAACGAGCCCTAGAGATAGAACCAGGATTCCTCCGCTGGGTCAGTTACACGCAACCAAGCTTTTAGCAGAAACTAGCCTTCTGTCTCCTTCCTTTCATGGGCAGGGTTACGTTTTGTTGTGACACAAAGAAATCATTCCCTCCCTTGCTCACAAAGCCCCACAGGACTAGCTCTCCTTTATTACTGCTCTTTTCTTTCTCTGAATGCTATATTTTTTTATTTACATAAGAATTCTTGTAGATGTTTTATTTACATATGTATTCAACTCAATTTGGATGAGTGAAAAGAAGAGAGGAAACCCTAAACCCAAAAGCACACTTTTACAAAGACTAAAATCCATTTCTGTGGCTGTCAGTGTCCCAGAAAGTAACCCTAATCTTGCTTTCGCCTTAATTGTTGAGTCTTACTCTTCATATCTTGGGTAGAAATTCGGAAGGTATTCAGGGTCTTTCCAAGCTTCAAGTTTGATGCTATGTAGCCTTGCTCTGTGGAGATGAGGAGGAAGCAAAGGGTGTCATGGGAAGAAAGGTCCTCTAACTTGGAAGATACTGTTCAGTTATTACAATGTATCATCAGAGAAAGAAATAATGATGTCGAGCTCCAGCTGAGTGACCATAATACTTTTATCTATGAAATTTTAAGATGTGACTGGCGAAAAGCAAAGGATATTCTTTTAAAATAATCGAAAATTAATCTTTAACATTATTCACGATTCAAATAAATTCTGATCTTTGTTCCAAGAATATCCATTCAATCTACAGAGTTTGGAAATTCAAATGGTCAGTACAATGTTAACTGATAGCAGAAACTAGAGCCTCTATGTATTTTTTTTCACTATTATAACTTCTGGGGGGCAGGGAGAGACTCCCTTACTGAAAGTTTTAAAGTCATTTCTCAAACAAAAGACCTAGTAAATCTTGAAAAAAATCCCTTCAGTTAGTTTTCATGTCCCACATTGTGGGAATGTGCAAAATATACTTTTTCCCATTTTTAAAAGGTGTACTAAATAAATCATCCTTTTTGCCCCTTCAGGCATCGCATGTGTTGAAAAGAATCGCTTCTTAGAATTTACCCTATGAGTTGTTGGAATCTTCCAGAGGAAATTTTACTCACTATTTTTTGTTGTATCAAAAAATATTAATTGGAGCTCCTACTGTATCCAGGTAATTATGTTAGACATGAGCAGTATAAAAAAGAATCAGACATAGACCCCCTTCTCTGATGTTTGTGGGATCCTGTGATGACAAGCCAATTAGGGACAGACAGTATAAAGATTGGAGGAAGTGGAAGGACATCCTAGATATTAATATCCCATCACATCCTTTTCCTCTCCTTTAAGTTCTTGAAGATTCTATAGAAGGCTCAATGTACAATAGGAGTTCAACAAACACTAACAGTTGTTGATTAAGTTCTAGCACTTGATTAAGTTGAGTGGCACTCAGCGTGCCACTAAAAAATGTCACTTGATTCCTTCTTTATAATATTCCTGGACGAGGCTGCTCTCATTGCTGCTGCTGTTGTTTAATCTGTTTTCTGGATTACTCCAAAATCTTTATACTAATTCAGATTGTAAAACTACTTTCAGCTCATTAAAATTGCAGATTTATTATTCCACTCTGGGCTGTGAAAGCATCTGGAACCTAGGTCACCTGCTCGGTCTTCAGATCATGCATCTGTTACTAACACATTCACCTGCAAGTTAGCTAAGAAAGACCAGATGACTATGCAGGTACCCCCATGACAAGAGCATCATTAAGAAGGAAGGGATTATAAATCCATAGCTTTTGAAGTTGGAAGGAAATTTCAAGATCATCCAACAATTTCATTCTACATAGGAGAGAAATCGAAGGAAAGAAAGTACTTTATCTTACTCATCAACAGTACCTGAAACAGTAAAATAATAATAAATAACATAAAGTTTGTGTCTGGCATAGGGTTAACAATTCTGTATACATTATGTCATTCTTATCATAAAATCTGTGATGGTGCTACTTTCTATATTTTTGCAGATGAGAAAACTGAGATTCCTAGAGGTTAACTAACGTACTCAAGTTCCTTAGTCGGTAAAGAGTGGAGCCACGTGGCAAATCTGACTCCAAAGCCTAAATCCCTTTTCCCACCCATTATTACTATCACATATGATTTTACACTAGATGCAAATAAATGGGTTGAATTTATAGTATTAGGATTTCCTGGTTGATGTACTCAATGAATGTAGAAAGAAAGAGGGACAGAGGGCCAGAGTGAGGGAGGGTAGAAGAAAGAAACCTCATTCAAAATATCCCTGAGCGCCATTACTTCCATGATTTCTAATCTGGGTCCTTGGCTTTCAGTCCAATATTATTATTCTTAAAACCAGGTTCTACCAGATTATTATTCCATGACTCTTAATTAGTAAACTCAGAAGATTAAGTAAACTGTATCAGCTCAATAGAATAAAAGTTATTACATAACATAAAAAGATTCCTAATGTTGATCTAAAAGTATTAACATTGTTACCTCACCAGGCACTGGAAAAATCACATGAAAACTTCTGCAGTTATATAAACATTACAAACTTTAAAATTCAATAATCTAAATATACTTTACAAATCACATAGATTATCTTCTTTGCAATGGATAAACATTTTACATACATTCATTAGCTAAAGGTAATTAAGGAAAAGCCCACTGGCATAAATATTTCAGAATTTATTTCTATCTATGAATGAATGCATTTTTTATTTTTGTTTTTCATATATTTGTAAACTAATATTTTGTTTTTTATACTTATTCTAGTGTACATGCATAAAATATGTATAATATATTGATCTTTAAAAATAAAATCTACAGATTCTTCTTGTAGTTTTTCATGATACAAGCTATGTAGCATATTATATACTATACATTAGGATTTCACTACAGGGACTTCCCTGGTGGTGCAGTGGTTAAGAATCCACCTGCCAATGCAAGGGACACGGGTTCGAGCCCTGGTCCGGGAAGATCCCACATGTCACGGAGCAACTAAGCCTGTGGGCCACAACTACTGAGCCTGCGCTCTAGAGCCCGCGAGCCACAACTACTGAGCACGTGTGCCACAACTACTGAAACCTGCACGCCTAGAGCCCATGCTCTGCAACAAGAGAAGCCACAGCAATGAGAAGCCCGCACACCGCAATGAAGAGTACCCCCGCTCACTGCAACTAGAGAAAGCCCACGCGCAGCAACAAAGACCCAACGCAGCCAAAAATAAATAAATAAATTTATTTAAAAAAAAAAAAAGATTTCACTACAGTGTAAAGCATTGATGAGCACTTTGTCATAAATAATTGGTTTTTCTCCCCCTCAGGTATGACTTATAAAGCATTTTGAAATTGTCAAATAGATTTCAAATTCACTATTATTGTTATTATGTTTAAACTACTACTTTAAAATGCATTACTGTCGTCATTATTTAATAATTAACTCTATACCCTGCGTTAAGTACCTAATGTGCCTGACCTCAACCAGGAACTACAACATAGTCTAATACAGGAATGAACGTTAGGCTTCTTTTTTTTTTCCTTTGGGGGTTTATTTGCTGGTTCTTTAAGAATTCAACATTTTAAGTTTCTAGTGACTTAAGGAGAAAAGCACAAAACCAACAGCCACTGTTTTATCAACTGTTTCAGTTCAGACTTTATCTCAAACCAGATTTTGGACAAAGTTTTCTTACTGAGTACACTTAACTTATTTGGTTTTACAGACTTAGGCTAGAATGCTTCCCTGTGAAAGAGGAAAATGTTGCTTGAACTAAGATAATTTTGGAACATCTGATCCATGAGACTATGCATTTAGAAAGCATTTTATGAAGTCAGACCAATAGTCCTGGGTAATTTCTAACTCCATCCATATTTTTGTCAGATATTCTCCACACAAATTTTTGCATTCTTGTGAAAGCAAAACAAATATTTTTCCTTTAAATAACTTCTTAGGTGACACTCTTTAACAGGATTAGAAAAACCTTAGCTCTAATTGTGGCAGTTAGAGGATGGGCCAGCTTACATCAATTATACTCTGTGCAGAGGACTACATAATGTGATGGAAACAATCATGCCTAAAGGTCAATGGAATTGAGATTTCTTCACCTAAAAAAAAAAAAAAGGAGAATACTGGGGAAGAGGGCTAATGATTAATTATCTTCAGGAGTATGTGCAGTGTTAAGGAAGAATCCAGATGCATTCTTCTTTTCAAGTAAAGATAAAGAGCAAACAGACTGAAATTTCAAGAAAATTTAATTAGAGATAAGATATAATGTCTTGACTATAGGATAATGAAATACTGTAACAGATTCAATAAAAAGGTGTTTTGAAAACTCTACATTGATTAAAGGCTTTGATCCATCTAGGAGCAGAGAAGTAAACCAGACAAACTCAATTCAACAGAATAATTATGTAAAATACAGATCGTCTGCCAATAAGTTTCTCTCCTAATAGAATCTCAGGGAAAATTTTTTAATTTTATATTAATGATATCTACAGGCCTTTTTTCCCCTCTCATATTACATGTATTACTATTACCAGCAATCTGGTCAAGCTATTATTGATGAGTGGCTAAGGACACAGAATTTGACCATAAAAGTTTACTTTCTTGCTGACCATGTAAGTGGAAGCTCCTTTGATGTAGCTCTGATTTTTATGTAGCTTATTAGTAATTATAGACTCCTCCCTAAAATCCCCATGTTGGAAGGTCTTTGTGACTAAAAAGAGCCACAGATTGTTCCATTACTTTTGGGTCACATGATTCCAAAGATGGTGTAAACTGGCAGTGATGTTGTAGAGCAACGGTTCTCAAACTTTTCCACCCATAAACTCTTATAGCAGTCAATGTCTAGTCAATAAAGCAGAAACGACTCCAGGTATTTTAAATATCAGCATTTTAATACAAGGCGTGGATTACAGACTAATTGGAGGAACTAGAAGAATAAGAATATGAGAAGGAACTAGAGGGGTACAAGGCATTAGAAAGTTTTTACATAAAGATTAGGAAGTTGCTACCATCTCTTGGATGATGGCCATGACCCCACACTCACTGCTGGGTTCCCAGGAGGCATGGCCTCTGCAGCCGCCACTGCTGTTGAAATCACACTGCTGCCACAGGGCAAGACATCAAGAAGTCTGAAGTCTTATGGAGGCTTCTGAAATTAGTGTTGTTGCTGCTGAAGCTGATAGCCATTTGCAATAATTCCCAGTCACCCACAACTGCTGCTGATGAAAACTGATGGAAAGGAAAAATAGCTTTTTCCTTTTCCCTTACCTTCCGGTGAGGCCAGTGCATCCCATTGGCCAGAACCTAATAGCTAGCTAGGTCAAAGGAACTGAGAATATATAGTTTGCAGACTTCCAACCCTGACAATACAAAGGACTATATAAATGGTGAGGGTGGATCCCAGCGTATGCTGATACCTAGCACAGTGCCTGTCACCTAGCTTGTGCCCCAGGGATATGTATCAAATGAACGATTGATGGGGGGAAGGAATGTTCAGACATTAATAAAACACATTGCATGTTTAAAAATCTCTTAGTCGTTGTCTTTCTATTTCCCCCAGATGATTTGAGGTTGCTTATTATAAAAGATATCTGTACAATCAGACAATGAAAATGAAGATAAAATAATAAGATCCACTTAATAAGGGGGTCAAGAGGACAGTTTTAGAAGAAAGCTGGGTTACAATTAATCAAGTCTTAAAATTTTTTTATTGATGCCAAGGTAGGCTTGCCAGATAAAATACAGGATACCCAGTTAAATTTGAATATTATATGAGACATTTTTTACATTAAAAAACGTTCGTTGTTTATCTAAATTTAAAATTTCCTTATGCCAAAGGACACCAGTTTCTCTTCTGTATCCTATTTCTTGTTATTTAGCATCACATCATGAGACAGGGTGCAGAATATATGGCAGAATTTATTTATTACCAAACTTCCATATTATTAAATAGAATTTCCTTATGAGACCTTAATGTTGGGATCTCTCCAAAGGGAGAAAAAATAACATGATGATTCACATTTAATAGCATTTTATGTATTACAAATAATTTCACATATATTCTCATTTAAAAAGTATTGTAATTTTATGATATCAGCCTAACTATTCTTATATTTCAAATTTTTAAAAGATAAGGCTCAGAAGGTATAAGTAAAATTTGCCCAGTCACAGGATTAGCATATGTGCTGCCACTTGAACGTCCTTTCCCTTATCTCCGTGAACTTTCTGCAGTTAATATAGTTTAAAACACTAAAGCTAAAACTTGTTTGATATAAACATGAAGGATGAGCTTAGCAGAAAAATAAAATAAAATCCTAAGAAGCCAAACCGATCATAAAAGGAAAGAAAAGGAATTCTACCTGCTTTTCCTTAAGAAATATCAGCTGTAGGTTTTATTAGTTGATCACTTGCATACCTTCAAGCCTAGGTCTTTTTCAGGGTCAACAGGCATAGTTCTACATGTTGAGAACATAAAGATATAGAGAACATTGTCTGTGAAATTTTGAACTTACAGTCTAAGGAGAAGGGAACGCTCATTGAGAGAAATTTGATTTAGCCAGCCTTTCTACTACACGTTGCTAAAGAGACATAAACTGGACATTGTTGGCTAGGGCTGTGTTTCAGCTTCCTCAGGGACCTCGTCTGCATGATTCCATTCACTATCTCAGTATTCTTGTGAGTATAAAGACATTGTTTACAATGAAATATAGATAAATATAAATTATGAATATACACATATTCATATATATGAGCTCCTTTATTACTCAGGTATTTCAGATTAATACTGACTTTACACACCAACTGTATAATGATGGGATTTAGTGTATGTAATTAGTACAGTTTGGACAGTGAAATTTCATCCAGGGTGTGTCAGGGCAGTTGTATGATGAATGTTAACAATATTTAAGATACTGCTATTCTGAATCATGCTCTCATGGGGAGCTCCAGAGGTCATCTCTACTCTACTGGCCTCAGGCAAAGCTACTTCCAATAATCCAAGAGAGAGTCCTCTTCTCCATTCTTAAGAATCACCACATGTGGCAATTTGGTCTAACCTCCTCCACAGTCATTCTCATTTCAATGCAGATCTTTTTGGAAATCCAGATTTCATTTAAAAATATGAAAGCTTTCACCACCTTCCAATAATTTAAAAGAAACTACATTTGTAGGCTTGCACTACCATTTCAAACTCATGCTTAACCAAAATCTATTCTAAAAACAAATGATGGTGGCCAAGTGTATTTGATGAGGTTTCTCTATTGCAGTTCAATAAGGATTATTCTTTTTGGGTTAGCTTTCTTTGGATGACCCATCTGTGATTAAACAAACTGTTGCTTCTCTTTGATAAACTTCCCTTTGTATAATCATCCTGTGTTCAACCAAGTTTATCAGGATAAATGATTGATTAAAAATTTTGTAATGTATTGACATGTCGGTCACATCTTCCTGTTGAGCTAAATCAGTACTATTTTTTTTTTTTTTTTTTTTTTGGCTCATTTCCTAGGTAGATTGCATCTGGTCTGTGGGTAAACACAGAGGAGTTGCCCCCTCTTCCCAGGCTTTATAATGAGAATATTCTGTCTGATCAGGTGCATGCACCCTGCTGTCATTTGCAGCCTGACCTGTAGGTCAGGGGTGATGTGAGCTGGCTCAGGGATGCATACAAATCACATCCTCTTGTCTGTCTGTTTTGTTGACTGGTTCTCCTCAGGGTCGTGGCTATCTTGAGTAGCAGCCTGAAGGATAAAGTGTGCCCTGTCTGAGCTGTAAAACTTTGACTGTGGACCAATTGTATCTGACATACAGCAGCATGAGGTTTGGTTTAGCCTTTGGATTTGGAACAGATCACTGGCTATCAATGGCTGATAGTGACATGCAGTTTACTGAATCTCTCCTTTCTGACAGCTCTACATGGGGAAGAAATGGATTGTTTTTAAGGTAGGGAGTTTGTGTTTCAAAATATAAAACATACTCTGCATGAAAATTTTTACATGAAAACGAAACTACTAAATTACAATTTTTTTAAGAAAGGGAAGTATTTCATTTCAAGACTCTGGTTTCAACATGCAACATATAGGCTACACGAGGGCACGTTTGTGATAGAATTTAGTAGGGAGCTGGGAACATAGGAGGCTGTTAAATGTTTTCAATGAGATTTCTCTGTAATGACTTATGTATATAAAAGTTATAACTGTTGCTTCTCTCAGTGAAATGACTCTTTAATCACTGAATGTATGTAAGAGACAAGTTTAATGCTTTTCCAGCGTCACTCCACCTGACACCAACATTTGTTAGTACCAGATCGAATTAGAGTTTATCGCTAGTCTGCTCTAATAGTTATGCAATGTTTGCATAATTCAAGCTTTAAAAATTTAAGTCCTCCTCCCCCCCATAGGTAAAGACCAGTTGCTATGAGGAGGGACATAGAAAAATAAGTAAATGGTGTGATCAGAGCCGTCAAACAGCTTAGAATCTTCCAAGAGAGATAAAGCATAAAACAAAGCAGACTGTCATAAGTACTATGAAAAAATACAAACACCTTGTCAAGAAGACTGAGCAACTAGAACTCTCGTATATTGGTGAAAATGCAAAATGAAACGAGCACTTTGGAAAGCAATTTGGCAGTTTCTCATAAAGTTAAACATATACTCACCATATGATCCAGCAATCCTACTTGGAGGGTTTGCCTAGGTAAAATAAAAATATATGTCCAAAAAAAAAAAAAATACAAACACTTATGGAAGCTTAGAAGAAAGAGTGTTTACTTCCACACAGAGTTTGAGGAAATGGCAAGATTTCCAAAGATGGAAATGAGGGATGAGCAAGGAAGGACATGCCAGGAGGGAACAAGGTGAACACTTAGGAGTGTGGCTTAGAGCAGAGAGTAGATGAAGAGGTCAAGATAGGGCGAGGACACTGTGCTCCAGGAAAAATAAAGTGCCAATAAGTGGGAAGGGTGGGTTGCAGGTAGGTGAAATTGGAGGTTAGGAGACTAAGTAAGGAACAACTGCAACAAGGCCGAACAGAAGATAAGAAGTCCTCAACTTGCATCCTTGCAGCCATAATAGAGACAAGAGAATGATTTCCAAGAAACATTTTAGAGTTGAAGTGAAGTAATCCTTGTTTAGAGAAAGGGGAGTAGGCTTTCCTTGGAGTACACTCCCTCGCAGACTTGTACACGTAAGATCTTTTAGTGTCTTTCCAGGACTTTAGTAGCTCACCGAGCAAAGATCTATTATGAGATTTAGAATACTGTTAACTTTTCCATCATGCCTTCTAGATGAGACCCACTCAGCCTCATTTGTCTCATGTGACTTTATCTCCAGGATGGTAATGGTTGATAAATGATCATTGATTAAATGAATGGATGAATACATCATTTCAGTGTTTTGTTTGTGGGTCACTGGAGAATTATGGCATCTTTCATAAAGATTAAAAAACACACAGGAAAGGGAGCAGTTTCATCAAGGGCTACAAATTTAGTTATAGACCCCTCTTCTCACATCAGGGACCCAGAAACAGAGTGAGTCATCATGAGACTTTAAGGCAGCTTTTTGAGTCAAGCTTTTGGCTTATTTACAATGTCTAATATGTATTAATGATATTGCAGTAATCCATAACTCTGAGATGTCCAGCTCAGTCTCCATGTCCTTTGGCATTGTAACTTCTCTATTGATATTTACAGTGAAATTACATTATAATATCAGTTACATGTAAAGAATGAGTTGAGATTAAAACATGAGCCTATGCTTCTAAAAACTTAGGCTTCAAAAGCAGACGTTCAGTCTCAAAGGTTCTAGACTAAACTCTTATGAATGTGGACCAGATTAAAACAAATTGGTTCCCAACCTTCCATGTCATCTAGTTTTCTGATGTTTATATTTTCAGCAAACTACTCCCAAACTGTTTTGTGTGTGTGTGTGACACATGGCAGGATAGTTTTTTATAAGAATATGAAGAATGCTTATAAGAGGAAATACCTGATACTCTGTATTCAGGACAGGTTTATTAAGTACATTGTTTAAGTCCAATTCATATCTTTACAGTTTTACCAGCTTGGTAACAGAGTTCTATTAAATGAATTTACAAAGTTATGCGAGTAATGCTAAGATGTGCCATATTTTTCACGGTCTAAGTAGTATGACTGTAGCTGAGTTTACTCTAGAGCCATATGGCAATTCTGGAAAAGGAACAAAAGGGAGAGAGAGAGAGAGAGAGCTATGTTGTGCTGGAAGTTTACCTGTAAGAATGAACTCATAGGTTACCTTGTTTTCTGGCTTCCCCTTGGGAAGCACAGGCAAATATAGAAAGGAGGATTGAGATTAACTCTCTATGGGGTCACTGTGGGTGCCTGTCAGCACCTGGACCCTTTGTCTCATGGTTCTAGTAAATGTTCCCTTCTTTTGCCCCTTCAGGCTTAGGGGTGATAATACTGCCTTGTATCTCTAGCCCTAAGGTATGACAATACCCCTTGCAAACACTCTTTGTAAATTGTCTTCTCATTAAACTCCTCTTAAATTACCCTATTTGACTATCCTATCTCATTGCTACTGAGACACTAATCGATAGTCATAAGAGACTGAATGTACTTGTTTCAAGAGCTTCTACAATTTTATTCATATGTAAATTTTACTCATATTGAAAGTATTTTTGGCTTTAACCCGTGAATGAAATTGTTAACAAAATGACCCTTTTCAGTTCTCCTGGTGGAAAAAAAGGAAATTATTAGAAGAGGCCCAAAAGAATTTGTGCCAACTGGGACCCCACATTTATCTGTTAATCAGCAAATCATTTGAAAAGAAAATAAGCGTGAAGACTGAAAAATAGCAAAAGTGATAAGACAATTACATTATATGATCTTCTTAAATATACTTCAGTATCATGTAGAATATGATTTATTTCCTTGTATTTGTGGATAAATCTCAACTTTGGAATGCTCCAAACCTCAGGACTCAATTCTCTTCTCTATTTCATTCATTCCTTTTGATATGTCAACCAGTCTCATAACTTTAAATATTGTCTGAACTCTCACTTCTGGATGATATGGAGTGGGTAGCAGAACACCAGCATTCTACCGAGAACAACTGTGATTAAAAAAAAAAAAAAAAAAAATTCAGAAATCATCTGTGTGAAGCCAGCAGAGAACTGCGGAGGCAACAAGAACTGAAAATGCTAAAACTTGGGGAAGGTAAGAGCTTCCTAGAAGTCAGCTGACTTTCTTAGCCATTTATTTTGTCCCACTTGTCAGTTCTGAGTAAACTAAGAGGCTTAGAATTAAGCCTTTGTATCTATAGGGGGCCATTTCTAGGGGAAAAAGAAACTAGCAGAGATTGGGCAGAGACTTGGAGGAACTTCATGCCCATGGATAGTTATCTCTTCAAGACAGTTTTAAAATTCCAGTGCTGAATGGGGCAAGAGACCCCAAGCATAAGCAGAAAGGCTCTGAAAGCGGAGTAGAGATTTCAGCAGCCTCACAAGACCAAGATTAGAATTTGGGGCCTGACAGGAGAGAGGATCACGGGTCAGCTAGAGATAAACTGAGCCTATGAGGGCCACAAGCCAGCCTGACCATGATATTGACTTAGGCACGGATGGGTGAATTGTCTCTGGAGGAACATAGT
This sequence comes from Eschrichtius robustus, assembly GCF_028021215.1. Taxonomy (NCBI): domain Eukaryota; kingdom Metazoa; phylum Chordata; class Mammalia; order Artiodactyla; family Eschrichtiidae; genus Eschrichtius; species Eschrichtius robustus. Next base: position 60,404,180 of record NC_090832.1, on the reverse strand, counting down.
ATCACCTGCAGCTTCTGCCATGTATGGGTTTTTTTACATTCATCATATCTAGCATTCAACCAAAAATTTCTAAAAATTCTGAAAGAAAATACCACATCATTTTAAAAGAGAGAGGAATAAAAGGGAGCCGATAGAAACAAATCCTTAGAGGATCTAGATATTGGAATTAGGTGAAAAAATATTTTTAAATAACTGAATGCATCTATAGAGATTATTCTTTAAAAGGTATCACCAGCCTAGATATCTGCCCCAGACTCCAGACTTACATATGGACATATCTACTTCACATCTTCAGTTACATGGCTAACACATACTTCAGACCTAACATGTACAAAATAAGACTCCTGATCCTCAAAAGTCATTTGTTCCATAGTCATTCCCATTTCAGTAAATTACAACTCTGTCCTTCCAACTGTACAAGTCAAAAACTTGGAAGTCATTTTTAAATCTCCTCTTTCTCTCATATCCCACATCAAATACATCAGAATATACTATTTGCTTTTTTTCAGAATATATCTACAATTCTACCATGTTTTGCTATCCTCATTGCTATTTCCTTGGTCTGAACTATAGTTATCTCTTGCTTGTATAAGTGTAATAGTCCCCTTCTCATCTCCTGTATCTGTCCTTGACCTCTATGGACTATTCTCAGTGCAGGAGCTAGGATTACCCACTTGATACAGAAGTCAGATTATGTAACACCTCTGCTCAAAAAAACTCCAAAGATTGCCTGTATGAGGAGTTCCATTATGATGTAGTAACAAACAACCCCAAAATCTCAGTGCCTTAAAATATCAAAGGCTCATTTCTTATTGCCATTATCTGCCTATTACAGGTGAGAGGAACACTATACTTCATATCTTTTCATCTTGGACACCCCAGGACCCAGATTATTATAGGAGCCACCAACTGTAACATTGTCAGTAGCAGTTCAGAAGAAAGAAAAGGAAGGTGAGGCACACATGAGTTCTCCAGAGTAACAATGTCACTGCTACTCACATTCCATTGGCCAACGCCAGTCACATGACAAACCAAAGACTGTAAGGTCTACAACCCTCTACATTATCTTCTTCCCGTGTTATCTTAGCTCTATCATCATATCTTATTACTCTTGCCCTCACTTACGCTGCTCCAGTCACATTAGTCTTTTTGATGTTCCTCAAACATACCACACATGCTCCTGACTTAGAACTTGCTGTACCTTCTGCTTGGAACAGTTTCCTTCCAGAAATGCCTTCCCTGGTTCTTCCCTGTTCAAAGACATCTTCTCACAAGGCCTTCCCTTACCATTCTATTTTAAATTTTACCTCTTAATATTCACTCTATCACTCCCTATTCTTTATTTTTCTTTATAAGACTTACCATCATGAAATACTATATTTTTCTTCTTTATTGTCTGTCTACCTCACTAGAATATAAGCTTCATGAAGGCAGGAGTTTCTTTTTCAGCTAGCTTATCTCCAGTACGTACAGGAATGCCTGACATGTAATGGATGCTAAATAAATATTTGTTCCATAAATATAATGTCCCATCTTATTTTTATAGGACTTTAAAATGTACAAACCATTCTGATATACCTCATCTCATTTAATATTTATAACCACCTAGAGAAGTACTAGCATGTGAATATATCAAAAAAAAAAAAAAACTGCCTTAATAAGATGCCAAACGTTTAACTTGGGCAACTGTAGTCTGAAATACTCACTGATAATCACCAAGTTTAATATAATGAAGAGTGTGCGAGAGAGATGGCTCAAATCATCTACTGAAATGTAAACATTTTACTGCCTGCACATCTCTAATAAGAATTGATGTGGTGTGTCATCTGTAATTTAATCACCAGCATTACATCTTGATAGTAAACAAGGATCACTAGACTATTGCCTATAAAGTTAGATTACCACACATACAAAATATACACTGAATTTGGGTAGTATTTCAGGTGTGACACATGATGATAAATGGAAAGAATTCAAACTTAAAGTAGCACTCTTATAGCTGATCCTATCAAGCCTCTAAATTTTAGTGCTTACTGCAGTGTATCACCAGTCAGGTCCAACCTTGCCCTGAATATCTGGACAGAGGAACAAATTAAGTCCTGAGTTTTATTTCTGGATTTAAAACCATTTTATTTATTTGGTGTGTTGTTTTCATTGACTTGAGGAATTTCATCAGAATTTATGACATAATGACAGTGGAAATAATTGATCTAAACAATTTTACTATCAAGAGAGTTGACACCTCTTTATAATTATAGATTGGAATACTTCAGTCTTTAAAATATTTTAAAGAAAATTTAGTTTTTTTAACTAAAGCAAATTTTGGGTGTACATTGTGTGTTAAGGCTTTTTGTTGATTTCATTGACACCCTGTAACAACAGAGAAACAGAATCCATCTGAACACAAAAGCTAGAGAAAAAATGAGAAACACACACGCTCACACACACACACACACACACACCACCAGAGATTTACCAAGTTACCGTGGTCTTCTGAGGAGTTAATGATTTGTTTCATTGTTTTACTGTTACACACAGTTTATTTTTCAGCTATTTAAAACTATACTGCAATAGACATGACATTAAACACTTGGTATAAGAGAGGTCAGTGGCTTAGAGTCTATATAGGCCACACCTTTATATGCAAATTAATAAATAAGAAATTAAGCAAAATATTGACCCTTGAATCGAGTGGGAAATTAAACGATTATACGAATGTACTGCACTATGAAGGCTCCTCTTATGATTCTTTTATATCTGGGATTTTGCTGCTCTGATGCTGTGTGAGCATCAGGACCATGGACAGCATCTTGGGTTTCCATAGGAATACATGTTTCTATAATAGAAATTAATAGTGGATTCTTATTTTTTATGCAACATGCTTTATTCCCCCAATATTATCTTTTCTAACATCTTTATGGGAGTATAATCGCTTTACAATGTTGTGTTAGTTTCTGCTGTATAACAAAGTGAATCAGCTATAGGTATACATATATCCCCATATCCCCTCCCTCTTGCGTCTCCCTCCCTCCCTCCCACCCTCCCTATCCCACCCCTCTAGGCGGTCACAAAGCACTGAGCTGATCTCCCTGTGCTATGCAGCTGAATAGTGGATTCTTAAAAATGCATTATAAGCAATGTCATTTGATATTTGTTCCATTACTATAAATTAAAAATCAGTTATTATTAAAAGCCTTCACAAATTCACAAAGGACATTGGAGTGCCAACACAGCAGTTTCTTTCTTGAAGGGATGTCAAACCACATTTAACTTGTTCCCATATACAGCAATGATCAAATAACCACTTTTAGAGGAAGATTATTTGATTTTCAAAAAAAGGAAAATCTGGATCATCAATTGTTTGCTAATTTGGTTTGAGGGGAGAAGAGTAGGGAGAAGAGGGTCACACATTTCTTCTGCTTTCCTCACTCTCTTTTCATTGTAGTAGCACAAACATGTTCTTACACATAAAATGATCTCAGATCACTTCTCAAATTGTGCATCTATTACACTTTTTCTTATATTGATCTTATGAAGCACTCTTCTGGTCTTGGTTCAAACAAGAAAAGTGAACTTGTTCTGAACTTACAGAATCAGGCATTCAAATCACAAGTCCCAGGTAGGGAAGCTGATGTTTGATAATCTTCACTGCAGAGCTGGTGGTGTTTGCTTGAGAGCATGTTAGCATTAATGTATTTGTCCTCACATTTAATTCAAAGCATCTTACACAGACACCATTAATGGTATTTTGCTAGCACTTTCAAATGACTTCTAATGTAATTTAAATCAATTCAATTTAACAGCCATGTATTGTGCACAGATCTGTACTTTGTGTGTTTTAGGTGATACAAAAGCATGGTCCCTATCCTAAAGGATACTTTTATCTATTGAGGAAAATGGATGTAGGCATCACTCACATTACATAAAGGAGATTATAAAAAGTGCTATAATGGAGGCTCAACATAGTCCTCAACATATAGACTCAACATAGAGGATCAGAGAAGAGATGGATTCTGATGGGAATTTTTAAAAAAGGAAAAGTTTCAAGGAACCGATCAAAGATTTAAAGGAAAAATAAGATTTCAGTAGCCACAGATATTGAGGTTGAAAGAATGAGTTAGGATAAACAGATTCCAAGTTTGACATATGGAATGAAGGTGAGAAAGAGTGGTGTACAGAATGTAAGGGAAACAGCAAGTCATTTTGTATAGGGCACAAGATGTATCTTGCATTCTGGAAAATATACCTGGAGAGGTAAATTGGGCCAGACAAGGGTAAATGTCAAACACTCAACTAGAGCTGTAGTTCTAGTCCTTAGACAATGCAGTTATTAGTGGTTTTGAAGAAGGACATTATGATTAAAAAAAAAAAAAAAGCCTAGCATTGCATGATGGATGAATTGGGGAGTCAGGAGAGAATTTTGATGTGGAAGCTGTCTGTGATTTTTAACTCTAAGAGATTGAGAGGGAAACGCTGCAATTTTCAGATGTAAAGAATGCTAGAGGAATGAGTATAGACAGGAAGATGGTGACTTCAACTTCAGACTTTGTGAGTTTCAAATTGCAGCCTAACCTAATGTCTCTGTAAAAATAACTAGTGGGCATTAAAAAATAACTATCTCCAGGGGGAAATAATTTATCACAAATATTTTAAGATAAATGTTGTTTATTTCTCAAGAAAAGAAACAAGTTTGTAGCATTTCTGGAACTTGCCAATAGAATTTACCAATAAAAAATAATTATAGTAGATATTCTGGGAGAAACTTTTTTAAAAGCTACTTTTTTCTTTTCAGAAAAGTGGTACAGGTTCCATTGTAAAATTTTGGAAAATTCATATTAAAAGGTAAACAAAAAATTGCACTTTATTTCATATCTCAGAGACAATGACTATTGCTCTTTTGGGTAAGGTGTTCAAGTCTTTGCCCGTGAGTGTGTGTGTGTGTGTGGGTGGGTGGGGGGAATGCACCTGTACATGTGTTTAAAATAAAATAGGAACATAGAATTTTGTGATCTGATTTACTCACTTAATGTAGTATTAGCATTTTTCATGACATTAAATAACCTTGCCAATTAGCAGAGAGGCCGCCTAAAATCATGCTAAGTTCACAGACACCGCAAAACACAACGTCGGATCCAGCCCCACCCGCCAGAACACAGGCACCAGTCCCCTCAACCAGGAAGCCTAAAAAGCCACTGAACCAACCATAGTCATGGGGCGCAGACACCAAAAACAATGGGAAATACGAACCTGCAGCCTGCAAAAAGGAGACCCCAAACACAGTAAGTGAAACAAAATGGGAAGACAGAGAAATATGCAGCAGATGAAGGAGCAAGGTAAAAACCCACCAGACCAAACAAATGAAGAGGAAATAAGCAGTCTACCTGAAAAAGAATTCAGAGTAATGATAGTCAAGGTGATCCAAAATCCTGGAAATAGAATGGAGAAAATACAAGAAACGTTTAGCAAGGACCTAGAAGAACTAAAGAGCAAACAATGATGAACAACACAATAAATGAAATTAAAAATTCTCTAGATGGAATCAATAGCAGAATAACCGAGGGGGAAGAACAGATAAGTGACCTGGAAGATAAAATAGTGGAAATAATTATTGCAGAGCAGAATAAAGAAAAAAGAATGGAAAGAATTGAGGACAGTCTTAGAGACCTATGGGACAACATTAAACACACCAACATTCGAATTATAGGGGTCCCAGAAGAAGAAGAGAAAAGGAAAGGGACTGAGAAAATATTTGAAGATATTATAGTTGAAAACTTCCTTAACATGGGAAAGGAAATAGTCAGTAAGTCCAGGAAGCACAGAGAGTCCCATACAGGATAAATCCAAGGAGAAACACACCAAGGCACATACTAATCAAGCTATCAAAAATTAAATACAAAGAAAGAATATTAAAAGCAGCAAGGGAAAAGCAACAAATAACACACAAGTGAATACCTGTAAGGTTAACAGCTGATCTTTCAGCAGAAACTCTGCAAGCCAGAAGGGAGTGGCAGGACATACTGAAAGTGATGAAAGGGGAAAACCTACAACCAAGATTACTCTACCCAGCAAGAATCTGATTCAGATTTGATGGAGAAATTAAAAGCTTTACAGACAAGCAAAACCTAAGAGAATTCAGCATCACCAAACCAGCTTTACAACAAATGCTAAAGGAACTTCTCTAGGCAGGAAACACAAGAGGAGGAAAAGTCCTACAATAACAAACCCAAAACTATTAAGAAAATGGTAATAGGAACGTACATATCAAAAACTACTTAAAATGTAAATGGATTAAATGCTCCAAGTAAAAGACATAGACTGGCTGAATAGATACAAAAACAAGACAAATATATATGCTCTCTATAAGAGACCCACTTCAGACCTAGGCACACATACAGACTGAAAGTGAGGGGTTGGAAAAAGATATTCCATGCAAATGGAAAGCAAAAGAAAGCTGGAGTAGCAATTCTCATATCAGACAAAATAGACTTTAAAATAAAGACTATTGCAAGAGACAAAGAAGGACACTACATAATGATCAAGGGCTCAATCCAAGAAGAAGATATAACAATTGTAAATATTTATACACCCAACACAGGAGCACCTCAATACATAAGGCAAATGCTAACAGCCATAAAAGGGGAAATCGACAGTAACACAATCATAGTAATGGACTTTAACACCCCACCTTCACCAATGGACAGATCATCCAAAATGAAAATAAATAAGGAAGCACAAGCCTTAAGTAATACATTAAACAAGATAGACTTAATTGATATTTATAGGACATTCCATCCAACAGAATACACTTTCCTCTCAAGTGCTTATGGAACATTCTCCAGGATAGATCATATCTTGGGTCACAAATCAAGCCTTGGTAAATTTAAGAAAATTGAAATCGTATCAAGTAACTTTTCCGACCATGATGCTATGAGACTAGATATCAATTATGGAAAGAAACTGTAATAAATACAAACACATGGAGGCTAAACAATACACTACTAAATAACCAAGAGATTACTGAAGAAATCAAAGAGGAAATAAAAAAATACCTAGAAACAAACGACAATGAAAACAGGACGACCCAAAACCTATGGGATGCAGCAAAAGCAGTTCTAAGAGGGAAGTTTATAGCAATACAAGCCTACCTCAAGAAACAAGAAACATATAAAATAAACAACCTAATCTTACACCTAAAGCAATTAGAGAAAGAAGAACAAAAAACCCCAAAGTTAGCAGAAGGAAAGAAATCATAAAGGTCAGATCAGAAATAAATGAAAAAGGAATAAAGGAAACAATAGCAAAGATCAATAAAACTAAAAGCTGGTTCTTTGAGAAGATAAACAAAATTGATAAACCATTAGCCATACACATAAGAAAAAAAGGGAGAAGACTCAGATCAATAGAATTAGAAATGAAAAAGGAGAAGTAACAATTGACACTGCAAAAATACAAAGAATCGTGAGGGATTACTACAAGCAACTATATGCCAGTAAAATGGACAACCTGGAACAAATGGACAAATTCTTAGAAAAGCACAACCTTCTGAGACTGAACCAGGAAGAAAAAGAAAGTATAAACAGACAAATCACAAGCACTGAAATTGAAACTGTGATTAAAAATCTTCCAACAAACAAAAGCTCAGGACCAGATGGCTTCACAGGCAAGTTCTATCAAACATTTAGAGAAGAGCTGACACCTATCCTTCTCAAACTCTTCGGAAATACAGCAGAGGGAGGAACGCTCCCAAACTCTTTCTACGAGGCCACCATCACCCTGATACCAAAACCAGACAAAGAGGTCAGAAAAAAAGAAAACTACAGACCAATATCACTGATGAACATAGATGCAAAAATCCTCAACAAAATACTAGCAAACCGAATCCAACAGCACATTAAAAGATCATATACCATGATCAAGTGGGGTTTATCCCAGGAATGCAAGGAGTCTTCAATATATGCAAATCAATCAATGTGATACACCATATTAAAAAACTGAAAGATAAAAACCAAAAGATAATCTCAATAGACACAGAAAAAGCTTTCGACAAAATTCAATACCCTTTATGATAAATACTCTCCAGAATGTGGGCATAGAGGGAACCTACCTCAACGTAATAAAAGCCATATACAACAAACCCACAGCAAGCATCATTCTCAATGGTGAAAAACTGAAAGCATTTCCTCTAAGATCAGTAACAAGACAAGGTTGTCCACTCTCAGCACTATTATGCAACATAGTTTTGGAAGTTTTAGCCACAGCAATCAGAGAAGAAAAAGAAATAAAAGGAATCCAAATTGGAAAAGAAGAAGTAAAGCTGTCACTGTTTGCAGATGACATGGTACTATACATAGAGAATCCTATTGATGCTACCAGAAAACTACTAAAGCTAATCAATGGATTTGGTAAAGTAGCAGGATACAAAATTAATGCACAGAAATCTCTTGCATTCCTGTACACTAATGATGAAAAATCTGAAAGAGAAATGAAGGAAACAATCCCATTTACCAATGCAACAAAAAGAATAAAATACCTAGGAATAAACCTACCTAAGGAGACAAAAGACCTGTATGCAGAAAACTATAAGACACTGATGAAAGAAATTAAAGATGATGCAAACAGATGGAAAGATATACCATGTTCTTGGATTGGAAGAATCATCATTGTGAAAATGACTATACTACCCAAAGCAATCTACAGATTCAATGCAATCCCTATCAAACTACCAATGGCATTTTTCACAGAACTAAACCAAAAAATTTCACAATTTGTATGGAAACACAAAAGACCCCGAATAGACAAAGCAATCTTGAGAAAGAAAATCGGAGCTGGTGGAATCAGGCTCTCTGATTTCAGACCATACTACAGAGCTACAGTAATCAAGACAGTATGGTACTGGTACAAAAACAGAAATACAGATCATTGGAACATGATAGAAAACCCAGAGATAAACCCACGCACATATGGTCACCTTGTCTTTGATAAAGGAGGCAAGAATATACGATGAAGAAACGACAGCCTCTTCAATATGTGGTGCTGGGAAAACTGGGCAGCTACATGTAAAAGAATGAAATTAGAACACTTCCTAACACCATACACAAAAATAAACTCAAATTGGATTAGAGACCTAAATGTAAGGCCAGACACTATAAAACTCTTAGAGGAAAACATAGGCAGAACACTCTATGACATAAATCACAGCAAGATCCTTTTTGACCCACCTCCTAGAGAAATGGAAATAAAAACAAAAATAAACAAACGGGACTCTAATGAAAATTAAAACTTTTGCACAGCAAAGGAACCCATAAACAAGACGAAAAGACAACCCCAACCCTCAGAATGGGAGGAAATATTTGCAAATGAAGCAACTGACAAAAGATTAATCTCCAAAATTTACAAGCAGCTCATGCAGCTCAATATCAAAAATACAAACAACCCAATCCAAAAATGGGCAGAAGACCTAAATAGACATTTCTCCAAAGAAGATATACAGATTGCCAACAAACACATGAAAGGATGCTCAACATCACTAATCATTAGAGAAATGCAAATCAAAAGTACAATGAGGTATCACCTCACACCAGTCAGAATGGCCATCATCAAAAAATCTACAAACAATAAATGCTGGAGAGGGTGTGGAGAAAAGGGAACCCTCTTGCACTCTTTGTGGGAATGTAAAGTGATAAAGCCACTATGGAGAACAGTGTGGAGGTTCCTTAAAAAACTAAAAATAGAACTACCATTCGACCCAGCAATCCCACTACTGGGCTTATACCCTGAGAAAACCATAATTCAAAAAGAGTCACGTACCACAATGTTCATTGCAGCTCTATTTACAAAAGCCAGGACATGGAAGCAACCTAAGTGGCCATCGACAGATGAATGGGTAAAGAAGATTTGGCACATATATACAATGGAATATTACTCAACCATAAAAAGAAATGAAATTGAGTTATTTGCAGTGAGGTGGATGGACCTAGAGTCTGTCATACAGAGTGAAGTAAGTCAGAAAGAGAAAAACAAATACCGTATTCTAACACGTATATATGGAATCTAAAAAAAAAAAAAAAAAGGTTCTGAAAAACCTAGGGGCAGGACAGGAATAAAGATGCAGACGTAGAGAATGGACTTGAGGACACGGGGAGGAGGAAGGGGAAGCTGGGACGAAGTGAGAGAGTGGCCTTGACATATATACACTACCAAATGTAAAATAGATAGCTAGTGGGAAGCAGCAACATAGCACAGGGAGATCAGCTCGGTGCTTTGTGACCACCTAGAGGGGTGGGATGGGGAGGATGGGAGGGAGACGCAAGAGGGAGGGGATATGGGGATATATGTATATTTATCGCGGATTCACTTTGTTATAAAGCAGAAACTAACACACCATTGTGAAGCAATTATACTCCAATAAAGATGTTAAAAAAAAAATCCAGTCTTAAAATAGGAAGACTATTGTGACAGTGTCAATAAGTAAATATGTTAATTTATAAATGGAGAAAGGTAAATCTGAAAGCTGAATATACTAGGAAAATTTGCTTTCTAGCTCTGTCTCTGCTGTATGGAAGTTCAAAGTATGTGAGGGGTGCAGAATGGGGATGGAATCACCACCGTCTTTTGCCAACAGGGGAACCTTCTGAAATACATCTTCTAATAGAACTTTCTGCGATAATGGAAATGTTCTCTATCTTCTCTGCACTGTCCCGTAAGGGTAGCCACAAGCCACCTGTGGCTGTTGAGCACCTGAAGTGTGGCTTTTGTGACTGAGGAACTGGCTTTTCCATTTTATTTGATTTTCATTCATTTTCATTTAAATAGCCACGTTTAGCTAGTGGTTACTGCATTGGGCAGTGCAGCTCTACAAGATGTATTCAGTATCATTTGAGCAAGAAATTGCACTGTTGCTTTCATGCTGGGAAGTCGACAGCCCTGGAAGATGCCCAGCCTGTGAGAAGAGCACAGTTCTAGAATTTTTCATTAGAAAATGGCCTCAGACTTGCCTGTATCAAGGAACTACGTAGCGTATTCTCTTGATCGATGTTTCCCTTGATCAATGTTCCTCTTCCTCAAAGTAAAATGATAAATGTCAATTTTCTACTCTTCAGGTGGGAAATGGTAAAAAACAAACTAGTTAATAATTAAAATTTTTCCAAATGTTACTAATGACTATAGGTTTCTGTAAAAGAAAATAAAACTTTTTATATAAAACACATTAAGAAGAAAAGAATATGAAACGTTTATAATCATTTACACTTGGGAAAACCTTTTCTTCAAAACCATGACTATACTGAACATTTCTGTCATAACGATATAGAAATGTTGAACTAAAAGGATTTAATGTAACATTACAGATAACTCTCAGCGAGGGCCTGGGGCATTTATGGCAAGTCAATGGCAAAGGTATTGTTTCCTACTTGGGGACAATGAGGTCGTAAGAGGAGTATTTGTCCCATGTCTTCATGTTCAAAGTATTGTTTTAGGTGGCATAGGGAAAGAAAAAGAACACAACTCTTGAAGGCAGAAGAAGGCCAAAAAGATGTGAATCTGTGGCCTCACTTTGAAATGCTTCCCTAAAAGCCTGTTCTAATGAGCCAAGCAAGGATAGCTGGCCTCCGCACCTCCTGCATGCATAGCAGACGTTGCTAATGAAATGTTCCTTTTTTTCCTGGTGATGGTCTCAGCACAGGGCCCCACTAACAGTCTATTGGGATTGGCGCTTGAGCTGAAACCTATTTTCCAACTCCTGTGCTTCTGTGCATACCTTGGTCTTTCTGAAGTACGTCATAAAAGTGGTAAACAAGTAGCAAGGTCTCATTATGTGTCAAATTGTGGGTGAAAATCTCTCTGGAGAATCTGGGTACACTTTACCAAAACACTTCAGAAACAAAGTTTTGTTGTTGTTTTCCACAAATTGTTTCTAAGCAGGCATCCCACCTAAGCTCCAGAAACAGCAGGCATTGTGAGTTGAATCAAGGAATTTCTAACCAATGGCGGGGGGAAGATCTATGAAGTGAGGTTTTCAGAATCAGTAAAACAGAAATGTTTTTGCTCTTACATCTCTGGTGCCTGTAAGCTTGGGGAACTTCAAGGTAATATTACTATAACAATTTTTTTTTTTTAACAGAAGAAGTGGTTATTGAAATTTGCTACGTACAAGAATAACTAAAACTCCATCATTTCACACTCTCCCATCCATGCCTGAGGATACTTGGGGGTAAATAGATTTCTTGGAAGCAGCCACTGACTGTGGCTAAATTACATCTTACCAAGTAAACTCATTGGCTTTTTAATTACTCTGCTGATGTCTACATGCTGTAGCCACTATCTCACACTGAAATGATATTGATTTGATTTTTAACTCTGATGCACTAAGGAAAAAAAAGGAAAGAGAGTATATTTTATTATTTTTTGGTCTGTACTTCCTTACTTAGGAGCCAATTTTTAAAAGTACAGGTATTTGTTTATTTTTCAAAAATCTGTCTCTACTGTAAGCTGTCAACGTCTGATATTTGCTTTAGATGGTTCTGTTTGTGTACAAGCAGTGGAGTGAGAGTCACGTGACCACCGTCCTCTATAGAATCTTCTCAAAAACAAGAGGCACATCTCCAGACAGTAGAAACCAAACGTTTAAGAAAAGAAAACATTAACAGGTATAAGTACCCATGCACAAAATTATATTAGGATATAAAACCAAGGGGAAAGGATGCTGTCCTCATTCGGTATGGAGTCCTTTAAAATTTTGCAGCAATTTAAGCACAATTTAAATAGTTGATTTACTTTAAAATAAGAAGTAATTTTATCTCAGGTTGACAGCATTAGAAATATAGTGCTGTTTGCTCTTGGAAGTCACCCTATAACTGCCGTTCACATGCTTGTCAGGTGCCCTTTGAAAGAGTTTCTGATCATCTTTGCTGAGAACTTCATTTCCTTTTCGGTGGTCTATTTAGTCACGATATTGTAGTGTGCTGGCAAAGCAAAATGGGGAATTAGAGGCAACTAATTGCATAATTAAAGTCAAAAACCTCAGGTAATTCGGGTCAACTAGGGTTCTGGGTGTCAATTATCCAAACAGTTATCTCGATCCTTCATTCCAATAGAGTGACTCTATTTGTTGATTGTCCTTAATTAATAATAATGCCAGATCTATTAGTTATAACTTTTTAATTTGCTTCTGTATGTTATATATCATTCTAACTCTTCAGGTTTCAGTTTCGAAAAAGCCCAATTCTTGGATATTGACCATCATGATGTCACATAATTGAATAATAAATAATTTTATGTCAACTAATTGCCTGTTTATTACCCGAGTCTTATGCATAATGAAGCAGAGAGTCCTAGAAAGAACCACGACCCTCTCAATACTCAGGTCAAGTTTTTGTTGCACAGCCGTTAACAAGTTGGGTTCAAAACTGAGGTTTTTCTCCCTCATTATAGCATAAAAGTCCCTTCACAATCTGGCCCCAATTTACCTCACACGCTCCGTATCCCACCAATCCCCTGCCCTCAAGAATCTGAAGCCCAGTTATTCATGAGAAGCTTTGCACTATTTTCTAAACAATTCATGCTCATGTCTGACTCTGTGCTTTAGCAGCTTGGACCACTCTCCCCGGCAGTAAACTTGTATTGATGCCTTGACACCAAAGCTTCTGTGAATCTCCCTTTTTCTGCTCCCTTCATACTTTGTCCATATCTCTGTTATCTGGCTTAACACACTTACTGTTCAGGTAGTCAATTCCCTCTCCTCTACTTCACTGTGAGCATGTCAAAGGACACAAAGCGGCAGCTAACTCTGGGGAAACATCTGATGAGGAAGCCTAGGATGAAAAGATGATCTAAGGATGGTGGAACACGACTCCTTGGGGAAGAGCAAGGATCTGGGTTATCTGGCACTCTAGGGTTCTTGGATTTGCTTCATGCCGAACATGAGCTATCTACTGAACCCCTGGGCTGTGCAGTGCAGGTATTTCTCCAATATTCTAGTTGGAGCTTAATCACAAGGCTCTCTGTAAATTAGACCATTCATACAGAGGCACAGCAAACTGAAAAGTGACATGAAGGAATCCATACCTGTTTAGAATGAGCATTATTTAATCAAAGGGGAGGGAAAGCATGAGTTGAACTCTAAAAAATGAAACCTTGACCCCAAACTAATTCATCTAATGTAGACCTACTGCTTTGTACCAGAGGTGAAAACAAGCTAGATGCTGTGAAATAGAGTTTCTCTCCTTCCTTGGTTCCTGGGGTACCAGCAAGCAGCTAGAGCACTTGTTACTAGGACAATTCTCCACTTGAGTTCTACTGTGAGACTTTATACAACTTATTGTTTTTCTACATTTTTGATAGAATTTATTTAACAGAGTGGTAACAGGGGAAAAATATAATCCACTAATCACATTTTTGTGATTTCTTTTGCAATATGAATCATATATCTTCATGATTCAGATGGCTCTATCTCCTATGGCATCAATCTATGTGGACTATATCACAAGGTACTTTGAATGTAGGTAAATTTCACTGTTACATAAATTAAAGAAATTAAAGAATATGTAGCATGAACTAATTCAAAAGAAGTTACATATGATTTTATTTGTCTGCTACATGGAAATAAGGAATGTATGTAGTTACACAGGATACTTCCAGAATTGAATTATGACCCGCTTAACCAACATCTCATTAATGTCAATTAAAAATGAATTGCAAAATATAAGGATGACATGGAAAGTTTGGGTGCTGTTCCTCTCTGTATTTGGGGTCCAATATTCAGCCATTATTTTCCCTTTTCTTCACACTTCCTCTCAGTAAGACAAGTTCTAAAAATTAAGTGCTGTATGAGCCATTACATAATTGTCCTTCTACAGCTGGCAGAGACACTACCCCCCAGTACATTCCTCTGTGAAGTCACGCGGGTTACCTTGGCTATGAAAAGCAGCTCAATCGAAGCACATTCCACTCTGCAGCCAAAAGGCCAACAAAGAAATACAGAGTCCTGGGAGGGTCCCTATAGCAAATTAAAATTCAAGGATTCTTTATGAAGTGTGGAAGGTTTCCAGTCAGCTAGATGATATTGGCAAAGATCAGCATAAATTGTTTAGAAAAATAATGCAGAATGTTCTTTAGGCTGTTACAGAGTTAGGGTGTTTCTGATGTGACAGACTTTAGTATTTCATTGGTGTTTCAGGTATTAATCTAACCCCAACACTTAACAGCTTAAAATGAGAACCATTTGTCATTTCTCATCATTTTGTGGGTTGATTGGGTGGCTCTTCGCTGATCTTGGCCCGGACTCTCTGTGCAGTTACAGCTGATCTGGGTTGGAAATTCCAAAGTGGCCTCACTCACATGTCTGGCAGTTAGTGATGACTGTTGGTTGGCGTAATCAGAACTCTTTAATTTCAGGGTTCTACCCAGCCTGGTGGTCTCAGGGTTCCCAGGAAGTGAAGGCAGACTCTTCCAAATATCTTGAGACCTAGGCTCTGGAACTCATACAATTGTCACTTTTGCTACATTCTATTGGTCAAAGCAATTTACAAGGCCAGCCCAAATTCAACAGGGTGGAGAAATAGATTCTACTTCACGGTAGTACAAGCAGCAGCATTCCATTACAAAAGGGCAGGGACACAGGTCGGCATGATTCATTAGAGGCCATTATTATAACGATCTACTACAATAGGAAATTTCATAAAGGGAGTTGATCTTTATTGTGTTAGGTAAGAACAGTTCCTACCCACCCCTCCAAAAGGAATGTTAGTTCTGATTTCAGAAAGAACTAATACAAAACAAGAGACTAAATTTTATGTATGTGCTTTGTCTGCAATTTTCTGAAATTCACATTTAAACCATGTTACTTAAAACTTGCTCCCAATGTACTAGAATGGTTCCACCTACACTGAGGAGAACATAAGATGCTGTGAAATGATATTTTATACCATGAGTTACAGAAACCTATTTCCCTGGACAAGAATATTCAGATGACATCAGCCTTAGATCATGACAGGGGATATGATGTGGAGACATTTTACCATAAAGAATAAACTGAAGGTAGAGAAGACAAACTTCCAAAATTCAAAGTTTTAATGATTTTTCCTATATAATATTTATTTAAAATGTTTAACTTTAAGAGGACAGATTTTTAATAAATTATACCAAAAAGTCTAGTAAAGAGCCTTAAAATGATAGAGAAGAGGTGCAGTTTTTGTGCCCACCTTTTGTGGTATCAACAGTTACATGTATCATGACAAGAAAATAATCCTTAAAACAATTAACTGACCAAACTTCTGCAATGCAGAAATGATCAGGCTTTATTTAAGTAAAAAGTAACTGATAGACTACTGTACAGAGCACATAGTAACCCATTTTAGAGACGGTCACTTAAGTAAGATGAAACCATGTCTACAGAGTTTCTAAATTACATGGCTTTACTAATATAATATATAACACTCAAACAACATTGCATTTTACACAGACCAATTATAAATCCTTTTAAAATAGACTAATACATTAATCTCCTCATTTTAAAGCATCAAATATAGTTTTATATATACTTTTCAACTTTAAAAAAATAGAAAAACAACTAATTCTAGTTAATCACGGGAAATGTCCTTCTTTAACTTTTGGTGACATGAAAGGAAACAGGTTGCTGGTAGTTAACACTTAAATTCGTATTTGATTTGCCTTATTTTCAATTTTCTTCATGTCAAATGTCAAATAATTATACATTCCAAATCATCAGCTAGAATAATAATCTCACTTTTCAATTGTTCAGTTATTCAGGAAACCAATTTTTATTGGGTACCACTCTTAAAAAACACTGTGTTCAGACCATAGGACGATGCAAGATAAACATCACCATGCCAGAGTTTGCACAGCTGCATTGTGTTTAAAACTGCTCACTAACATTTTTTCATCTTTAACACCAAAGTTTAATTGAGAAATTCAACTGAGTTGAGTTGTGAAACTGAATTCAGTTGCTATTTTCCTATTATAATCCCGTAGTCTCAAAGATTTATTTCCTATGCTCCTTTCCCTCCATTTTCTTTCCTAAAAGTCAAATCTTAAAGGACAGTTCAAGCCTGAAATCTGGTAATAATCAATCAGATTAGAGACCTGCTGTGCCATTTTTTAAGAAATAACCGATGCAGAACTCATGGAGCAACTTTGTGGGTTGCAAATTATTTTCTGTGAAAATAATTAGTTCTCCCCAAAAAGTGGTTTTATACATACACACCTGATGTTACTGGCCACCACTTTCTTCCACCACGCCTGAGATATCACCACAATACCAGCTTTAAGTAGTGGCCACAATTCCTTTATAAGGTCCTCTTAGGGTTTTATATAAAGCTAGGAATAAAATCTGTGTGCACAGGACTACATTTTTATCTTGCAAGTTTAAACGGCCTATACAGTAAAACTCAGACTCAATATCATGATTTAAATAACTGAATTAGCCAGGCAACACACACACACACACACACACACACATACACACACATACACCAACTGTGTCATTTAATAAGGGCTTGGTATTGTTTTAATTAAGCAAAGCAGAGTTTATGAAGCCTGACCGCTATACAGAGACTAAATGGGGGGGCGGGGTGACACGATTTTGGGGATACTAAAACACTTACTTAACCAAAGAATATTAAAATGTTCGCCCAAAAAAGGGGAGATACCGTCCCCAAAGTCACTAGGCACAGGATGCTATCCTTCTTTCATGTAACCTACGTAGTTAGCAGAACCCCAGAGATTCTAACTTTCAGGATGTGAGACTAAGGAAAGTGAAACTACAACTAATTCAAAATAAGGCAAAGCAAAGGGAAGCCTTGTGCAGTTGAAGACAGAGCAAGATACCCAAACTATGGGAGAAACGCAGAGGGTGATAAAGCAGAGACGCCAAAGATAAATGTCCATATACACTAATTCATTTACAGCCAGCCCCGTGTGCCAAAAGATGTGTCTTTCCCTCTGCAAACCTGACATCTTCTCCAACACTCACAAGGTTGGGCTCCACCTCCGTGATGCAAACCTGCTCCCAACCTGCTTGGCCACATAGGCCCATTAGCTCCTCCAGATCAGCAGCAACAGGTGTCAGAGCTGGTCACTCAGTCCATGACTCTTGTAACTAGTTGCACATGTCAGGGCACTCCATCCCTTTGTCCTCTGTGCATTGTTGATTGTTCAGCTCCAGCCCAGTTGGTCTCCCCCATGCCCATGACCATACCGTGTTCATTCCCCTTCCCAGCCTCTGCTACAGTTTTATCTCCCTTGATCCAAATCCAGCCTTTCATTTAAAGTCCAGATCAAGGACCATCAGTCCCATAAGCCTGCCCCAGCAATCTGAGACTCTGATGCTCTCCCTCCCTATTCTGAGCTCTGTCAGTGCTTTCAGTCAGAGTCAGACCATTAACCCTTGAGTTGCTTCATGACTACTAGACTAGCTTGAACTTCTATGATTGTAATTTCTGAGGCATGGGGCCGTGACCTCCACCACACCTGACACAGGCCCACCTCCAAAGAAACTATTTGTTAAACATTTATTGATAAATGTTTAAAGTGACTCTTGATAAAATGACTCTTAGCCTGTATTTCAGTTTCTATGTCAACTCCAATTTCCCCTTCAAAGAACCCTTCATGACCAGAGCAATGAGGTTTAGAACCAGACTTCTTATTTTCCACCCAGGTGTATATAAATAGCTAATCACAAACTTAAATAATAACAGCATCACCATGAAAGCTGTCATTATCACCAACTAAATAAATGTTTACAATGCATATACATACCTATGTGCTCTAAAGGGTTAATGCTCAATGAGGGGTTTTTATAATTCATTAATTGATATATTGCATACTTTTATCTAAATTGTTAGTGTCCTGCATAGTCAACTGAAACATACTGCTTTGACATTAAGGCTGCAATCCAGACCTCTATTTCTAGTGTATATTCTATTCAAAAATGTAAGTCCTTCTGCACAGAGCAGAGAAAATTGCCTTTGAGATCTTTGCAACTCACTATGCCACGTATTCAAAAACAGGGACCACAAATCCAGTCCAATGACTAACATATATAACAGACGTTGCAATAAAATACACTCGTCAGAAGGGTATACAGTTGGGAATCGAAGTTATATGATTTCCTTAGTAATAGCTCTGACTTTCATTTATATTGAGTGTCACATCCACATTCTCAAATATTTTTATTTTTAAGAAAGAAGAAGCTACTGGGGAAAATGGGAAAGAAGGGGGAGTTAATTAGAATAGCCAGATGACTGCCAATAGAAGGTAAGTCATATTTCAGTAAGCTAAGTTTTTAGTCTGATGAAGAAGCCATGGCATTTTATATTAAGACTTAATCATGAGCTAATGAACATTACAGTGAGAGTAATGGTTCAGAGGGGGTAAGGTTTTGTTCTTCCAATTATATAATAGAAACAAAAAGTGGATTCATTTAACTTAACTTACAGTATGTGCATTGTCTCCTAACCTTTAGAAATACTACTCATTCAAATACTCTCACCTGCTCTTACTACTCGCAGTTTGGGTCTGCAAAGAAAACTCAGACCATATGAGGGTGGCTCAGCTAATTTTATCAGTTTCTAGTTAATTTATCATTATATTATCTGGTGAGACTTCCAAAGACATCATTAATTAGGTATCATGCAACTAAACTAGTATAACCATTAAGCAGATCAGAAAATAAACATGTTGTAGAATCACTGATATTATCATATCAATACATAGAAAATCTCAGTTTCCTTACAAACCCAAAGTCTCTAATAACCATCTACAAGAGGACAAAGCTTAAAAATATATACATACATTTCATTGCTCATTAGGCATGCTGCTTAATATTTTTAATCTATCCTAATTTCTTTTAAATCCTGGGAAATAACTCAGGCAGACTTAGCAAGTAAGTGAACAGACCCATAAACACTAAGAAGGAGTTCCAAAGAATGCTTAGGACACAGAAGGTGAGAGTTGAATAGAATTTGAAAAGAAGCAAAAGGCCAGAGAAAAAGTCAAAGGACATGTGACAGTGAGTTCTTCCAAAATGGAGAGAATAACTTGTCTGGAGCACTTTGGTCTCCCCTGAAGAGAATTCTGAGAGTAGTGGCCAAGGAAGAGTAGGGGTGGGGCGGGGGGGGACTGCCACAGCAGGAAGTAACGATTAAGGGCCAAATACAGATCTCAGTGGCAGGAGAGTCAGGTAAAGATAAATTCTAGCATCATTTCTAAAGCAAATGCTTCTTTCTTCCTTTATGCATGCTTATTCGTAAGCACAAGACCAGAAATGGTGCCAAGATATTTGACCTTGGATGTGGTGTTCTCAGGAAACATCCTCAGGGAGTTCCGACCACCCACTCCTTCCCTCAGAAATGTACACAGACCTCGAGGAACACAAGTACACTGGGCACAGATCAGAGCCCCATGGGTTCAGGAAAAAGGTTTGTTTCTCTCACTGACATCTTTCCTGATTTGAGGTTCCTCCTCCTAAAGTCTACCAATGTTTCTGAAACAGGTCCATCACATTTCTTTGCCCGTGTTTTACATTTTTTTCCAGGGGCATTGATAATAAAAGTCATAGGGGAAAAATATATGGTTTGTAAAGAAATGTTTTAAAGTAGTGTGGATGTATATGGTTAGTGGATATGGGTTAAAAAATAAACAAAACACTATGCTATTTCATAAAGATACATCCAGGAGCCCGGTCCTGATATAACCTATGCCATTCTGAAATAAGTCAATAAATAAAAAGGCAGTGACATTTTTAACCACGTATGCTAACTAGGTCATCTAATAATGATGACATGATTCCAGTCATGCAAGAGTATCATCTACTCATTATGATTCAAGTTATGGTCGATGACATTGATATAACTTAGAAGAGTGTAAGATAGAGGGAATATTTCATAATAAGTAGACCAAGAATGATTCCCCTTGGAATAGTAAAGGTACAAATTGCTTTAGTTATCATTTCCATGGTGCTAAATTTGTATTTCATGTGAGGGTCTATAGTTGATGATTGCTTACTTGTCTGGGTGAAAAGGGATTTAAAAAAATAGATTATTATTGTCAAGGTTGTTTGTGTTAGTAGCTAAAACGGTAAGCAGCACCCCAAAGTCTTTGTAAACAGCACAGAGATATTTTTCTTTTTAAGGAAAACAGAAAAGCATTAGGCAAAAAGTTGCAAGCCAAAATGCGCCACATCATCGGGCTGACTGACGTGGTTCACAGTTCTTCTTGGAACAATGACTGTATCAACTAACAACAAAACAAACTTCATTGCATCCATCCAGGATTAGTCCTAGATTTTCTCAAGAGCTTTACAGGATTAAAGACATTCGATTCATTATATCTTTTTTAGAGGACAGAATACCTGCAGTTGTTCCACATTTTGGTCTTTTCTTTTTTAAAAAAAAATTCCGAAGTTGGTTAACAAAAGCATCTCGATGTTGCTATACTTAGTAAATAATTTAAAATTCATAATAATTACTTCCATATGTTAAATTCGCCTCTTCCCCAAATTCCCAATTGCCTCTCATTATCTTAGATAGTCCTATTTCTAAATTTCTCTTGATGTGTTATAGATACTACTATGTCCTACTTTTGAGAATAATTCATTATCATTCTGTGTATTGAAGTATTAATTTATATAAGCAAAGGGGTATTCACATTTAGTTAAGAAAAATAAGAAGCTATTGTTGTAGTGAGTATTCATGTTGGTCTCTAACCACACAAGGGGTGTGTGTGCGTGTGCGTGTGTGTGTGCGCGCAGGCGTGTGTGAACTAAATAATGGACAAATCCTCAAATAACATTTCCAAATACTCAGTAGGTTTATTTCTCACACTATGAAAATACTATCATTTTTTAAAGGTTAATTTCGAAAATAATAATAAACTCTGTAGTGACTTTTCTTACCACCTGGTATTTATCCATTACAACAGTGCTTCTCAAACTAACTGGTTTTTTTTTTAAAAAGAAGGAAATCTTTTTTTTCAAATTTCCAATCCATGATGGACTAATACTTTCTTCAAATACAATAAAAGTAAATGTTGCCATCATGTCTAATGATTATGAAAGTTTCTAAATGCTTGCTCTCAATGTCTGTATCATCTCGTTGCAGACCAGCAACCAACAAACAGCAGTATTGCTTAGAGCTTGATGTGCGGTACCTAAGAGGCAACTTCTAAGTCTTCCTCAAATGGAAGGCATAGAATTCTGTTTTTAGAAAACTGGATTAAATGTTATAGAAATACCTCACTTTATTTTTGTGAAAGCAGAAAAACATCCATTTTTTTTTTCCTTCTGGCATGAAAGAATAGAGGTTAATGGTTGAAAGAGAATTCTGTATGCGTGACTTGAATAAAAATTAAGGTGGATGGGATTTGGAAGAGGCAAGAGGTAAGGAGGGGAATCCACTGAACTTTGGCAACTATTTAAAGTAGCAGGGCACAGGGAGCAGGGGAAGGTATGCCTCAAGTTGTGTGGCATAGTTTACTGACACCAGTAACAGATATTTACAGGGCAACCTTATTTGGGTAGTCAATAATATTCCTAAACAGAACTGTTTTAAAGCTACATTTACTATTCACTAAGTTAACCCCCATATTGGTTGGATTGCAATAGACTATTACTGATTTAAAAAAATCTGATTAAATAGTAGATTAAACAAAATAGAAGCTTATTTTTACTCAGGTAGAAGTTGTCATGATGCAGTGCAGATGATGATGCAGAAGTTGTCAGTGATGCAAGGATATCTGTGCTGAGACCTCTGGATTTCTTGTCCATTTTCTCGTGGTCACAAATGATTACCACAGCTCCAGCCATCAAATCTGCATACCAGGTAGGGAAAAGAAGGAAGTGAAGAAGAGGAAGAGATGGCACCATTATCAGCAAAGTAGATGGCTTCCATGTATGCCACATTGGATGGAACACGTTAAATGACACTCATAACCACAGGGAGGCTGGGAAATGTAGGTTTCTTTAACAGGATTTGGCCTGAACCAACAAAAAAGGAAAGAAGGGAAATTAGATAGGCAACTAACAGTGTCTGTCATATACTCCAACCCTGGCCTGACCCAGGAGGAAGGTAAGTAACAATTATTTAGCACCAACTCTTTTTTCAAGAACTGTACTAGATGCTTTGGTTGCATGATTTCATTTCATACTCTCAATAACCCTACAAGACAGGTATCATAATCCCCGTTTAACAGATGGAGACACTGAGTTTCTAAAAGTTTAAGTGACGGTCACATCATTTAAATGGCACATCTGTAATGCAGAGCGTGCATTCAAACCCTGTGTTTCCCCACTGTGCCAATCAGAGTTAGTCTGACTCTGCCTGAGCAGAGTTTAGAACGAGATGAGTTGGTGGAATTTCCCTCCGTTTAACCCTTAACTACAGTTCATTCACTCTGAGTTTCTTAATCTGAAGGTACAAAAATATATTGAGGATTATGTGAAGCTTAATACACATTTTAGATGACATTATAAGCAAAGCTTACTGGAAGTATAAGTTACACATAGACAACTAAAGCAAATATAGAAGTCTGATGTATCACAATATCATTAGGTAGTTAAATACAAATATAAGTTTTATTTGGGTCTTAAGTCTCTACTGGTCCATGTCTGAGCTGTCCTAGGTCTTGGTTTGATTTGTACTTGCCTGCAGGGTGGCAGAGCACCTCCAGTTCCCTCTCCTGGAGAGGTAGAAATATCTTAAATTCTTCTCCCATATGTGTTGCGGGGGGCTTATAGTTCACACTGCTGCAGCTGCCCAGAAATCCTCACGTGGGCTTCGTGTAGATGTCCTCTGAGATGGTTCATTTTGTATGTCAACATAGCTAGACCAAGGTAACCAAATGTGTGGTCAAATGTTATTCCAGATGCTTCTGTGAAGGTTTGTTTTAGATGAGAGTAACATTTACATCAGTAGACTTTGAGGAAAGCAGATCACTCTCCAAAATGTGGGTGGGCCTCATCCAATCTGTTGAAGGCCTGAAGAGGAAAAAGACTTACCTCCCCTGTTTTGCCAGCAGACAGCCTTTGGACTTGAACTGCAGCATCAATTTCTCTGTAAATCTTCAGCCTGCTGGCTGCCCTGCAGACTGGGGACTTGCCAGCTTCCACAATCATGTGAGCCAAGTCCTTAGGATAAATATTAAAATAAATTTCTCAAGAGATGAAAGATAGGTGTTATAGATAGATAGATAGATAGATAGATAGATAGATAGATAGATAGATAGATGATAGATGATAGATAGATAATGTGACATACATCCTATTGTTTCTGTTTCCCTAGAGAATTCTCACTAGTACACACTCTGATGCTTCCACTTTCCTGTATCTCTCTCCCCTTCTCTTTCCTTATTTTACTTCTAATTTCCTTCACTTGGATACTTTGTACATTGCAGTACAAAGTCTGTTTTCTCTCAGGGTAGGAAAGTATTTATATCTCTCTTTAAACCCCTCTATTTATGTGGGAAAAGATTAACCTACAACCAGGAAGATGACTCCACACATTACTTCCAGACCAAGGATAAACACACACTCACGTTCACACACACACATTCACAATCAATCGCCCTTGTTTGTATTGCTTTCTAGCTCATGTCCTGGTAATAGAACCGGTTGGTTTTTCCCCCATAAAGAATAGGCCACAGCAAGGATTAAACCTCTCCCTGGCATATCAACAGAAATGCTGTCAAAATATTCTCAATCCCGTACTATCCATTGTACAGTTATTTTCTATGTTAGGAAGATAAGAGAAATGGCCTTTGGGGCTCCCTCTGACAAACAGGAGCTGGAAAGCCAGGTCAGAGCACCTGCCCTTCGGGCTTCTCCATCGAAGTCTAGCTGCTTCATGCTGCTGTCACGTGCCCTCCTGAACACCTGTTGCAGACTGCTGTGTACCTCAATAGCTCCCTGCTCCCAGTTCCCAGCACTGCAGACCTCTTCTGCCCCTGAAGGAGCTGACAAGAGCTCACCTCTTTCAAAAAGCAACTGAACTAAAGCATGCCGACCAGAGTTTTTAAAATATGCGTTACCAGTTTCCGAAGGCCCACTGTTGAGTACTTAGAGTAATAACAGTGTCTTTGTGTTTACCAAGCTCAAAGCTTCAGAGGTTGTATTAAACATCCCAGTTAAGGGGAAATGTAGATACATATATACATACACATACGCATGTGTACATATACATTAGCTCAAAGCATATTTATTAAACTCCTACTATGAGCAAGCAAGTGTCCCCAGCGCTGGGATGTTCTGCATTGTTTCCTCTGTATTTCCTCACACTCTTGCATCCCCTAAAATGCTTTTAGGAGGAGCCAGAAGTGATAAGTGTGTAAAATAGGTATCGTCGTTTATTCAAAGTTTTTCTCGAGGCAGTTAAACAAAGGAGCCACTGGAAACATTTTATTCTGCTATTTATTTCACAATCAAATATTGAACACCTAAATGCCAGGTACCAGGCTGAGTGCTCAGGAAATAGAGAAAATGGACACATTTTCTATCCACCAGCTGCTCCCAGTCTAGGGCAAAAAAGGTGAGGATTCCATTTTATTTCTCCAACTGAAGTTGTGTTACAGGATAATCTTTCACAGGTTCACAGGACTGGAAACTGCGGTGCACTAAATAGCCACTGATAACTACAGCAGAAATTATGCAGATGGTAAGAATATCGTGAGGTCTCTTCTTTTTTTTTTTTTAATGTGGCCTCTTCTGGCCCATCTTTGAGATTTTTTTTCATGAGTTGTACAAGTGTTAGTATAGGTAGAAGTGAAAAAAAAACCAAAAAACTCAAATGAGTCATGAAAAGGTCCTAAGAAAACCCCTTGATTAAAAATGTCTTCTGCCTAATTAAGCCATTCATTCATGAATTGAGTAACAGCCTAGCTTGTTAAAATCACTTTGTGGTTGGAGGAGGGGATGGAACCCAAAAGAAGTTAGAACTGAACACTTCCTTCAAGCAGCTTCTTTTCTAGCAGAAGAGCTTACACCGATGTCTTTTATGCAGTGTATCTTTGACTCTTCCGTGCGTTTGTCTTTGTACTATAATAAAGTGACATACAGTCAAGACAGACGCTCATACAAAGCTTATTAAGAAATGTCTCATCATGAAATGTCTGCTGAGATGTGTTGCCCAGAGTGAGCAGCTGTGGCCAAGGTGTGAACAGGGCAGGACTGGAACATTCCAATAGTTCAGCTACTCTCCACCCCAGTGTACTTATGAAATAATTATTTCGAAACCTGACATCTTTCAAGGTCATTTTTCTTTTTTCTCTGTAAGAGATTATAGTTTTCAAATTTAAAAACCATCGCAGGCATTGGGCACAAACAAGAATGTGGAATTCCTTCATGAGCTCACACAAAACTTGGCCGCTTCAAATCCTGCCAGTTTAAAGGCAAGAGTTTGCTCTACTGAGATGATCACCCTGTGAACTTTCTTTCCTGAGTCACAGAATTGGACGTGCATGGGGGGCAGGGGTCTCCTGCATCTTTATGCATCATATTCATTGCTCGAGTGGACCTGAGCAGTGTTGGCTCTGGGCTCGGGCCCCTCAGGCCAGGCTGCCCCTTGGCCAGCCATCTTGTCTTTCAAATCTCCAAAGAAGAGAGTCACAACTTCCCTGGCTATTTGTGACACCATCTGGCAACTCTTGTAGATGAAGCCAGCTCTAGGCAGAAGAGAAGAATATTTCCCTCACTCCTATCACTGCTTCTTCCCACAGGTTTCCCATTCCTGCATACCTTTACTTTCACAACTGAACCCCCCAAATCTAAAACTTGAAAAGTGGTCCAAATCTTACCTACTAGAAGTATTTCCATTTGAATAAGACAAGTTGGGATATCTAAAAGCTTCCATGAGACACAGAAGTAGATCTCTAATAGCAGAATATGCAGAATGCATATTATGGGAACGATATTTGGAAGAAGGGCACAGCATTTTCTCCATGCCCCTCAAGTCACAACGTCAATGGTTGTGTATGACACCCATGCCATCTGTAAGAGATTTTTTTCTAGGGCACTCATAATCCAAAATATTCCATCGTGTGTCAGACCATGTGTCTCAATTTCTAGTTCAGAAAATATGGCCCCTGTACCTACGTCAGTCCCGTTTACAGTCACATCTAACCCAAATGTCGCTGGGTTCTTGTTGTGTTTTTTGGCCTTATCCTTAGTTGACATGACGAAAGCTGCTCACCACCTTACAGGCAGATCATATACCTCACCTTATACTTGAAAGTTAGTGCTAACTTCCTGCTTCAGTTTTTCTTCCCTTGCTCAAGGACCTCCACGGATCTGGGCTTCCACATGAGCCAGCACGGTCTCTGGTATTAAGAAGCACTTAATAAATATCTCTTACATAAACAAATGTCAATATTTTTTTCCTTTTCTTCCCTCATCGCTCTGCCCCCAGGAATAGACGCACTAACAGATCTCCAGCACTTAATGAAATCGGCAAGAATGAATCACGGGGAAGATTTCAGTGGGAGGAGGAGAAAGATGAGGAGGCTTTACTACCACATGACACAGATCTGAATGCACCAGCAGAGATGAGCCTTCTAGAGGAGAGAGGGTGGCGTAATATTCCATTGTACACATGTACCACACCTTCTTTATCCGTTCCTGTCGATGGACACTTAGGTTGCCATAAAAAAAGCATAAAATAATGCCATTTGCAGCAACATGGATGGACCTAGAGATTATCATACTAAGTGAAGTAAGTCAGACAAAGACAAATACCATATCATATCACTTATATGTGGAATCTAAAAAGATGATACAAATGAATTTATTTACAAAACAGAAACAGACTCCCAGACTTCGAAAACAAATTTATGGTTACCAAAGGGGAAAGATGGGGTGAGAAGGATAAATTAGGAGTCTGAGATTAACATATACACACTACTATATATAAAATAGATAATCAACAGGACCTACTGTATTGCGCAGGAAATTCTACTCAATATTCTGTAATAACCTATATGGGAAAAGAATCTGAAAAATAATGGGTATATGTATATGTATAAGTGAGACACTTTGCTGTACACCTGAAACTAACAAAGCATTGTTAATCAACTATACTCTAATATAAAATAAAAACTAAATTAAAAAAAAAGGAGTGAGGCCATTGCATGTTGGACAATAGTAACCGCGATTGCTACTACATGTCATTTAGAATCATGAAAGCGGATCCCAACTTGAGTAATGATTAGATTAGATTTATACAACGAACTGCACTTCCCTGGAAGCAGTTTTGGGAAGTGTACAGAGGATACAGGCTCTGCCTTGTTTAGATCGCGGGTACCCAGTTGGTTCTCTGTGTGTATCTGTGGGTGTGAATGGTCATGGCAACAAGACCTGTCCTTGATGATTTCTAGCACTTGTGAAAGACTTTAGCTGAGCGAACACAATTAGTGCTGTCCAAAAAATAATTCAACCTGAATTTGTTCACATATTAGCTAACACATGCTTTTATTGAATACCTACTATGTGCCAAATACTAGTTTTCCTGCTGGGGATAAAGTAGTGAACAAGATAGGTGAGGCCACTGCTCTCATCTAATTCACAACCTAGTAAAAGAAGGCTCATTTAAACATATAAGCAAGGAAATAAGTCATTCTATCAGGCAGTTATGAGGGACAAAGGAGAAAAAAGAGGTCCTGAAACTCCATCCTAAGCTCAATGAGCTCTCTCTTTTCCTCTCCCCTCCCATGAGGCTGTGGGATAAGATGAGGCCAAGGATGAGGCCAGAGCACTTTATTTGCCTTGGGAACCACTAAGGGTCCACGGTGGTCCCTGGAGCCAGCTCTGCTCAGGGCCTCTGGGCAAAGAGCCCCTTATCCTTCTGCCAGAGTCTTATTCTCTCTCTCCAGAGCAGACAAGCTGAGGAAAGAAGACAAGGGGGCAATGGAGTCTTCAGAGTTCACAAACAACCCAGTCAGTTATCCCAGGTTGGGGCGGTGAACAATGGGTCCTTATTATTTGTTAGTCCCTGACCTCTCTGAGATGTGATAAAAGTGATGGGCCACCTCCACACACACACACACACACACACACACACACACACATTGCGTGTGCTGGCAAGGGTGTGATGATAGGAATGGCTGCCTGTCATACGGTTTAGAGCGTGATGTGTATTTATTACCTGACAGGCTTGTCCTCGGGGACTCCTCCTGAGCCCACCTCCAACTGTGGAAGGCTCTGACCACTTACTGAGAGAGCCTAATCCAGGCTCCTTCATTCACAGCGAACACCATCCAAAAACTAAGACCAAAACCTTACCAAACATCAAATCACAAAGGAAAAATAGTCTCTTGTAATCAATGTCACATCACCCTCATCATCAGTAGACACTTGCTGAAGGTCCACCGGGATCGGCCCGGTGCTGGGCCAGCCAGAGAGTAACAAGGACATTTTTCCTGACCTCCAGGAGCTTAGAAAGGAATTAGGGAGATAGAAAACATGTGTTACAGTGATTAACACCAAAGCTCTAAAGCAAAATGCAACCACAGAAGCACAAGAAAGGAAATACAGATGAATAATTTTCAATCTCAGGATGAGGAAGGTCTTACTAGGCATGATGACAGAGACAGAAACCATTGCTAATAATACTTATGACAATCAGTATACTAATAATGACAATAATACAAGTGGTACACTATCAGGTCTAGTCCACTCCGGGCAGGCACAGCCCTTCCAGCCCTTTGCTCCTGATAGCAAAGGCAAGGAGTCAATCTAAACAAAAAAGGAGTGTAAATCACCCAGATCCTGAGCCAACGCCACTGCATCCAGGTAACATCACTACCTTATCCTGCCTGAGGTTTCTAATGTAACAACGTCAACTGAACAAAAGATCAGTGGGAAGAATCCTGAGTACAAAGCCTCCCAGAAATGCTCAGCCAGACCTGCCGATCTACATATTTATTCAAAACCAAATCCACCTCCTCTGCTGTTGCTTTTGATTCCAGGCCACTTCTACCTTGGAGTACCACCTTCGAGGCAACCTTGATCAGCCTGGGCAGTCCCTCAGTGCTGCCAGTTGCGTGGCCCCAAATTGGCTCATACAATCACCCCTATGTATAACTGTGATATTGCGATTTATAAGAAATACATATTTTTCAGACAAACAGTCTTTGTCCCAGTTTCTGGCACAGTGCTCCTAAAACCCTTGGAATTTCCTAAGTGAGGAGAGCTCTTGAGGAGTCTTTTGTTATGTTAATGAGGTGACTTTTGGAAAGCACCTAAGGGTGGGACTGGTTTCCAAGGGAGCCCTGTGATTCCAATAATCACCTTGTGATTAGAGGGTTGTAAATTCCAGTCCCACCCCCAGACCTCCGTTGAGGGGAATGGGGCTGGAGACTGAGTTCAATCGCCATGGCCAATGACTTAGTCATGCCTGTGTAATGAATCCTCCATAAAAACCCAAAAGGAGAGGGTCTGGAGAGCTCCCAGGCTGGTGAACATGTGGAGGCACGGGGAGAGTGACTTGCCCTGAGAGGCCATGGAAGCTCTGTGCCCCTTCCCACTT
The DNA here is from genome assembly GCF_028021215.1 of Eschrichtius robustus. Classification (NCBI taxonomy): domain Eukaryota; kingdom Metazoa; phylum Chordata; class Mammalia; order Artiodactyla; family Eschrichtiidae; genus Eschrichtius; species Eschrichtius robustus. The sequence continues at coordinate 60,373,659 of NC_090832.1, read as the reverse complement.
GACACACTCCTTGCCCCATGAATCTCTTCCATCGGACTATTCCTGACCCTTTTATAATAAACTGGTGATGTAGTATGTAAAATGTTTCACTGAGTTCTGTGAGCCCCTCTTGCAAATTAACCATACCTGAGGAGGGGTTTGTGGGAACCCCTGACTTATAGCCAGTTGGTCAGAAGCACAGGTAACAGCCTGGGCCTGCGACTGGTGTCTGAAGTGGTGTGTGTGTGTGTGTGTGTGTGTGTGTGTGTGTGTGTGTGTGTGTGTGTGTTGGTGGGGGGATGGCGGTGTGCAAAGAAGTCTTGTAAGGCTGAACCCTTACCCTGTAAAATCTGATGCTCTCTCCTGGCAGATAGTGTCAGAATTGAGTTGAATTCTTGGACACACTCCTGGTGTCCAAGAATTGTTTGTTGCTGTATGGAACCAACCCCGCCCATGTTGGAAATTGGGGATCAAGAAAATAACCTTTTATCATAATATGGGGCATGTTTTGAGGTCCCAGATTTTCTTATATGAAGCCTAGACACTTCTTCCTAGGAGACAATGCTAGCTGGTTTTCTCCCAAGTGTGTGCAAACCATATTTTCCTCCTGTGATTAGAATGTTCAAAGTACCAGAGGTTTATTTTCTATTACAGCTTATCGATGGTATTAAACTGACCTCTCTGTTTTCCACTTTCCTTGTACTTTTTTGGTCCTGGTGGTTTGTAAACTTGTTTTTCCCCAGATAGTTAATTTTACTTATTTCTAAAATACTATTCGAACTTGAACTTACAAATACATTTTCTTTACAATTTTGTTTGTCACATTTACTCTGCAGTAACAGCAACAATAATTGTTAATACTTATTGACTTATACATTTACTGTGCCTGGCGCTATTCTCTCCGTGCATTATTTAATGTCCATAATGAGGTAGGTGCCACTGTCCTCCCCATATTACAGGGAAGAAAACTGACACACAAATAAAGCAAATGACCTGCCTGAGACCACACAGGTAATAAGTGACAGAGGCAGGATTCAAACTTAGGCAGTGTGATTTGAAAACTTAAACGCTGCACTGTACTGGAAGGAAAATGTTGACACCTAAAATGACATAAATATCTATAACCTTCCTAATGCCTAAAACAATCACAGCAACACCATGAATAAAGTTATAAGATGGGCAACAAACTGAGAAAAAACGCAATATATATTTCAAATAATGTGTGAACATATAACAGAAACGAAGCAGGACCCTATGGTCCTTCCCCACCATGTCCTCTGACTGCCTTTTTGTCTATGGAAAAACCTTAGCCAAAGAATAAGTTTAATCAAAGAAGTGAGAAAATGCAAAAACAAAGGAAAACAGTCCAACAAGACTAAATAATAACAGTTTAGTCATTAAGCAAAGTCAAGGACCTTTAGTTCCTCTTCATGAGCTATAGATAATATCCTGAGCCATATCCTGTGAGCTGTCTTATAGATACTGAAACCCCCATTAGGTGGAAGAGGTTAACTACATGAAGACCAGACTGAAGCCATCACATAAGCTGCCACAATTCAGAGAACTGGCCTCAAAGAAATGGAAACAAACCAACCCTGGAACTGAAGATTAACTGTACCTAAAACAATCAAGATGACGCTGGTGGAAGACCACCAATGACCAACTTCAAGATGAAGTCAGAGCTGATTGTGCTGTTTCTACCTGTAGCCCCCTCCCTCTGCCCATGAAAACTCTTGTCCCCTGATTGTCAGGTGGGGGGAGTCGGCCTTTGGACAGAAGTCTGCCCTCCCACCACACACACCCCAGTTGCTGGCATCTGAAATAAAGCAGTTTCCTTTCCACCAACCTTGCCTCTTTATTGGCTTTTGAGCGGCAAGCAGCTGGAGCCCCACTTCCCATTAGATAACAAGCTCTTATAAATGAAAAAGAGCTCTTATAACATATCAAGAGCTCCTGTCTACAGGAGATAGGCAGAAATGGTAATGGGCAAATCGCAAAAGAGAGAGCCCTAAAGGCTCTCGGGGTTTTGACTCCACCATCTGCACTCTCAAAGCCCCAGACCCAGTTCTTCAATTGCCTGCCCAGTATTTCCACCCACACATCCCAAAGGCATCTCAAACTAAGATGCCCGAAATCTGGATCCCTGGATCTCTTCCAAGTGTTGCAAATTCACTGTGAGGTTTCTACCATCCCTCTTGCTACACAAACTGGAAACCTCAGGCTTCTTCTGGACATTGCCTGCCCTCACCTCTTGCACTTCATCCATCAGCAAATCCTGGTTCTTTTGCCACCCTCTCTTCTCTCAAGTCTAACACTCTTCTCCACAGTCCAAACCACTGTCTCTCACCACACCCTGTAACAGCTTCCAGCTGGCTCTGGCATCTACTCAGAGCCTTCTAATCCATTTCCACAGTGGGTCCATACATGTAAAAATGCAAATCCCACCCTGTTGTCCTCTCCCCCACTCCAGACAAATCACTTCAGTGCCTGCCCTTTGACTCAGGGTCCAGCTTCTGGTCCACATGATTGGCCTCACCTACCTTTCCGGTCTCACCTCACCCTCCTGGGCCTTGCTCCCTGCACCCTGGTCACGCTGTTCCTCAGTCCCCACACTGCCCTGCCCTCCTGATGCCTTTGCCCTGCTGGGAGCCCTGCTGGCAGCTCTTCCTCCACGTGTTCCCCTCAGCCAGGCTGATTCAGCTCTTCCATAACATCTCAAATAAATCATCCATCCCTGGGGACGCCTTCACTGAGCTTCCTGACTGAGCTGCCTCTCCCTCAACCCTTTTCTCTCACAGCCCCGTGTACCTCTCCTTCGGGGCAGTGACTCCAGATGAAATTTTTTATTTGACTAGTCACTTCATTAATGTCTGGGTCCCTGTTACGTGTTGAATTATGTCTACCAAAATAAAATTGATATGTTGAAGTCCTAAATCCCAGTACCGCGGAACACGACCTTACTTGGAAATAAAGCCGTTGCAGATGTAGTTAGTTAAAACGGGGTGACACTGGAGTAGGTGGACCCCTAATCCAATGAGACTAGTTTCCTTACAAAAATATATCCATATGAAGACAGAGACACAGGGAGAACACCACGTGAAGATGAAGGACCAGGTAACCCATCTTCAAGCTGAAGAGGGCCAAAGATGGCCAACAAAGCAACAGAGGTTAGAAATAGGCAAGGAAGGATTCTCTGACAGGCTTTAGAGAGAACACATCCCTACCAACACCTTGATTTCAGACTTCTATCCTCCTGAACTGACATAATATATTTCTGTTGTTTTAAGGCCACCCGGTTTGTGGCAGTTTGTTGTGACAGCTCTAGGAAAGGAATACAGTATCCCGTCAGACCCCAAGCCCCATGAAGGTGAGAACTCTTTTTTTCCTCACTGCTGCTTCCCCGGGTCACAGTACAATGCCTCCACATACTACTCATTTAATAGATAACTGAAAATGTGTGAAAAAATAAGCTAATAAATAAATGAATGGCAAGACCTTAAATGTCACTGATAAACAAGGAAAGTGAAATAAAACAACAAATTCATTGGCAAAGATCAAAATGTGGTTAACATCTTAGTTTTCATCAGAATGGGAAATGGACAGGCATAGAACGTTCTGGTGAGGGTTGGGAAAATGGGCACTCAGATCCTGCTGCTAGCAAAAAAAAAAAAAAAAACTGGGACAATCTCTCTGGAGGCTGTCATATACATTTCCAGCCTTTCAAGAGCTTACACACGTTGAGCCAGAAATTACCTTTCTAGGAGTTTTTCATAAGGAATAATGTTGCAAGTCCAAAAGGTATACGTACAATGATGTTCACTGTGGCTGTGTTTATTTAAGACCAAAGATTTTAAAATATCAGAAACAAGCCAAAGACCCAACGACAATGGATAACTTTAGTCAATTATGGTTCATCTACATTGTGGAATACTATGAGGCCGTAAAAAAGTAATTAAGATTTGTATTCATGGATATAGATAAAAATAAAGGCATTTGCTAAACAGCTTACATAGTATAGTCAAATTTTTAACAAAAGAATAGGTATTAACATAAAGTTAATTTTACAGAATAAATGCAAAAATATTAACAGTAGCTACCTCTAGATAATGAAACGACAAATGATTTGTAATTCACCCATTATAGCTTTGTTTTCTGTATGATCTAAGGTTTTTCAGTAAGGCTGTATCCTTTTCATAATCAAGAAAAACTAAAACTTTCCAGAAAGGGAAGTAATTAGTATTATTAAGTAATACTAATTACTTACTACTAAGTAAGTGGTAATAGCAAAGTATTACGTATTAAGTGTGAAATGAGTGACATAATTCATGAAGCACAGGCACCAACCATCCTCTGTGCTTTCTGGATTCCAGTGTTAAAAATGCAAAAATGGTGATACACTCTCTCAATTTGGGATTGTTCTGCCAATTCAATTAAAAAGGGCTCAAGGAACCTCCGTACGGTTCTCCATAGTGGTTTTACCAATTTACATTCCCACCAACAGTGTAGGAGGGTTCCCTTTTTTTCCTTAAAAAACTCTAAATAGAGCTACCATGTAATCCAGTAATCCCACTCCTGGGCAAATATCCAGAGAAAACCATAATTCAAAAAGATACATGCACCCCCGATGTTCATTGCAGCACTATTGACAATAGCCAGGACACAGAAGCAACATAAATGTCCATTGACAGAGGAATGCGTAAAAAAGATGTGGTACATACATACAATGGAATATTACCCAGCCATAAAGAAAAAAAGAAAAGAAATAATGCCATTTGCAGCAATATAGGTGGACCTAGAGACTGTCATACTGAGTGAAGTAGGTCATACAGAGAAAGACAAATATACGATATCGCTTACATGTGGAATCTAAAATAATGGTACAAATGAACTTATTTACAAAACAGAAATAGAGTCACAGATGTAAAAAACAAACTTATGGTTATCAGGGGGAAAGGTGGCGAGGCATAAATTGGGAGATTGGGATTGACACATACACACTACTATATATAAAATAGATAACTAATAAGAACCTACTGTATAGCACAGGGAACTCTACTCAATACTCTGTAATGACCTATAATGGGAAAAGAATCCGAAAAAGAGCGGATATATGTATATGCATAACTGACTCGCTTTGCTCTACAGCAGAAACTAACACAACATTGTAAATCAACTATACTCCAATAAAAATTTTTAAACGTTTTTTAAAAAATTAAAAAGGGCTCCGGAGCCAAGAACTGGGCCCAGTGCTTTCTCGTGGGGTTAATAGCAACATCTCCTGCAAGTCGCAGGGAGGACCTGAAGAGAGATGGCCAATCCCCCCAGAGGCAGTGGCTCTTCTCTCACGGGGGAGAAAACTGGGATGCTTGCTTTTCTAACCCAGGGATCCAAGGCTAGGGATGGGAAACAGGCCAGGGAGAGGGGAGAAAAAAGCCCACTTCTCAAAAGTTTTATTATTAATATTATTGCCAATTTGTCATTATGTACTTTTCAGGCCCCCAGTTGGTCTTCTTGCACATAACAAAAGGTCAGAGACTATTCTTATTGCTTCATGAATACAGAACTCAACAAATGGACACTGGTGAACTGTCAAAACCCTGCAAACCCCAGTGGCTCCTTCTTACATGTGTGTCTTTGTTATCCTGGGCACGTTCTCCCAGGCCTCAAAGGGACGGTAGTGTCGCTGCAGCTGACAACAGCCAGAGCTGCTGGCTGTGGAGTCTGGACCTCGCCAGGACTCAGCCTGGGACAGCAGGAGGGGCTGACTCTCCTGGTCATGTGGCCGCTGCCTTTCTATCCCCCCAGCTCGTCACAGTAGTGCTTTCTGCACTAAAGGGAAATCATTCTCTCCTAATACTCGCTGAGATGAAAATAACACGACGGTGCACTAAGTGCCATCAAAGGGGCATTTCGGCTGTGCCTAAATTAACCCACACCCAGAGAAACAGTTTCTTTTGTGAAACCTTCCCACGTGAGGGTGTCACAAAGGCTGCCTTCGAAAGGAGCGCCTCTGAACGCGTTATCTGGAACGTGGGTCTTCCCTTCCAAAGGAAAGGAGTGGCCGGCCAGCTCTTGATCTTTGCTTTTTTATCTCTCCTCTGCTACCATGCCCAGATACAGTGCCTTAGGTGCTCCATAAATATTTGCAGCATTGAATTGAAACTCATTTCTGGAATTTCTTTCTGGCTTTGATGTGAAGTGCATCTTGGACAAAATGAAAAGAAAAACTGAGTTGATCCAGAAGAGACATTTGCCCCCTTGATGGAAGGGTAAGAACCAGTGTGAATTTCTGTCTTGCTCCCTGTTCCTGGTGAGCGAAGCTGCCCTGACATCTGCTTGCTGCCGTCCTCCCCTCCGCCCCCCCCGCCCCCCATGCTCTCTGCTCCGTCCTCAGTAGCAGCCAAATGCCCGCGGGCACAAAAGACAGAAAGACTTTGATCTCTCCGTCTTCACCATGAACCGAGTTTGCCTCAACTCTGTCTCCAGTTTCCAGTTTCATCAAGAGCCATCGAGCCATGATGGAGGGCTGTGTGTGCGTGTGAACATCAGGCTTGGCAAAGCTGACGTGAGCCGGCGTCCGCCTGTGAAACCCACGCTCTGATGCCTTTTCTTATTTTTCATATCAGATTTTCAGAGCAAGCTATTTAAGATTCAGCTCCCTGTTTATGCCATAAACAGTTGCATTCCTGACACCTTTCCAGAGGATGGTTCTATGCAGTGCCCTTTTAGCAGAAGGCCCTGCAGCCTAAGCAATTTTGGTCACAATACCAACTGCACTGATTAAATTAAAAGGACACCCGTGAGGTTCTTTGTTTTTTTTTCCTTCTTTGTTTCTTAGCTCCAATAAATAGACTAAATTATCTGTGTCTGAATGAGGAGGTAATACTGACTCCTTGGCTTCTTCCTCTATTACTCTGCTTTATTAGAAAACAACCTTCATTCCAAACAGTGTCCTTCATCCAACTAACAACCTCATAGCACCAAAATTCTTCTTATAATTAACCAATAACTATTACTTCCCCCCAAAGTCACCCCAATGAACTTACTAGCCCTGTGTACTTCTACTGTCTTCTCAGACCTCATCTAAATCAATACCAGAGAGCACAAAAGGTTGTTTTCCAAAGCACTGGGTTATTTACTGGTAGTTCTTTCTGGCAACTTCCCGTAGCTTGTCGAAGTGCAGGCCTGAACTCGGCCAGTTACCACAGGTGAAACAGACCAGTGCCCCTAGGACAATTTGATCAGGTTGGTTTCTCCTTGCTATTACCTTTTTTTTTTTTTTTTTAATTTATTTTATTTATGGCTGTGTTGGGTCTTCGTTTCTGTGCGAGGGCTTTCTCTAGTTGTGGCAAGCGGGGGCCACTCTTCATCGCGGTGCGCGGGCCTCTCACTATCACGGCCTCTCTTGTTGCGGAGCACAGGCTCCAGACGCGCAGGCTCAGTAATTGTGGCTCACGGGCCCAGTTGCTCCGCGGCATGTGGGATCTTCCCAGACCAGGGCTCGAACCCGTGTCCCGTGCATTGGCAGGCAGACTCTCAACCACTGCGCCACCAGGGAAGCCCGCTATTACCTTTTGGTTAGAATTTCACAGGGCTTAAATCAAGCAGCATCTCCTAGTGGCTACAAGCTGTTACTTGCTCTGTGATCACAGAGGAAAGGGCAGGAAAATGGCACTCTAATCAAATTCAGACTCCACTCAATTGACAATCGGTGGGTTTTCACGTTTGGGTCTGGACTGTTTGCTCAGCTTCAGTGTTAGGCCCATGGGTAACGGTGGCCAATAAAGCGTAAAAGCATATATCTTGTGACATTGCTTCTTCTTCTTATCCGGAGGACCCTGGAGAATCATGGAGAATAGTGTCATTAGTAGGAATGTGCCATTGTACAGGAAGGATAAGAGCAAAGAAGACAAGTTTATTTCTGCAAATAAGTAACTTAAGTACAGCTTAATCCAGCAGCCCAGTGTACCATCGAAAACCCTTTTGCTCCAAAAGCAGGAGCAGCGGAGTCAAGAATTAGAGCTAATTGAGAGGCAGGAAAATGGAAAAGTTGTGTGTGGCTTAACCAGTATATCTGAGTCAACACTGTATCTCTGCCAAAACATTTCATGTGTGGCCTCTCAGAATGTTTTCAGAAATATCACTGTACCATGCAAAGAAACATGCTTCGATTTTGCAGGCAGAGAGTACGGCCTTGGGGGAGGGCAGGAGCTTCAAATAATATAGAAGAGAGAAGGTTGAAATGTGTTATTATTACCTGTAACAACAGAGTAATAATAACACTGGCTACCGCGTGCCGAGGTATTCCGTTAACGTGCTCAGTCTCTGCACACGGATTCTGTCTAATCCTCACAGCAGCCGCGTGAGGTGTGATCTGCTTTTGTCCCCCACCTTCCAGATGAGGAAACTGAAGCTGAAAGAGGATAAATCATTGGCTCATTTCACACCACTGGGAAAGGGCTGGGTTTTCTTGGTTTCTTGGTTATGTCTTCATTCAAAGGGAGTTTTCAGAAATGAATGTTTTAGTGAAAAATTCTTTTGGTAGGAGCATTTATTGCAACCCTACCAGCAAAAATATTGGCCGGGAAAAGTGTGGGGATTAACCTAATCCATAGGTTTTTGCTCTCAAGAGACCATGAGAAAATGCGTTGCCCTGGACCCTCTGCCTCTGTCACTGTGACCGTGCATGTTTATCTCACAGTCCCCTCTCCTGACACCTTCATCTTCCCTCCACTTCTATCTCTCAGAAAAATTACTATTGTAAATTATACATATTGTTTTATGTTCAGCGTTTAAATGGAGAGGAACATGTTGGTAGTGATTGTGCTTTCCTCCCCAGGGCAGCCTCTCCTTAGATTTCTCCCGACGTTTCTCTGAGGCTCCCACCCTCTCTTCTCGTTTTATTATCTTCTCTGCCACACTGTTCCTTGCTCTTTCCCTTGTTTTTCTCTCCTGAAATCATGGCCCCCAGAGACTACATACACATTGCATTCATTAAGTTGATCTCTATTCTACCCACTCTCCTCTGCCCATCTCAGATTGTTTGTTTCTTTGATTTTAAAATTACATGCCTGGCATGAAATCCATCAGAGTGAGGTGTCCAGAAACTGTACATATGCAGGGTTATCCTTTCTTTAAGTACATTTCCCATCATATGGAATTCTTCCTGAGTGGGTCTGTTCCCTCTTTCTCTATTGCTGTTGTTATTTTTGTTGTTAATTTAGTGTTTTTCTTCTCCTTATTATATTTGCAAATTTGAAAGAAAGAAGGGAAATGAGGATGAGACATTAAAAAAAAGAGAGACACAGAGGATATTGGAGGGTTAGCAAGACAGTTTCTTGGGCAATACCTGATAATCCTGTTTTTCTCACTCCTCCCTGCCCCGCACTTAACCCATCTTCCTGGCACCTCACACATTCAGACAGAGCTCTAGGTATGATCCAAAGTGTCAATGAGCTGATTTCATAAATAAACTCCTCTACGTTGAGATATGAATGAATGTCACAAATGGACCACAGGGACAGAGAATTAGCCCTTGGTCCTCTGTATTCTGCTTTGCTTTATTATCTAATGCCAAGTAATAGTGTCTGTGAGGACAGGAATTTATCCAGTATAGGACCTCGGAAGCACAATTCACTTGTATCTAGGTACAGGCTTCTCCTTAAGCATCTTCCAGATCATTCCCATAAATGATTGCCTTGGCCAGTTCTAAAATACTGAATTCAAACAAAGGACCAAACCATTCCTCCCACCAGACTGGTCTTCTATGCCCCATTCATGGTACTTTGGGGACAATTAGTACTTTGTGCCTGTAGAATGAGTTCACCACACCTATTTCCAGTCGGGAGGTCCCCTCAGTATCATTGTGGGTATTTACCAAAAGCCAAGAACCCAGTTCAGTTAGAAAGTCTCAAAAAATTCTTGTTCTACCACGGTTTTAGTCTCCAAAGTTGGCTCCCCAATGAACCATGCCTCCTGGAATTCGTACCCTTGTGTAAATCCCCTCCCCTTGAATCCGGACTGGCCCCTGTGACTCATTTTGGTCCAGTAGAACGCAGCAGAGGTGATACTGCATGTCTTCAGAGATTAGGTCATAAAAATACCTGTAGCTTCATCTGGGTCTCTTGGAATTCTTACTCTGAGGAAAGCAGGCCATTAAGTAAGAAATAGAATAAACTTTGAATAAGCCCAAGCTAGCCAAACCGAGAGGTTACCTAGAGAGAGAGGCATGTCTGGCCAATCTTGGCTGGGCTGTTCCCACACTCTCAGCAGAGGTGCTGGATGTACAGGCACCATCTTGAACATCCAGAGCATGTAGGCGACTCAGTCCCAGCCTGACTGCAACTGCATGAGACCTGGAGCCCAATCAATCCAAAAACCCATGAGAGACCACAATAAATCATCGTTTTAAGCTACTAAGTTTGGGGATGTTGTTACACGAAACAGTTAACGAAAACATCTGCCTTTCATCAGAGCCAGTCCCCAGACCCAACCTGGACTCAGAAATGACTGTTTCCCTCCAAGGGCGCCTTTCTGTCCCATAAGGATTCATAGCATATCAAGGTCCACACTGGGAGCTAAGAAAGAGCCCTGTGGAACTCCTCTATAACAAGGCAGAAAAGGTCCAAAAGGGGGCAATTACAAGATACAGTAAGTTAGCCTCACTGATCTGCCCTTTTTTTTTTCTTTAGCCAATGCCTAAACCAGTAGTAGCCTGAGAAAAGGTACATATCAAAATACCAAAAAGTCAGTCAAAGATTTTGAGAAAAACAAGCCAATACAGAGATTTCATGATACCCAAGGTTTTCTCAATCCAGGTTAATAACTCTCATTTGCAACTCATTTGCATCATTAGAATATATGATTGCATGACCAGCATTTTCTAGTTTCAGAGGTTAGAAGAGTCTACTTACAAGTGCTCTTGTCTTCTTTATATATGAAGTGCATTCCAGTGTAACTGACACTCATATATTACTACACATCTATGTGATTTTGCTATTCTTATTTAGCTAAAAAGAAATCAGGGCATGCTCCAGGGTATAACATCTGCAGCAGAAGCCCATATGTGCTGTTTATTTTTATGAATCAAGCACTCTGTTTATAGTTGTTTGCCCTTAATTTGAGCCCTGAACTAGAATCCTTTCTTTTGAAGATATCTAGTTAATTATAAGAGCACATAAACTAGAGACTGAAACACATCCCAGGAATATTATGTATGTTTGTAATTTGTGTCAAAAACAACTCATTTACTTCTTTAAATCTATAGGAAAAGAAGGCAAAGGCATCTATATCAGAAAAAGAGTAAACATTGGATTAGTATTTGGTGTTCTTCTTAAACTAGTCACAAATTGTGACTACAATTGGGATTCCCCTCAAAAAAGACTATATTTATTTACCACAGATTCATCTCAGTTGGATAAAGGTTAAAATGACCACAGTGACAAACTAATGATGGAACAAAAAAGCCATCTAGCAATGAGTTTTAACTTTTGGTCTGGATGGTTTTCTGCTGAATAATGATTTCTAGTTGGTCATAATGCATTGATTCTAATTTTTTGATGTAGCACCATTCTTCAAGCCATTTTACCCTTTCAGTAGAACTCCCTTTAATTAATAACATATCATTAAGACCCTACTTTTCATTTTGCTCGTTTTGTCCAAGGAGAAAAACTAGGTTTCTCCATCAGAGATCCCACCTCACTCGAGTCATGTTCTAAACATGATTTCAAATAGCTATTCCTCAACCCCGGTAGATGTCTGGACTTTCCAGGCATATATCCTGATTTATTTTAGGTCTGAAAATTTAGTCCTGATTACAAGAAGGACTGAGAAAGAGTATATAACCTAAACTTGTCACCACAACTAAAAAAATAAATTCTAAACCAAAAACTAGGGTGAGGAAAATTAAGTTTTGAAATATTTGTTTTTTTCTTTAATTTTCTAAATACTTAAATATTTTTACAATATAAACATTTCTTAAGGACAGTCAACAGTAGGCTCATCTGCTACACAGCCTTGATAGCCCCAAAATAATTTCTCGAACGTGTGCAGCATATACATTTTTTTGTATTCTTTCCTAACCTTCACTTTACCCAGCATTGGAATCAGACAATGCACTTTGGTCTGGTATTTCTTACTAAATAGTCTTGATAAAAAAAAACAATAGCTTCTGAAAAAACCTTAGCATATTTTCTACTTATCATGCCACATAAAGTGATTTCTTTACAAGGTATTTTTATTTGAGGATCAAATGAGATCAAGTATGTAAAAAAGACTACTTTAAGTTGCAAAATGGTCTATTGGCATAATTGTTTATCAATATCATCAGCTAATTCAGACCACTGGACATCTCCGAGCATGAGATTGGAAGGAAGAAATAAAAGTGAAAAAAAAGATTTCCTACATGAAAGTAGATTACAGCAAAAAATCCCTTGGACTTCAAGGTGGGCAGAGAGAGCTTCTGCAGGTGTTTGGGCTGCACGGTGGGTGTCTGCCAGGGACCCCCCAATTACAACTTGGGGGCACAGCCTTGACATCACACAGCCATCCTCCGCACCTGCCTCTCACCAGCCTCGGACTCTGCCATATGCTGCCTCACACAGAAGAAACAGCCTTTCCAAAAAGTCAGGAAATAAACTAAAGTGATAAAGAGCACAGAAGGGCTTTTTTTTTTCCGCTTAGGAAAAATCTCTGTGACCATGAAAGGATAAAATTGTAGAATCAAAAGAAACCAGGAACAGTGGATTATCAATAGTTCAGAAAATAAGGCTGCTGATGCAAAGGCTGATGTGAACTACATTCAATCCCTCAAGGAAGCTGATTTTTTTTTTAATAATTGTTTTCTGTAAAATTTTTTTGGCCTATAGGCTTAGCACTGTGGAAGATACCTACATCAGGAAACACCATCCTGCTCAAGTTCTACTGCAGCATTCGTAGTTGGTTCTATTTCAGATTTCCCCGATTTCTCACAAACTATCAGAACTAAATTTAAAATGTGAGAGGCTGTTATAATTCAGTTCGGATGACTAGGCAGGCTGGAGGCCCAGCATCCTAAAACCGGTTTCATCGACACTTACCACATCCACTTCCTCAAAATCGTCTCAGTCCTGCTTGGGGTTATCTGGCTTAGTCTCTCTACATTCTACCGAAGCCACTTTGTATGTCTTTTTCGTGTCCCCAGGTGCCATCTTTTCAGCCCCCTTCCTCCCCGACAGCCCTGCTGACCCCGCTTTCTCTACTGAGGCTCTCACTGAGCTTCTGTGACATGACCCCATCTGTCCCTTCTTTCTGTTCTTTCCTCTGCAAATTCCTGTCTTCTTCCTGCTCCCTTAAGTGGGGATATCCATCTAGTTTCCTTCTTCCATCTTCAGATCTTTCTTCATATCTTCTTTGTCAGAAAACCCATCGAATCACAGGAATCTCAGAGTTTGGATAACTGAGGACTTAACAAGTACTGCATTTTTTTTTTGTAATCACTATGCTCCTTGGGACAGCTCTTCCCTTCAAGTGCCTCAAACATCACTTGTACACTGATAAACTCCATATTCAAATCTCTTATATCCAATCTGTCATGAAATCCTGCCTATTATAACTCTTCAGACTTTTTGACTATCCCTTTTTCTCCATCCCCACTGACGCTGCCTTAAATCAGACCGTCTTCATTTCTCCTTCATAACTAATGTAGTACCGTCACTAGTCTCCCTGACTCCAACATTTAGTCCTTTAATCAATTCATCATACTGCTGCCAGAGCAGTCTTTCTATTTTTTTTAATTTTTAAAATAAGAATTCTATACATCTAAGGTGTGTCACATGATGATTTGCTATACGTATATATCTAGTGAAATGGTTACTACAGTTAAGCTAATTAATATATCTTCTCCTCACATAGTTATCTTTTTTTGTGTGTGTGATGAGAGCCCCTTAAATCTATTGTCTTAGCAAATTTCCAGTATTCAACACAGTACTATTAACTACAGTCATTATTCTGGACATTAAACCTCTAGACTTATTCATCCTACAAAACTGCCACTTTGTATCCACTATCTCTGCATTTCCCCCACTTCTCCACCTCTGGTAACCACCTTTCTGCTCTTTGCTTCTATGTATTTGACTTTTTTGCATTCCTCGTATAAGTAAAATCACACAGGTTTTTCTTTCTGTGTCTGACGTACGTCACTTAGCATAGTGTCCTCCAGGTTCATAAATTGCTAATCTGATCACGTTGCTTCCAAGCTTAAATTAGTCGGAGAAACCCATTACCCATGGGATGGAGTCCAGTGATGCTGGGCATCCCCATCTGGATGTTCTGCAAAGCAGCTCAGAGTCACCAAGTGCCCTGCAAGGTCCTCCATAGCTTCTGCTTCCCTCTCGAGCTTTATCCTTTTTCTCTCCCTCACATGTCTTCATTCCTCCAACCCGATCCCAAATATCCCAAGCTCTCTCTTGCCCCTATACCTTTTCACATGCTGTTTCCTCAGCCTTCAATATCCTTCACCTGCTTCTCTTCCTGATTAACCTATACTTGACACCTCCTCCAGGAAGTTTTCCTGGCATGCCCCACTCTGTGTTGGGTGTCACTCCACTGTGCTGCCATTCTACCACAGGCGTGACTCTCTTAGCCCTCAGCAAACTGTATTACACCATCTCTCCAGCTGCTCCACAAGGACAGGGACCACAATTCTGTGTCTTTGCATCCCAAAGCCAAGCTCATCATCTGACAAACTGGTAATGCCAGTCACTTGGTACATGAATAAATAAGTGAATGAACTGAAGTATAATTTCATCAGCTGACCCCCAAATCTACATCGTGAGCCCTGAAATCTTGATAATCCCACATTTTCAACCAAACAGCTATACATATCTACTTTGGTATCCCACTGTCACCTCCAAATTCAAGTATCTAAAAATAAATTTGTCATCTTCACTCTGAAACAAGCTCCTTTTCTGTCATCCTATTTCTATTCCTGGCACCAGAATTCTGTCAATCAAGCCCCCTCGAAGCCTTCAAGTCATCCTGGGCTGCCTCCTGGTTTTACCTTGTGTACGAAGTCTGTTTCCACACCCAGTCAACTCCTCTTTTTAGACACATGCCCCTTCCTTTCCCAGCCCCACTGCCTCCATCTAAGCCTTTCACATTCAATCCTGAAACGTTCTCTTGTTGATTTTCCCAGGTTCTTCCCAGTCATGTACATATAACACACGATTGCCAGAGTCTTGCTAAAGCATGACTTTCATTCCATCAGGCCCTTTGCAACAGCAGTTATCAGATCCCTACTCTCTAAGGAATAAAGTGAAACTTCTGAATCTGGACTTTGCTCCACTTATAGTGCCTGCACTAAAAATGTGCTCCTTGGGACAGAAACGAGGGTTCCTCTGTCAACCCACTGTCCAGCACTCTGTAGCACAGTTAGACCCCTGAGATATATTAGTCAACAGATTAGCCTGGTCCCAGCCTTCATTGGCTTGGTGTCATGCTAAGTAAGATAAGTCAGACAGAGAAAGACAAATACTGTATGATATCACTTGTATGTGGAATCTAAAAATGCTAAACCCATAGAAACAGAGAATAGAATTGGTTCAGAAGGTGGGGATAGACTGGGGAGATGTTGGTCAAAGGGTACAAACTCAGTCAAAAGATGATTAAGTCCTGGAGACCTAATGCACAACGTTGTGATTATAGTCAACAATACCGTTTTATATACTTCAAAGTTGCTAAGAGACAAGATTTTAAATGTCACCACAAAAAAGAAATGGTAACCATGTGATGTGAGGTTGGCTAATGTTATGGTAGCAATCTTGTTGCAATATGTAAATGTACCAAATCAAAACATCGTATACCTTAAACTTACACAGCATTATATGTCAATTAGATCTCAATTTTTAAAAATAATAAGTAAAGAAATAAAGAGAAATTATACCAAATCTACATAAACTCTTCCAGAATATTGAAGAGGAATAAATACTTCCCAACTCATCCTATAAAGCGAACATTACCCTGATACAAAGCCAAAAACATCACTAAAAAATCATCCCTCATGAACACAGATTCAAGAATTTTAAACAAAATTTTAACAAACAAATCCAACAGTATATAAAAAGATAATATATCATGACCAAGAGAGATTTCCCTTGGGATGCAATGTTGGTTTAACATTCAAAAATCAATCAATGCAATTTAAAAACAAACAATATTAATATTATTAAAAACTTTATTTTTAATAATTTTATTTTAATATTAAAAAACAATAAAAAGATGTTTTAATGCAGAAAAGGTATTTGAAAAACCCCACTATATAATCTTTATGAAAACTCATAGCAAACTAGAAATCAATTGAGGGACCTCCTCAATCTGATAAAGGGCACATATTTTTAAAAAACGACAGTAACATCATACTCAGTGGTGAAAAACCAAATGTTTTTTCCCTTAAGGTCAGAAACAAGGCAAGATTGTCTGATCTCATCACTTCTGTTCAAAATTGTACTAAAAGTACAATAAAGTAAGAAAAATAAAGGCATCCATATTGGAAAGGAAGTCTTAAAACTGTCTTATTCACAGACAATACGATGGTCTATATAAGGAATGTCTATATAAGCAATAGAATTTATCAAAAAAAAAAAAGCTAATAAGTGGGTTTAGCAAGGCTGCAGATGCAAAATCAAAATAGAAAAATCAGTTATGTTTCTATATGTCAGCAACGAACAATCAGAAATTTAAATTAAAACTCAATAGCAACAAAATTTTGAAATACTTAGAGATAAATCTCACAAAAGATGTGTGACACTTATACATGAAAAATTATAAAGCATCGCTGAGAAAAATTAAGGAATACCTAAGTCAGTGCAAAGATGAACAATGTTCCTGAGTAGGAAGACTCAATATTGTTAAGAGGTCAATTTTCCCCAAAATGTTCTAAAGAGTCAACACATTCCCAGTCAAAATCTCAGCATGCACTTTTAGAGAAATTGACAAATTAGTTATAAAATTCACATGAAAATTATATAGACCTAAAATACCCAAAACGACTTTGAAAAAAAAGTTAGAAATCTAACACTACCTCGTCTCAAGATTTATTTTACAGCTATAATAAGCAAGACAGTGTGGTACGTATACAAAAATAGGTAAATAGATTAATGGAACAAAACAGAGAGTCCAGAAATCGACCCCGACACAAATGTGGAAAGGCAGTTCTGTAGAGGATTGATAGACTCTTCGACAAACATTGTTGGAAACACTAGATATCCGTTTGCAAGAAAAATTAACTTCTTTCCATATCCCACACCACATACAAAAATTCACTCAAAGTGGATCATAGACCTAAATGTAAAAACTATAAAACTTCTAAAAGAAAACCTCTGTGAACTTAGGTTAGGCAAAGAGTCCTTAGCTACAGCTATAACATGATCCATAAAAGAATGAAGAGATAAATGGACTTCATCAAAGTTAAAACTTTGGCTCTACAAAAGACTCTAAGAACCCCCGACAGGGATAAAATATTTTCAAATCTTATATCTGATAAAGAATTTTAAAGATCTGTAAAGATCTCTCAAAACTCAATAAACAAACAATTCAATTTTTTAAATGGGCAAAAAGACTTGAAAAGATATTTCACCAAAGAAGATACATGGATGGCAAATGAGCACATGAAAATATGCTGAGCATCATTACTCACTGGGGAAATGAAATTAAATCACAGTGAGAGATTACTATATATAAAAAAAAATTCTAGAAAATGGAAATTAATCTATGGTGACAGAAAGTAGATTAGTGATTGCCTTGGGAGGAGGTGCAGGGAAGATCGGGAAGGAGAGATTACAAAGGGGCAAGAGGAAACTTTAGGGAGTAATGGGTATGCTCATTATCTTGATTGTGATGATAGTTTCACAAATGTATACATAGGTCAAAACTCAACTAAAGATACACTCTAAATATGGACATTTATTGTTTGTCAATTGTACCTTAATGAAGCTGTTTTTTAAATCTTTTTAAAAAATAATTGGAATATTGACTAGTCAATATGGCTCCCAGTCACCTCCTTTAGAATTATAGACCATTTGGATTGGTTTCAAGTCCTGCTGCCTCATTGAACACTGTAAGCTATGTAGAACAGAGTAGAAAAGTATCTAAGCTTTGACTCTTCAATCAGACTCCATTCAAATCCAGGCTCTTCACCTCTTTGAATCTCAAGTCTTTCATCTCTAAACTGAGGCTAACAGAAGGTGTCTCTTAGGGTCTTTGTGAGGGTTAAATGTGATAATATCTGTAAAGCACTTAGCCAGCATGTAGCATGTACTCTAAACCTGGCCAGCAATTATTAGGAAACTGAAGCCCAGGAAGATGAAGTGACTTGCTCAAGGTCACACAACGACGTCATAACAAGACCCTTAGAGCCACCTCACCTACCTCCAAGTCCTCTGGGTTTTCCTCCATGAGCTGTGAGCCTTCAACTATATTTCGCAAAGTCAAATACATTACTTAACAACAAAAGTGAAATCAAGAGAACCACAACTAGAATATAGCACCAAGTAAATCTAACTGCAACACCAGAGCGTAATAGCATTGGCATCCAAAATTCTGCACAACCACGATATTGTGCAGCTGACATCGACATCATGTTGGGACTATTTATATGTGATACTTAACACAACACAGCCTTTAGCTGGGATTCATGTGGGTAGAGGTCAAAAAGTGGAGTGGTAAAACTCAGGAACTTCTATATCACTATCATGAATCCACCACCTGAGATCCCAGAACCTTAAAGGGTTTATGCACAATCTTCTAGGGCCCTAGGGACATCTTGAAATAGTGTGGAGAAAGTATATACAAGTATATATAAAGTGTATACAAGAAAGTATAGACAAGAAAGTATACATATACACACACACTCATACATATATCAACACACTTCACCTTTATAGCTTTATAAAATTCTTAAAGAGGTAAGGGATCTTCCTAAAATATTAAAAACAGTTATTATAGAGAGTAAGCCAATTTTAGAGATAGGAATAAGTTAGAAAAAATCATAACCATTAAGAAGTCATATTGAAATATAACTTGAAATGATAAATTTGATCCGTTTCCCTTGATTCAGTATGAAATGAAATCAATAAGCCACACTAACGCAGCCTCTAGGTTTACAAGCAGAGGGAAGACTCCATCAAAGGCAGGGGCCACACAATTGGTCTGACAGTTTGGGATGGCTTGAACAGTAGGCAGCTGGTTAATTGAGTCAAAACAAATTGGTTAGATTTTACTACCCTAAGCCTAATTCAATCTTAGTAAAATCCTTGTTTCTAAAAATAACCTAGAATTGTTCAAAAGAGCTTTCAATGACTCTGGAATACACAGTCTATCTATCTCAAACATTTTTAGGCTGCTTTAAAAAAAAAAAATCTACGAGATCTTTCTAAGTACTTATCTAGTAATGTATAGGGTAAATTCCTCACAGGATGAGAAAAGGAAAACACCCACTAGAAAGGGGTCATGATTAAAGCTTCTTTTCCTCAAAATGGATAGTGAAATCAAAGTTTAAAATGTTTCTACAGAAGGGACTGATGGAAGATTAATAATTAATATATGGCAGCAATACAGAAATTTTGAAATGTGAATTTGATGAACAAAAAGGGGCATAATATGATAAACAGGAGCGACAGGGGGCAGTGGGAGGAGGAGGGTCTTTTGCTCAGAGACAGAATAGAAGGAAACACTGGTTAGACTAGCAGGGGTTCCCTTTTTTTTAAGTGCAGACTTTCATTTGGTCGTGGACAAGGGCTGAAAAGTGAGGAGAGAGTGAGGGGAGGGAAGACTCTTTAACCAAAACAAATCAGGTTCACTTGTAACATTCCCAAGAGTTTTTCCCTAAAAAAAAAGAAAAAGAAGAAAGTTTAACAACACATGACCTTGATATGTGCTTTGCAGCCAGTTCCCTGCACTTTCTATTTTCTTCCCATCCCCTTTGCTCCCATTCTTACTGTTAGACTCTTTCTTTAAAAACCCATTCCAATTTTCCTCTAATATTTGTGTATAATTTTTCCTCCTTTTAACTAAGCTCCTTTTGAAATGTCTCCCTTTGTGTGTCTCCAGGCGGGGGGCAGGGTCTTTGCTCTCCTCTTTGGCCCAGTTTACGGGGGCTTGGGGCTTCACTGGGAGCTCTCAGAAGAATTGTGCAAATTGCACCCGGGCTTCCGTTGGAAGAACCACTCATCCCGAGACCCCGTGCTGTGCCCGAGTGCATCAAGGCCATGTCAACCCCTTGATGCTGCCTCACGCTGTGATCTTCCTTTGCACTGTGTCATATGTCACGATGGGTTTTCCCACAATGCATTCTTTAGTTCAGTGTCAGGGAAAAAGAACAAATAATGTGCTCCTGCGGCAGCCAAACATGCTACCTGCAAGGTTGGGGAGCAGGACACATTTTCTTCCTCTGGAGTGAATTCCCTCCGCTGAAGCTGTCTTTTCCTTCCCAATATTCTCACTCTCCCCCTCCCCTTTCCTACCCAGACTTCTGCTCTTCTGCAAAGTGCTTTCAGCAGGTTGGAGAGTTCATCCAGCAGGAAAATTTGGAATTGCAAACAATTGCTGGGAGTTCATTGATCAATCTGTTTGTGCTAAATGTATTTACACAAGAAATAATGGTATAAGGTGTCCTACATTGTCTGTACAGAGCTTAGTCATAAAACCATGTGAAAATATGCAGAGGGCAGAAGATTCCATAGGAATAAGCCACTAAGAAATCATCTCTCAACACATGAATATGTCTATTTTTAATTGCCGGTTCGTCATCATTTTACCTTTTAAAAAGTGATTACGGAGACCAGTTCCTTTGCTTTTTAAAATAACCAAATGCCATTTTGTTGCCCTTAATCTGCCTTTCTAAGAAAGGGAAGAAGCCTCCTCCCTGATGATTGCATTTACTAACTGACCACATACAATCTCTTTCACACATGCCACATGCTGAAGCCAGGACGGTATTTGGAGGCGTTCATGCAAACTACTTATACCCACCTGCCTAGTAGACAGAAGGAAGTGGACAAGATGTGAATCCTTAGAGCATCTGAAAGGATCAATGAAAAAGAAATCCGACTTCCTCCTTATCTCCAGAGTGTCCATGGCTTACTATAAAGTGTAAAAAAAATCAGATCAGATCAGATCAGAGTCACACAGTAAGAGGGGGGCTCCTCTGCACCCCGCTAGGTGGCATCACCACCACCAGGAAATTTGTTAGCAATGCAGGAGCTCAGGCCACTCCCCAGAACTACCAGTTCAGAATCTGCATTTTAGCAAGATCTCCAGATGGTCAGTTTACACATTAAAGTTTGAGAAGCCCTGCACGGCAGTATGGTGCTGTGCGAGTTTCTGAAAAGATTTAACCTGAGCCAACTGCTTCTAGAACTTCTGCTCTGAGAGGACACACTGCCACCTTGTCTGGTGTAGATACAAAGCACCCTTCTAAATTACAAACGGTATTCTCCGTATCAACAGAGGAAGAGAAAGCTAAATAGAAACACTAGGTGCAAACGTCTCTTTTCTATTTATAAAATGCATACGAAGTATATATAATTCTGTATATATTAATGTGCATGAAAATGGCTTAGCAACAAAATAGAGACAGATTCTGGATTGCTAATAAGACTAAATGGAGGATGAAGAACGCTGATAAAGGTTAAACCAAGACAATTCAAATGTGCAGGTTGTGCTGACTGCATAATTCTGGAGAAATTTGCAATATGTTATTCTACATTGAATCATTTAGACACTTACACTGTACATACATTGAAAGTTGTTCTTTTTTCCTCTGAAATGAACTGCTGAATATGTGTGAGCCCAGCTCTAAAAAGCTTGCTTGCTCTGTCCTCTCTTTCTCTCTCATCACTCTTGTTGTCAACCATGAATGGTTGATGCTATCCCACGCCTCCTCATTCCACTGAAAGTACTCTTTAAACTCCTTGGTAGAATGTACCCCCCTACAGCTCTGTTTCACCCCTGCCCTTATAAATACACTCTAATTGGTAACAAGGTGAATTCTTGGGTAATATTTATTGTAAGGTTCACGCTTACTTATTGATACTTCTGTTTTATCATACCTTTCTAAACAGGAAAATCTCATTTTACTAATGAAAAAATCGAATTCAAAGAGTTCTTTAGAAGTGTTACATATAAACAATCCTGAAAGCCTGTTCCCTACCATAGCAAGCCAGGCCTTGCTTTGCTACTCTTGAAATACCACTCATGACAAGCATTGGGTGAAACGTACTGATTAGATTTTTTTATCACTTCACCTTGCTCATTTCCTTTTTCTCTCTCTTATTATGAAATGTCCATTTTTTGATATCTTTAATTAATAGACTTTATTTGGGGGGCAGTTTCAAGTTACAGAAAAATTGAGCAGAAAGTACAGACTTCTTATATATCCCCTTAAACTCCTCCCACTTAGCTTCCCTTATTATTAACATCTTGCCTTAGTGTGGTACAATGGTTCTAATAGTGATACATAATTATTAACTAAATTTCATAATTTACATTAGAGTTTCTCTTTGTGTTGTACAGTCTATGGGTCCAAATACCCATTTTTCATTGCACTACTGCTATAATCATTTTTGGATTTCCTTTGTACCCAATTAAGAGATCTCTAAAGAAAAGGACCTTGCCCCATTTGATCACTACATTACCAGAACTAAGTAGCAGCTTATTGTTTATTCTGGTTTTGTGCTCTTCGCGACTCTACATACCAGCTTTTTCTCATAGAGTTTTCCATTCACTAATATTTATTGAGCAGCTATTGCCTTCAAAAGACCATGGTGGTACCCAGAGATTTACCTGACATGGACACCCTTTGTGTAACCAATGGTCAATTAGGAGAAATAAGGCATGTATATAAACAACAAGACAAGGATTGAAGAGAGCTCAAGGGGAAAGTCATGGTAAGTTGAGTGGGTGGAGAAGGATGGGCTCTTTGTGGGGAAGGCAATATTTGAGAGCCTGGAAGGACCAATAGCATTGGAAGATGTGACGATCAAGTATAAGAACTGGCTGAGAGAACAGCTCTAGTGAAAACACTGAAGATAGAGAAACATGGGTCTTGTAAGAAACCTAGAAGGAGTTCAGACTGATGGACCATTTGATGAGTGAAGGGCAGGAGTGGAAAATAAAGCTCAGTAGGTTATCCATTTCTATGGCGAATCCTCTTGGAGTCTTTAGAGAGGTGCTTCTCAAAGTGAGGTAACAAGACACCCCAGGGTTGCTTCGTGGAGCCAAGTTTCTCATAGCATGGTACTTGGGTTATCTAAACAGAATCAGTCTCCTGGGGTGCATATTTTCAGGTCCTACCTTACACTCACCTAATCAGGATCTGGGGGATGAGGAGTGAATATAGAGACCAGAAATTCACATTTTTAACAAGCATTCCAAGTGATCCTTGTGTACACGAAAGTATGAGAATTGCTGATAATTACCTCAAGACAATTGGGAAGTGGACAAGAGCAAAATATTATAATCATTTTTGATTGAATACAAAATCCATACAAGTTTTTAAAAAAGAAATGCAAGGCTTCAAAATTTTATTTGCAAGGTAGATATACACTCACTCTCCTTTCTCTTTAGGAATCTTTGGATGGAAATGTACAAGAAGAGCTGTACCAAAAGCAGACAAAATGTTCAAATATGCTGCTAGTATGTTGAAATGTGTTACAGATTCTTTGGCACAAACTCTGCTGTGTGTATCTGTATAAACATCGTCTTTATCTGCAATGATCAGCTTTGGCCTCCTCCACACCTCCCCTGGTTTGATGGCAGACCATAATAATGTCACTTGGCTATTCTTGAAAAACAGCTACTAAATGTTGATGGTACTTACTGCAGCAATATTTACGTGAGAATCCTGAAATACTTGGGAAAATATTTGGAGGGTGCAAAGGCTGGCATAACCATAAATCCTGAGTAATGCTGCAATTGGGCAGGGACATAAAGTTCAATGGCCTCTGATTTTCTGGACATTTGGGTTCACTGTTTTGTACATTTATGTAACCCTTCTTAGTCTAACTGGACGTGGAGCTCTTCCCAGCTGGTTGACTTTCAGATTGAAGAATTGAAGAATGTCATTATTTCCCAAGTTTCGTTTGCTTCTTGGCTAATCTTTATATACGATGAAGAAATCAATTCAATGGCCAGTCCGCAATCGGAATAACCGAACTATGACTCTGGGCCATTTATCTCAGGTTCTGGAAGGTTAAGCTTTAGACTTTTATGTCCAAACTGAAGTGGAAACAGAAGAAAAATCAGGGTCTTCAAAACCATGTCCATCGCAGAATGTGCTTGAACATAATGGCTACTGATAACAAAACTAGAAAACCCTCCCTTTGAAAGAAGTGTACTAAATAATGTAAACACAAAGACATACACAATTTATTATCAGAAAAACAGAGGAGTTGTATAGTCAAAAACAGTCAGCCCCTGACTTACAAACACCAAGTTACCCATCACCCACAAGGGCTAATGCCTATTACCCAACCCCAGTTCTCTCTCCCACCAGCACCCCGAATATGTGGGTGCTAGGCATGTTACAGGAGCTTGTGGATGACTTTGTTCCTTTTGAATATCTTTGAATAGCTCACTGTGTTTTGAGAGGTCTTGTACACGGTGTGGCCAAACTGTATAGGCATTAAGTCAAACTAGATCTACAAGCTATTTCAGTAATTTTGTAGGCCACTCATCTCAGCTTGAGGGATTGGCTTTATGATACTTTCCATCCCATCATGATAATGTTTATTATACCCTTTCTACTTTAGAAATTATCCTCCTAAGTGGAGAGGCAAAGCAGATGTTGTGAAAAAGGATTTTGCCTTTGTTTATTCTTCCTTCAAATATTTGTAAAAAGGAAAACAATTATTTTTCAAGGATGCCGCGTTGCTGTTTTTGTGTTTTCCACAAGTCACTGCTCTAATTATAAGACCGTGTCACTGTGACATTGGTAACCTGTCTCTCTCTCTCCATCCTCTGTGCACATCCGGAGCTTGTTTGAGAGGTCCTAAGCAGCTACTGCCATCTCGTTAGCTGTAATGCCTTCATCCTTTATTCAATCGAAGTAATTTTTTAGTTCGATTTTCCTTGTCAGGTTTTCCTTAACAGAATCTCTCATCTTACTTAAGTTGCTGCCCTTTTACAGTCTTGGGTCAGAGAACCATACCTACATTTTCTCTGAGCTTTAAGAAATTTACTTTCATAAAGTCTAAATTTTATCTCACCATGGCCAGTTTCCTAGCCTTTTGTCATGTTAAAATGCTAAGATGAGCAGTAATTTTTTCCACAATTCCATTAATTTTCACATTTTTGACTATTCTTCCTTATTAATCCAAATAACAGGGCAAAATAGCTACTTCTAAGCCCACCTGCTTTACCCTCCCCAAACCTCCCCCATACACACACACACACACACACACACACACACACACACACACACACACAAACATTTCTCTGTGTTCTACGATATCCCTAAAATACCCCAAAACAAAGTGTCTCGAACGAGGCCGAATATGGGCAGTCATAGTCATGAAAAGAAAGGGCCATCCCAGATTCTCAGTTGCTGTAACCTCACAAATAGAATCCAGTTTTTGCAAGCCCACTAAAGAATGCTATGCTTTGCTCGAGTGATACTTCCAGCAGAGGGCCAAATATTTGAAGGTCCTCATGTCTGCTGTACCATTACCATTTACTCTGCCACTGTAACCTGCATTGTAATACCTTAGTCCAAAACCTCCATCTGTTTAGGCAGCCTTCAGTTTAATCAGGATAATACACACTTTTTCCTTAGCAAAATAATATATACACATACACGCATATTATATTTACATAAATATACATATATACATATATATGATTACATGATACATACATGACATATATGATTTTTGAAAATGTAACTTTTTACACGTTCAGAATGATTTCTCTGTTTAGTGTAAGCAGTTGTCGATGACAGAGAGTACCCAGGAGCTCTTTTTAACTTCTTTGCCTCTTTCCCTGGTCAATCCAAATTTAACACTTATGTTTAATAGTAATTCAGGGCGAGAGAAAGAAAACGCCTCTCCACCCACCCTTGAGTGTAGAGCAGTAAAAGATAAAAAGTCATGAGAGTATTCTGGTCTTGAGAGAATCAGAATGCCTATTTATTTCTCTTTTGTGAAAGTGCACTTGAAAAGTAAAACGTGAAACCCTACCCCAGTGTGAGATTAAAAGCAGAGGGAGGTTTTCCTCATAACTACAAATGATCTACACGGAGAGAGCAAGTAATGATGAGTTTTGGAAAATGATAAGATTGTAGCAATCCAGAGCACCGCAAGAAATTGGCAAATTGTAAAACAACCAGAAGGAGCTCAGTGAAGCTCTAATTTTGCCGGCTCTCCGGCCTCAGCAAAAGGAGGAGATGCAAGCTGTGGAAATGCCTTGCCTCTTTCCAGGGGCAAGCAGACCATCTATATCATGACATACAGGAGGTTAGCTGTGTGGTCTTGCTCAGAGAAAGTTAAAGGATAATGGCCACTGGGCACAGGGCAGTTGAGCTGTCAACTCATTACGGTCATTGCTTGAGGGACACAGACTCCTGTTGGCTTTATTGAATATGGTAACTCCCAGCATGTTATGAATATTAAGAGGGTCTACAGAAGTGACCTCCACCGCTGACTGCGTGGCTCCATGTGGTACAAGGTTACAACTTCCAAGGATCAGGCAAATTGGTGCCAATTTAAAGAACGGGAGCTTCGTAGTCAGGGAAGACTCGGGAGGCATCTGGAAGCTACTGGTCATCTATTGGTAGCTAACTCCTTGACATCTACAGACCAGAATTCTGTCTCTGTTTAAAATTCCTTATTTTTTTAAATGAAACTAAGTGCAAATAAAACCCTAATAATGAAACTCAGAAGTACCCAAATGTTATGTATATATTTTATAGATCTATTGAGACCCACTCCCCAAAATTTTTGGAAGATATTTGGGATTTCTTGGTCATAGTCATGAAAGAAATGGACCATTAGAGATTCTAAAAAACCATGACCTCCTTGTTCAAATCAGACTATCCTTTTACCAGTCAGTGAGGCGGTCTACCCTTCACTACACTGCTACAAATGCAGTGTACCAGCCCCAAAGACGCACTTCCCGCTCTTCCAGACTGTAACTTCCTGACATCTGATTTTGTCTCTGGACTGTGTTCTCATAGCCCCTTTACCTCTCCTTCACACCCCAGGCCCTATAGCCAGCCTGGGCTCTAGGTTCCTAAGGCCGCTCCAGCCTCTTGCCTTAAGCCTCCACACTTGACATTGACAAAGCAATACAACACCTCTAGAAAAGTGAATAACTACTGTTACCCCCTTATTTACTATAATCTAATAGCTAGTTTTATAAAGTCTTCATTGTTAGTTATTTTCCAGATGTCAATGTTGCTTGCTATTTCCTTTATTCTTTTGTTCTTAAAGATGTAAGCAATTAACTCAACACCTTAAATATGGTAAAATGTGAAATGAGCTTTATACTCAACTTTATGTCTTATAATTTGGTCATTTTCTCTTGATAGTACAGTATTTTTTTTCCTTATTATTATTATTATTTTTTTTGGCTGTGTCAGGTCTTAGTTGCGGCACATGGGATCTTCATTGAGGCCCACGGGGTCTTTCATTACAGCTCTCGGTCTCTTCGTTGCGGCACTCAGGCTTCTCTCTAGTTGTGGCATGCAGGGTTATTTTTTTTTCTCTTCTCTCTAGTTATGGTGCCAGGGCTCCAGGGCGTGTGGGCTCTGTAGTTTGCGGCACGTGGACTCTCTCGTTGAGGTGGTGCTCGGGCTCAGTAGTTGTGGCATGCAGGCTTAGGTGCCCCGCAGCTAGTGGGTTCTTGGTTCCCCGACCAGGGATCGAACCTGCATCCCCTGCATTGGAAGGCAGATTCTTTACCACTGGACCACCAGGGAAGTCCTTTTTATTTAATTTTTTTATTATGGTATAATTGATTTACAATATTAAATTAGTTTCAGGTGTACAACAGTAATTCAAAAATTTTGTAGATTAAATTCCATTTAAACTTATTATAAAATATTGATCATCTTCCCTGTGCTGTACAATATATCCTCATAGTTTTTTTTTAACATCTTTTTTTTTTAAACATCTTTATTGGAGTATAATTGCTTTACAATGGTGTGTTAGTTTCTGCTGTATAACAAAGTGAATCAGCTATACATATACATATATCCCCATATCTCCTCCCTCTTGCGTCTCCCTCCCACCCTCCCTATCCCAACCCTCTAGGTGGTCACAAAGCACCGAGGTGATCTCCCTATGCTATGTGGCTGCTTCCCACTAGCCATCTATTTTACATTTGGTACTGTATCTATGTCAAGGCCACTCTCTCACTTCGTCCCCGCTTACTCTTCCCCCTCCCCGTGTCCTTAAGTCCATTCTCTATGTCTGTGTCTTTATTCCTGTCCTGCCCCTAGGTTCTTCAGAACGATTTTTTTTTTTTTTTTTTAGATTCCATATATATGTGTTAGCATATGGTATTTGTTTTTCTCTTTCTGACTTACTTCACTCTGTATGACAGACCCTAGGTCCATCCACCTCACTACAAATAACTCAATTTCGTTTCTTTTTATGGCTGAGTAATATTCCATTGTATATATGTGCCACTTCTTCTTTATCCATTCGTCTGTCGATGGACACTTAGGTAGCTTCCATGTCCTGGCTATTGTAAATAGAGCTGCAATGAATACTGCGGTGCATGACACTTTTTGAATTATGGTTTCTCAGGGTATATGCCCAGTAGTGGGATTGCTGGGTCATATGGTAGTTCTATTTTTAGTTTTTTAAGGAACCTCCATACTGGCTATATCAATTTACATTCCCACCAGCAGTGCAAGAGGGTTCCCTTTTCTCCACACCCTCTCCAGCATTTATTGCTTGTAGATTTTTTGATGATGGCCATTCTGACTGATATGAGGTGATACCTCATTGTAATTTTGATTTGCATTTCTCTAATGAGAAATGCATTTCTCTAATGCATTTAGAAATGCATTTCTCTAATGCATTTCTCTAATTATTCTAATTTCATTCTTTTACAGGTACCTGTCCAGTTTTCCCAGCACTACATATTGAAGAGGCTGTCTTTTCTCATATATTCTTGCCTCCTTTATCAAAGATAAGGTGACCATATGTGCATGGTTTTATCTCTGGGCTTTCTATCCTGTTCCCTTGATCTATATTTCTGTTTATGTGCCAGTACCATACTGTCTTGATTACTGTAGCTTTGTAGTATAGTCTGAAGTCCGGGAGCCTGATTCCTCCAGCTCCGGTTTTCTTTCTCAAGATTGCTTTGACTATTTAGGGTCTTTTGTGTTTCCATACAAATTGTGAAAATTTTTGTTCTAGTTCTGTGAAAAATGCCATTGGTAGTTTGATAGGGATTGCGTTGAATCTGTAGATTGCTTTGGGTAATGTAGTCATTTTCACAATGTTGATTCTTCCAATCCAAGGACATGGTATATCGCTCCATCTGTTTGTATCATCTTTAATTTCTTTCATCAGTGTCTTATAGTTTTCTGCATACAGGTCTTTTGTTTCCTTAGGTAGGTTTATTCCTAGGTATTTTATTCTTTTTGTTGCAGTGGTAAATGGGAGTGCTTCCTTAATTTCTCCTTCAGATTTTTCATCATTAGTGTATAGGGATGCAAGAGATTTCTGTGCATTAATTTTGTATCCTGCTACTTTACCAAATTCATTGTTTAGCTTTAGTAGCTTTCTGGTAGCATCTTTAGGATTCTCTATGTATAGTATCATGTCATCTGCAAACAGTGACAGCTTTACTTCTTCTTTTCCGATTTGGATTCCTCTATTTCTTTTTCTTCTCTGATTGCTGTGGCTAAAACGTCCAAAACTATGTTGAATAATAGTGGTGAGAGTGGACAACCTTGTCTTGTTCCTGATCTTAGAGGAAATGGTTTAAGTTTTCACCATTGAGAATGATGTTGGCTGAGGGTTTGTCATATATGGCCTTTATTATGTTGAGGTAAGTTGCCTCTATGCCTACTTTCTGGAGGGTTTATATCATAACTGGGTGTTGAATTTTGTCAAAAGCTTTTTCTGCATCTATTGAGATGACGATATGGTTTTTCTCCTTCAATTTGATAATATGGTTTATCACATTGATTGATTTGCATATATTGAAGAAGCCTTGCATTCCTGGGATAAACCCCACTTAATCACGGTGTATAATCATTTTAATGAGCTGTTGGATTCTGTTGGCTAGTATTTTGTTGAGGATTTTTGCATCTATGTTCATCAGTGATATTGGCCTGTGGTTTTCTTTCTTTGTGACCTCTTTGTCTGGTTTTGGTATCAGGGTGATGGTGGCCTCATAGAATGAGTTTGGGAGTGTTCCTCCCTCTGCTATATTTTGGAAGAGTTTGAGAAGGATAGGTGTTAGCTCTCCTCTAAATGTTTGATAGAATTCGCCTGTGAAGCCATCTGATCCTGGGCTTTTGTTTGTTGGAAGATTTTTAATCACAGTTTCAATTTCAGTGCTGTGATTGGTCTGCTTATATTCTCTATTTCTTCCTGGTTCAGTCTCAGAAGGTTGTGCTTTTCTAAGAATTTGTCCATTTCTTCCAGGTTGTCTATTTTTTTGGCATATATTGCTTGTAGTAATCTCTCATGATCGTTTGTATTTCTGCAGTGGCAGTTGTTACTTCTACTTTTTCATTTCTAATTCTATTGATTTGAGTCTTCTCCCTTTTTTTCTTGATAAGTCTGGCTAATGGTTTATCAATTTTGTTTATTTCTCAAAGAACCAGCATTTAGTTTTATTGATCTTTGCTATTGTTTCCTTCATTTCTTTTTCATTTATTTCTGATCTGATCTTTATGATTTCTTTTCTTCTGCTAACTCTGGGGTGTTTTTGTTCTTTCTCTAATTGCTTTAGGTGTAAGGTTAGGTTGTTTATTTGAGATGTTTCTTGTTTCTTGAGGTAAGATTGTATTGCTATAAACTTCCCTCTTAGAACTGCTTTTGCTGCATCCTATAGGTTTTGCATCATCATGTTTTCATTGTCATTTTTTTCTAGGTATTTTATGATTTCCTCTTTGATTTCTTCAGTGATCTCTTGGTTATTTAGTAGTGCATTGTTTAGCCTCCATGTGTTTGTATTTTTTACAGATTTTTTCGTGTAATTGATATCTAGTCTCATAGCCCTGTGGTCGGAAAAGATACTTGGTACGATTTCAATTTTCTTAATTTTACCAAGGCTTGATTTGTGACCCAAGATATGATCTATCGTAGAGAATGTTCCATGAGCACTTGAGAAGAAAGTGTATTCTGTTGTTTTTGAATGGAATGTCTTATAAATATCAATTAACTCCCTCTTATTTAATGTGTTACTTAAAGCTTGTGTTTCCTTATTTATTTTCATTTTGGATGATCTGTCCATTGGTGAAAGTGAGGTGTTAAAGTCCATTACTCTGATTGTGTTACTGTCGATTTCCCCTTTTATGGCTGTTAGCATTTGCCTTATGTATTGAGGTGCTCCTATGTTGGGTGCATAAATATTTACAATTGTTATATCTTCTTCTTGGATTGATCCCTTGATCATTTTGTAGGGTCCTTCTTTGTCTCTTGTAATAGTCTTTATTTTACAGCCTATTTTGTCTGATATGAGAATTGCTACTCCAGCTTTCTTTTGATTTCCATTTGCATGGACTATCTTTTTCCATCCCCTCACTTTCAGTCTGTATGTGTCCCTAGGTCTGAAGTGGGTCTCTTGTAGACAGCATACATATGGGTCTTGTTTTTGTATCCATTCAGCCAGTCTATGTCTTTTGGTTGGAGCATTTAATCCATATCCTTGTAGTTTATTTATTTTATATATGGTAGTTTACACCTCACAATCCCCAACCCCTGTCTGGCCCCTCCCTTCTTCCCTCTCTCTAAAGGTCTCTAACCTCTTCAGTTCACTCCACTTTCATTGATTCATTAAATCAAAAAATATTTATCCCTTCCATTTCCTCAATTTTTCTTACATTATAAAATATCTTGGGCTTCCCTGGTGGCACAGTGGTTGAGAATCTGCTTGCCAATGCAGGGGACACGGGTTCGAGCCCTGGTCTGGGAAGATCCCACATGCTGCGGAGCAACTAGGCCCGTGAGCCACAATTACTGAGCCTGCGCGTCTGGAGCCTGTGCTCCGCAACAAGGAAGGCCGCGATAGCGAGAGGCCCGCGCACCGCGATGAAGAGTGGTCCCCGCTTGCCGCAACTAGAGAAAGCCCTCGCACAGAAAGGAAGACCCAACACAGCCAAAAATAAATAATAAATAAATAATAAATAAATTTAAAATATATATATATATATCTTGTCCAAGAGAGCTTTGCTGTGATTGGTGAGTCATAGCTAATGCTTTCTGTTCTTCCAATTATTTCAATGTAAACATTTCCAAACTGCTTTTATTTCCATTGATTTGCACACATATTTACCCTTTCTCAGCCTAAATAATGGATTTTTCCTTTTCTCTGTGCCTATGTTTAAATATTTCCTTTATTTGTTATATGTACCTTTCCTTTGCAAAATAATTATAGTGTGTAATTGCAGTTTAATCATGGCATCCATTCTGTTCGATGATCCCTTTACTAAGTGAAATGACATGTCGAGTTAACACCCTTATCAAGTGCTAAATTTCAAAGAATAATCTGTGAGGTCTTGCTGAGTTTTTCTCAGCACTTGTCTTTTCCAGAACGAAGCATTCTTCCAGACTGAATGGGTTATGAAAATCTGATAGCGATTCAGTCTGATAGAAGAAATGAAAATTCTATATTTTTAGTTGTGTTGCAGCCAAGGAAGAACTATGAAAAGGAATCTATCTTCAAAATGTAGAAATTGACTGACTTTTTAAATATGCATTAAATGGTTCACCTTTTAAGATTCAACTTTTTAAGACGTATTTGAGTTGAATTTCTGAAATACCGACAACTCTTGCTCTTACAATGATTGTGGTTTTCTTTTCAAATATTTTGCTCTGAAGAAATTTCACTGGAAATAAAATTAATATATAATCCCTGCTTTACCTTTGATTTTTGTTTTATCACTTTAAATGCCCTTTAAAAAATAGAGTGTAAACCTATCAATAAATAGAATAATATCTTTATTAGTAATATTATCTTTAAGTTCCTATGTGCTGGGTACTCTGTTAAAGTCTTCACGTGGATCATCTTCTTTAATCCATAGACAAAATGATGGTGCTCCTATTATTATCCTCCTTTTACAGATGAGCTAACAGATTTTTAAAAGGTTAAGTGACTACCCAAAGTCACACAAGTACTGTGATTATAGCATCAATAATAAGTGACCTTATTCGAACCCACATGCTGATGAAGTCTGCGAACTTTTGGGTTATATAAGTTTAATAGCATTTCCCAAGGTCATCGTGAGAAAATCAGCATCTATTACCTTAAAATCATGAAGTGAAGGGAACCTCTCACTGTACACACACTTCAGCATCCACCACTGTGGGTACCACGTGCCTGGAAGAACTTTTGTGGGATCACAACAGGTACGTGAGAACTTTAAATCACTCTTGATTTCTATCCACAGTGTATTGACACCACCTGGGTGCTGTACTATCATTTGTTATTAAAACCAAAGAATTTTCTAACAATTAGATTACGAGTAAGAAAGACCTACCATCATTTTGCAAGCTTCAACCAACACCCTTTTGATTTGCCATGTCACAAATGAGCCACAGAACTGTCATATATATGTGTGTGTATATATATGTATATATAATATAGGTCATATTATGTAAAATATTATACAATATGTAACATTACATATATAAAGGAGAGAACAATTTATTAGTCTGCATATCTTTAAAGAACATGAGCTATTTATGTGCTTTTATCATGAGATATGTGTTTGTGTGCCTTTTAGTATAAACTCTTTCATTCAACATGATCTAAATGTGAAATATTTTTGAACAATCTTATATTTTGTTTAGGAAGTCACCATACATGTCACAGAAATTATCTCTGCTCAAGGAATTCAAAAGCAATAAATATCAAGCCTCAACAAGATGCTGTTTAAGGATTTTGCATTGTCTCAGGCTTATGAAACAGACGAAGAGCATCATTTCCTCAATGAACCACAATTGTATCAATTAATGGAAATTTCCAGATAGAAGATGCTGATAATAGACATTTTATTATCGATACATATACACACGAACACACACACATAATATATACACAGCACAGCAAATAAAATGAAGGGGGTAGTTTAAGCTCCATTTCTTCAGCAAACTCTCAGTAAAATAATTCACATTATTTGTAGCCTGGTTGCACATAAAACTTTCAACAACTGAATAAATATCTGAGTTCTGCCCTTTGTTTCAATTTACTTGCTTACCTGTGAGCCCCTTTCCACTGTCCCTGGATAGACCACCAGGAGTCCTGTTCCTAGAGGCGTTAATAGGCGTTGAGTGCATTGAGTGCTTAATTTCCTGCATGATGCATATAAAAGCACCCTTATGTGTCAGGCTCCAAAGGCATAATACAAAAGGAATAAACACTGGTTTTTATGGAATCTTTCATATACAAATTATCCCAAAGAGCTTTATGAACAATGAATGTGACACTGGCAGTGCAGGGAGGGATGTAAACAAATGTAGCAGCCATTGAGCGCTCAGCAATAAGTCACACAGAGGCCTCCTTGAACTGTCAAAAAGTATACATCTTCCCCAGTGTTCCTTCCTAAAAGAGTGTCCGCACGTGAAGCTTGCTGTCAATCACAGAACTCCACCCACACAATCTGAAGGAAGTGAAAATTCCTTATTTGAAGGATTGATACAATAACCTGCACAGGAAATGGATTTGGCAAAGTTAACTCAATTTACTTGGTACCAGGTTACTAGACCCATTGATTGCTGCTGTGTAGGGTTTAAATATGACTCATCACACCAACCCCATCCCTATTTTCCCCAACCCCTCCCCATGCATAAACACCCTAAATATCAGTTTTGAACAACCAAAGAGTGAGTATTTTAATACTTAGCTCCACTCAGCGTTTTCCCTGCCCTCATTTTCTTGTTATTCATTTCATTTTCTGAGTTGTGTACATGTCTTCCTCACCAAATTCATAGTAAGAGATCCAGTGTTGGTTTTTTTCTAGCCACCACTCCCCTCAACTGACAGCATCTACTCAAGTTCTACTGAGCTAGTAGCACCTCAATAAGAGGTTCTCAATATAAGCTGACTAATAAATACAGTAAAGTTATTCCAGGCATAGACATCAAAAGGAACAAAGTGAAATTTTCTATCTTTACTTTTGCAGAGCCTGTATCTGGACCACTACAAGAATGAATTGTCTTTTTTTTTTAACGTTAATGGGAAAAGTGAGCCTTTCCAACAACCCACTTAGTCAGTAACATCCAGATACCTCTCGTCAAAACCTCTGTGAATTCCTCTGGGTCCAGCAAGCTGGTTCTGATGGAACAGAGCCAAAAGCAGAACTTCCACTTTCAATCATTGGTGGTTGCCCTGGGAAGCTCCTCCAAAGCACTCATTCCTCAGTAGCAACAGCTGCACATTGTCCTCTTGGAACCAGGCACCGATACTGGCAGTACTGGTGATGTCACAATCTGCCTGAAGGCTGCCAGAAAGGAAAGCAGAAGGACAAACTCTCTTCTCCCCTTGGGTTTTGCAGAAATGGTACTTGTGAGCTGGGGTCCTACGTCACCTCACACCAGGACTGACACACATGCAGCACTTTTAAAGTCAGGAATCAGCAGGGACACAGAGCAGCTGGATAAAATGAATTCCCCACCTCCACCCTCCCTCCCCTCTGCACCTTGTTCTTCTCTGTAGGGGACAGCCTCTGAACGATCAGCTTTCTTGGGACTACAGTGAGCCTGTAAGTCCAAGAGTCTCTTTCCTTCAGTTTCCAGTGAGTTTCTTTGGGGTACTGGACACAGCTTATTCAGCCCATCTGTCCCATAACCCTAGCTCTGAGCTCCAGAAGCTCAGACCACAGTTCATTTCACCTCTTAACCATCCCATGACCCTCCTCTCCCCTTCCCCAGGCCAGTTCCTCCTTTCTTTTATCTGTGTTCAGGCCTCAGAGACCCATGGCAATCAGGAAACTCACACGTGTGCCAAAAATCTTACCACATTCGTTTGATTAAAGGGAATATACTTTGTCTTCTAAAAGAACCTTACAGCAGAGGGAACGCTTCAGATGCTAAAACACAGTAGAGTATAGTCTCCGGACCTACACTGCCGAGGTTCAAAAGTCCAAACTACCTCCGGTGTGTGACCTTGAGCAAGTTAATTCACTGTGCCTCATCTCTTAAGTAGGGATAATAAGAGTACCTACTTCATATGTTTCTCTTTGGGTTAACTGAGTTAACATACGTAAAATGTTTTTGGCCATAGAATTGCTATTTATAGGTCGGTTGCTTCCGTTATTAGCGACACTGAATTAGACAGTGCTAGCAGCTGTAACAGGCAAACACTGACATCTTAGTGGTTTAATAAATTAAAAATTCATTTCTTGCCCTCACAAAGTTCAACTGGGTGTTCTGATCAGTGGGAAGGATTTCTTCTTTGTGGTAATTCAACACACAGGTACCTTCCATCTTGTGACTCTGCCATCCCCTGGTCCTCAGTTGGACCTCAGCTCCAGATTAAGGAAGAGAGAGAGCAGGGAGCAAGGAGGATGTGAGGGCAGTGTTTAAGGGCCTGGCTTGGAAGGGGAGCACCCCACTCCCTTGCACATCCCTTTGACCAGCACTCAAGTCACGTGACCACACCTAATGAAGGGGAGCTTAAATCTAGTTGTGTGCCCAGGAGATAGAAGTCTTCAGTCATCATATATTAGTTTAGTCTCTCCCACAATCGCCTCATGACCCTCAAGGGAAAATGTTTCTGAGCAACCCTCAGGGCTAATTTAAGGCTGAAGCAATTTAGACACTAATTAACTCACTTTGGGTTATCAACCGTTGATGTTATCTCTTATCAACCCTAAGCTCCCTTCCCTCTCCTTTCCTTATCCTCATCAGCATGGAGCAATGGGGTCTTCTAGCTGGATGATTTCTGGGTTGGAAAGGAGGTAGGGAAGCCTTAGATTTCCAGGCTGACTGTTTCTGCCATAGGGAATTGAACAAAAAGGGAGTCACTAAACCAAGTCTGGCCTGGCCCTCTGAGGCTGAGCTGCATTTGCGCACAGTCCTGGGAAATGCCCCCAGGACTCGACATAATTCCTCCACCTCCCAAATCCCAGCCCCACCCCTCACTGAGTACTCCTGCCCGCATCTTCTCTTCAGCGATCTGTTGGGCTGTCAAGTGGGATTTAAGTTGCCTCCATTCTGCCAGGCCAGCAGTAGAACCATCTCCATGGTCAAGGACCTCCCCGACCCTGTCTCTTTCTGGGTCTGGATCTCCCAATTACCTGTGGACCCCTTCCTATCTAGAGATAGACACCATTGTATAAAAGAGTTCTGCACCAAATCCTGCCTCTTCCTGAAGGTTACTGGTTTTATGCTCAAAAATCAAGGGATTCAATTTTCATAGTTCTACTGCCTAAAGTCCGTCATAATTTCTGCAGATCCCAACCCTGGCCTTGGTCCGATGCCTGATTTTGATGAGATTTTTCTGCTGCCAAGAATCTTCTTAAAGCCTTAGGGACCCAAAAGGCTTGGTGCCCATATTATCTAGATCATTGGCACAGTTCACCACTCTTGCAACTGCTTCCCTCCGGCAACATAATGTAGTGGTTAAGAGTACAATTCCAGAGGCAGCTGCGCAGGGTCTGTCACTTAATATGACAGGTCTATGTGACCTTTGGCCAATTGCTTAGTCTTCACTTGCCTCAGTTTCCTCTCAGATATCATGGGAATAACAATTATATCTAACTCACGTGTTGTGTAAGCATTAAATGAATTAATACAATTGGAGTGCATAGAACAGGGTTTAGCACACAGTAAATATTTGCCATCATAATTCCAAGGTAGGGTACAGTATTGTCTACTGTGTAATAGATGTCATTGCCCTAAAACAAGCCTCTGAGCTATAAATGGATATACAGAGGATACACACCCCCTCGGTCCTCAGAGAGGCTGGGCTAGACCTTCAGGCATCCCCTGCTAGAGCAGCCTCAATACTTCACCAAAAATTTTTGTACAAATATTGTCATTATTCTATGTGCTGTGACGTGACAAAGCAGGAAAGCACTCCCTCAAAGGTTCTTAGAGGAAGTATGATCCAAAAAAAGGAGCTCTTACTCTACTGAAGTTGAAACAGAGCAAGCAAGGATATACTCACACAATTTTCCACCACATTAAGGCCATTAACTTCTGACCCAGGTTGCTGAGAAATCTTTCACAGGGCAGAGGATCACACCAGAAGAGAGAAGATAGAGGATGCCAGAATTTCTTAAGCACTGACCTGAAACTTCCTAGCAGGGGTTCCAGAACTGGGACCCACGGACAGTGTCTGACAAAAAGGGAGACTCACTGGGGCCACGTGTTTCCATCCCCAGGGAAATATGCATCCCCCACCCCAAGCCTGGCTGCGACTCTCATGGGAACACTCTATTCTCACCCTACTGCGATTGGACCAGCCCGACTCTCCCAGACTTCGAAACTGTGCGCTAGCCATCACCTCCCTGCTCCCATTCAAAGTCGTGTCCTCCACATCCCCCGGTCCTGACTGGTTCCCAAAGTCATTCATGGAGGGGACAAATTCAGGCAGTGGCTCCCTAGCTACCCAGATGTCAAACACTACCAAAAAGAAAAGTATATACACAAATTGTGTCCACAGTTGTGGGCTTGAAGACAGCCATGTTAAGATTGGTCTTATATAACAGAAGAAAGAATTGTACCAGATATTCAAGATTCACTCCAGCACTGGTTCAAAGTCAAGCTCTGAGTTGTTTCAGGTCCCCTTAAATTAGCCCCTCATCCGGTCCTCCCACAACAAAATAAGTGATTAATGTAGTACTTACTGCCTCAAGTCCACTACACAAAAACTTCTTTTGCTAAAAACAACAATCACAATGCTTTGTTTTTTACACTTTACAATTTAAGTGTTAGTTTCTCCTGGTTGTAATGGGACTTCCCTTGGGAGAAGGTGATGTTGAGACTCTTGCTGGAGTCCAAACACCAAAAGGGATTTTTCCTTATATTACAAATGATTAATATAATAATAAAAAGAGCCATCGTTTCCGGAGCTCTTACTATGTGCCAGGAAAATGCCTCTAATAGTTTCTCTGTTTTCCTCACTAAACTGTCAACCCTGTGTCCTTCAAAGAACAAGCGGATTCCCATTTTCTTGACTGAGCACTTTGATACTTCCTTGAGATGCCTTAATTATCTCTGGATGCCTGATGACATGTAGTAGGTTTTGAATAAATCTTTGATACATTAATTCTTTAAATAATTAATATAATTATCTGCAATGAGCTCTTCCAAAATTGAATGCCCAATGAAAGACGTATCAATATTTCCCACTTAGAGTCATTGAGATTTACAATCAAAGAATGTACCTTTGAATCAACTAGGGAGTTAGTTTATACACAAATCAAACCATTTTTTCTCCATTATGCTAATTTTTAATCTAATACCCAAAACTCATATAGTTCATTAGTTCAAAGTTTTTAATATGTATGAAAATATTCATTTTAAATTTTGGGTTGCCCATCAATTTTTATACAGTGCATTCCTATTATGATGAATGATTTGCTCAAAGCTGTCACAGTTAATGCGCATGATCAGAAAAGTTAATGTCCTTTACCAGTTTATCATTTAGTACTTTTTTTTTTTTTTTTAATTTATTTATTTATGGCTGTGTTGGGTCTTCGTTTCTGTGCGAGGGCTTTCTCCAGTTCCGGCGAGCGGGGGCCACTCTTCATTGCGGTGCGCGGGCCTCTCACTATCGCGGCCTCTGTCGTTGCGGAGCACAGGCTCCAGACGCGCAGGCTCAGTAATTGTGGCTCACGGGCTTAGTCGCTCCGCGGCATGTGGGATCTTCCCAGACCAGGGCTCGAACC
Source organism: Eschrichtius robustus (assembly GCF_028021215.1). Classification (NCBI taxonomy): domain Eukaryota; kingdom Metazoa; phylum Chordata; class Mammalia; order Artiodactyla; family Eschrichtiidae; genus Eschrichtius; species Eschrichtius robustus. The sequence continues at coordinate 60,333,629 of NC_090832.1, read as the reverse complement.
CGTGTGCCCTGCATTGGCAGGCAGATTCTCAACCACTGCGCCACCAGGGAAGCCCCTATTTAGTACTTTTATATTAGAAATTTCAATCATGTCCACCTTAAAAAATGTATCTAATACTTTTTGTTTTCAACCTTTGTAATTCCAGAAAAATGTGTTTAAAATAATCATTTTAATAACTTAATGGGTTTGATATTTTATATCTGAGTGCAATTTAGTTACCAATTTCACACAAGTACACTTAATGCTTAATAATGCAGTGTTACCATGGGCAAATCAGAGAGATTTAATTTATCTGCTTTATCTCTTTAGGTTTTTTAAATTCTTGTTTTTCTTTGACTTTTTATGTCTTTTTCCACTCTTATGTGCAAAAAACCATTCTAATATTTTTAGAATTTACATGCTATTTTATTTGCATGAATATCAAGTTATCATCAGATAACCATTGAAGGCAAAATTAATTTCACCAATATTTACAGTGGAGTATTTACCATCATTTGCAGATTTTTATAATTTCAATGAAAACATATAAATTACCATTTTTATAGGTCAAAACAATCTAATGTTAGAATTTCGAAAGGTTTGGGACTTCCCTGGCAGTCCAGTGGTTAAGACTCTGCACTTCCACTGCAGGGGGTGTGGGTTCATTCCCTGGTCGGGGAACAGGGAACTAAGATCTCGCATGCTGCACAGTGCAGCCAAAAAATTTTTTTATAAAGAATTTCATATGGTTTGACCTAACACAAGCACGTATCCTAGCCTTAAATTACAGCAGTTAAATTTTTTAAATTCTGGGAGGTTGCCTGGCACAGCAGAAAGGACATGAATAGGGAAGTTAGTCAAACATAGTTTTGAATCTCAGCTCTGCATACATACTAGCTCTGTGATATTGTAAAACTTCTTAACTTCTCTGAGCTCTTGATTTCCTCACCTATCAAACAGTAGTTACTACCTGGAAGGTTATCATGAGAATTAAAATTTAAAAACATGTATAAAACACCAAGTACACTGCCTGGCACCAAGAAGACATTCAACAAATATTTTGTCTTTCCTCTTTCTTTCTTCTTCTTCCTAAATTGGCTCTAAAAACTGTAGTCTGAAGGGCAACTGACAAATTGATCGAATAAACAGCTCTAATTTGTTGTCTGAATCAGGGGTGTGCGGAGGGGCGGGTGGTAAGATGAGCTACGTGTCACACTATAACTCGATTTGCCTTTCTGGCAAGAGTTGATCTTACTAAGTGCCTCCCATGTATTTTTATCTGAAGTGTAAATTCAGGGAAATTTTCATTTTTTGTTACAAAAGACTGTTTTATGAATTATTAATCATTTAGCAAATTCATTAGATTATGTCAGGGTTACTAACTCAGTGCTTTTAAAATATATTAGCTACGTGAATTTTATTTCTGTGACACTGACTGTCAGAGAAAACTGGAAACTTTTTCCCTTCCAAATGATTTCTTTATTGTTCATTTTGAGAAACCAACAGGCAGCAAGTTTTCACCCTTTCTGGACTGAAATTTTCCTTTCTTTTAGACGTCCGCTAAGAATTTGTATCACGTCTGCTGGTGATTTGAAAATCTATGACTCTAGAAAGAAAATGGTATTTTAAATTATTCCTATTTTTCCAAAATTGCTTTCACAGAAGTCACAATGAAAAGAATAGCAATTTTTAACATTCCAGTGTCACAGGGCCAAATGCTTTGTTTGTGCCTTGAATTCTTTGTTTAAAAAAGAAAAAAAATTCTGTCCAGTTTCACTTCTGAGTTTTACTGAAAACTTACCAAGTTTTCCGTGCGGGCTTCAGTGCTTTATATAGTCCCTGTTTTGTTCTTTGATCTCCTGCTTTAGTCCTCCAGAGTCAAAGTGGATGTAGGAAGTAAACCCTCCTCATTCCCGACTTTGAAGGATGAGAAGCTAGAGGCAGTTAAAACTTAACAGCAAAAATATTGAAAGCATTTATACCATAGTTGATCAAGTTTTAAATTCTAGTTGCCATATGAAAGAAGGGATTATCCTCTTATAGACATTATATTTAAATTATCTGGGTTGATATTTTTCTTATTTATGTCAAAGATTACAGTACACGGTCAAGAACGGCAACCAAAGAGATCTTAATATAAAACATAGAACTATGCCACCTCCTTGCCAAAAAGTGTTCTTGGCCTCCCACTGCACCTAAATGAAACCTAAATCCCTTACTATGGGTTGGTGGCCATTTGACTACACAGCAACTAAATCCTCTTCCTACGTGGAGGGAGATCCCCATTTTTTGAGTCTTCCTGAAGTCAAGGGTCCAAGCATTCCTTCTCCATCCCCAGCCAGCGAGGGCACACAGCCATGACCTATGTTTGGCCGGATGGGCCCTTCCAGGTGGGATTCTCAGCCCTGAAAGAAGGCCACAAAGCTATAGAGAGAGGTGAGAAATTCTTCCTTACTGACATCAATTAGCAGCATTAACTCTCCAGTGGAGGCACAAACACCAGCATCACCTAAAGAGATAGCTTCTCCTTTTACCCTTCCTTGGTTCCTGCTCATTTTCCAAGCCTATTTCTCCACGTTTCCCATCAATTGTGGATGCAGATTACTCTCTACTACATTCATTAGAATAAATTCCTTTCTGCTTAGGGTAGCCATCATGCCTTCCTTTTGTAACCACTGGCTGATACGTGGCCTATGAATCCTCATTTTTATCAAACTCTCCCCAGGGTTGATTGCACTCAGGTTCACTGGCTTTTTTTCAGTTCCTCAACCATTTGAATCTGTTTTCCTTCCTTTGCACATCCAGTTCTCGCTCAAAGAGTTCATTTTTCCCTTCCTTACATGGATAGCTCCTTTCTTCTTTCGGGTCTTAGTTCAAATGTCACTAATTCAGAGGGACCGTCCCATGTGGTAGAAATGATCCAATGCCCATGTTGCTTCCTTCTTTTCTCCACCTCTTTCTTCTTCCTTTGCATACGTGTTAGTCCATAACTTGGCAATTGTTAATTTCTGGGAAGCACACAAACAGTAAACCACGTATTCCTTAGGTCATAAATGAAGAAAAGGCTAAAATTCTACATCTACTACCATTATCATTTTCACTGAACATATATTGCATGCAGAGTGTACAGCACTTTGAACATGAAGTTTAGTGTTAACAAAGGTATGAATATAACACTTTGTGTAAATTTTCTTACCACAAGTAGTCAGGCATAATCCTCAAGCCATAAGATAAATTATCTAAAGAGTCAGGTTTGAACAAAAGGAGACAGGAAACTTAGAGATATTTGAAATTCTAAAAATCAGAATGTAGGCTTTAATCTGAATGTTATAAACATTATGCCAAAGAACATTTTCTTGATATTTATTTTAATGCCAATAAAACAAAAGACTGATGGCTCAGATTTCTTGAGCTTCTCTAGATAAGCAAGCTTAAAAGTATTTCTGTTGGGTTTTGTTAAGGCAAGAGTATTACAAGATTCTTATATTTTCTCCATGCTAGGGGACATTAAAATGAATATTTTCCAACCATAAATTGGAAATCCTGAGACTTGGGGAACACTGAATTAATCTGTGCTGAAGAAGCAAGTAAAGAGGACAACAGAGATTGAAAGATCACCTCGGCTTCCTGGAGACCCCTGTGTGGTGGATATATATCATAAGTATGATAGGTGTAGTATATATGTACTGTGGGACTTTAGCATAGAGCCTTCCGAGAAAGGCACGCTGGAAATCCACAATAGACATGCTAAAGAGCGTGAGACTTGGGCACAATGCCCATTTATGGAATAAAAAAAATTGCTTTTCCTTGCTGGAGCAGCGAGAAGAGTGCCTCCAGACTTCGTCAATTCCACTTCACGTTATTATGCTCTTCACCCCCTGCATTACAGCACTGGTATGCAAGTGATCATTCCTAATAATAGACTCTCCACTATTAGAAGTGGGCCTTTTTCATTTTTCACCAAATTATAAAATAGCTTCCCATTATAACTTACATTCTGTATACTCCAGCCACAACTTTTTTCTCTCATCTTAAAATGCTCTGCTTTAAATGGGTCTCTAATATATAATTTTATTGTTTGAGCATTTCATTTTCTTTTTGCTTTATGTTTCTTTATAGCAGGTGAGACAGCTCTTTGTGATATTTTGATGAAAGATTCTACATAAATAAAATTGACTGAGAAGAGACACCTTGATGGTAGCGTTGGAGAACACTCTCTGCACTCTGCAAACTTAAGATCAAGATTCAAATCTCATATGGGGATATATGTAATATGTATAGCTGATTCACTTTGTCATACAGCAGAAACTAACACACCATTGTAAAGCAATTATACTCCAATAAAGATGTTAAAAAAAAAGATTCAAATCTCAGCTTTCCCTCTTTCTAATTTTTATTTTAAAATTTTTATTTTAAAAATTAATGTTAGTAATTTTACCCTATGCTGGATTTAATCTTCTATACAGTGACTGAGGGGTGGTTTTGGATTTTTTTACCAAAATGTATTGAACTGCCAAGGCTAGAATAAGTAACTAATTGTAATCATTATGCTGACTAAATTCAATACCACTTAGCCTTTAAACTTCCAATTTAAAATAGATAGATAGATAGATAGATAGATAGATAGATAGATAGATAGATAGATAGATTTGGTATTTAGAACAGGCAACCAAATAGATGCCATCATTTGGGAACCAATAGTTATCTAAAAACTTTGAGATCTTTATGTTATTTCCAAAATCATCTTAACAAATTTTTTTAGGATTTCCTTATTTATATTCTACTTTCATTTAGTCCCAGGATATTAACTAGTTTTAATTGTCTATGAATCACTGATGCTACCTAAGAAAATCCCTTTTTTCTTCTACACTTCAGATACTCATGAATGCCTTGATGACTGACTGATTCATATTTTTACCTTCCATCTAGTGTATCAATCAACAGAATCCGCCTTGCTTAAGGCACAGATCTGAATTTTTTGCAGTGAACTTTAGAAAAATTGTGTGTATTTGTTGTAGTTTGTGTTTCAGCCTAAATATTCTTTTCTTTCTTTTTTCTTCTCTAAAATAGCAACATTCCATTTTGAATAATAATAACTACTATTATTAGCCATTTTTTTTAATATTTATTTAATTAAATTAATTTATTTATTTATGGTTGTGTTGGGTCTTCGTTTCTGTGCGAGGGCTTTCTCTCTAGTTGCGGCAAGCGGGGGCCACTCTTCATCGCGGTGCGCGGGCCTCTCACTATCGCGGCCTCTCTTGTTGCGGAGCACAGGCTCCAGACGCGCAGGCTCAGTAATTGTGGCTCACGGGCCTATTTGCTCCGCGGCATGTGGGATCTTCCCAGACCAAGGCTCGAACCCGTGTCCCCTGCATTGGCAGGCAGATTCTCAACCACTGCGCCACCAGGGAAGCCCTAGCCATTGTTTTTTGAAGAATCATCATGAAAGATAAGGAACAAATTTTAACCTGACAAATCTAGGTGTTTAGGATCCCCTCAACTCATTTACATAATAACAGTATTAGCAAACATTTAGGTAGCACAAACAATGGTTGGGCACCATGCTGAGTTGCTTAAAGTCATCAGCTTATTTCCTTCTAACCAAACAACTCTATGACATGGCTACCATGGTGATCCAGTTCAATGGAGAGTCAACTGGGCTGGAAGTTGAGCTGGAAAATGTCATGACTGTAATTTGAGATATCTTGAAGGTGAGTTGTTGGCAGGCCGTCCAAGATGCTCAGTAGAGAGTTGGAAATACAGATCAGGGGCTCAAGAGAAAGATTTAACCTTGAAGATGTAAGACCAGGGGTTGTCTTCTACAGGAGCAAGGACAGGAATAAGATCAAAGAGCCAGAAAGAACCCTAAGAGATATCTACAGTTAGCAACTGGAAACAAAGGGGACAGGATACTTCAGAAAAAGAGATGGATAATCAAGAAAATGAATGACATCACATGGCTCTGCCACCTAGGAAATGAGAACTTAAAAGTAGAAATTAAGTTCAGGAATGAAGACAGCTAAAGAGTTATATTTCTTGTATGCCTGAATTTCTAGGCTTAGATTCAGCCTGCCAGACTGAAGTTATCTGAGCAGAGGTGGAAACTTGCCTTGGAATCTGGAGATCCAGGTTGGCTATACCTCGAAGTAGCTGAGGCAAAGGACAGTGCAGCAACATGGAGAGAGAGAAACTATGAGGCAGAAGAATTCAGCAAAGAGTGATAAATAAGAGTAGGGACATAGCTAAGGACAAAGCTGAAGATGAAACTAAGGACAATGGCAGGAGATATATGGGGAGTGGGTGGGAGAAAAAAGTGAGAAAAGTGCATCAATCCATGACTGGGGTAAGGCCCCTCAGGATGGGAAAAAATGGAAAATTCTAAAATTTATAAATTCTGGTAATGTACAAAAGATATGGTACACATAAATTAAGAATGTAGAACTATAAATGTTACACCGTTAGTGTTTTTCTGGACATTTTAAAGTACTAAGTAACAAATATACTCCTTCTCATCTTATAAAAGCAGTAGATTTAAACTCATTTTTATTTTTCTTTAGCATTTTTTAGTTATCAATGTTGTGGTAAAAATGGAAAATTATAAATGCATTACTGGATAATAAAATGACATCGGCAATACACATATTAAGGAAAGTTATTTTAAATTAAAACATACAAAAATTTAAAATTAGTTTAAAATGAAGATCTAGGGCAAGAAATCCATTTTAGAGATTATATAGTAATTTAATGGAAACCATTGGAAAAATATGTATCTTTTGCATCTAGAAAGGAATGTTCTATGTCAAATACGTTAAAGTAAAATAGGTGTAATTTTTGCCTTGTTCATATATGTCCTACACCATTATACTGTAGAATTGTTTCCAGGCAGATTTCAGTTTTGTGGAATATTATAAATCGATTTTGGTGAAAAGAGTATTGATGTCTGTATTAGGAAAGGAAAGTCTATGCTATGATAACAAACAACCCCAAAATCTCAGTGACTTAACATCGCAAGGTTTACTTCTTGTTCATATTACACATCCAGCGTATTTCAACAGCAGGGTCTCCTCTATGTAGTCATTTAGCCAGGCTGACAAGGGCGTAACGATACCAGATGAAAATAACTCCTCCTTGGTCACTGGCAAGGAAAGTGGAAGAGAGAGAAACAACTCACCAGCAATTAGATCCTTCCTCCCAGTGGAAACACTAGTCACAATGACCCTGCTTAACTGCAAGAGAGCTGAGAAGTGTCTTGGTTCTGGACGAGAACAAGATATTGGTGGATGCTGTAACGTCTCCCACAGTGGCTTTTGCCATTTCTTATTGCTAAACATCCTAATAGCTCTTCATCCAAGATCCTAGCTCTACAGCAGGGTAGGGAAAGAACAGAGGAATTTCAGACAGGACCTGAGCCCCAGGCTTGTCTTTCCCACAACTAGTTGGTTATGCAAATTTGCATGGGTTAGTTCAACTCTCTGGATCTTGGTTGCTATAGCTACAAAGTAAGAAGGCTGGTCTACATCTCTAAGATTCTATAGGACTAAAATTTTGTGAATCTATTTCATACTTTCACCTCAAATAAAATAATTACTAACCTAGTCATAAAAATATTTTCAGAAGTCATTTACTTCACAAAAACTCAACTGAGACCTAATTTATTGTTTGGTCTCCATTTTATGTGTATTATATATATATATATATATATATATATATATATATATATATATATATATATATATACATATATATATATATATGTATATATATATGTGTATATATATGTGTATATATATATATACATATATATATATATATATATATATATGTATATATATATATATGTTTGTAGACTTCATTTTTTTGTTCCAACATCTATGGATATCTTTTGACTCCTTACTTTGGCAGAGGACATTATTAATACTTTTACCCTTCCCTTCAGCTTTCCTTTATTCTCCAACTCTTACCTTTGCTGGTAATACTTACATTGCATTCTGATGTCATAATTAGGTCTTTTGCATTACCTGTAGGTTGATTTTTAAAGTTGGAACTTTGACTATGAACCATACTCAAGTCATTGGAAAGCTCAGGTAGTAAACTACAATTGCATTTGCTTTCACATACAGCTTATTTCTGTCCTGGAATTCCTCATCATTTTTCTTTCTAGCCACTAATAGTCTCTATCATTTTCTTCATTTTTCTAATTCTCCATTTCTTTGGGTGTTCTATCCATTTTCACTTTACCCAGAAACCACCCTCCCAGTACACTTGCTTCTTCATTTCTCACCTAGACTGATTGCTCCCCTGGCATGCCACTTTGCCCTCATCCCAGAATCCCCCTTCACTGCTTTCCTGGGTTGGTTCTGCTGTTCCTGCATCCCATGATTTCTTGTTCTTGGTTACATCCTCATTTTGCTGGTGTTCATCTTCAAGTATCTCCCTGGTAAAGTGGGTTTGGGAGGTACCCCATTCACTCTACTCTTCAGGATAAACCTATTTACCTCTGCTGCAGATGGTGTCGGTAACCCAGTAGCCCACCACATCACTCCACAATTCTACTGCTACAGCTACCTTCCAACTGTGGGGATCTGCACTCTGGCCCTGAGAACTCTTTCTCCTGGAATACTGAAAAAATAGAGAAAGTTATGCTGCCCTCGACCAGTAATCTGCAAATGTATGAAATGCTGAGGTGTCAACACCTGCTGTTTGCATACCTAAGCAGTCACTTTCAGGACTGTTGTATCAATACCCCAGCTTCCTCAGCCCTTGGATGCGATAACTCTGAGATGAGTGCTTTGTCCCTCTTCCCAGAGTTTCCCTGTGTGATTCAGTGAAAACCCAAACTAAGTCAAGAACTAGCAGTTTTGAGTTCCTATTTTGTGATATATTCTACATTATATAATACTCACAACAACTCTCTGAAAAACATTATTGTAGAGATTAGAATAACATAGCACATTATTTAATTACAGATGTGGAAATGGAGATCAGCAGGTCAAGGGCGTGCTCACTCCTTCCACCTGGAGTTCTGTCCCCTGTGCCATGTGGCCCTGATCAAGAGGAGGGAAAGTGAGCATCTCCTCGCAGCCTCCACTTATCCCTGAAGAAATTTCTGAGCCCCTAATCCACGCAAACACTAAAAATCTTTTTGCTTTTGCCACTTCAGATTCCTTGTGGAAAGACTCGTTATTCACAAATAAATATATTTCTTCTATACCAATTGCTTAATTTTCAATAATCCAGCCCTGATTTCCTTCAAGCCGTTGGTTTATAAGCCAGGGCTTATTTTCATGGCTGATTAATGGTTCGGATTCGTCCTCCAAGCAGGAAATCCAATATCCCTTAGGGGAACCCTAAAGATGCAGATGACCGTGAATTCAAGGAAGCCTATTCACAACAGAAATCAATGGAGAAAGGAGGCAATGTTAATGTAGACAACAGTTCTACCAGCTTCTAAATGCAAGTGCTCAGACAGAGGGAGTGGAGGGAGGGGAAGGGATAACAGAGAATGTATTCAGAATACCGAGCTGCAGTTTCATCACCCTAAAAGCCAGCTTTAACAATTCCCTTCCCAATGTGGAAATTGAAAGCTTCCTCTTTGTGAATTTTGACTGGTCTATAGCGCTGAAGGAAAACTTCACCCCTCTCAGAGATTACCTCTTGGACTGAATGTGTGTCCAGGGGCAGAGAAGGCTTGATTTCACAGAAGCCGCATCACAACCACAGCACGAGCATCACCCAAATAATTTCAAGACCATGGTACTTTTTTAAAAACTGTAGAAATGTGAAAATTATGCTAATTTCTGTAACAGGTAGGTTATCTGAGCACAGATATCACTTTTAAGATGATCATAAAGTTTTCTAATGGGTTTTTAATAGAACAGTTTTTTTTAATCCAACAATTATAACACTCCCTTAGCCACGATTTAATTATCCTGGTGGTCAATTCTTTACAGATACTGGGATAATAGCTCCTCCCTTCCACCTCCTTCTGACTGTCCTATGGAGCCCATCATAAAGGAGTGGGAAGTAGTGCAGGTTGTTCAAGGTCATTACCTCGAGGAAGAGGGACTTTGCTGAGTAACGGGTTGTCTGTCTCCTCTCCCATGCCTGACAGCACCAAGGACCATATCTTCACAGAAGATCATCTTTTCTTTATCCTCCTCAAGCTCCATTCAGGCTGTTAAACAGCAGCCTGAAGTCAGAGGACTTATACTTAGTTTATGAATCAGAAAAATTTACATCTACATTTTGAAACATTAGCCAACAACAATTACCATTCTCTTTGGTGCCCAGCTCTGTGCTAGACCGTAGATGGACTACAAAACGGCTATTCTGGGCTTCCCTGGTGGCGCAGTGGTTGAGAATCTGCCTGCCAATGCAGGGCACACGGGTTCGAGCACTGGTCTGGGAAGATCCCACATGCCGCGGAGCAACTAGGCCCGTGAGCCACAACTGCTGAGCCTGCGTGTCTGAAGCCTGTGCTCCGCAACAAGAGAGGCCGCGATAGTGAGAGGCCCGCGCACCGCGATGAAGAGCAGCCCCCGCTTGCCACAACTAGAGAAAGCCCTCGCACAGAAACGAAGATCCAACACAGCCATAAATAAATAAATAAATAAATAAATAAATAAATAAATAAATAAATAAATAAATAAAATTAAAAAAAAAAAACCGGCTATTCCCACTTATATTTGAACAGTATGTTACATATACATGGCTTCAAAATAGTGTCATCAGTTGTCTGCCAGTACCAAGAAGTTGATGGGAAGGGACAGGATATAGAAGTTGACAGTGTCTAGTTCCACCTTCATCAAATGTTGTTACTTACCTTTATTTGTTTCTTTAATTCACACAATCACACTATAAAGCAAATTTTTTTACATTGGAAAATACTATCAAGAATCAACTTAATATTGGGAACTTCATATCCAGGACACCTCAAGGAGTAGCCTTTCCTCCCTCATACCACACACACACACACACACACACACACACACACACATGCTCCAGAACTGCCTGCAAATGAGACACAGTCACCAAGAGAAAAGCACTTTATGTGCCACATAAAGTAATGTATGTACAGCACTAACATATACCTGGGAAAAAGCAGAAATGTAATAGTTGCTTGTGCCCTTGGGGGATATCTGTTGTTTCCACCAGCCAGCTTCCATACTCCAACTTGACCTTGGGCACATCCTAACTCTACTCTCAACCCACGTATTTGGGCAGGATTAACCCCACTGCCAGTTCCAAGGATAGCTCCTGTTTGGCCTAAACCAATTAGCACATCTCATTCCTCTCAAAGTGACTGGAGACAGGCATGTGACTTAATCTGAACCAATGTGACCTTTTCAGGGATTTGGGGGACATATACAAGGATCCTTCCCAGATGGACTTGAACTTTGAAGCATGTAGGATAGAACTGCTACTGTCATCTTTACTCCACATGAATTCTAAGAAGGAAAGCAAAGCCAACAGATATAGGGAAACCAGGTCCTGATGACCTTCACTCAGCCATGATTAAAAAGCAGTATTCCTGGACCATTTCATTACATGAGCCAATAAGACAGCTTCTCAGTTTAATCCAGGTTAGACTCAATTCTCTGTCACTTGCAATCAAGAGTCCTAAATGAAATGGTATATATGTCCTCTCTTCTTCCATGAATTCAACAAACTTGTGTAAACCTGACATTGATGTGATTGCAGCACAACATCCAAATTCCCAATATCATTCATCTTATCGTCACTTGATACCTATATGGGCATGGTGACAGGCTTAATTATTCATATTGGCTGTGCCTTTTGACTCCACAATCTCCTTTCTAAGATATTAAATAAATACCACCTCTGTCTCTAAGTACATGGAATTATTTCAAAAATGCAGACAAGGACTTGTGTAAGGAAACAAAGGTGAGTGCAGGGCTGACCCTTTCAAGTCTAAAACCTAGAATTTTAGAGACATATGACAAGAGTCTACCAAAATCAATAAACTTGGCATAAAAATTAATTCACATAAATTCTAAGAACATGTGACTTCAGAGTTACATGCCAGATTTTAACAAGCTTATCAAAAGTTTTCTACCCAAGTATGCACTGCCCCCTTCCAAGGCGATACTACCCTGAACAACCGCTGCCACTGTCCCAAATATTTGGTCTTCAAAAGCTAGTGGCACATTTATTTGAGTACTTTTAATTGTAGAAAATCTTTATTCTTAAAGAGAGGACTTGATTTTCGGAAATAAAATTTATTCAGTGCTGAATCTTGTAAAGAAGAAAGCTGAAAGACCAGCAAACGTATTTCAAACACACATTATTACAGAAACTTCTAAAGATGGCTTCTTAGAAAGAAAATAGTGCTTGGGTAAACATTTAAGATCTTATATGCTCGTAGAAAAAAATACCATTCTCATTACTTTTGGTCTAGTCCATTGAACTTAAGATTTTTCCCCTTCAAGATATCAAGTTACAAAATAACAAAATTATGCAGAATTTGGCCTGTAATCAAAGCTATTTATATTTTTAGTCCTCTGGTCCTGCATATTTTAAGAATAATTTGAGACTAAATTTAATAAAGCAGTTTCACTAACAATTCCAATTTGTGATTATCCATTAAACAGAGAAATATCACTCATGGTATTTTCTTCCTGAATATTCAGATGATATGAGAACTAAGCCTAAAATATGAATTTTGAAGAAATATTTCTAAAAATAGATTAATTGGGGTAAAACACAAACATTTACACATTAATGCCATGCATCCTGATGGAAAAGAACATTTTAAAATTTACACCAGTCTGAAGAAGTTTAATGAGCTGCTATTAATATAAATAAGGTTTCATTTCTTAGTGAAAGAAAGCATGTCATGCAGAAGAAAAGTCAGATTTGTTTCAAATTGTTTTATGCTACTTATCAATACACCCATCAGGGTCAGCCCTACATGGAAACTGGCATCTCCAAGACAAGACGCAAATTTCTAGCTCTGATTCAATGGCTGGATTAGAGAAGGAGAAGGCAAGTAAGACTATTTCTCAGCAATCTTCCCTGATTTTTTCATATAACAACAGCTGTACTATGAACTTGACTTCACATACAAAAGTAGAATGGCAATTACACTTAAAATTAATTCATTAAAAAGTTTAAATATCATATTATAGGTATGCACTATCTGAAATTCAGAATGTATTTAAATAGGTAACAGATATTACTACCCATCTTTGGACACATGGAATAGCAACATTACTGAAAGTGCCTCCCAGACAAGTATGGACCACCTGCTCCTTTATCTTAAGGAAGAGAAGAAGTCATGATACAGGCTCTGCTAATGCAGTGATTCCTGGATAGTCATTCTTTATTACCAAAGCAAAAATTAGGTTCCCATTTTTTCCTTTGTGAGGCAGCTGATGACTGTTGTCCTAAGCCTGATACTGCACAAGTCCAGCTCTGTGGGGTGGACGTTCAAAAGGCAGTGGCAGCAGCAACATTCCGGCAACAGGCTCAACGTCCACAGCTCACGCAGAACACATCCTCTAAGCAGACACACACTGTTCAGCCTGACGCTGCCCAAGGTCAAGCAAGGAAATTGTGTAGCACACGTCCACCAGTGGAGAATTATCAAGCTAATTTCTTTGCCTTGTTGATATATTTTTTATTGAAGTATAGTTGATTTATAATGTGTTATTTTCAGATATACAGAAAAATGATTCAGTTTTATATATATATATATATATACACACACATACATGTGTAACTGTTTTTGCCTGTTTTTGAACTTCATATAAATAGTCATAAATAGATCCTCTTTTGTGTCTGGCTTCTTTCGCTCAGTGTTATTATGCGAGGTTCATTAATGTTACATGTGTAAAAGTAGTTCATTCTTTTTCATCTTTACATAGTATTAGATTCTATGTGTATGCCACAATTTATCTACTTATAAAGCAACCTAATTTTTATTTTTAAAAATTAAGTGAACTTTTATTAAACAAGTTTCATGTCCTTTTAGACTCTAATTCTCTATTTTGTTTGCCTATGTTTTAATCTACGCTAGTTGTCGCTTTTTGTGGAGTGGTGAAATATATTGTGTGAAAATGAATTTGTGTGAAGAATTGGTTGAAAGTGAATGACATCAGAGGTAAAAGATAATTTTCCTGTCTCCTAACTGACTTATCCACTACTTGGAAAAAAGGCCTATTTACATACGTATAGGATTCAAGGTTTAAGATCTGGACCATGAACTCAATGTGTAATCTTGTTCCACCTCTTTGCCCAGCATCATTCTCATCTATAAAATTAGTGTAATGAAATTGTGTTACTGTCAAACAGCAATAGTAATAGGTGTTAAATATACAGATTAAATTAAGTGGTAAAACAAGAAAAATTTAATTCATGTGACATGAAGACTTGCTAAGTATTTCAAATATCACCTCATTTATTCACCTAATTAATAGTCATTGAAAACCTACTTTGCCCGTTGCTATAGGGAGTGGGGACAATGTGTACATAATGTTGGGTACTTAGCATATTCTATACTCAGATATTACACAAATCATCTCATTTAATCCTCACCTAGAAAGTTGATGCTACTATTAAACACTTTTTACAAGTGAGGCACAGAGAGATAAAGAAATTTGTTCAAGATCTCATGGCCGGCTATGAAATTAGTAATGTGCTGTAAAAATGATTTGCAGATGGAATCAATTTAATAATATAAAGCTAGAATTATAATTTAAAATGTTGCTATGATCATTAGAGACATACACAAAATATGTATAAGGACGCGTGTTGCAGTGCAATATCAAAAAAAACTTTGGAAATTACCCAAATTAAATAAATTATGGTTGATCCACACGATGGAAGAATTGAAGCCACTGACAACCACATTATAAAAAATATCTAACAACATGGGGAAATGGTTATGATGTGTTCTTAAGTGGAAAAAATAAAACAGACTATAAAAGAAAGTACGTACAACATACTACTGATTCTGTTAAAGTCGTGTTAGTATGTGTGTGTTTATGGGTGTGTAGAGGCATTTGTTGCTTTAGACTACAGTATCCATCCCCCATTCTTCTTGATAACAATTCTCCAACTTTCATCTGGTGTCCATGCTTTTCCTACACAGCCTATGTGCTCAGAGAGAGTTGCTCCTGGGGTCACTCAGCTCCTGGGGTGAGTCTTGTCTGACCTGAGCAAATCCCCACTTCCACAACTGGATCAGGGATGGGCACAGAATTCAGGCCCATGAGACACCAGATTTTTCTGGGAGGAAAAGAAAACAGTGTCCTGGCTCTTCAGAGAAAGCAACTACAAGAGCCATCCTGCCTTTCTCTGGTTAGTACAGTGTAAGAAAGAGCAGGACATCGGAACCACTACAGCCATTTCTGCTCTCACAAGAGAACCAGGCTGAGGCCAAAGCCAGGGCAAAGAGGAGGCAAAGCTGAGAGGACCACTGACTGGGAAGTAGGGTCAGAGTCCTGCTGGATGAAACCACCTACAGCCAGAGACAGCCCCCTGGCCTGCTCAGTTCCACAAACCAACAAATTGTCTCTTCTGCTTAAACCAGTTTGGGTGAGTGTTGTTACAACTTAGAGTTTTAATTGATCACATTTTGTACACAAAGATTGGGAATGCCTGGGATTTTCTTTCTATGCTTTTCTCTATTTTGCATATTCTCTACAATATTTTATCATCAGTAAGAATAATAAATATTATTTTAAGTAGTCCATTTGAATGCCCCACATGAAATATATTTCTTGATTATTTATATCAGGCAGTACACTGAGCTCACCAAGGAATTGAAAAATCAGTCTTTTTTGCAGAATCTGAATATTTGAGATAATAATAATAGCACACATTTGTATACGAGTTTATTGCTTTTCAAGCACTTTCCCACTTGGTAATCTAAACAAGTCTATGAATTAGGTTAAGAGCATGTGGATGAGACCCCTATGAGATCACAAAAGCCCATTTCCTTTTCCTTCTTGGCACAAGGATACACACCATTTCCCAGCCTCCCTGGCAGCCTGCCTGGCAGTGGAGTGAGCCCATGACCAAGCTCAACCTAATGGGCTGTGAGCAGAGTAATGTGTGCTGGTCTAGGTCCAATCCAGAAAAACCTCCCACGAATGATCATTCTCTCTTTCCATGTCTGCTGATCAGGTGCAAGGGATCTTAACCTGAACTTCAAGAAGAGAACTTCAAGGCCCTAGAATTAGTTAAAGCCACAAGATGGAAGGTTCTTGGATCCTTAATTAACTAAGTAGAAGGCCCGGTGCTAACCAGAAACATCTTTATTTGTATTTGCAAGAGCAAGAAATAAGATTTTACCTTACTAAACTGCATTGGTCCAAGTTCTCCAGAGAAACAGAAACAGTAGGATACTTGTGTGCATCTATACAGAAATAGAGATAGAGATAGAGATAGATAGATAGATAGATAGAGAGAGAGAGAGATTGAGATAGACATAGAGATAGAGATAGATAGGATAGAAATAGAGATAGAGATAGAGAGAGACAGAGATTTACTTGAAGAAATTGGCTGACGCAATTGTGGAAGCTGGCAAGTCAAAATCTGCAGGATAGGCCAGCAGGCTGGAAATGTAGGGAAGAGTTGGTGAAGTTTTGAGTCTGAAGGCCCTTTGCTGGCAGAATTCCCTCCTTCTCCTCCAGGGAGGACAAACTTTTTTCTATTCAGACCTTCACCTGATTGGGTGAGGCCCACCCACATTCTGGAGAGTATTCTGCTTTCCTCAAAGTCTGCTGATTTAAATGTTAATCTCATCTAAGAAAGTACCTTCACAGAAACATCTAGAATAACTTTTGACCAAATATGTGGATATCAGGGCTTAGCCAAGTTGACATAAAATGAATCATCACATAAGGCAATGGTCAACAGTTGCTGGGATTGAGTCTAACTTTTGCTGAGGAATTTGGTTTTGGGCTCTTTTGATGAATCTCATTAGATGTCCAGTATCACAGTCACTTTTTTAGTCATGGATGTGTTCAGTCCTTTCAATGTCCTGGAACGTGGCAAGAGCTGGCTTCTTACCCTTCTATCTCTACTGGATATATAAGTTCTCTGCTTTAGAGGAGTTTTCCTTGACTTCATCCAGGAAGACTTCTCTCAGTTCACTTTTCTCCAAAATAGGATATTAAGGAGAATTGTTTTTGGCTTTCTTTCCTTTCTTTCCTTTCTTTCTTTCTGACTTTCTTTCTTTCTTTTTCTTTCTTTCTTCCTTCCTTCCTTCCTTCCTTCCTTCCTTTCTTTCTTTCTTTCTCTTTTTTTTTTTTTTTCCAGTCACCTTCCTTCTTTGCCCTGCTTCCTAAAAACTGAGAGTAAAGTAAGGAGAAACACCTCTCTGCCCCAGTATCTTCTATTTTTTTTTTCTTTCACCACCACTTTTTAAAGTTTATTAATAAAAAGCATACCCTTTTCCTTACTTGACTGCTGTTGGGAATTTGGGGCAAGATGTTTTACAATGTTTTTAAGCTTTGGAAGGAGGGATATTCTGTGATCCTTCTCTACTCTGCCATCTTTATTCCTAGAATCCTGGTTCTATTCAGAAGGAAGCTCTTCTATGAAAATATGTTTAAAGAAAAGTTGTCCCAAATTGCAAAGTAGACACACAGTCTAATCTAAAATAAAAGCTAGGTCAGAAGATAATCAAATTCAGAGCCAGCAGCCATATACAAAGTTTTTCTAAGCCATTGCACAAATTCTGAAATTTTTCTAGTTAAAAAATGTTTTTCTTCCAATATATATCCTTGATGGCTACATTAAACCATTTCTTTGTACTACACAATGATGCAACTGCTATATATAAAGCTAAATGCAATTTGATCAAAATTATTTACCATATGGGATTTAGATAAGTTTCAAAAGAGCCATGTATTTGCTAGAAAGCCATCCATTTTATTGAAAGTCAAATGAAAATAATGTTACTTTTACATAAGACAGTCATGGCCCTTACCTCACCTGCTTGTGCCGATCATTGCTTGGTGCCTTATGTTAACTGCTCCCTGTAACAGCAGAAGGATGGGCCTGATGACCTCTCAAGGTCATCTCAAGCCTTTTGATTATATGAATTGTGTGCTGAAAATTACATGCTAAAATACCTACACAAAAGCTATGTCATTTTCTTTCTACAACTGTCATCTTTAATGCTACTTTAGGTTTTATATTTAAAATGTATACCCATGTTTGCTTGTTGCTAAAGTGGTTTAAAAACTGTTAAAGACCATTCTCAACTTTCAACAGCAATAGAGGCAGATTTCATACAAGGTTAAACAAAACTGACTATGAATGTTGCATTTTGTATATGTGGTTAAAGCTCCCAGTTTCTTTGATTTTTGGTTTAATGTAAGCCAAAGAGACTAAGATATCCATATCGCAACAATTTAAAGAAATGTTTATGTTTGTATCTTTTCATTTTTTTAAGAAACTAACACCATAACCCACAAAGTAAAAACCACCATAGTTTAACTTATTAAAGTAGATTTAATGATGTAAATTACGGTTGCTATAATTAAGCTTTTACAGTATTTACGACTTTATCTGCATTAGGTAGACACCATAATTTTGAAAGTAAATATTTCACCAACTGACACTTATTGAGTGATACCTTTGCTAATTTGGGGGCATCAAAACTGACAAACAAGATCGATATACTTGACATGCCTATTTTAGAAATTCATTACTTTTAAGCACCTACAATTTTGTGTCCAAAACTCTAGATTTATGAAGGAAGCTGAACTAAATCTTTAGAAGACTTTCCCCTGAACACTGAGACTTTCTTCTTATTATTTTTTGTAGAAGGAACACTTAACATGATATCTGTCCTCTTAAAAAATTGTTCAGTGTACAATATTATTGTTGATTATATGTACAATGTTGTACAGATTTATAGAGCTTATTCATTTTGCTTGACTGAAACTTTATGTTCATTGATTAGTAACTCCTCCTTTTCCTGTCCCTCCAGCCCCTGGCAACCACTATTCCATTCTTTGGGTCAATGAGTTTGACTCTTTTAGATACCGCATATATAAGTGGAGTCATGTATTTTTTGGTTTTCTGTGACTTATTTCACTTAATAAAATGTCCTCAAGATTTGCATATTGTCCCATAGTGCAGAATTTCCTTCTGTTTTAAGGCTGAATAGGAAGTATTCCATTGTAATGAAATATCACCTTACACCAGTCAAGATGGCTATTTTTGTGAAAACGAAAGACAAGAAGCGTTGGCAAGGATGTGGGGGAAAAGGAAACCCTTGTGCACCATTGGTGGGAATGCAAAATGGTGCAGCCACAATGGAAAACAGTACGGAGGTTCCTTGAAAAACTAAAAATAAAACTACCGTATGATCCAGCAATCCCACTTTTGGGTATTTATCCACAAGAATTGATATCTAGATCTTAAAGGGATAATAGTAGCACCCTTATGTTCATTGCAGCACTATTCACAATAGCCAAGATATAGAAACAACCTAAATGTCTATCAGCAGAGACCTTCTTTTGATACAGATTTCTTTTCTTTGTTAGACCTTAGGTTACCTTTGATAAAACACTGAGTAGACACACTCTGTCTTTACTATCCAAAAAGTCAGTCTCTCTCCATCTCTCTCTCTCTGTCAAAAAATTTCCTTGAGTATGATCTCAGCATCTTTGGTACTTTCCTCTCTCCGTCTCTCCTTTGGGAAGACAGATCCCAGTTTCCAAAATGCAATCTTCACCTATCCCTGCAATCTTCATGGCAAAAAGCTAACTGAGACTCTCAATGACACACATTATCTATCACCAACTGCCTTTTTATGTCTGGGAAATATTCAGCTAAAACCCCTTTTTAGCTAAGTTTTGTTTTATTCTGTTTTTATTTTCTCCCTTTAGCAGCCTTCTACTGCTAATAATTTATTAGGTCTCCTTTAATCTTACTTCCTCTAATACATTATTCTTTATATCCTTTATCTTGTTTCAACTATAATTCGTAAATTGGTTGTTGGCTAATTCACTTAGGCATTGTCATGACTTTTAGAGAAAAATGTATTGCCATGTCCTATTTTTCTTCCGTCAGGTCCTCACCTATTCTAAACAATTTCTGAATTCTATTAAAGCCCGCCATTCCAAAGTTCACTTGTTCCTGCTCTATCTTGTTTCACTTTCATTTTCACCCTGATCCCAAACACAATGAGATTGGGATCACTATTTCCAAGATTCCTCTGAACCATTCTGCCTGCAATCAGACCCATGCATCACACACAATACCTGGGCTGGTATTGTTACTCCTCCTTACTGCCCATCGCACGCCATGAATGGGAAGCAATCCTGTATCAGAGCTACAAGCATGTGGCCTGCCTTATCTGGTCTGCTTCCTGAAATGCAGTCTATTCACAAGAAATTTAATTCTGCTGGCCACTGCTGGCCCCTTGGACATTTGCATACTTTTTTTCAATAGTGCAGTAATTTCTTTATTTGAGTGCTTTTTCTAATTGTGTGATTTATTAAGGGTTCCACCAAACAATATTACTAAAACTTTCCAGTAAAATTGTACAGTTTTGGGGTTGAAGAGAACTATTTCCTCTGTCAGATGCAATATTATATATGAATCATTTTGCATTATTTCATATTCTATAAATAGATAATATTAAAGATGTTTTCAATCAATATCAAAAAATGTAAGATATAAAATAGCTTCCTCTAATTTTTCACCAGAGGTAAGATTTTCTAGATCCCTAAGTTGATGAAAAGAACCTTTAACTTTTAATTTAGAAGAGAAGAAACAAAATGAATGTACATCAGTAAGTATGGTTGAAAAGGTCTTAGCTACCTCCAGTTCATGGATATAATGTTGTCATTAAAAGAATGAGTTAGATATATACCAATTGATCTGAGAAATATTCATGAAGTTTTGTTAAGCAAGAAAAACAAGATATAGTAAAATATGTGACTCTGCTATTTGTAAAACTGTGGCAAAAATCTTTATATGTGCATCTAAATATTTTATAAAACAAGTAATGATGATATATGTATTACATGTACATATATTTTTGATTATTTTAAAAGTTTGAGGAAGCACAGAAAAATACAACAGATTATTAACATGGGGTCCATTAGGTAAAAGAAGATGGTTTGTAGTGGAAGAGAAATATGAGAGGAGGAAGGAAAGTTAAGAAAAAATTTTTAAATAATAATTTAAAGCCCTGTATTAATAGATTGCATGTGATATGATCCCATTTGTATAAAATGATGCTGTGTCTGTATGTATAATAAAGAGATGCATGAAAGGATGGCCACTAAAACATTAATGCTACTCCCCACCCCATCCAGGGAGGTAGGATTTAAATTGATTTTTATTTTCTTGCTTATAGTTGTGTTTTTTTTTTTCTTTTTTTTTTTTTTTTTAGGGAATAGTTTTCTTTTTTTGTTTGTTTGTTTTCAAATTTATTTATTTATTTATTTATGGCTGTGTTGGGTCTTCGTTTCTGTGCGAGGGCTTTCTCTAGTTATGGCAAGCGGGGGCCACTCTTCATTGCGGTGTGCAGGCCTCTCACCATCGCGGCCTCTCCTGTTGCGGAGCACAGGCTCCAGACGCGCAGGCTCAGTAATTGTGGCTCACGGGCCTAGTTGCTCCACGGCATGTGGGATCTTCCCAGACCAGGGCTCGAACCCGTGTCCCCTGCATTGGCAGGCAGACTCTCAACCACTGCGTCACCAGGGAAGCCCGCTTATAGTTGTTTTATATTGCTTGGTTTTGTTTTGTTTTGTTCAGTAAGTATGCATCAGGTAAATTATTGAGAGGGCAAAATAAAGCCGTTTCCATTGTGGATGAAAAAGAAGAAACATATGGAGGAGTTTTCTGTAATCATGGGGATTCGTTTTTGGCTCTGATCCCCTCCCAGGAAGCTGGATCCAGCCTAGAGAGGAACGAAGATGTGACCCCAAAAGCTTTGTGGGGCTACCTCCAGGATCAGACTATTTGGATATAATAAAACTTGGCCTTTCTTCATATCTCCAGCAAGTGAGTCTCAACTCCCAAATCTCTATTTAATCAAAGCCTGTGCATTAGTTCACTATGTTGAAAGCATGTTCTCTCCCTATCTCAAGCCTCTTTAGATTAAAAAGAAGAAATGCCAAATGAGAAGAGAAAGGCAGTGTGAAAAAAGTGTTCTCCAAGTTGATGTAAGAGTAGATATTGACCACTATCCCATAGGATCCATAGCGGTGGCGTTTCCTCCACAGAGGAAAATATGCAAAACGTCTCAATGCATTTGAGGGTGACTA
The DNA here is from genome assembly GCF_028021215.1 of Eschrichtius robustus. Classification (NCBI taxonomy): domain Eukaryota; kingdom Metazoa; phylum Chordata; class Mammalia; order Artiodactyla; family Eschrichtiidae; genus Eschrichtius; species Eschrichtius robustus. Next base: position 60,311,385 of record NC_090832.1, on the reverse strand, counting down.
AGCCATTTGGACTCAGGAGATAAGTTGCAGGGTGTCAGCTGTTTTCTTGGTCCACCATTTTGCATAGATGGTCCTTCTTAAGCTTCCCCTTAGCCTGCACAAGTTTTCTATACTCTAAGACAATTCCCTGTCTTGAAATCCAGTTTAAGCTTCTTAGCTGGTACCTATTCCACCCCCTATCCATTCACAGAAAGGTCAAGGTACTTAATATCACTACATTTGTAGTTGAAAGCCTTTTGCCCTACTTTCTACAGGCATCATTATTCACAAACACCAGAGTAATTATCTTAAGCAGCTGCCACCCTGGTAGGCAGTAGGTTACTTAGTGATATGGTACGGTGGTGGGCACTTCTATGGTGGGAAATGCACTAAACTAACCCATTCTGGCTTTTCTTCTCTCCTCATTCAGGACACATCTGATTGTTCATTTAAAACAGCAATCCTCAAACTTTGTGGTCTCAGGGCATCTGTGCACTCTTAAAATTCATAAACAACCACTAAGAGCTTTTAGTTATGAGGGTTGCATTTATTGACGTTTACTGCATTACAAATTAAAACTGATAAATTTAAAGATTATTTATTTTAAAATAACAGTAATAAATTCATTATATGTTAACATACATAACATTCTATGAAAGAATATATTTGCCAAACAAAATTATAGCGAGAAGAGCACCACTGCTTTACACTTTCGCAAATCTCTTTAATGTCTGACTTAAGAAAGGTAAATGAATTCTCATATCACTCTTTGTCAATACCATGTGTATGCAGCCTCTGGAAAATTCCATTTTACACTCTCGAGAGAAAGAGAGTGAAAATGCAGATAACGTCTGACTATTATTACGAAAATAGTCTTGACCTTAGGGAAGCTGGGACCATACTTTGAGAACCACCGATTTAAGGAGAAAGAACTGGGCATGCGTGGCTTGGCCACTAGATCCGCTCGCTCCCTTTGGGATCTGCCTTCATCGTGAGAACTCGCTCAGCTCCGCCTCCCCGTCCTGCCTTCGGTTCTCCTGTGCAGCCCGGGATGGAGAGGCTGATTGTCCCAGTGTGGGCTTGGTTTTGAGAAGTCCTTCATTGCCTGCACGCCTCACCTGTGCTTTCCAACGTCTCCATCAGGAATAAAGCTGGAGTTTTCATCTTCATCCGCCTGATTCCTTTGCCTTTCTCTCAGCTACTTATGAACGTGGTGGGGAATGGGAGCTCAACACCAGAAACACGGAACACTTTCACACGCGCGTGGGCCTCAGACCGGTGCTAAGGACGGGAAGTTCAAACTGGCGTGGCGATCCACTAACCAGAAAATAGGAGGCGTCTTTGATCATTTTCAGGTTACATTAGACATTCACACCAGTGAGGAGCAGGCCTTCTGGAAAACAACTTAAAATATCACCATGTAGAAGACCCGGTGGTTTCTGCTCTCACAAATGAGAGGATCAAAACAAGTTGGGAGAAAAGAGAAACTATGGGATAATCGATGAACCTCCTAGGGTTTGCTGTCAAGGTCCAGAACCATTTTTTTCTCCCACTTTGGCAGCATACCCAGAGCAGGGTGCTAGTTTGGTTCTGATTATCTCCAACCCTCGTAAAGTAAAAATGGAGAAAAAAGGGACTCTGTTAAAGCTGCCACTGCAGCAGCACGTGGGCAAAACTGCTCTATTAGTGCCCTTGGGAGTGGTGCCAGGAAAGAGTCTATGAGTCATCTTAAGCTGCAAGTACTTGTCTTTCAAAACGTACACCATTTCTAGGGGCTGTGTTTCTGATTTACTGCTCTTTGAGTCTGCCTATTCCAAATGAGCCAGGAGAAGCCTGTTTTTCCATTTCTATGGCTTCATTTCTAAACAGTAGACCAACTCCTCTCCAATCCAGTTATCCAGTAGACCAACTCCGCCCCAGTCCAGTTATCCAGTAGACCAACTCCGCCCCAGTCCAGTTATCCAGTAGACCAACTCCTCCCCAGTCCAGTTATCCAGTAGACCAACTCCTTCCCAGTCCAGTTATCCAGTAGACCAAATCCTCCCCAGTCCGGTTATCCAGTAGACCAACTCCTCCCCAGTCCGGTTACCCAGTAGACCAACTCCTCCCCAGTCCGGTTACCCAGTAGACCAACTCCTCCCCAGTCCGGTTACCCAGTAGACCAGCTCCTCCCCAGTCCGGTTATCCAGTAGACCAGCTCCTCCCCAGTCCGGTTATCCAGTAGACCAGCTCCTCCCCAGTCCGGTTACCCAGTAGACCAGCTCCTCCCCAGTCCGGTTACCCAGTAGACCAGCTCCTCCCCAGTCCGGTTACCCAGTAGACCAGCTCCTCCCCAGTCCGGTTACCCAGTAGACCAGCTCCTCCCCAGTCCGGTTACCCAGTAGACCAGCTCCTCCCCAGTCCGGTTACCCAGTAGACCAGCTCCTCCCCAGTCCGGTTACCCAGTAGACCAGCTCCTCCCCAGTCCGGTTACCCAGTAGACCAGCTCCTCCCCAGTCCGGTTACCCAGTAGACCAGCTCCTCCCCAGTCCGGTTACCCAGTAGACCAGCTCCTCCCCAGTCCGGTTACCCAGTAGACCAGCTCCTCCCCAGTCCGGTTACCCAGTAGACCAGCTCCTCCCCAGTCCGGTTACCCAGTAGACCAGCTCCTCCCCAGTCCGGTTACCCAGTAGACCAGCTCCTCCCCAGTCCGGTTACCCAGTAGACCAGCTCCTCCCCAGTCCGGTTACCCAGTAGACCAGCTCCTCCCCAGTCCGGTTACCCAGTAGACCAGCTCCTCCCCAGTCCGGTTACCCAGTAGACCAGCTCCTCCCCAGTCCGGTTACCCAGTAGACCAGCTCCTCCCCAGTCCGGTTACCCAGTAGACCAGCTCCTCCCCAGTCCGGTTACCCAGTAGACCAGCTCCTCCCCAGTCCGGTTACCCAGTAGACCAGCTCCTCCCCAGTCCGGTTACCCAGTAGACCAGCTCCTCCCCAGTCCGGTTACCCAGTAGACCAGCTCCTCCCCAGTCCGGTTACCCAGTAGACCAGCTCCTCCCCAGTCCGGTTACCCAGTAGACCAGCTCCTCCCCAGTCCGGTTACCCAGTAGACCAGCTCCTCCCCAGTCCGGTTACCCAGTAGACCAGCTCCTCCCCAGTCCGGTTACCCAGTAGACCAGCTCCTCCCCAGTCCGGTTACCCAGTAGACCAGCTCCTCCCCAGTCCGGTTACCCAGTAGACCAGCTCCTCCCCAGTCCGGTTACCCAGTAGACCAGCTCCTCCCCAGTCCGGTTACCCAGTAGACCAGCTCCTCCCCAGTCCGGTTACCCAGTAGACCAGCTCCTCCCCAGTCCGGTTACCCAGTAGACCAGCTCCTCCCCAGTCCGGTTACCCAGTAGACCAGCTCCTCCCCAGTCCGGTTATCCAGTAGACCAGCTCCTCCCCAGTCCGGTTATCCAGTAGACCAGCTCCTCCCCAGTCCGGTTATCCAGTAGACCAGCTCCTCCCCAGTCCGGTTATCCAGTAGACCAGCTCCTCCCCAGTCCGGTTATCCAGTAGACCAGCTCCTCCCCAGTCCGGTTATCCAGTAGACCAGCTCCTCCCCAGTCCGGTTATCCAGTAGACCAGCTCCTCCCCAGTCCGGTTATCCAGTAGACCAGCTCCTTCCCAGTCCGGTTATCCAGTAGACCAACTCCTCTCCAATCCAGTTATTCACTAGGCACCAACATTCATGAGCCCCACCCAGACCACTGATATTCTAAAACGGTGCTTCTGCGTGATGCTTTGCTGTCTTAAGCCCCTTTCTCAGAAGAGATATCACCTTTCATAAGAAATACAGTGCATCCAACAAACACCAGCCCCATGTAGTGTTGGGACACCACACAATCCTGTTAACCCTTGCTCTGCCTAAGTCCCACAGTGTACCCAGTACAGCTTCAGGGCACCAGATACTCTTTCTTTAAAGCTTTCCACTTGTCTGGGAATGAAGTTGCAACTTCGGGATGACTGTCTAAAAGTGAAAGATAAAAGTCTTCCCTCATGCATCTCTTTTTCGGTTGTCATGGCACTAAAATGTTGCTGAATCAGAGATATTTTACATAGTTTGTGAAAATGATGCTCTCCCAATACAAGCTTCTCCCTCAGGCAAAGACAGAACTCAGCGTCAGAATATAGTAGTTCTGCTGGTGATTCATCCTCACTAAGCCTATGAATAGAGAATTAAACTTGGATAGTTTATCAGAAAGAAATGGAACTTGTCTCATCAATACATCTCACAGTGCTTCCAGAAACAGGGCTGGGTTATATCCTTAATAATAAATTGGTAACAGCTCTAAGCAGCATTGGCTTTCATTTCAGAGGCAGAGAAAATGGCTTAAGTTTGCTTTACGTGTCTGACCTGAACTAATGTTCTTATTCTCAGGCTGTGCTAGTTCCTTGATTATCTGATAGTCACACTCATCAAATGTAAACGTGAGGGCCTTTCTCTCTCTTTGATTTCAAAAGGCGGCTTCTTCTGGAAGCCCGTACCAGGTTTTGAGGACCTATATCTCCACAACCCCACCTGGGGGAGCTCCAGAGACAAGGAGCTGATTATACCTAATTATGTACTTTGGAGGAAGGCATGTGTTCATGCCATGCTGGACAGCACAATACAAAAACAATTTTCATCCGTCTTCTTCACTTCTGTCCTGAACATCAGTCCTTTGTCCAACTGTAAAGAATGCCATGTCACCCCCAGTATGTATGTACATATTTATTTAATGAACATATATGGCAGTTACTACGTGCAGGCACTATTGAACACTTTTACTGATAACAGATCATTTAATCTTCATAGTAACCTAGTGACATAGGTGCAGGTATGATTCCCATAACAGAGATGCTGAATCAGTCCCAATGGCTATGCAGAAACTCAAACTTAAGTGTCAGCTCCAGGGCCTGTGTGCTCTGGGGTCTAGCCCTGCCCTTAGTCTGAAGGATCCTGGTCTGGAGTATTTCATATAAATCTCCTGGATAAACAACTGCACTGATCTCTCTACCACCCTAACCTTTCCTTTTGTAAACTAGACACTGCTCCCTCGTCAGCCCATATGTGACTCTAATATCTTCCCCAGAATGTCTCTCCTTCCTGCTTCCAAATATTCCTTTAACCTAAGATAAAAGCAAATGGCCATCAGCACACAAGACCTTAAACCACTAAAGCACTTGTGATTGTGCCATCTAAGTCTTCTACAGATTTTCCCACAGGTGGGATTATTTAAACTGGTGAGATATTCTGAAGGACTCAGGTAGACTGGGCAACTTCACATTTTCAGTTTCAATGTCCTGTTGAAGCACTTGACAGCCCTTCATGTAATGGAACCATTGTTGACAAAAATGAGGGCTGTTATGATTCTTCACGTGTTTCTTCTTCGGCTTTTTAAAGGGCCCTCCCCTTGTTGGTTTAAAGTTTCTGACCCACCCTGCTGGGTCTCAACACTGAGTTGGGATCCCAGACATCTGCTTTATCTGGTCAACCCTCAATCCAACTCCTCCCCAATCCAGTTATCCAGTAGACCAACTCCTCCCCAGTCCAGTTATCCAGTAGACCAACTCCTCCCCAATCCAGTTATCCAGTAGACCAACTCCTCCCCAGTCCAGTTATCCAGTAGACCAACTCCCACTTTCAAAGTAAACTTTGAAAGTACATCAATGGCTACTGAAAGAAACTTACACCCCCTATTACAACCTGACACTAGCATCCGTATGTGGAAACACAATTCTGTTTCTTTGAGAAAGACCCAGGGAATTTGTGCTGACAAGATGCCAAGTGGCCCACTCAGCCATTCTGCTCCAAGGGCCACCTCACCTTTTCACCCTGTCTCCCGAGAGACAGACTCCGAAGACTACCACCTCCCCTCCATCTGCTGAATCTAATCTAACAATCAAAGAACTTCAAGAGTATCTGAGGACTTTTTAGAAGAACATCTTTATTTAGGCACACCAATCCAGGCTGGGGGGAACAAAAGTGAATTTATTACCTAAGAGATGAGTTAAAATCCAGGTCTGAGATAGCTGACCATTTATGATTCATCAATAGCCTAGTGCTTCTGTGACATATGAGAGTTGCGTGCATTTGGCGTGAAAAGTGTTAACAAGCTCCTTACAGAAACACAGATGTAGAGAACAAACGTATGGATACCAAGGGTGGGAAGCGGTGGGGGGAGGGGGTTGGGATGAACTGGGAGATTAGGGTTGACATATATATATATATATATATATAATAGATAATTAATAAGAACCTGCTGTATAAAAAAAATAAAACAAATCAAGATAAAAAAATTAAAATTAAAAAAAAGTGTTAACAAGCTCCTAGACAAGATACTGATGAAATTTACACTTCTATAACTGCTTCAAATCTTTTATTTTTTTAATTAACCAATTTAGCTGTCAAACATAAAATATTCATTTTGTGATTCATATATGTAATGATCCCCAGCACACAGGCTAGTTTAATTTTCTATGTGAATTTCATCATTTATGTTTTCCTCCTCCCTTGTTGCAGGCAGGATTGCGACAGCTGTCCAGGGGCCCCAATTAAACACCTAAACTGGTCCATGCTATACCCACTAAAACACTTAAAAATCACCACCTGAAAACAGCCTTCACCAAACAGCTACTGAACACATTCTGTTCCTCCCCCTTACCAGCTGTAAAAACCAACTCACACAGGCCACCAAGTTAAGAACCTTCTACTCTAGTAAGTGGAGAAGAAAGGACAAGTGGATCCCAGTTATTTGGGGGACCCACGTCTTTGTTAAAGAAAAAACCCTACATCTTTCAGATAAGCATGTTCTCTGAAGAGATGTTTCTCCTTGGACGCCAGTGTATCCATCCATCCATCCACTGGGCATATGGGTGGTCCTGAGGCAAAGGTGGTCCCTCCCAGATTTTCCAACCTGCACTCACCAGTCAGGGGGCACCAGCCACTAGGCATGTCTCTCAGGGCCTCAGACACACTCATGGCCCTCAGAGATGGTTGCTCAGCAGTGATTCTGTTTTAGAGCTTATAGCAGCTTTCATGTTTGAACTCTTTGTGGCTATGCCCTTTCTGGCTATGGCAGTGCCAGCTTTTACCTTTTGATAAACCTTTTCCAGAATCATGAATTTCTTCTACCTACTCTACACAATTTTTAAAAATCAAATAAATGCTCCCTGGCAAACTTTCAGGAAATACTAAAAGGTCATTTCACACCAAAACAAAATAATCCTATAAGGAACGTGAAGTCATACTGTGTTTTCCTTGTTCCTACCTGTGATCAAAGGTGATCCAATAAGACCTGATGAAGGACGCTTGCTGCAGACAAATCTCAAAAAAACATTAAATAGCCAGTGATCAGGAGAAGTCAGAAATGGCAGACAGCTTGTTATAATCATAATTAAGACCATTCTTCAAAATCCCATGGCTCCTTTTCTGCAAAACTAGGGGAAAGTTATTCCAATCTTCCCAGATGAAACTACCTCCATTTTCTCAAAAGGTAATTTTGAGTTGGGATGCCAGACAGGTTTTGTTGGGTGGGTTGGCTAGGTTTTTTTGTTTGTAGAAAGTTTTTAATACTCTAAGACACTCAATTTTGTGAGCTGGTGCTCCTTGGTAGGAATACTTTGCAGGAATGAGTCAGGGTTCTGATATTCTGGTACTGATACTCTAGGCGAGTTGGGACAAGATTGGTAAGAAGATATTGGTGGCTGAGGTGGGCAGGATTGGTGCATGATTGTGTCCTTTGGGTGACTGATTAGATTCTAGTGGGTTATTGATCTGGACTATATTTGTTGGATGAGTTGTGATAAATGGATTACGCCAATTATGTCTTTGACAGTCCTCTAACTTTAGAGACTATTCCCAAATTTTAGCCACAAAATGTTGCTTTCTACAGCTTCCTTCCTCTTTTCTTTTTTCTCTCTCTCTCTCTCTCATGCCCTTTAGCTAAATGATATCCAGAAAGTACATGGATATTTATGAGCCCTTTCTTAAGACAATTTTGCATTTATTTCAAAAATTTTACATACAAGGAGAGATGTTGATTTGTTTAAATTAGTGAAAGAAAATTCTGCAGAGTACCCACATCAACTACAATTCCAATTACTTTTTTCCTACTGTCATCACAATCACTTGAAAATTATAGAAGTCTCAGCACCAAAGTTTGCAAACTCAAGGACTAGAGTATTTTCAAGAATACATGCTTTAAAAATAGAAACAAACATTCCTTTAAGCCACCTCATTTTACAGATACTAAAGATGGTCCAAATATATTATTCAGAATTATTATTTTATGATAATAACAAACGCATATTGTGCCACAATGCTATCCCTGATAAGTTACTTTCTAATAATAAGAAATTGCTTTATATGTAAACATGTTTAGAATTGGTTCTGCCGAACCTGCCAAAGGACACAAATTCTGTTCTTCCCCCATAGACCTGCACTGTTCAATATGGTAACCATGCGTGCCTATTTAAATTTAATTTAAATTAAATCAAAATTTCAGTTCTTTAGCTGCATCAGCCACATTTCAAGTGCTCAAAAGCCACATGTGGTTAATGGCTACCTTTTTGGACAGAACAGATTGTAAAATATTTCCACTCTTGCAGAAAATTCTACTGGACAACACTGCCTTAGCTTAGACTGTGAGTTCTTTTACATCAGAGACCATGGATATTCTTCAATAGAGATAAAGCAATTTTATAAGAATATAACATTTAGACCTAAAGCATTCCAAGTCCGACTTGTTCTTTCCATTTTGCAGTTACAAATTGCTTCACGTTTTGATTTAACAGTTACCTAACCATACTTTCTGTCTCCCAACTAAGCTTGGAAACATCTTAAGCACAGAGATTACATATCAAAAACTTTTATTTCTCTTCATTGCCTCCCAGGTTAATACTAAGTACAAGACATTTTTTTTTAATCTCTTGAATTAAATTAAAATGTAACATAACCTACCTACTAACTTTTTAAACATTTTTATTGGAGTATAGTTAATTTACAATGTTGTGTTAGTTTCAGGTGTACAGTAAAGTGAATCAGTTATACATATACATAAATCCACTCTTTTTTAGATTATTTTCCCATATAGGCCATTACAGAGTATTGAGTAGAATTCCCTGTGCTATAAAGTAGGTCCTTATTAGTTATCTATTTTATATATAGTATCTACAAAACAGAACTAGAGTTACAGATGTAGAAAACAAACTTATGGTTACCAGGCGGTAATGGGGGTGTGGATAAACTGGGAGATTGGAATCGACATATACACCTACTTATTTATCGTAATGCTGTACCTTGTAGGTGCTCAATAAATTCTCGCTGATTCACTAGTCTGAGAGAAAAGTCTCAGTCTAGGTGGAATCTTATGACCCCTCCAGATTATGTGCCCAAATCTAAAGCAATAGCCCTTACAGAAGGGGCACCGGTTGCTTATGAGGCAAAAGAGTGACAGCAGGTGCTGTCTGCCAGTAGGCAGATTTCACTTTGCTCTTGCTGGGAACAAAGTCCCAGGGAAGACACTCCAATACCCCAGTCTCATGATTCAGAAGACTGAGTCCTCGTTTGAGGACCCCATTTAGCTTACTCTTAATTGTGAAGTCCAACGCCCCCCAAAAATCTTCAGTTTTATCTCAGGCCTCATACTGACAATCAGTTTTTTAACTCTGGCAAATATTCTAAAAGTATTTCTTCATTCCACAAACGGGTGTTAAAAAATCTCTTTTATACAAGGTATTGTGATTGACAGTGGAGACAAAACAGGATAGGGAAGGCAGATAGCAAACAAGTAGCAAACAAATATATCATTTACACATTGAGAGGCTACAGTGGAACAGAACAGAGTGGTCTGATGGAGGATTATGGGAATGAGGGTGCAGACCTTAGATTCGATGAACAAGAAGGACATCTTGAGAAGGACACGTACACACTGAGACCAGAAGGACGAGAAGCGCTAGCCCCACGAAGAGCCAGGCGGAAGAAACAACATGTGCAAAGGCACTGAGGTGGCAAAGAGAGTGGTTTGACCACAGACCAGGGAGGCTCAAGAGAGCTCAGTGTGGCTCAAGAGAGCATGGAGGAAAGTAGCAGGAGGCAAGGGGAGAAGTGACCATATTGCACCCCATTATGGCCATATTGTGCATGACCTTACCATCCATGACAATCAACTGGGACTTTAAGTGCTTTGAAAAGCCCCTGAACTGTTTAGATACAGAGATAGTGTGAGTGAGTGAGTGAGTGAATGAGTGAATGAATGATCCCGCTTAACCCTCCGGAACAAGAGTTTTTAAAATGGAAAGAATCATATGTTGGTTTTTAGGTGTTTGTTTTCCGTAAATAAATACTACTTTTCCCCTCTAGTCATTTCTCCTCTTTCCTTTGGATTACGAGGGTGATATGTTTGACTGAAACTTTAGACCTGCCTCAAAGATAGCTGTACTTCCACTTTTTAAGGACAGCAACAGCAGTATCTGGAAGCCTTCCCTGACCCCTTCAGGCAGAAGCAGGTCTGCCCTCCTCGGTGCTCCGCACGGCTCAGCACACTGCTTTACGTAACAGTCATCACTTTGAACTCTACGTGTTTTTCCAGACTGTGAGCACAGCGAACGCATCTCTAACCACACTTCCCAGCACCATGCACAACGTGCAGCAGGCCCTCACTAAAAGCTTTCTGAACGAATGAAAGAAGGAAAAGTGGAAGATGTAGGTCTTCTTAAGTAAATGCAGACTCAGAACCAAGTTTCTATGCTAATTAGCACCAAAAGAAGATTAATTTACCGTCTCTGTAATCAGCTCCTCTGACCTGATTATATATTGGAGTCCTGAGGTTCTCTGCAAACATTACTATTTATGCAGCATGTAAATGAAGACAACTTGTAGAACACTGAGAGGTTTGAATTCCCATTCTGTAATTCAGGTCTTCTCAAGTCATTCCAAGTATCCTTTGGTAAATAATAGCCTGAGAAACGCCAACGGTTCCATCAAGCAATTCCTACTCTGCGTCAAGGCTAATACTGTCCTGTATTTACAGCGTGTGCTCTCTGATCCTCCCATCCATGGGAAGTGGGCAGGACCTGCGTGCTCATCCCTGTCTCATAAATGAAAATATGTCTCCCAAAAGAAGATCCGTTTAAAGTTACACAGCTTGTATGTGGAGAAGCCGATGGTACCAGAATCCATTTCCTAAGACTCTCTTCTTTCTTTTCCACCATAATCTCTGGATCAGTGGTTCTCAAAAGGTGGTTCTCAACTAGAGGCAGGAGCCTCGGATGGGACTATGTTATAAATGCAAATCCTCAGGCCCCACCCCAGACCTACTGAATCAAAAACTGGGGGACAAGGGATGGAGGTTGAAGGGAAGGGGAGGAAATGAGGGCCAGCAGTGTTTCAACAAGTCCTCCAACAGTGATTGTAACGCACACTTAAGTTTGAGAAACGCTGCTCTAGATAATTCATTTGAAAACAGATGAATAATCAAAAGATTGATTCAAGCTATATACAACTTACTTTAAATAGTTAAAAAATTGTCTGCTTAAACCGAAGTTAAAATACAACCTGAAATTTTGGACATATTCATTACCAATTCATTATTGTGTTACCTTGTCATACTAAATACTGTTTGCACAAGCATGTAAAACTTTTTGCTTTATGTAATACTATTAAGCGGTGTGTCACAACTTTCCGGTTACTGTTAAGCTCGAATGAAGTAACTGTGATAAATTAAAAATTGTACTTACAGTTAGTCTGATCCCATCAACATTAATATCAACTTCAGTGCATACGGCTTGATCATCACACTTATAGGGGCAAAAGGATGTAGCAGAAGTTATACTACAGAGTCCATTCCAGGAGGAGATGTTTATTGGATAAATAATGAAATAAATGGAGAAAGGTAATGCAATTTTCCATAAATATGAATAATGAAATCTTTGCTTAAGAAATTCATCCGAAATAGAAACTTGGCAGCTTTCCCTTGGGGAAGCCTGCTCAGTTTTTGGAGGGTGATTATGTCCCTGGATGATCCCTGAATTATAGTCTTCAAGCAACTGAGAGCTGAGCAAAGGTCTATGAAAGGGTCTCAAAAAGATTCTACTTAGAGAGATGCAAGAAACATGTGCTGTTAACATGTACAGCAGGATAAGCCACTGAAATTATATAAACAGAGGAACAAATATTCTTCCTGTGAATTTCCATTATCAAGTACTCTTAATTTATGGAAAAAGCTCTTAAAGGTGGTAATGTTAATGATTCTGATTTTATATTTTCAAATGAGTAGGCACTCCAGTGTGGTTGCACAGTAGCTGTTTGTATTCTACATTGAGAATTCTTGGTCTTCACTTTAAACCTTTACAAATTTTTAAAAAAGTAATTCAAGTCAGCTACTCAAAGAGGAAAAGAGAACAGCGTCACACCTAGGGACAATTCACAATATTTCGGAGCTGATAATCCAACCTAAGCATTATGGGCTTTTCACCTTTCTGATTTTGAACATGCAGCTACTAAAAGACCTCCTTTTTCCCATCCCTTCTTCCCCTCCCCCGCTTAAATATAAGGGATTTCAACAGGCTGTTACTACTCCTTGATTAACTTTGGCAGATTCTACAAGCGCTAAATCATTTTCATGGAGGCACATTGCATTCTGGGACAGGTTATCAATTTTGTGTTGCAATGACACTCTTGTCCTTTTCCATTCACATCCTTTACTCTCATCCCTAAGGGAGTTAATCCTAACCATAAAGTGGAAAACTATTTGGGGAAAGTGTCTAAAAGGTTTGAGTACTGAGAAGTACAAAACTGAGGCTAAAAGAAAGACGTGAGATTACCTAGAGCCTCAGCAATTGGCACAATACCTAGGACGAAGTTAGCCATCAATTAAAACTTGAGTGGGTACAATATTAACAGTTATGTCTTTTATTAATGATGTACTTCTGTGTACCAGGCCCATTTCTAAGTAGTTGACTGTTATCTCATTTAAGCGTCACAAAAAAGCTTCCTATATAGGTGGCATCGTTCCCATTTTACAGCCGGAAACTGAAACTCAGAAAGAAGTTATACAATAGCAACAGCAACAGGACCATGTGGGAAAAACTCCAAACCCAGGTTGTCTAGACCTCGTGGTCTATGCCCCTTTTATGACACTGCAATGAATGAAGGGATAATTGCTTTTTTATTCTGGTTTCCAGTGATGGTTGAGAGCACTGATGCATTTTCACCCATAGCAGACTGATCTGTAGAGGGCTCTTCATTAATAAAATGTCTCCTGCACAGTCCTGGTGAGGGCTATGCTACGGAAAGCACTGAAGTCTCTCCTTTGGGTCAAAGACTGTTTCCAAAATGCTGCAATGCAGATCGTTTACCTGACATGAGGCCAGAAGAACCCGGTTCTGTCTTAGATTGAGTGCAATAGTCACTGTTTCCATAGACAGGAGGGGCTAGGAAAGCCATGTATCCAGAGTCCTGGGGAGGACAGCTGACACTTTAGTCCGGAGAAAGCAGAGGTCATCGTGAGAACAGAGGATCCCAGAGGGAGAGGTGGGGATGGGGGTAGACGCCCCAGAGCCACACTTCACCTGCTTTGACATTCTGCTTTGGTTCAGCAATTCTGATGATATTTGCAAGACCAGACTCAAAAAATTCTCACAGTAACTGTGGTACTGAACAACTTCCCTGGTAATCAACAAGTTTTGAGTGTAAAAGGGCATCAGATGAATTATCCAAGAAAGAGAAAATTCCTTTTGAAATTTTTTGTCTAGATAGTTCATATTTTCCAAATACAAATCAAATAAAATCTAATATAAGTTAATTTTCATCAGGGTAAAACTTACTCACTTTGCTCACATCAGCAGGATAGAAGTTCCCAGAGAAGAAAAACTGTTCATCCTAAACAAAGTGTGGATTTTCTTTTTTCCAGTCACAAAATTATTAAATCTCTCTTTGGAATACTATCACCTTCTAGAAAAAAAAATCTTTTAGGGGACTGAAACAACCTGAGCCCAAGAAAAGAGAGTGCCCCAATTAATACATTCCTTTAACAAATGTTTATTAAACATTTCTTATGTGATAGGCACTGAGGGAACTAAAAACATGAATAGGACCATCCACTCCAATTGTCTATTTGAGGACACACACATATAAACAACTGCAAAACAATTCAACAGGGGCTGTCACAAAGGTTTCTATGAGGTCCGGCTGGAAGAGAGAGAAGGGAGTCAGGTGCTTAGCCTGGCTGTCTGGAAGAAAATTCCAGAGAATGGACATTTAAGTTGCTTCCTGAAGGAAACAACCCCATGTACAAATTTCCAGAGGCAAGACAACATGAGGAACTGCGTGAAATTCCACATGCACCTGAAGAAGAGTTTTTTATTTATTTAACATTATGTAGCTGACGTTTACTCTTCATAGGACTTTAGATGCATGAACTCATGTATTTTTTAATCTTGAAAATACCTTTCAAAATAACCCAAATTTTACAGATGAGAAAACTGAGGTTTAGATAAGTTAAATAATGTATCCAAGGTCTCATTTGGATAAAACGAATACACAAATCCAGATAGCTGGACTCTAGTACAGGTATCTTTTTTATAATTACTATATAATTGACATGTAACATTGCATAAGTTTAAAGTGTACAACATGTTGATTCGATACATTTATGTATTTTTTGTGATGGGAACAAGTAAGATTAATCTCTTAGCAACTCTGAAGTTTATAATACAGAATTCTTGTCTATAATCACTATCCTGTAGCACAGGTTCTAACCATTACACAGCACTGCCCATGAGGATGGAAGATAAGTTGTGCAGGACTTTATATGTCTTGCAATGGAATTTGAACTTCATAGAATATAACCATCAAAGGTTTTAAGACAGAGAAATAACACAATCAGATTTTGGATATGGAAATGTTACTCTAGTGGCAGCATAAAGAATGGACTGGAGACCAAGGAAATTAGAGGCAAGAAGACCTGTTAAGATTTTGTTGCAAAAGCATAGGCAAGAGATGGTGAGGATTTTCATCATGATGGTGGGTCTGCATAAGAAGATATAGAACGAAAAGATACTTAGTGGTTACATTAACAGGGTTTGGTGACCCTGGGAACAGGAGGTGGAGAATGAGGTGAACACCAGAGTCCAGGATGACATAATTTCTAACCTGAGCCACTGAGGAGATACTGAATCCCTTGGTCAATTATCAACCAAGATGGAAATGCAAGAAAAGGAAGTTTGATTATGGATGTTAGCAAGTTCCTTTTAGGGCATGCTTAATTTGAGGTACTCCTAGAAGTACATTTCAAGTGTTAAGGGGAGGTAAAGCTGGAAGATAGAAATTTGCTTGTCATTGTCATGGGCATGGCTGAAGCCATGGACATGAGTGAACTTAGCAGTGATGATAAATTTCATGCAGAGGTGGAAGAAGAGATCACCTAGGATGTGACCCTTGGGTAAAAGAGCTGAGATGAGGAAGAGAAGTCTACAAACAAAGAAAGAAAGGACGGAGGAGGGATGGAGGGGGGAGGAAGGAAAGAAGGAAAGAAAGGGGGAATAAAGGAGAAAAGTTGAAGCAAACTAAAGAATCTGACCATCTTAAACTTCTAAAATATAATCTTACCCTTGATAGAGATTTGGCTTGTAATTTCCTCATATTTCATTTTCCCTCCCATTAATGGTATTTAAAATATGACTATTTTAATAGCTGAATAGGGACTACATTATTTGTAAATAACTAACAAAGAGATCTTCTAACCAGCAAATTCTCCACCAAAGTCAATAATTTCTTAAACATAGAGAGGTTTGTCACAGGCTTCGGGAAAAACCCAAGAGCACTACCAAAAAAAAAAAAAAGAAAAAAACTCTAAAAAACTACTTTCATATAGAAAGAGTTTAGGCATTTTCAACCTTTGTTTTTCCATGAGAGCAAGTTCAGATCATTGAACAAATAGCACTGGTAAATGTTTTTCAGTGAAGTGAGAATTGCACCAATTAAGCAAACATTGACAGAATTCTCAGCTTGTAACTTGTCTCCACTAATTAAAAGAGAGATAAATATTTGCATTTCTGATAAATTTCTGATAATCTTCAAAAGTCATATTTTTCTAATACAAAAATGAATGGGGTTTTTTGAAATACTTTTTCAAAGACATGAACATGAATCTATGTATGTGAGAAATTTTTACATACTGTTAACACTGCATCAAGAGAAACAGGCCTTATATTTAGTATCCAAGTGTGTGCTTTCTGGGCCAGTGTACGTAGTCTAGAAACAACCAGAGCAGGTGACATCTATGAGTCTCATAGCCAGCACTGGCTAATTTGATCTCAAATGCATAATAGTGGTTTAAAAGCCAGACCGTGGAACCATGAATGACAGCTCCCTTGGCTACCTTCCTTCTCTCTTTGGTTATTTGTTCTTCTAGTAGTTAGATTTCAATGAAAATCAAAATTATAGGCAATACAAATACCACAAGAGATATTATTTTGCACTTGTTTGAATAGGATAATAAAACTTAAGAAGCATACATTATCCATATGTGGGTATGAACATTCCTCACATTATGTAATCAATATATTCCTTCAAAGTGTTGTGTAAATAAATTATAGTAAATGAGCTAATATGTTAAGTGCCTGCCACTTAAAGGAATGTTATGTTTCTATAAAGTGTAAAATTTTCCAATAAAATAACCATCTCTTAGGTTTGCTTATGGATGCCTCTGCTAATCCCTTCATAAGTGAATCAATCCTCGGTTGATATTTTTAAAGAACTTAAATTTTCGAACATTTGCCTTAAAGTAGAGCACAAGTAGAGCCACGCCGCTGATACCATCAAATCAAACCTGTAGGCAGTTTTTTTGCAGCCACTGCAGAATGTAACCACTCTTGTGATGTGATGAGATTAAAGGACCACAGGCTGCTGTGTAGGGAACGGAGTGCAGGCAGATGGGAGGAAAGTCCAGTTAGGAGGCCCTTGTACTGGTCTGGAAAAGACGATGATGGCCTGGACTGGGTCTGGGCAGTAGAAATGAAGAAATTCAGATAGATTAGAAGTATTTCTTGTGGTCAACTGGACATGTTAATGGCTTAGATGTGGGAAAGCAAAGAAGTGAGTGGAGATTATCTGGATGGATGAGGTGCTGCCTCCTGAGACGGGGAAGACTTTACAGGAGCAGGTTTGGGGCAAGAGTTCTTTGAGATGCTTACTTGGTATCCAAGTGGATGTCAATTTTTTCCAACATTAAAGTACCGATGATAAGGTGTACCTTGAAGGGTTGTGGTGTAGAGTACAAATAATGTATTTAAATTACCTAGCTGACTGGCTAGCCCACGGCAGGTGCTTCATAGCAGAAGCTATTCTTATTATTATTGGAAACACACAGAAAGAGGGTGATGTTATTGGGACTAGAGGTGGAGAAAAGTCAGAGTCATTGATTTAGACTTTGGAATCAGGTGCACAGCTTAAGTTCAAGGCAATAGACTTCTTGGAGCATCTACCATGACCCAGGTATTGCACTAAGCACTAGGAACAAGTTTAAGAATGACAAAGACAGAGTTCCTTCTTTCATGAAACTCAGGGCAAATTGTGGAAGCGAATGGAATGCTCAAAGGGCAGAAATTAAAGAAGAAAAAGAAGAGGCTTCAACTTAGTGAATCCTTTGTCCAACATGCAAGAATGAAAAGGAGCCAACAGAGACAGGGCAGGAGAGAACCAGGGTAACAACCTGGATAAGCTCAGGGTCACTGCCACCAGAGTAGGGGTGTGTTTCAACAATGGAGAGTTGAGGGACATCACTACCTAGAAGGAAAGTTAAAGGTGAGGCAAAGCTAGGAAAATGTCAGAAGATCACAGGTGACTTTTGTCATTTTTATGTAGAGTGAAAAGACCAGAAACTAGATAACCAAGGATTAATTATGAGAAAGCAGTTAGGAAGTAACGTCCCTGGGATGAAGAATGCCTCACAGCAGAAGTCTGACAGGGTAAAGAAGGATGGAAGGAAATAAGTGCAGCTCACCTGGCAGTACCTAATATTTAAGACTCAAGGCCATCAAGGACATAGATGAAAGATTTTCACCTAACTCTCTCCAAGAGAGAAATTAAAAAGTGAACAAAACTCTGGCCCCAAAACAACTAGAAGAACTAAGGACAGTTGTCTGATGTCTTTTCCAATGCTTCATTTTATTTACACAGGCTATATATGTATATGTGTGTATATATATAGACATACATGTATACATGTATACATACACACACTTAAGGACCTGTTTTTATCAATTCTCCTTACCTTATGAGAAAGTTGGACCAGTGCAGGATAAATTCATGGTTATAGTTTCAAAAAGAATACCATATTTTATGTTCTCATACTTGAGTTTTTCTCTCCTAACACTATTTTGCAGTCCTGTTTTATTGTGAGTTCAAGAGAGCCATGGAATGCTGGTTCTTTATTCCTGGTTTCAGTGTTAACTGATGCTTATCTCTGGACAAATAACTAAGCCTTTGCAAGCTTCTGTTTTGTTACTTATAAAAGGTAGTTGGAAATCTCCTTCCTATGGAAAAAAAGGTGTGACTGTCTCCGCCTCAGGTCACCCTAAGTAGATGAAGGATGATTCCAAGTCTCTAAACAGTAAGGAACGCTCTAATTTGAAAATTCAGTAAGCCTGATAATGCCAGGTTTTAGAGACAGATATAAAGGCAGACACGGTCAACTTGATAGCCAAATCCACTGCTGGTGCTGCTGGGTGAGGTCACTTAAGAACAGACAGAAAAAAAGATGAAGCGACACAGGTCCACAGACACTGTGCAGATGGGTACACAGCCATGCCCTCTACATCACTAAAGGGAGAGTCTAGATAGAGATTTATATTATTTAAATGGGGAACACGTTCAACTAATTGAGTTACAGATTCAATTTAACAGGTACAACTAGTTCATAAAGGTGTGTAAAGATATGGCCATTTTCAGCTGAAGATATATCTGTAGATATAGATGATAGATAGGAAGATAAATAGACTCGTATTTTTTTAAATGGCCGTATTAAATATTTTAATGAATATCAGTAGTCAATTGGGTTCCTACTCTGTGTCAGGCATTGCTCCAAACACTTTACATGTATTAATTCAATGCTCACCCCAGCCATATCAGGTGTGGACTATTATAATCCCCACCTTATAGATAAGAAACTAGACATGGAACAGTTAAATAACTCATCCAACATTATACAGCAAGTAATTGGCAGCCTCAGAATTTGAACCCAGGTAGTTTGGTTCCTGTTCATTTACCTTACCATCACTCTATATTCTCTGCTACAAATATTTATTTACCCCTCACTATATTACAAGCATTGTACTATGCACTGGGGCACAATAGTGAACAAGGCAAATAGGGTCCTTGCCCTTACGGATTTTATAAAATAGTGGAAGATATAGACAAATAAGCAACTAAAATACAGGATTCTAGGTATTAGCATGGTGGAGATACAGTGTGCCCCGGGAGCACACGGTCAGAGCACAGCTCAGATATGTTTGGAGGGAGGGGGAATCTCAGGGAAGGAGTCCTTGAAACAGTAAACGAAACCTGGAAAAATGAGTAAGGGATCACCAGGAAAAATGAAGTCGGGGGTGAGAGGGTGAAGAGGGAGGACAAAAGAGAGAGAGCCCAAAGGGAAGAGAGTACATGAAGCATTTGCAGAACTGAAAAAGTACTTCCGGAGTTGGGGAAAGAGAGGCAAGAGAAGGGAGGTGAAATCGGAGACATGGACAGGAGTCAGATCCCCGGGGACACACCATGATTAAAACTTAGGATTCTGTTCTCAACCATAAAGGAGCTCCATAAAGGAGCTTCTTAAACGGTGTTAGAAGTGGAGTTGCAAGAGGAAAACAAATACCATATGCTAACACATATATATGGAATCTAAAAAAAAAAAAAAAAATGGTCATGAAGAACCTCGGGGCAAGACAAGAATAAAGATGCAGACCTACTAGAGAATGGACTTGAGGACACGGGGAGGGAGAAGGGTAAGCTGGGACAAAGTGAGAGAGTGGCATGGACATATATATGCTACCAAACGTAAAATAGATAGCTAGTGGGAAGCAGCTGCATAGCACAGGGAGATCAGCTCTGTGCTTTGTGACCACCTAGAGGGGTGGGATAGGGAGAGTGGGAGG
This sequence comes from Eschrichtius robustus, assembly GCF_028021215.1. Lineage (NCBI taxonomy): Eukaryota > Metazoa > Chordata > Mammalia > Artiodactyla > Eschrichtiidae > Eschrichtius > Eschrichtius robustus. The sequence goes on along the minus strand of NC_090832.1, from coordinate 60,291,253 downwards.
GAGGGAGATGCGAGAGGGAAGAGATATGGGAACATATGTATATGTATAGCTGATTCACTTTGTTATAAAGCAGAAACTAACACACCATTGTAAAGCAATTATACTCCAGTAAAGATGTTAAAAAAAGAAAAAAAGAAGTGGAGTTGCTTGATCATATTTGAAATATATAAAGAACATTATGACTGCTGTGTGGAGACCATGGTAGGAAGACAAGCACGAAGGCACTGAGACCTGTTAGCAGCTCAGTGAGGCGATACAGGTAAAAGGTCAGACTGGCTTGATCAGGGCGTGGCTGCGGGCAAAATGAGGACACATTTAAGAGGAATTTAGGTAAGAAACACAGAACCTGGGAGGAGGAGAGATGGGGAAAATCTGTCAAGGTTGACTACCAAATTTCTGGTTTGCCAAGTGGTCTTCTCTAGTAGGGCGTGGCAACCTGGTGTAGGTTAGGAGGAAACAAAGAGCTAGACTGACCCAGAGTTGGGGTTCTGCAGGCCTGTGGGGCAACGGGGCCAGTGGGTGGAGGTGGTTGGCAAGAGAATCATTTAAAGGATGGAGTATAAAGTCTAAGTTAAGCAGAGAAGAAAAGAGAGAGAAGTTAGAAGGTAAGGGGTTCAAGGAACTAGAGGTTCTTATCAGGCTGCGGAAGAGATGCAGTGAGAAGAAATGATGGATCGTGATCAGCAGCTGGGATGTTGAAATTTCAGAGCTGAAGCAGTTCCACAGAACACAGATTTAAAGTAATGCCAACGACATAATGCGACTTATGGATACACCAGAGGACTAAAGCGTACCTAAAGTAAAATGGAGGGAAATATCAAAGGGAGATGGGGAGTTATCTTAAAGTCAACGGGGAGTCGGGTCACAGAGAGGAGACAGGGCTGAATGGGGAAGAGGGTACTGAACACAAACGATCGATACGTCTGCCCGCCCCTTGCCCCCCAAGTCTCTCCCATCCCCTCCAATAGAAATCATTTGCTCTCCACAGTGATGGCAGGGCTGTGAGACTTGCTGAGTTTGATTACTCCCGGCAAGGACACAAAGGGCTATAGCAGCCTAGTTTCTAGAGAACCAGGAAACCAAAAGCCTATTTTCATGAAACCTGAGTGACACTTACCAAGGCCGTTGGCCTCTCAGACACTGTGGTTTCTGCCTAACGCACATATAGAGAAGAGGAGGGGCATAAGGCTTCCTCTCACACTCGCATAAATCACGGAGGTCTTTATCCAGCCATGCATTCAAAAATTATTTATTGAGTGCCAGCTATGTGCCAGGCATACAGTACCGAGCAGGACAGATGTCCCACCGGCAAGCAACCCAGGCCTGTCTCCAAGGATTTTTAAAACCACCATTCCAGCTGGAGGATGAAGAATCATGCCTGTGCTGGCCTGAAAAAGACACCACACTGGCAGTGTAACTGGAGAAGTAATAAATAAAGCTAATGTGTGAGGATTTTTCCAGTAAGCAAATTATCATAGTTCTCACTATTATATTCTTGCTTGAATTCCTTGAAGGAAAAAAATGTAAATTGAACAGCATAAATATGCAAAATAGTTGGCATGTAGGAGAGAATTTTTCTGCTTTTCCAAATATTCAAGAATCATTTTTTTAATTGAGATATAATTGACATATAACATTATATTAGTTTCAGGTGTACCACATAATGACTCGATATTTATATCCACTGTGAAACGATCACCACAATATGTCTAGTTACCATCTGTGATGGATAGGTGGATAAAGATGTGGTATATATACTTACAATGGAACACTACTCAGCCATAAAAAAGAATGAAATCTTGCCATCCAACATGGATGGACCTAGAAAGTATTATGCTAAGTGAAATAAGTCAGATAAAAAAGATAAATACTGTATGATTTAACCTATATGTGAAATAAAAAACAAAACAAATGAACAAACAAAACAAAACTCATTGATGCAGGACAGAATGGTGGTTGTCAAGACTCATTCTTGAATCATAAGAATAAAAGTATTAAGCCATGAGAAGAACCATAATGCTAAATATGTAATCCAAATAAGTCAAATTTTAAGTAAATAATCATGTATATGTACTAAAAACCCTAATAATTTAGGCACAAGACCATGTTTATTTTAACACCTTCCCAAATAACAAGTTGAAGATTCCCAACCTGCAATATTCATAAAAGAAACAATTTACTCCTTTTTATTTATTTTCCAAAAAATACCCTTAAATTGTTCACTAGTAGAATGATTCAAATTTCTCTTCTCTATTGACAGTAGATATTATTTTAATAAATTTATAAACATACAGCTCCTTAAAATCTTCAGTTTCCACAAAACCTACAGAACATAATGATAATTTTAATGCCAAATAGATCACAAAAGGAAGTAAATTTTTGTTTTAGTTATACCAGCACCGTTATAGCACTCAGCTTAAAGCTACAAGGAAAGATGTAATGTTTTCTCTGCCTACCTGGTTATCGTCTTATTTATCAAAATTTAATTTGAACATATTATTTCAGACCAAGCTAACATCGTTTTAGCAGACTAAGACTTGGCCTACATGCTAATGACTAAAATACATGGTATCTGTGTTCTCCATAGAAGTAATGGTGAGAAAGAATCATATATACATAAATATAATATCACATATACAGAAATGTCATACATCTCTAGTATAACACAGATTTTTAAATGATTGTAGCAACTCAATGACCTATCCATTAGCATGCCTAAAATATTAAACCTCTAGGTAGTTTTAAGTGAACTTGAACTTGACTGTTTCTTAGTTCTGCCTCAGAACCCCATGTTCATGTGCATGCGATTTCCACAGAAGAGGAACTGTGGATTTTGTGGGTCAGTGAGCACTCCTTTCCAGGGTGCTTCTGAGATGAAGCCTCACGCTTAACACAGTGCCCTTAATGATGGGCGGGGGACTAAGCATTCCAAGATTGGCCTGGATTCTTGCCAGGAGGGAGAGAAAGGGGTCTTTGTATGTGGACATCTGAAGGGCGGGCATAAACATGTTAGTTGATACTTAACACCCAAAACCGGTGCCAAAACCGTTAGCTCCCCTCAATAGCTTACTCTGGTCTCAACTGTCCACGACAATGGAGCCGCCACCTCAATATACAAAACTTGCTCTTTAAACATCCTCTGAGGAATTCCCAAAATAGCAGCTGTTAGAAGCAAACAGACTCTAATTCATAGACATAAGGGGACCTTCTAATGTGTTTCTGGAGACAACTTTCCTTTTTTTTTTTTTTTTTTTTTTGGTACCTACGTGACCATCTATGCATTTTTAATAATTACCTTGTAGATTACGTGATGCAGTTTCTCCAGGCACTTGGAGAAGGAGCTGCGGAATTCACATTCAGATGAACTTGCTAGTTTTTGAGTCAAGAGGCCCAGCTAATTTATGTGGTGAATTTTTTATACGTTTCTCCCCTGGTTTTCCTTCCCTGCTGTCCTCGCCCCCTTTCTTCTTCAGACGTTAAGAGATTCTGCTGTGCCTGCAGCCACGTTCACCCGCGTGGCTGACTGCAGAGAAGCCAGCCCAGACTTGCCCGCCGGGAGCGGGCCCTGCGCGCGTCTCAGCACAGCTTGGCTCCCTCGGAATCCCCTCTGGGATCTCATCTGCTATCCCCTTCCACCAGGCCTGGATCTAATCTCACACCTTCAATAACTTTTGTGGGCTCAGTTTAGTTCCTGGCGGATAGTTATCTGTGTTCCATAAATTCCACCCAGAAAGTAAGCAACCTCCTATCTCTAGAGAACCTTAGGCCAGGCAGCTTGCTGCAGTGGCAGCAGTTCCAGAAACTTTGGATAAGAGAATAAAATGGTATGCTTGCAATTCCAAGAGCTTTGATTTCCTTCTCCCTATACTTATTCATGCAAAATAGTAACTCTACAATAAGAAGTCGTTGGGTGATTTTTTTTTTTTAATAAAACAAACTCCTATATGGGGCAGATGGTGAATACATTTTCAAAACAACTAGGATGTAACTCTGAAATGTCGGTTTTCAACAAGCAGCTCAACAAACAGGTTTGGCCACGACAGGACTTTGGCATCAACGTGGATGTTTATTTAGGAAGGCAAAATCCCTACAAACGTCAGCAGCTCTAAATAGATCATTATTCCTAATGAGGAAACCATTTAACGGGGACACCTACAAAACACTATTAAATTTGAAACTATTTAATACATTAAAAAATTAGTTCTCTCTCTAAGAATACATATAATAGTTTTTAAATTAAAAAATGATAGCATATAATGTGGCTATTAGTAAGATGTAAAACTTAATTTTTTATTACTCAACTATCTTTCATAATTTTTCAAATCATCAAACACTCTAATATATTTTACAGAGTGATAATGTTTAGAAGTTTTATTTAATAAACTGTTTATTTGGAGTAGAATTACAGTGCTACAGTGAGGAATGATACACTTTTGGTGTAACCAGAAATTCTAGTAAAGGTGAAAGCAGACATTACAAACTTAACAAGCCTTCTGTGTGACCTAATTGCACCAGAATATATTAGTAAGGTTGCATATTGTAGGTTTTATGTTTCATTAGAAAGGTCATCACCGATTTGGGTTGAATCGTTAAAGAAAAGAGATCACATTAGCAGAGTGCTCTAAAGCATGAATGTACCTTGCTTCATTAGAATTATCTCACTGTAGCTTCATATTCTGATTTTACAGTAGGAAGAGATGGTAGGACAGCTTGGAAGTCCCAGATTCCATACTCCTCTTGTTGGAAATGGATGGCTAGTTACACCAAGACACTGTTGCTCCAAAATACAAACATAACACTGTAAAAGAAGCCCACCTGTTTGTTCTGATTACAATCAAAGATATCAGTCCCATGACCTGGTAATACTTTACCATTTACTTAATGGTAAATCATAGAAGACCTTACCTTCCAAAGTGTAGTGTTCTTTAACATTTGAACCACTGTGTTAAGAAATCTTACGCTGTTCTAAAACATCATGATGTTTAATCCCATAGAACAAATACATTACAAGGTTTCTACATAGAATTCCTAAATGTTTTTATGGATTTAACAAAAATATAAGCCTCAGTAATCTTCAATAGGTGTTACTTGTAATTACACCAGGAAGAAATGTTAGTTGCTCTGTTTCTGTCACTCATGACAAAAAGACATAAACATACATAGTGATCCATTCTGTTAAGAATTTTGTTAGAATTCATAAATTCTATAAAAGGATAATAAAGTATCCTGTCATTTAATCTCCAGATTACATGGGTCGACCCTTGTGTTTGGTTCTTTTTGGTTACAAAGAACAGAAACATGCTGATTACCTAGTATAATGGGTCCTATTGTAAGGATGCCCAAGAGAGTAAGAATCAAGAAAAATTTTTCCAAGCGAGACATGTAAAGACGCTAACCATCACTCAGCATCCCACTGCAACGCCTGCGCTGCAGCTACCATTGTGTGCCTTGGTTTCCGGCTCCATCTCTCTCTAACTCAGGCCTCTGCTCGGCTCCTCCCAGGGCCTCTCTTCACTTCAGAGCCATCCTTTTGGCCCCCATCTCTTTCTGTTTATTATAAAGTCAAGCTCTTCAAGAACAAGGATGTCTTTTGGCTAATCAGTCCTCATCCAGGTGAAAGGAGCCACAATGGAAAGAGCTCTCTTACCTGGCCGTTCAAATGCTGACCCGAAAGATGGCGCTGGCACTTACCACAAACCCAACTCTGGCTATGGCTGGAGTAACAAGGTCACGTGACAAAACAGGAAATGATTATACAAGGAACTTCTTGCTCAGAAGGGAACTGTGGGTATGTGGTGAACACGCATAGCACCATGGGCACTCATCACCTCAATGCACAACAAAGGATACCTCACCAGAGTCAGCTTCAAACCGCCTACCACCCGTGAGAGAAGAATTTAAGGGACTTGTTAGCTAACCATCCCTCTACCAAAAAGCTCTCATTAGTGCCATATTTTCTAGACCCCTATGGAATTGATCATACTGAGCTATTCTTTTCACAGTCTTCTCTTTGTTTTCATTTATTATATATTAATTATATATTAACGAGAAGGGAAAAAGTCTTGTTTGGGGGAACCCTTTACTGCACTGGCTATAGAAACATTGTTGAGAACACCACTCAGAGCCTTCTCATATGCAGTTCTATGAGAGAAATTTCCTTTAGGGGTATGTGCTAAGAAAATTTTTATGTGCCCCAGAGAAAATGTTCGTTTCCCTATCTTGAGCAATTATCCAATTTTCCCTTTTCACTTAGGCCACCAGAAAGCTTACACCTAAATATAGAGCACGGCTATTTCAAATGTGTCTTATTTTGTTTCTGATCTTGTCTCTTGTTCTAATTTCTATTTTCCTTAATCTTACTTTTTAAATGTTTTGTATTTTGCCATTCTTTGTGTAAATTAATTCAAATCCCTGAAGAAATAAACAGGATATGATAAATAGTATTTTAAAAGACATATAGGACAAAATACAGCCATAGTAAAGTTCTGAGACACTCATAATGGTCCCTTTCTATCTGTCTGTTCCATTGAACTGAGAATTCAATTCAAAACCACTGCAGAGGAAGACCTCACCAAAAAAGAACTATCCCAAATTTAAGTAAACATCATAAGCAATTTTATCTATGAAAAAATCGCAAGTATTTAACCTCTATAGGCTTTCAAACACCAGTTTGTATTATCATAATGAGTACAGTACCTAATGCTATACAAAGTGTTAGTCAACACCACTTCTAATGACATTTTTGCCATGGACAATATTGTATAGAAGTAAGAAGCCAAATTAAAACTGACCACATAGTGGTAACATAAATAGAAATATATAGAGTGTCCATATTTTGCCAATAAAAGGGGAAGGAGGATAGCGAACATGATTAGGTGATTTTTTGTGAAAGAGAGAGAGAAAGAAAGAAAGTGAGAGGGAGGGAGGGAGTGAGGAAGGAAAGAGGAAGGAAGAAAGGGAGGGAGGAAGGAAGGAAGGGAGTTTAAAGCGCTTCAAAACCCTGTTTCCATTGTTTATTCTGTAGCTCAGTAAGATAGCGTGAGTAAGTAATTCCTATTTTTAGTAGAAGAAGGACATAGAGTGACAAATGGCTGCTACTGAATCCACTTCTCCGGTGTTCTTAAATAATAGGTTGTCCACTAGTACATAATGTTCTTTTGTTTAACTGTAAACAACCATCAATATCCACAAAGTGGGTGTTAGGTAACTAGGTAGCCTAGCGTTCAAAAGTGGTCCAGTTTTGAGAAAAAGGGAAAGGTCCCAGTCAAATGTGCAGGTCTAACCCCGAAAACTTTCGGGGTTAGATGGAGCAAAAAAAAAAAAAGCATGTTAAGTTATCTTTCCAAACAAGGTCTCTCTCTCACATACACACACCCTTTTATGCTTCCACCAGGCCAAGGAAGATAATTTGCTACATCCGCAGAAACAGGTGACGTGCTGCTTCACAAAATCAAACGGGAATAATAAAATTATACAGAGATATTCTTTCAAGGGAGAAGAATTTTCAAAGTGATAAAGGAGACTCATAAGTTTCACATCTCTCTCTAATGAAGATGAAAATCATGTTAAACACCAAATACACTTGTCTAATTACATCAGGAAATACTGTTCTGTATTTGCTAATGAAATGTGATACTACTGAGTTCACTGAGAGCCAAAGCAAAGTGAAGATATAACATTCTAATTACAAAAAGGCAATTGGTAAAATGGTTGTATGCTTTGAACTGTAATAAAAATTAATAAAATTATGTAAATACAAACACAGTTACTGAAAACGTGACACTCTAATTTTAGAAAAGCCACAGAACATAATGACTTAAGAAACTTCAAGCCATTTTTAACATCGTTCTCGTCACAGAGAGAAGACTAATGAGAAAATGTTTGTTTGTTTAAAAGGCTAATATTTGTTTTAATATATTTACTTCATTGCTCTAAGTATGGAACCCACTCCGTATCCTTTAGGCAGTAAGGGGAAAATCCTAAACAAATAAACATGTAAGGACGAATTTTCCATCCACAAGCATTTTGCAATCTCCCAGCTAAGTCACCAATGATGCATTCATACACTTAAGGTCTTAATGGCCTTACTATATAGAATCCTGTTGCAATGCAGGAGCCAGAGGACACACACAACCCCCTTATTGTACGCTTTCCAAGTTTCAAGAATAAAGATGCACCGCACATCACTATTTACACAGAGAACAGGAGTTGACCTCCATAATCAAATCCATGGTATAACCAGGTGCCTTGTAATAGGTCATTATCATAGCTGGTACTTAGTGATTCTCCACAGTGGGCTTTGTTCTGTACTAATTTTTCATCCTGAAATCTCTTCAGAGAGTTCATGTTGACTCAAGAAATGCAGTGTCTTTAAAATTAACATTAGGAATATATGTTCTATTAAATTTTCTAATAATTTAAACATGAAACTCATTAAAATTCATATAGCCTACGCCTACATTTTAATTCTTTAAAATTAATGTTTTCATTGGCTGTGACAGAGATCAGTGAAATAATAAGCTTTCTTACTTTCATCACTTTTAACAATATCTTCATCAAGAAGTGAATATGGCTCTAAACCAAATAAGCAATTTAAAAACTCTTCAAACGTGTCTCTGAATCATCTGAATAAATACCGTATTCTTTACTAACAGTCTTCAATGATAAATGTGCTTATTTGCAACACACTTACTCAAGGAGTTATAAAGGGACCAGAGATAATGTAAAAGGTCCCTACTTGCTTTAGTATGCAGGGAAAAAATTCTACTTCAAGTCTGAAAATATGTGTTGGAGAGTATATCTTCCATTTAGTTCTGATTACTTTTTGTAATCTACTGCGAGTTAACATAAGAGCACATATCTTCTGTGTCTCCATAGACGTCTTCCTTAAGGTAGGTATGAGAATTATACCAGCTGCAGAGGATGTGAATTTACTCTGGTAAAATCACTACAAATACACCATCAAAATTATGTATATATGAAAAATGGGAAGATTTTTATTTTCCATCACTTTCAGGATGTGATTATGTCAAAAACAAAGGATTTGCTTAATCCATAAAAAAATATCATTTCTTGTGCTTTTAACATAGATCTTAGAAAACACACTTCAAATATCAAATACACTGTAACAAAATCGGAGTAGTATTTAAAACACCCAGATTAAACAGCTAAATGATAACTATGGCGTGGTCCTGCACATCTGTTCTTTGTAGTGTTTTCCAGTAATGCAGAGGAGTGCAGCATTTCAGCAAACCAATTCAAACATGAGAATCGCTACAGAGCAAAAGCTCTTGTCACTGTGATTGTCTAATGGTATATAGTTCAATCATAAAGGGCAGCTGACAGGCTGGTATAAGAAATGAATTTTCTTCTTCCTCCTGACGCATCAGGGTAAGGCCCCCTGCTGTAATGCAGAAAATCTTTTATGCAAAAAGAATACACCATCTTTCAGCACATGATTACTACTCAGAAGATTCTGATTAGGTTTTTTGGTGCATTTTTTAAAACATTGATACAAAATTGCACAAAGAGCAAACTAGGTCAAGGCTGATGCCTTATCTTTCCCACGTAGTCGTTCTGTGACCTCGGGCATGTTACCTTTTCTCTCAATGCCTTTATTTCCCCATCTTTGAAATGGGAATGGTAATAGTAAAATATAGTTCCTGTCCTCCAGTAAACTGAGAGGAGTAAAATGGATGAATATTTATCTGTGAGGAATTTCAGCCTATGTAGAAAAATACCGCTTAGGCAGTGTCAGGGAGACAATGTTATCTTTTCAAACACTTAAAAAAAAAAACAATCGTACTAAAAGGGCTAATCAAAACTAAATCAAACATGTTGCCTAAAATGTGACATTTTGAATTTTCATATTTTAGATACGTTGCGTAAAATGTGAATATTTCACTCGGCTGGACACAGAGCAATCAGCAGTCCTGGACAAACCTGTGATGAAAACTAACATGTATTGTGCTAAGCACTGTGGTAAACACTTGATGTTTATTTTCTCATTTAATCCTCACAACCTCTCTGTGAAGTCAGCACTACTGTCCATTCCATTTTACAAATAAGAAAACTGAAGCCTGGAGAATTTTGTAAAACTTAGCCCTTGGTTAAAATATTCAGGGACAGGTGGATGTTTTGAACGTTTTAAGAACTCTGGCCCTCCAGCTGGCAGTCATGAACCAGCACGTTATGCTGTATTTCTTCACTGAATCAGCTAGCCAGTATTAGGGAAAAGATGGGAGAGTGAAAAAAAAAAACAAAACAGGGAGATTTTTGAGCTGGAGAAGAGATGAGAGATGGGTGCTCACACAGAAGAGGGGACCTCAGTCCTCTGGACAAAGCCCCACGGAAGAGTGATTCCTACAGGAGAGACACATAGGTGAGTGGAAGGCAGGAGCCAAGGGCCAGTCCCGGGCCTCAGCTAAATTGGTGTGACAGTCAAGAGGAGTGAGGAAAAGGACTGGACAGGTGGGCTTCTCCTGGGAGAGTCAGTACAATTATACCGATACCAGAGGCGAGGCCGAGGTTGGCAGGCAGGCTGGAGCCATGCTAGTCACCTGGGAAAGGGACCTCAGAAGGGAAGAGGTACTAATGAATGTGATTTATGCGAGTTCATGTTCATAAGGCTGTATAAATGCAAGTTGTTATTGCTTGAGGAGTCTTATATTCACCAGAAGGAAAGTGTTACAAAAGAGAGACGTAGGAATAAGATATTCCTTGCAAATTTACTGGGTCTGCTAGTCTGTGGCTAAGAACATCCCTCCCTCTGGCTGAGTATCGCATTATCTAACCTGAGATGGGCAGGGAATGGATTAGTGCTACTTTCAGAGGTGGGGGGAGAGAGATCTTCAAAGAGCACCCTCTCAGAGACTGAGGTGCTGCTGGAGTTTTCTTTTGTGTTTTTTTTTTTTACCTCAGGGCTTTTTTTTTTTTTTAACATCTTTATTGGAGTATAATTGCTTTACAATGGTGTGTTAGTTTCTGCTTTATCACAAAGTGAATCAGTTATACATATACATATGTTCCCATATCTCTTCCCTCTTGCGTCTGCCTCCCTCCCACCCTCCCTATCCCACCCCCCTAGGTGGTCACAAAGCACCGAGCTGATCTCCCTGTGCTATGCGGCTGCTTCCCACTAGCTATCTATTTTACATTTGGTAGTGTATATATGTCCATGACACTCTCTCACCCTGTCACATCTTCCCCCTCCCCCTCCCCGTATCCTCAAGTCCATTCTCTAGTAGGTCTGTGTCTTTATTCCCCTCTTGCCACCAGGTTCTTCATGACTTTTTTTTTTTTCTTAGATTCCATATATATGTGTTAGCATACAGTATTTGTTTTTCTCTTTCTGACTTACTTCACTCTGTATGACAGACTCTAACTCCACCCACCTCACTACAAATAACTCAATTTCTTTTCTTTTTATGGCTGAGTAATATTCCATTGTGTATATGTGCCACATCTTCTTTATCCATTCATCCGATGACGGACACTTAGGTTGCTTCCATGTCCTGGCTATTGTAAATAGAGCTGCAATGAACATTTTGGGACATGACTCTTTTTGAATTATGGTTTTCTCACGGTATATGCCCAGTAGTGGGATTGCTGGGTCATATGGTAGTTCTATTTTTAGTTTTTTAAGGAACCTCCATACTGTTCTCCATAGTGGCTGTATCAATTTACATTCCCACCAACAGTGCAAGAGTGTTTCCTTTTCTCCACACCCCCTCCAGCATTTATTGTTTCTAGATTTTTTGATGATGGCCATTCTGACTGGAGTCTTTAAGAAACACAAAGGTGCCTCGTTCTCTGGGGAAGGAGTGGGGTAACCAGCCGAAATACCTGAAGGCAGTTTACAGTTGGAGGGAGGGGGAGCAAGACAGGTCTGGCTGGAGGGAGCCTCCATGGGAGACGCTCGAGGCCGAGGCTTGAATGGGAAAGGCCTCATCTTGTGAGTTTGAGAACATCTAAGTTGACTAAAATGCCGAGTTTTATCCTTATACACCAGTGTTTCTTATTTATTTATTTATTTGTTTGTTTGTTTGTTTGTTTGTTTGTTTATTTATTTATTTATTTATGGCTGTGTTGGGTCTTCGTTTCTGTGCGAGGGCTTTCTCTAGTTGTGGCAAGCGGGGGCCACTCCTCATCGCGGTGCGCGGGCCTCTCACTGTCGCGGCCTCTCTCGTTGCGGAGCACAGGCTCCAGGCGCGCAGGCTCAGTAACTGTGGCTCACGGACCTAGTTGCCCCGCGGCATGTGGGATCTTCCCAGACCAGCGCTCGAACCCGTGTCCCCTGCATTGGCAGGCAGATTCTCAACCACTGCGCCACCAGGGAAGCCCTACACCAGTGTTTCTTGAATTGAGGTCTGTGGATATATTCTGATGAATCTAAGAGGTGTTTTTTGGTTGTTTCTTTGATTGTTAGCTATTTATGGACACAATACTTTCTCATAACTACCTGGTTGATTTATCACACCTGACACTGTCCATTATTTTAATTCAGAGAAATCAGGCAGAGATTATAGCAAAACCCTGGGACAAGTCTATGAAACACTAATACCATACATTAGACCCTTAAATCTGATTTGGCCCGGAGAGCCAAGTCATAAGCAAAGTAAACTGAGTAGTTCCAAGAAGAATGACTTAAATCGATTAAATTAATCCATTGTGTTGAAAACTGTTAGGATTCTGACTCATTTCCAAGTAACTTCACTAAAACTGGGATGATGTCCCTTAGGAAGAGCCCATTGTTGAGTTAAACGACTAGTCTGTTGTTGGAGATGATTTTTAAATATTCAGGGGAACAATGTTTTGAATCATTTAGAAAGTCTCTTAGAAGCTATTGCAGAGGATTGGGAAGACCAAGGTTATAAAATGTAAATTAAACCCCAAAGTAAAGAGATTATAATATAAAAGAAACTAGGGACAAATTCAGGTTTCCTGGGACCTTAAGCTTATTCAAGTTTGGGTCTTTTTTTAAGAAAAAGAATTTTAAATTATGAATAAAAAATATATACAAAAGTGAACATTTTCAAATGATGCTGGTAGGAGCCCAGCCTCACAGTACATCCACTCCTGGGAGGAGCTAGGAATGAGGATGTCACCTCATCTTCTGAATCTCACAACACAGGACCTGAGATGCTTTCACTTGAATAAATTAAAGGCGATCTTTCTCATAATTAGAGACAGCAATAAAGAGAGGTTAGTTGGTGTTAAAATTAATGTATCAAAATGATTCTTATTCAGCAGCCAAGAACCGGGATTACAGTGATCAGGCAGGAGCTGGGGATAAATCGTGGGTAATTCTGTAATTTAAAAAAAATTTAATGAGCACCATTTATTAGAAAATAATGTGGCATGACCTTGTCAAGTTAAACGTTCACATACTGTAAACCTGACAATTCTGCTCTTAAGCATATATATGTATGCTTTGCACACATCCACCAGGAGAAATGCACAAAAATGTTCAGAGTAGTGTTGTTTGTAATAGCAAATAATAATAATAGCCTAAACCTCCACTACCACACTAGAAATAACTGTGGTTTATTTATGTGGTTTATCAATGGTATATAAGGCAGCATTAAAAATACACAATGTGGATCAATCATAGAAACCACAATATTGAAGAGAATAAAAGGAAAGTCACAGAAGACTGTACAATATAATCCCATTTTAATGAAGTTCAAGGACAAGAAATACAAAACAATATATCATTTAGGGATACATACTAGGAGGTGAAACCAATTTTTTAATCAAGGGAAACATTAACACAAAATTCAGATTAGCAGTTACCACTCAAAAGTAGATGATGCCAAGAAATATACAGGTAGACACAACGATATTGGTAATGTTTCGCAATGAAGTAAGATAGTGGATTCACAACTATGTGTTTCATTATTGAGCTCAGTATCTTAGTTCTATTACATATATTGTTCGTAGTTATCAAATATTTTATATATCAATATCTTTTTTCCTTAGATGTATTTCTTTTTTATTTAAACAGCTTTATTCAGGTATAATTGATATACGAAAACCTGCACATATTTAATGTATAAAATTTGATGAGTTTGGATAGATGGAAACACCCATGAAACCATCATCATAATCAAGGAAAGAGTCATATCCATCACCTCCAAAAATGTCCATGTCTCTTTGGGGTTTTGTGTGTGTGTGTGTGTGTGTGTGTGTGGCAAGAACACTTGACATGGGACTTCCCTGGTGGTTCCGTGGTAAAGAATCCGCCTTCCAATGAAGGGGATGCGGGTTCGATCCCTGGTCAGGGAATTAAGATCCCACATGCCGCGGGGCAACTAAGCCACGCACCACAACCACTGAGCCCAGGCGCCTCAACTAGAGAACCCACGTGCCTCTAACTACAGAGCCCACACAGTCTGGAGCCCACGCAGCACAACTAGAGAAGAGAAAACCTGCATGCCACAACTAGAGAGAAGCCTGTGCCACAACAAAAGATCCTGCATGCCTCAGCGAAGAGCCCATGTGCCACAACTAAGACCTGACACAGCCAAATAATAATAATTAATTAATTAATTTTAAAAAAGAACACTTGACGTGAGTTCTACTCTCCTAACAAATTTTTAAGCGCCTAATACAGCATTGTTGATTATAGACACTATGTTGTACAACAGACTTCCAGAATTAATTCATCTCGCATAATTGAAACTTTACATCATTTGAAAAAGAACTCCCCTTTTCCCCCTCTCTCTAGCCCATTCTGTTCTGTTTCTATGAGTTTGAGTATTTTAGCTACCTCACATAAGTGGAATCATGCAGTTTTGTCCTCCTGTGACTAGCTTATTTCACCTGGCATAATGCTCTTCAGGCTCATCCAGGTTGTAGCAAGTGGCAGGATTTCCTTCTTTTCTAAGAATAATAATAATGTTCCACTGTATGTATGTACCACATTTTCTTCATCCATTCATCTGGTGATGGACATTTGGGTTGTTTCCATGACTTGGCTATTGTGAATAATGCTGCAATAAACATGGGAGTGCAGATATCCCATGCAGATATCTTTGAGATCCTGATTTCAACTCTTTTGGTTATATACCCAGAAGTGGGATTGCTGGATTATATGCTAATTCTATTTTTAATTTTTTGAGGGAACTCCATACTGTTTTCCATAATGGCTGCACCATTTACATTCCCACCAATAGTGTAAAAGTGTTCTAATTTCTCCACATCACTGCCAACATTCGTTTTATATATATTGGGTTGGCCAAAAAGTTCATTTGGGTTTATATATAAACTGGGGTGAGGTAATACCTCATCGTATTTTGGTTTTGATTTGCATTTCCCTAATTAGTGATGTTGAGCATTTTTTCATATACCTGTTGGCTATTTGTATACAGCTATTTGAATTAATAAAATTATGGTTTAAATACAGAGTATATTAATCATGTCTCATCATGGTTTTGGTCCCCTACTCTAGTTTATCAAACCTTGTTTTTGGCAAAAGATAAAATTAAAACCATAAGTTCTGTTCAAATTATAATGTTATGATTTTTTACTTGGTTTGACCATTCAAGAAAATGTGACGTTATTCATGCAATATATGTGGTATACATATCAGCATCTTTCAATTATTTAAAATTGTCTTTAATACCTACCTGTAGCAAAAATTCTCCACACTGCCACCAAAGTAACTCTTGTAACACATAAAACAGATGTCAACAGGCCTCAGCTTAAACCTGTACCAAGGCTTTCCACTGCAAAGGAGCAGATTCCCATCCCGAGCATTTCACACAAAGTCATCTGCAACAGGGTCCTTCCTACCTATCCAGACCCTTCTCTGACGTTCAGCTTGACCCAGACAGAGGTCTCTGAAGCACTGACACTTCCCTGGCTTTATCTAATCAGATATGTATTTCTTCCTTTTTTTGCAGTGAACAAAGAAAGTGTGTGTGTGTGTGTGTGTGTGTGTGTGTGTGTGTGTGTGAATGTATTCCAGTCACCTTGGCTTTCTGTTGGCTTCGAGGACTAGCTTAGTGCTCATGAATTATCTCCAGGCACTTCAAGTGGCTTGTTCCTTTCCATCCTTTAGGTGTCAACTTTAGTAGACCTTCCCAGACTAACTGGACTAAACTGGGTTGCTCTTGTTTATTCTCTATCAGAGCACCCCATTTACTGCCTTTATTGCAGTCTGTAATCATTTTACTTTCTCCCTCTATGGGATTATTGTCCATCTTAGCTACTTGAAAGTAAGTGCCATAAAGGCAGAGACCTTGTGTACCTTCTTCAGTGATGTAGCTTTAGCACATCGTACCCTTCACGGAACATGGGAAGTTTTTTAAAAATATCGCCAGAATGAATGAATGGTTATGACCCTTGAGCCATTAAGAATTATTTGGAAAGCCCCCAAAACATCTGTCTTTTGTGTCAAGCCCTGGTACTAGCTCTGCTTTCTGCTTAATGGACACCTGCATGTGTGTTTATTATTACTGTCGTGTTGTCTTTCACGACTCACTGACTCTGCCTGAGGCCGACCTGACTGCCTGATTCTGTGTTCTCACTATGGCCACCATGCATTTCAACCAGCTGACCTAACTATTAACCGTTTATTTCCATTTCAAAATGTTATGTCAGTTATTCAGATTTTTCTCTCTACCCTTCTAAACTCTTCTCTGTGATGATGGGGCTGGGACTCAGCCAACTACATTTCCCAGATTCCCTTGTCACCGTCTCCCCTTTAGAATCTGCCAATCAGAGGACTAGACAGAGACAGGAAAGCAGGAGGAAGGAGACACCACTTGCTCCTCTCTATTTTGTAGCTGTTCTTTCCCAGAGCAGCAGCTAGTCCAAGCTTCTCTGGGTGATCACAGAACCAGTGTGAGGGCTCTTCATAGCCCTCACAGGTATGAACAGCAGTTCTGTAGGGCCCTTTTTGTGCTTCTGGGGCTTGGTAACCCTAACCACATCTCTCTTGTGTTCCTCCTTAGAGATGAGACCTGTTTCCTGCAGTTTCTTTCTCTCCAGGATACATCAGTTTCTCCCTCTGTGCTTTTTCAGCCCTCCCAATACCTCTGCAACCAGTTCCCAATATTAAATTCCCCATCGAAATACCCACTGTAGTATCTGATTTCCTGAGTGGAACTTGACTGATACATATATCTATTTCTTCCTAATAATGGTCAGAGTGTTTCTTGAAGACAAAGTACATTTCTGATTGAGGTTTGTGTCTTCAGGTCCTGGGGACAGACCCTAACCCAAAGTAAACCCTCTGTAAGTGTGGGATAAGTGGGTTAATGATTGATCCAAGTAGTAGAGCGTGAGGAACTCAACTGAAGCAATGACAACGGAAATAGGAGGGAAATTGTGACTATAAAGATTTTCTCTTTTTTTGGCCGCACTGGGTCTTTGTTTCTGCACGCAGGCTTTCTCTAGTTGCAGCAAGCGGGGGCTACTCTTCATTGCGGTGCGCGGGCTTCTCATTGTGGTGGCTTCTCTCGTTGCAGACACGGGCTCTAGGCGCGCGGGCTTCCGTAGTTGTGGCTCGTGGACTCTAGAGCACAGTCTCAGTAGTTGTGGCGCACGGGCTTAGCTGCTCCGCATCATGTGGGATCTTCCCAGACCAGGGCTCGAACCTGTGTCCCCTGCATTGGCAGGTGGATTCTTAACCACTGTGCCACCAGGGAAGTCCCTGTAACTATAAAGTCAATTTTCACTTCAGATTCGAAGAACAGAGGGGAAGATTGAGGAAACTCTGGTTTTAGTCCAAAGGAACTCTGCTTTTCTTATACTATTTCCAAATAACACCACAGTGAAAGTCTCTGTGTAACAAATTGCTCGTTCCCCAAACATCAACAATGACCAACTAAATCATGTAATGCCGCCAAATTTCAGTAAAAATTGGACGAGTGTCCTGAAATTCGTTAGGATAAATTTTTTTAGGGTAAAATTTGAACTATAATAGTGGGAAGAAAAGGAAACAACTTCTAGGGAAGTAACCAATAGAAAACTAGTAAATTTTGCTTTGACTCTTACCCTGGTAGAGGGAGGGACATGAGAAAAATACAAACTATTAAAGCATTCCAAAAATCATTTTCACAATTCATTAATGTACTGATCCAGGGCCAATTATCAGAAGTTAATTGGGAAGGCTTGGTATCCATCCCTCATCTTTTAATTCCTCTAACCAAAGGGCTTTCTCACGAGCTTTCATCAGCAGGACACATGGTTTAGTGCTCTCACTGTTTCTTGGGCCCCAGGTTGAATCTGTTTACTTAGGCATGAGCTGGTAGTGACCCTGCATATTCCACACCCCGTCCCCATCCACTCTTTTCCTGTTCCTGCCCATTCTCTGTATGGAACTGATCTGGCACGTAAAAAGTAGATCCATCTCCTCCAGAAAGCATCACAAGGTCTAAGAAAACCACAGAGAACAAAAGACAGCATAATAACTATACATATTTACAAGTTTGTAAAATATTTAATATACTTCCTGTCACATAGCAGATGATCAATAAATGGAAATTGATGTGATTGTTCCTTCTGCTTGACTTCTGCTGTCACAACCTAGGTCATTTGCAAGTAACATTATTGCAATGGAAGACTATGAAGGAAAGAAAACTTGAGGCCCCTGCACTCAGTGAGCTCAAAGGATGATATCATAACCGTGTCAAACAGGGAGATGCAATTCCAGCAAATAGCAAGGCCAGGCAAATATAACTCTTGGCCACTTCAAACATTGTACATACTTGTGCAATAATACAGTGCACGTTATACATAGCACAAGCCAAATGCACGGCAAATTCAAACTGCAAATGTCAACCAGAGGTAAGGAAAGGATTGAAAAAAACACCTCTCTCATTTAAACAGAATTCAACCCCCAGAAGGATTCACCTTGAAAGGAGGTGGTCACCTCCTACCCTGGTTGACTTTCCTCCAACTTCATTGGTCTACTGTCCTGAGTGGGGAATACAGCCATTGTGTTGGGGATTCGCAAGTATGTGTGAGTGTATGTCTCATGTGTGTCCTGTAGCCCCACGGTCAGGTACATCAAAGCTTTGGCTCCGTCTTTTCTTGTTCCAAATCTCTCTCCAGGTGAAGGGTGCCATCTTTAGACTCACCACATAGAAACTACCACTTACATACCTTGAGGCCTGCTAAAGCTTGAGTGATTCTCAAGAACCCACAAGCCCAGAGGAATTTTCCATTTTAAGAGATACACCTCCTTCCTCCATGATGGACAAATGACAATAACCAAGCAAGTGAAACTCCACCTCCTCAGGCCTAACAACCTAATAATGTATTAATCATTTGACTGAGTTGTATAAGAATTACACTCAAATAGGAACAGTAGGGTATTTCTACCACAGAAATCTAACAAAAATAAAACAGTTGCCCATGTGGCCAAAATCTTTAGCCATCTTCTCATCTGTCAAAAGTGTCATTTTTATGTAAATCAACTACACTTCAATTTAAAAACAATTCGTGTCATCTTCAGTCGTTTGCCAACCAATAATTTAAATTGAGATGCATGTGTGGCACTGTGGTAAACATTTTGGCAGAAAAGATGAAATACATTTTTTTTTTTTCTGGCAAGGTCTTTTTCCTGCAAATGGCCATTTGATCATTAATAAATATTGAGCTTTTACTTTGTACTAGGCACTGTTCTAGGCCCTTGGGAAACACCACTGAACAAAGTAGACAAACATCCCTGTGCTCATAGGGCTTCAGTGCTATTGTAGAGAGACCGACAAAAAAATAATAATACAACAACAATAAAAAATAGTAAATTAGTAAATTATATAGTAGGTCAGAATGTAATAAAAACTATAGGACATAACAGAGCAGGATAGGTAGGGAGCGGAGAGGGGGCTTGAAGTCAGGATGGTTTAACTTCAAATAGGGCAGTCGGGGTAGATCTAATGGAGACATTAACATTTGAACAAAGATCTGAATGAGGTGAAGGAGTTATTCATGAGTATATCTGGAGGGAAAGTGTACCAGAGAGAGCAAACATTGCAAAGGCCTAAGAGGGAGCACACACCGTGTGTTGTAGGAACCACGAGGAGGCTGGTTGTTGGAGCAGAGTGAGGGGACGAGGGAGAGAGTCATAGAGAAGGCAGAGAAGTCGTGGGCACCAGATCATTCTGGGCCTGTGGACGGCTGTAGAGATTTTAGATTTTATACTGAGAGAAGGGGGAATGCTGGTGGGGGTGAGGGGGTGTTGAAAAGAAGAGGACATGATTTGACTCCATGTAATAGACCATCACAGTGACTGGGGAGAGAGGATAGGGGTTTGAAGGAGGTAAGAGCAATGAAGGTGATAAGAGCTCAGATTCTGGGTGTATTTTGAAGGTAAACAGGATACCTGATAAGATGTGGAGAGTGAAAGAGGGAAGATTCATGGATGACCCCCAAGGCTCTTAGCCTAAACAACTGAAAAGGTGGACTTACTATCAAGTGGAATAAGGATGCCTGCACGTGTTTGACGGGGAGCCCAGGGCATTCGGAAAACAACTCCAAAGAGAAAAAAAAAAAATGAAAAAAGGAGGAATCCTCATGAGGAAAGAAAGAAAACTTCCCCTTCCCCTTCTTTTGACTCAAAATCAGGTGGAGAGCTAAGCATTTATTCTGTATTTGTGTATTTGTTTTGACATAAACCCTCTCTCTCTGACTCTCTCTCTGACTCTCTCTTTCCCCACCTTGAAAAGAGAGTGTTTTAAAAGAAAGATATGCATGGAGGAGCTTTCTGTATCTGCAATTTTTAAAACTGTCTTAAGAATCACATTGCTGAATGAGATCAGGGCAAGGTTTAGTCTTTGTGATATTTTTATTTCAGACTGCATAAAGGAATGAATACTTTGTAAAACCCCTCTTGAAGGTAATTTGTCATTCTTGATGGTACTTTGTCTGATATTAATACAGCCTCTTCAGCATTTGTCTAATTAGTGTGGTGCATCTTTTCCCATCCTTTTACTTGTAACCTATTTGTGTCATTATATTTAAAGCATATTTCTTGTAGACAGTATATATTTGAGGCTTGGTTTTTTATCCAATCTGAGTATCTCTACCTTTTAAGTGGGGTATTGAGACCATTTATAGTTAATGGGATTAGTAACATAATTTGGTTTAGTCTCTCACATTCTATTTGCTTGATATTTGTCCCACCTGTTTTTTTCTTTTTGTTCTTTTCCTCTTTTTTTAAATTTCCTTTGAATTAATTGAGTATTTTTCATGATTTTGTCTTCTCTTTTGTTGGTTTATTAGATAAGGCTCTTTGCTGTGTTATTTTAGTGGTTGCTTTAGGATTCATTGTATAACATCATAGTCTACCTTCAAATGACATTATACCTCTTCGCGTACAATTTAAGAATTTTACAATAATGCTTTCATTTCTCTTTCCTGAACTTTGTTCCATATTTCTCACACATTTTATATCTACTTATATCATAAACCCCAAAATACATTATTATTTTTGCTTTAAACAGTCAATTATCTTTTAAAGAGATTTAAATACCTTATATTTATCCACATAGTTACTAATCCAGTGTTTTCATTTCTTTCTGTAGATCCAGATTTCCATCAGGTACCATTTTCATTCTGCCTGAAGGACTTCCATGAACATTTCTTACAGTACAATTCTGCTAGTGATGAATTCTTCTAGCTTGTGTCTGAAAAAGCCCTTATTTCACCATTGCTTTTAAAAAATATTTTCACTGGTTACAGAATTCAGATAAACTGCCAACATCCACTTGGGTTCTCCCCCCGCTGTGCTGTGGCCTCAAAACTCTCTCCTGGAAGTAGGCTGGGGCAATCAGGGGGCTCGCCTCTTTAGTTTCCCATCTCTCAGGAATCACTGTCTTTCACTGCGTGATCCCAATGTCTTGCAAACTGTTATTTCATATATATTTTTTTTGGTTTTGTAGTTGCTTAAGGTGAGAGTGTAAACCTGGTCCTTCTAAACCAGGTTTTTTAAGATACAGAAAAAAATAGGCAAACTCCATCCGAAATAACCAGAGTCATTTTCAATTGATGACTAGTTAAGAAACAGCCTAGGGAAAAGGAGAGAAATATAAATTAGGAATAATGCTGATTCGCCAACTAAGGAAAGCCACTGCTCATCTCCTGTTTGGATAATTAGCTACTGAGGTCTTCAGTGGGTGCTTGTCATTTCTATCGAAAATCAAGTTGAACCAAAAGCCAAAGAGGAAGAGGAGGAGCAGGGGTAGGAGGGGTGGGAAGAGAGGAAGAAGAAGAAACTTGAAGGGTGGGGAAATATTTTAAGAATATATAGAATACTAAGGCCAACACTAAATTCATGTCATATACTTCTTGGTATGTATTTCCCAGCAAAACCATAACATTCTATATTTTCAGTACTCTGGGAAATTTTGCTTCCTTCAAATCTAAGACCTAATTGGATCATCCAATTTCTAAACTTTGAAGAACATGATGCATAATCTTTTCATATCATTTAGGGTGATAGAATTTAGGGGAAATGCAAAATTGACAGCGGTTTTCAGATACTGACCAGTTAGATTTAAGGAACCTAGTTAACTATACTGGCACCTGTGTGACATAATGGTTTCAAGTTTGATTGGTGTTAATATTATTTTTTCCCATGGAATAAACATTTTTCTTTAACTAGGGAGTTACGATGTTTCCCACATCTTTTTCCCAGTAAAAAAGATTTCCCAAAATCTTTTCAATTTATTCCCAGTAAAACAAAAAGTAGCATACACTTTGTAGAAGATGAAAACTAGGGATGAAAACTCCAGATTAACACTAGGAATGAAAGATGGTACTCATCTTTTAACACGAGAAGATATCACAAAATATTTTTAATGAATAATAAAACAATACTTTATACACTTATGTAGAGGGGATAAAACAGCTATTAAATGTCTTTTAAATATGATTCTGTTTTCCTAAGAAATGTGAAGCTTTTAATATGTGGTACAAAACATAGGATTCTGAATTAGAAAGGCAAAATTAAATTTATTAAATAAACTTAGCAGTAAATAATAATCTTTCTCCAGCAGAGATTCATTCTACATCTCTATTGTACAGAAAGGACATCAACTTCATCTCATTTAGTCTATCAGCTTTGAAATGCAAATTTCAAGAGATAACATAGAGATCACATCGCCTGTGAAAACTATCTGATCAATGCAGTGAAATTTTCAATAAAGGTAGGAGTTTTCGATCTATAATGATTCTTAAAGAATATCTCTTTAAATAATATATATACACATATATATTAAATTCAACAATAGCAGAATTGCTAGGGATAGAGAACACAATCCAATGGTATTAATAGCCATTGTATTTCAAAATTCTTCTTAGACAATTTCAGGCTCTTTCCTTAAGATACTTTCTACCCAGCAAATGTGGAAGGGGGCATGAAGGATGTTCATTGATATAAAATTAAGCTAAAAGATACTTTGGCCTCAATTATCTAGATATTTTGAGCAAATGCCAGATGGTTTCCTCATTTTTCACTTCCTTTGCAAGGAACAAACAGCCTATGTCTTCTTTACGGGAAAAACTTTGCTCCCATTATATCACTGACAAATTTCAAAAGTATAAGATGACTTAGAGATGAATCATCATCTCTAAGAGACCAGAGATTTGAATAGTTTCCCCTTTTAAGACAGGACTTCTTCATGATTTCATAAAGATCCTGGCACTTTAAGCCCAGGATAGCCGTGTGTGATTCCTCCCAAGTAGAACGTTAGTGTCTGTACTAGTTTAACCCTGTGACACTTCTCTGGGCTCCCGGGCACTCTGTCTCCCTTCTTGTCACCCAGCACAGCCCTGAGACTTCACTCCTTCCCTCTACCTTCTTTGATCGGTCCGGGCTCCCCTGGGCAGGCTGGCTCTCAGTTACTCTGGCTGTATTTCCTCCGCCCCTTCTCCTAGCAGAGTTTCTGCACTGATGGCAGGAAAAGGAAGGGAAAAGGGCATTGGAGACACATGCTCTGGTTGGATTTACTTGTCACTAACTCCACAAGCTGAAATTTCAACCATTTAGTCAGTGTGTATTTATTTGGTTTATACAAAACAAAACACTTAATTTGACTGACTATATCTTAATTGTGGTGTTTGCTTACTTGACTGAACGAAACACCAAATGGTTATTTTCTTCAGTTCTAAATGATCCTAGTAGCCACTTACTTTCAGGAATAATTAAACTAAAAAAATTTGTTAAATGAAAATTACAATTCTGGGCTGATATCCTCCAGCCTTTAAGAGATCAATAACAAATAATTCCATACATGAGTCCAATTCATTCTATCGTGTAAGGGGTGTGTTCTGTAACCCTGGGAGGCCGGTCAGGATTCCGAGATGCTGAGTGCACACTGTAAAACCTAACATTTTGATATGGCTGTGGATATCTGGTAACACCCTCTCTGAAAAACACTAAAGCTAAAGTCATCTCTGCCATACTCCTTGGGTGGGCTTAATGAAACACTGTTTCAAATGCCTTTCCGAGGAAAACCCTGGCTTTGCCCACAGGTCTGGCGATGACCCTCCAAGTGAAAGTGCAGAGACCTCACATGAGGGCAAGGACACAAAGCAGCCTCCTTAACTTTCATAAATGTGTGGATAACACCACTTGGTTCCCATAGAGGTGAGTTCTATCCTTAATCCACAGTGGGGCAGAGCTGATGTTCGCCAAGCTTGATAGAAGCACCTTGCTGTGTCTGACAGTGAGATCCAATCAAAAACCCAATAGACAGAAAGTGAATTTAAGAATGCTCCTCCGCCTGCACCCCTGGAGTCTAAGTTCTAGAGTTACATCTTATTAAATATCAAAAGTTAAATACTTTTAGGCAACTTCCCTTCATAGCGTAGGACGTGGCCCTTTCTCAAAGGACAGCACAAGAATGATCCACATTGATCACACTTCCGTATGGGTGAAGCAATAGTTGCTAAGGATGTTTGCCCCTTCTGTTACTCATGTTGCATATACAATAGTTCCAGGGGTCAGTTATAGGAACATCACCTGCACCGAGGGACAGTTGTATCTCCTCCCCTCCATAATGAGCTAAGTAATTTATATCATCTCCCTATTGCCTTTGCTGCCAGAAAACTTACAGTACGGCTATGCTCACAATCACAGCCACTGTACTTTAGTGTTATTTTTCCCTTCGTAAACCTCCTTTCCTCTTTTAAGAATTCATATTTTCTTATATTTGTCCTTTTGTAAGCTGACTTGATTTGCTTCTAGTAAAACTGAAAAGACATCCCTGTTCTCACTCCAAGCCATGGGCCCCCTCCCTCATCAGCACATTCGCATACACAGGGGTCCAGCATCTGCTCCTGTTTATGGGACGCATCCCTCCTTCTAGATTATCAACCCTCCAACTTTTCTGTCATTCTCTCTGCATACAAACATGCTGTAATAGTCTCTATGTGAAATAGAACCTGTGCTAGAACCCACATGCCCTGTGACTAATGTCCATTTCTCTGTTCCTCTTTCATAGCAAAACTCCTTAAAAGAATAGCCTGGGTTCACTATCTTCAATTCTTCTCCTCCCATTCCCCCTCGAATCCCCCCCAGTTATACATTTCCTCACAGCACCACTGAGCCAGCTTTCATCAGAATCACCACTGACTCTGGATTCCTGAACCCAATACATCCTCTGTCTCTATCTTACCCTGAGAGAAGTGAGGCATTCATTACAGGTGCAAATTTTCAGGAGGTGCCCAAAACAATGAAAATAATATTTCAATGTAAATGCAAAAAAAATCCTGATGAACCAAATATCAAAATTTTAGATAAAGATAGGATCTGGCCAGGCCAGGACCAAGGTGAGAGGCATAAGTTAAGTGGTGTGAGTGTAGGGTCAGATCTTGTCTTTATTTAAATTGTGATAGTTTGTTTATCATGGAATTTTTTAATAGAATTTTATTTTTTTAAATATTTCATTGAGATGTTAATTATTTTGATTTCTGAGTTTCTTGGTACCCCCTTTAAATTTTGCGCCCGAGGCAAGTGCCTGGCTCTCCCCACCCTATCTCAGCCCTGCTCCCGCTTCCTTTTTCTTCAATCACTTTCTGAATTTGGCTTCAAGGGCACCATCTTTTCTTTCTCCTCCAGTCTCACTGGTTACTCCTTCTCAGTCTCCTTTTCTGGCTTCTCCTCATCTCCAGCCTCTAAATATTCAGGGCTCCGCTCTAAGACTTCTTCTCCCTCTGTACTCATCCCCTAAATGATTTCATCCGGGCCCGTTGCTTGAAATAGCACATATGCCCTGACAACTCCCAAGTTTTACCCCCAAACCACACTCCTCATTTTAACCCTTAAACCACCCACCCCTACAGTTTTGTTTTGTTTTCTTTTTTTTGCATCTCCATGAAGAGCTAGTCCATCCTTCCAATTGCTCAGTCCAAAAACTTTAGAGTCATTCTTATCTATTCTCTAACTCTCTCACATCACATATATTCCATCAGCAATTTTTGTTGGCTCTGTCTTCAAAATATATGCAGAATCCAACCACTTCTCACCACCTCTACCACAATTCCAGTCCAAGCCATCACTTCTTGCTCAGACAATGACAGCGTCTCCGACTGATTTCTTTGCTTCTTTCCTTTGCCTCACTATAGTTTGCTTTTTACAAAGCAGCCAGAGTGATCATTTGTAAATGGAAATCTGGTTATGTCCTGTGCTTAAAGCCCTTCAATGGCTCCCCATTTCTCTCAGAATAAAATCCAAAGGCCTTACCATAGCTTCCAACCCTGGGTCTCGAACTTGAGCTGCAACAGAATCAGGAACACCTGGAGTCTTGTTAAAACACAGATCGCTGGGTCCCACCCCAGAGCTTCTTGATTCAGAAAGCTGAGGGGCAGGTCTGTAATTGGCGTCTCTAACAAGTCCTGGGAGGTGCTGATACTGCTGGTCTAGGGACCACACTTTGAGAACCACTGGCCGACAATGCCCTGTATGATCTGTGACTGCTTTCAGCTCATCCCTCGTTACTCCCCACCTTCTCTTCTGTGCGTCATCCACACTGGCCTTCTTGGCCTTCAAGTCAACTCCTACTTCAGGATCTTTGTATCTTCCATTTCCTCTGTCTGGAACATTCCTCCCCTAGATATCCTCATGGCCACTCCCTCCTTGTAGTCTCTGATCAAATACTCTTTTAATAAGGTCTTTACTGAACATACCATATAAAAATACCAAACTTGCCTCAGCCTACCTTACATTGCTTTATTTTTCTCCATAGAACTTATCACGGTCTATTCTTTATATACTTATTTGATTACTTGTTTATTTCTCCCTCTAGAATGTAAGATTCATGTGGACACAGACTTTCTATCCAGAGTTTAATATTAACTCCAGAGCCTAAAATGGCACCTGGCACATATGTGCTCAATAAGTACTTGTGAAAAAATGAATGAACAAATGATGGCGGAGAATTAAGCATTCACGAGAGACCATTCCCGTGTCTGTTACCAGATTGGAGGGAATGATCGAATGTATCATGTAAACCTGAACAAGTCACTTAAACACTGCACCCTCATCTTGATGTATTGTAAAATCATCTTAATTGGCTTAATTATCCAAAAACCAAAATGGACATCAATTCAGTGACCAGTACGGGCAGTTTCCAAATTCCCTTTCTGTTTTACCCACATTCCTGACCTGGTATGCATAGAGGCCCACTTAGCGTGGCTAAAAATAGAGTCCTACTCCGTTGCCACCTGCTTCCTATAGCTGTAAGTCCATCTGTTCCTATAAAGAATCATCTCTGAGTCTTATTTCCTTGAACTGTTTTTTTTTTTTTTCCCTCTCACTCTCCTCCACCACTTTCTTTATAATCCCTAGAGAGTCACCCATTTTTTGCCCAGCTAACAGTCATTCACTTTCTCCCTTACCAGGGGTGGCCCCAAATCAATTCAAGTGGCCATCCTCCCCATATGACTCAGGATAAATCTTGATTAGGAATCCAATTAGGATAATCCTGTTTCCTTTGCTAGTACCTGGTTCAGGAATGTGCACATCACTGAGTGCCAGTCTATGGATGTAGTCTGCTGGGGACTTCAGGAAAATTTCATTTCCTCTCAATAAAGAGACATATGGGATGAAACATCCTTCCTCTACTATTGGACATTCTGATATCTTATGTTATGCCCGGAACCGCGTCAACCATTTTGTAACCCTGAGGGAAGCTAGCTGGGGACAAAACTATAGGTAGCTGAGAAAAAAAGATGGCAAGAACGTGGGTTCTTAATGAATCAATGAACCAATGAATTAACAGCACTTGAGCTAACCGGGCTCAGGATTTCTTGGTACGTAGGATAACAGAAGTTTCTTATTGTTAAGACAGTTGGGGTTGAGAGTCACTACGTACATCCTTGCTGATACAGAGGGCTGCACTCTGTAGGAACACTGCTACACAACAGCCCAGTTACACACATAATTTGCAGATAAGGCAAGCTCTGTGTCCCACCTTATATCCTAGAAGAGCTCTTTCCATACTCCGTAAAATGCTTCCTCAGAATCGAATGCCCATCATGGAACATCTCATGCTGAGTTACCCACGTTAAATCTCATGCTGAGTTACCCACGTTAAATCTCATGCTGATAACCCACGTTATCTCAAAGAGACTGGGGCCCATGCGGGCCCCAGTCTCTTTGATAAAACAACAACAACAACAAAACCAGACATCTGCTTCCTGGGTATGGCTCCAAAAGAAGCTGGTTTATATATATAAACCAATAGATGGAAATAACTAAAGTTTTCTTACATATACTTACCAAAAGCAGTAACCGTTGCTTATCGTTATTATGAGATCTAGGGAAGAAACTTTATCTTGAACTTTGTAGGACCTTTTCATACAATCAACTCCGTAGAACTTCAACAGAGTCTCGCAGATAAAAACGGAATAGCTATATGACATTTGAAAGAAACCCTACAGACATGCATAATTTGAAGCATTGTGATCTTTCTAAGTTTCAGACATTCTGAAATCTCCAAATCAAAAGCATTCTAATATAACTATTAAATATCTCAAAGACGCTCAGATGTTTATTCTCATAAAATATCCGCATCACTGGGTTTTTTTTCTTTTAAAACTCACTTTTAGAAATTGAATCTCTACCTAGGTTGGGTTGCTGCTGCAATCTGGCTAGAAAATTCTGCTTGCTTGCTTTCTTTCTTTCTTTATGTTTTTGTCAGCTCCACCTCCAGCCTCGTTTTGGCAAGGGCTAGGGGTTCCTTCTAGAGTTTAGCTAATAATCCTTACTCAGGAAACCTCCAGATGATCATCGCAGAGAAGCTGCTTCAGTTGTTTTCTTTTCAGTTTAGACATACCATGCACAGCCTCACTGATGTATAAAACATCAGCACAAAATGTAGACAAGTTCGTTTGCTTTTTGCCTGCATATACCCTTTTTATGATGAGCTGAGATGTTTTTCCACAGGCAAAAGTGTTCCTAAAGAAAAACTATTTAAAAAAAAAAAGCCTAAAATAGAATAAACAGCAACTTTGCATTCAGATGTTTACAGTTCCCTGCATAAAAATTAGAGGATGCTGTGAAGTCTCTGGGAAAACAAGAAAGCCTACCTAGAACGGCGCTTTTAAGAAGGCCTGGGGGATGTCCAAAGTACATGGTGTTGTACAGTGCAAGATTTAATCATTGTGGGTCAGATTATCAGAGAGGCCTCCACCCTAAAGTCCAGAATTGTATTCACTATTACCATATTTTCATGAGAACGGTAAGTAAATAAACATTGCCCAACCGTGTGAGGTGGATATTCTGAGAGACGTAGGAATCACGATGCAAAAATGTTGCCTTTGCATGGTTTCCTCACATTACAGGTATCCAATTTGGTAAATATTTTGAGAACTTGGAACCATGAAAGCATTTTTATCATTGTTATAGTTTTCACCTGCAAACCTTTAGAAATTCATGCGAGCCCTTTATCCGTGTTAGAACACTGTAAACTCCCTTGTAAAATAATGAAAATAAATCCTGGTTGTTAATCTTTTCTTCTATCGGGAAGTAGAGTTTCCTTTTATTGGGAGTTAGTGTAGTGATCTGATCTGACTGATCCAGGTTTCTGTCCTGACTCTATCACCTACCTGCTCAATCCATGATGTTGGTCAAAACCACTAACATGTGAAACCCTCAGATTCTTCATTTGTAAAATAGGAAGAAGGACCATAGCTCCCCACACTCACGTCTATCATAAGGCTTTTCACACTGTATTGTAATTGGTTACTTGTCTGTTTCTCTCTTGAGATTGCGAGTTCCCTGAAGAAAGGAAGAATATCTGTCTCTTTTAGAGCAGTGGTTCTCAGCCTTGAGGGCAATTAGAATCTCCTGGGGCATTGTTCCCAGTCCCAGCGCCCAAGCTGCGTTTAAACAACTTAAACCGGGCTTCCCTGGTGGTGCAGTGGTTGAGAATCTGCCTGCCAATGCAGGGGACACGGGTTCGAGCCCTGGTCTGGGAAGATCCCACATGCCGCGGAGCAACTGGGCCCGTGAGCCACAACTACTGAGCCTGCGCGTCTGGAGCCTGTGCTCCGCAACAAGAGAGGCCACGATAGTGAGAGGCCTGCGCACCGCGACGAAGAGTGGACCCCACTCACCGCAACTGGAGAAAGCCCTCGCACAGAAACGAAGACCCAACGCAGCCAAAAATAAAACATTAAAAAAAAAATAAAAAATAAAAAATAAATAAATTAAACAACTTAAACCATTATTTCTGAGGATGAACCAAGACATTTTTCTTAAGTTTCCCAAGGGATTCTCCTAATGAGAACCAAGGTTGAGAATTACTGCTTTAGAGGCTTAGCACTGGTGTGTGGGCATGTTACATAGAATGAGTAGGTAAATTTAGTCAGTAAATGAGTGAAGATGTCACAGACCACACTGTAATATTTCCCTACCTCCCTCAGCAGTCTGTGAGCTCATCGAGAGAACCACAGAGCTGTGTTTTCTATCCCCATCTCCTAACACAGTGTCTCATTCACCTTTACATCCCTTGGCATATATAAGAGCTCAGTGTTTGTTTGAAATAATTTAACATGAAATAGAAGAAAAGAGTTTTCTTGGTCAATTAAATTTTTTTTTAATTTTTAAGTAGAAGAAGATAGTTAAGAGAAGATTAGATTTTGCTCATGTGTTTCCAGTGAAAGAAGAGAACAAAGAGTTCCACTTCCATACGTATTGTGTGCTAACTCCATAAACATAGAGCTACGTACTTAATAGTCAGTGTACAACAGACAATTTGGCCTTGACTGATTACGCTGAGAAAATCATGAAGCAAGTGGGAAAATACATCCTTTCTGGCTTTTAACTAGACCTCCTTGGGCTCTCCTGGAAGAGCCGAGCACATCATCCAAGGAGGCCAGGCTCACAGCTCATGAACACTAATGTAAACAATGCATCCTTTACTGGATGGCCGTTTATTATACACTGTCCTGAGTAGCCAGTGATGCCTGCTTCCAATTTCAGTGAATGCTTGCTCTTATGTTCCCCCCATCCACAGTGTGAATTAGATGAGATTTACTTGCTCTCCTGGGCTAAATACGGCTAGAATGTTCCTGAATTCTGTGAGACAAAGCCAGAGAGACTCTCATTTTTGAGGGTGAAATATTTACTGAATCTATCCTGCAAAATTCTTTCTTCAGCACATAAAATAGCTTAAAAGCACATGTGTACATTTATTTATTTTCTCATTATTTTATTTATACATCTTGGTAAATTCATCTCCTTTAAATATTTTGATAGAATTATCATGACATTTAAAAGGAAATTCTCACAGGAAGTTGTGTATGTAAGTATAAATTGTTATGAAAACAAAGTTTAAATTAAATACATATATAAAATAAAAACCAAAACATAAAATCTACCAAGTGTTTGAATAATGATGATTTCATGGTAACTACATCTATACAATAAATTGATTTATTTTCCTTAGAGAGCCACTAGTTCCACCTACTGGAATTTTGACATCCTATTATGCAATTATGTTATTGTACAAATGCCTAGCATAGTAAGACTGACGGCCCAGCTGAACTTAACTTAGCAAGGTTATTGAAGAGCAGATCTTACTGGGTCAGTTATTAGAAAAGATCTGAAGTTCTTCTCATAATTATAAACTGAGAACTGATATATGCCCTGTGTAGAGTCTGCTCTTGTGTACCACAAAATACACACACACACACACACACACACACACACACAGGGGCAGTCCTCACTTTGCATAGTAGTGCCGGAATGTAAAAATAACCATTCAAGCTGATACCATGCAAAGTGATCTTAATAATCAATGAAAAAGTTCACTGATGAATTCTACGAAACATTTGAAGAATTACCATCAAGGCTTCTCAAACTCTTCCAAAAAATAGAATAGGAGGCAATACTTCCTAACTCATTCTATGAAGCCAGTATTACCCTGATACTGAAGATAGACAAAGGCATCACAAGCAAACTACAGACCCATATCCTTTATGAATATAGATGTAAAAATCCTCAACAAATACTAGTTAACTCAATCCAGGAGCATATTAAATGAGTGTACACCATGACTAAGTGGGATTTATTCCAGGAGTGCAAGGTTGGTTCAACATATGAAAATCAATCAATGCACCATATTAATAGATTAAAGGTAGGAAAAAACCCATGACTGTCTCAATAGACATAGAAAAGTTATTTGACAAAATCCATCACCCTTTCATGATAAAACCACTGAACAAACAAGGACCTTTCTCAATTTGACAAAGGGCATCTGTAAAAAACCCACACCTAACATCATACTTAATGCTGAAAGACCGAAAGCTTTCCCTCAAGATTAGAAACATGACAAGGATGTATGCTCTCACCACTTCTACTTACATTGTATTAGAAGTCTTATCCAAGGGAATTAGGCAAGAAAAATAAATAAAAGTCATCCATATTGAAAAGGAGGAAGTAAAATTATCTCTGTTCATAGGTGATATGATCTTATATGTAGAACAGAATTATTGGAACTAATAAATGAATTCAAAAAGTTGCAGGATACAAGATTGTACAAGATCAATATATAAAAATCAATTGCATTCCTTTACACCAGCAATGATAATGTAAAAATGAAATTAAGAAAAATATTTCACTTACAATAGCACTAAAAAGAATAAAATACTTAGAAATACATTTAACCAAAGTACAAGATGTGTTCACTAAAACTACAAAACATTGTTAAAAGAACTTACAGAAGATCTAAATAAATGAAAAGATACACCATATTTATGATTTAGAAGACTTAATATTGTTAAAATGGCAACATTCTCCAAACTGATCTGCAAATCAATGCAATCCCTGTTAAAATTTCAACTGCCTTTTTTTCAGAAATGGTGAAGTTGATTCTAAAATGCACTTGGAATTGCAAGGAACACAGAATACCCAAAACAATCTCACAAAAGAAGAACAAAATTGCAGCAATCACACATCTCAATTTCAAAACTTACTACAAAACTACAGTAATCAAAACAGTGTGGTACTGACATAGGGGTAGACATAAATGCCAATGGAATAGAATTGAGAATCCATTTGAGGCCATTAGTGGCTGAGAACTAAAGTATGTCTACTAATAGCACCCCCAGCAGCTGGGGTAAAATTTCTCTCCTTGAAGCGGGAGTTGAATGGTATATCTCTGTAGCCACCTTGCTGATGCATATGATTACATTAAAATTAAAGATTTTTGTTTGGTGAAGAACACTTTGGATCAAGTTAATAGGCAGGAAGCAGAAAGGGTGAAGATGTCAACAATGTCTATAACTAATAATTACTAATATCTAGAATGTACGAGGAATTCCTGTAGCAATCCCAACCAAAGAAAGATAGACAATGGATATAAATGGGTAATTTACAGAAAAGAAAACCCAAGCATGAAAAATATTCTTAAACATAATCAGAGAAACACAAAATAAAGTAAAAGGGAGATACACCTTCATACATATAGATTGGCAGAAATAGGAAAGCTGGATAACATCGAGTTGGCCTGGATGTTGGAATAGAGCAATTTGTCTGAAACAGTCCTAGTTTACATTTATTGTCCATCATAATTATTAATATCTGCTTTCATTGTCAAAAGTGTCTCCATTTGGACAATATATCACATGATCTCCCTGGGATAGAGGAATCATCATAGACTGCTGGTGTAATGTAGACTGGTGTAGCCATCTGGGAAAACAATCTGACACAGTATTCAGTCACATTAAGTATTTAAATAACTTGTGATGCAGAAATTTCCCCCTGGATGTCTGGATTATGAGAAAAATATGTATGTGTGTGTGTGTGTGTGTGTGTGTGGATAGATAGATAGATAGATAGATAGATGATAGATAGATAGATAGATATAGATATATAGAGAGAGATATAGATAGATAGATAGATAGATAGATAGATAGATAGATAGATAGATAGATAGAGGAAACTCTCACAAAAGTCCATTAGAAACATGTATCAATAATAAGCTGGTCAGTGTAGCATTATTTGTAGTGGCAAAGAGTTAGAAGCTGAGTATCCATAACTGAGAGAGTAGAAAAGTAAAACCTGAGGACACATGAGGAGCCATACAGCAATTAGAAGCAGCACAAAAGGTGTAAACATAAGAGCACAGATGGATACTTAAGACAATGCTGAGTGAAAACTTTTTTTTAATAGCATGATAGTATGTAGGATGACTCCCACTGATCCATACTATTGTACAATTCTCTCCCCTTGTCTATGGGTGGGATCAGCGAATATGGTGGGATGGCAGTTCCACGATTACATTATTTTGTGTGGCAAAGGGAAAGGGGTTTTGCTGATGTAATTAGGGCTCCTAATCAGTTATTTTGATTTAATCAGAAAGATTAAATCAATCTTTCTGATTAAATGAGTGGGCACCACCCAGTGGTCAGAAGCAGACACCTTTCACATTATAGCCCCAATCAGGACTGTCCCTGAAAGATCGTGGTGAAGGGAAATCCACCTAATGGGCAGAAATTAGAGCAGTATATTTGCCGCCTTTGTCAGGACTGGATATGGCCAGAGATATGCATCTGACTTACACGCAGTGACTAATAGTTTGGTTTGACAGTTAAGGACAAGGTAGGACTATCGATGCCAAGAACGACTAGGGAAGAGGTTTGTGGCTATACCTATAGAATGAGCACAGAGTGTGAAGACACCTGCTCACCGAATGGCCTCCATTGCAGGTAGGACTGCAGAAGGTTTGCTTTCCACACTCACAACTTTGTGCTCTGCTGGTTTAGAGGTCTTAGTTCCCACAGGAAGAATGTTTATACCAATAGACATAACAATTATTCCATTGAACTGAAAGTTGACACTGTCAACTTGTCCGTTTCTTGGTTCCTTATGCCATTGAGCCAATAGGCGAAGGAGGGGATTGCTCTAATGACTAGGTTGACAGATCCTGACTGATCCTGCTGCCACAAAATGCAGGTAGTGAAAACAGGAGACTCATTGGGATGCCTCTTAGAACTTACATTTCCAAGAATGAAAGTTAATGGAAAACCAAAGTAAAAAAAAAAAAAAAAAAAAAAAAAGACAGAACCACTGAGGATTAAAAT
Organism: Eschrichtius robustus; assembly: GCF_028021215.1. Taxonomy (NCBI): domain Eukaryota; kingdom Metazoa; phylum Chordata; class Mammalia; order Artiodactyla; family Eschrichtiidae; genus Eschrichtius; species Eschrichtius robustus. Next base: position 60,255,709 of record NC_090832.1, on the reverse strand, counting down.
CTTTCATAAATGAAAGTATGGGTCCTTTTGGCCAGGTACAGAACTAGCTGAAGTACCAGCTGAAAGCCAAAGAAACATGGAATGGGTACCAGAAAAAGAAAGTTAGAAATATCAACTATAGCCTTGTGACCAGTTGTAGAAACATGGACAGTAGTAGCAGCTATATATTTTTATCTTCCTTGCTTATATATATATTTCTATTTCTATTTTCCTATTACTTTCTATGAGGAATGTTGGTGTTAGTTAAATTTGCAATTTACTGTTTTTGTGACTGAAATACACGAGTAATTAGTGGCCCATACACGGAAACAATACCTGTTGGAAAATTAGGTCTCCTTTGTCGGGGGGCAGGTTGGGGGGAGGTGATGAGAGGGTTAGAGCATCTTGTGAAGAATAGTTGCAACCTACTAGGCAGAAGCATAAAGTTCTTGTATAAAAGTTCTGATATGTGTAGGAACACAGTATTACACCATTGTTCTTTAACTCCAATCTTCCCCCTTGTAGATCTTACTTTGTAAAACTAGGGCTGAGATTCTTTAGATTACTTTGTCAGTTGGATCCTTATTAAATTCTGTCAAAAGAGAGCCTAGAGAGAGACCAGAAGACAGGGAGAGCCCAGAGAGGTTTGGTCCTTTTTATTTGCTTGTTCTTCCTGTCGGTATCATCCAAGCAAAGGTACTTCACCTTGGCCACAGCAGTTTGTCTCAACCTCCAACTTTTTTTGGCACTTCTGGAGCCGTCTCATCAGCCCTGGTTCCCTTGGAAGCACCAGCAACAGCTGCCAATGCCTCCTGAGCTTTGAGTCTCAACTCTTCAAGACTATTCCTCTTACCTCAAGGCATTAAGACTAGCTGAGCAGCACTTTCTCTACAGAGGTCTGAATCCCCTCTCCCTGGGGCCCCTCGTCCAAACTCTAAAGTTTTAGTAGCCTCAATATTTCATATTTACTCCCCCAGCCCTACTTTTTGCTGCAATTATTACCTCTATTATTCATTAGTTTTCGCTTTTTGCATTTTCAGCTCTCCAACACCTGTGTAATCAAACCCATAAGTTAAATTATTTGTTGAAATGCCTAGTGTGGTTTCTTCTTTACCTACTGGAGCTTGACAGATACACACACGAGAGAGAACTATGAAGCAATTATAAACAATAGATTAGATGTACACATAGCAACATAAATAAATACTAAATACACAGTACTGAGTGAAAATGTAAGAAACAGAACAAGATGTTCAACACAATGTCATTTACATGAATTGAAAATAATTCCTTCAGAAAAACAACACGTATTTTCAAGACTACATGGAATTCTTGGTGGGAATGTAAACTGACGAAGCCACTATGGAAAACAACATGAAGTTTCTTTAAAAAGCTAAAAATAGGACTACCATAAGATCCAGCAATCCCATTCCTGAGCATATATCCAGAGAAAACTATAATTTGAAAAGATACACGCACCCCACTGTTCATTGCAGTACTATTTATAATAGCCAAGATATGGAAGCAACCTAAATGTCCAATGGACATATATACAATGGAATATTAGCCAGCCATAAAAAAGAAAGTTAGAAATAATGCCATTTGCAGCAACATGGATGGACCTAGAGATTATCATACTAAGTGAAGTAAGTCAGAAAGAGAAAGACAAGTATCAAATGATATCACTTATACGTGGACTCCAAAATATGATACGAATGAACTTATTTACAAATCAGAAAAAGACTTACAGACATAGAAAATAAACTTATGGTAACAAATTGAGAGAGAAAGTGTGGGGAAGGGATAAATTAGGAGTTTGAGATTTAAAAAGAAAAAGAAAAAAGAAAAATACATACAAACATATTAGAATGGTGACCCATGAGAAAGACAGGAATCTGAGTGAGGTATGGGGATAAAGGAGAAGGGAAGAAGGAGGGAAGGAAGGAAAGAAGGAAGGAAGGAAGGAAGGAAGGAAGGAAGGAAGGAAGGAAGGAAGGAAGGAAGGAAGGGAGGGAGGGAGGGAGGGAGGGAGGGAGGAAGGAAGGAAGGAAGGAAGGAAAGAAGGAAGGAAGGAAAGAAAGGAGGGAGGGAGGGAGGGAGGAAGATAGATATGAGAAGGGCTTTGCATGACCCAACGATAATGCTGTGCCATGAACTGAGATGTATGATTAACTTAACCCTCTGCCCTTAAGAGCATGAGAATCATGAAAGAGTCATGGCTGTTTCAATTTCAAGCGACAGAAACTCAAACTAACTTCAGCGGGAAAAAAGAGTGATTTCTTGGCTTATGTAACAAAAGAATCCAAGGGTAGACTTTAGGCACAGCTGAATCCAAGGGCTTGATTATATCATCTTATGTCACTCTGTCGTTTGCTTTTCTCTGTATTGGTTTCGTTCAAGTATCTCCTTTTCACAACAGAGCTCCTAGAGGATGAATACTTATACCTTAGCATATAGGGTAACCAGAGATTTAACTTTTTTCTTCTTCTTCCTCACCATTTTAGCCAAAATTATGAGGCTGATGTTCATTGGCCCTCATTGGCCTGCTCCGGTCATGTGCCTTTCCTGAACCAATCACTATAGGGTGCAAACACTTTCATTGGCCAAACATAGGTCATTCTCCCCAGATCATGGGGTTGGTCCCATGGAACCTGTTACTAAAAGCAAATTCTTCACTACAACACCAATCCCATTAAAACAGTTCCAACACTGCCCAATTACTAATAAAGAATTCTACAATGGCACTGTTTTCCAGTAGAAATTTCATATCTGGGTAGATCACAGAGGTAGAGCTGGTCTTTAAAGAGAGGACAAAGAAGGTGACTCATGGCCATGTGGCTATATTTTAGGAATGCTGCAAATTCCTCTTGCCTAAAATATCTTCCCCATCTGCCAACCACAGTCTTAAATTCCAATTCCACTACTGAGATTCATTGTTTGGGGCCTATAACATGGACCCTCCAAGCTGCTTTGGAAAAACATGTAAATACCTCTTAGCATGTATCAGCTTTTCACACCTTGACATTGATTACCTTGTCAGATGGATGATGACAGGGAAGGCAACAAGTGAGGAGTCCCTCCGAGGAAAGAGTCTAAACAGGCTAAAATATCACAAAGGGCAGACCTGGAACTGTGTGATCAGGGTGATGGGGCAAAGTGAAAAGAGTGGCAGGTGACAGGACATTCGAGACACAGCCTATCTGATTCACAATTTCTCTTGGTAATAACGTTACCCACAACACACTTAATTGTGTGTTAGAAAGGGTATCCGCTGAGAGGATGTTTGGGAATCTAGTCCCTTGCCCTAACAAAACAAGTTCCATGTTGGAGACATGGCTGTAGAACAGCATCTGTCCTGGGTCTGCAGGGAGAGGGGAGATTGTTTAAATAGAAAATGCTCACCAGAAAGAACCTCAGACTCTAAGAACCTTCTTGAAATATTCCTAGCTTCTAATAGTTAAACAAAGATGTTCCCAGAACGTTTGTTGATCTTTTCTATTGACATGAAAGTGCTAGTTCCTAAATGACGTTTTGTTTTGTTTTGTTTTTTTCCAGCTAATGCAGCAACAGTGAGAGAGCAATACCCCAAAGCTAGCTTCCCACGTCATTTGGGACAAGATATTTTCCTTCTTTAGAGGGCCCCAAACTTGAACTCTTCATTACTAAGTTTCTTATCTCACCAGGCCCCATCTTCCTAAACGGAATTATAACAATGTATAACAATAAAAATCTTCCCAAAAGTTTAGTAAGTAGGTGGAAAAAGAGAGAGAGAGAGAGAAAGGAAGGAACTCAAACTATCAGCAGTGGTTACCTAAGGGAAGGGAAACGTGATGAAGGTGAAGGTAGTGGAAAAGAAAATTTACATTTTATTCTACATATTTTATTATTGTTTGACTTTTGTTTACCATGATGGTGTATTCATGAATCCTTTTAATAATTTAGAATTTAGTTAAATTTGCACTTAATTGATTCTACCCACTAGAACTTGTTCTCACATTTGGGATTAAACTTGACAGAGGCCCGGCCAGCTCTGTGGCCTAGATAAATGCTGACCACATGGAGAAAAAGTGTATCCTATAAATGGTCCCCACTGTCTGAATTAAGCTTAAGAATGATGCTCAAATTATATAAAGCCAAGCTGAATAAAAATGCAAAATACTCCAATTCTTTGTTACATCTACTTTTTTCCTTTTTTCAAGAAGAATGAACTACTGCTGTTCTTGAGAGTGTCATAAAGATACAGGTCGGTCATACTGCTCCCCTGGATGGGTTTCAGTTGGTAATAACTGGTTTTCTGAGAGGTTTGAGTTAAAGCTCTTATGTAAATAGAAAGAGGCTTACATAATGCTCTTTAAACTAGAACTTTGAAGACAATCTGCAGTAGGCATATGAAATCTGTCTGTGCCGCAAATGGCATCTGAAAACTATCAGGAAGCCATCCAAGATTTGGTTCAAGAAAACTGGAAGAATAAACACCCACCGTGCAAGCTTCTGATCAATCGTTTAACCAAACCGCAGCCACAGCCAAACAGAGAGTATGTGAGCGATGTGTCTTGGGCTTATAGCAGTGCTAGTAAACCAAAGTGTGTTTCAGCAGCGCTCTTGAGTACAGTTCATTGTAAATTTCTGCGTAAAATTCTCCAGGGGCTGGAGTCATGCCTTCGGCCGTTTCCCTCCCTGTAAGGTTAGACAGTGCATCATCTCACGGAAGAGGCTAAACTGGTATCGATTTTCCAATTTCTAAAAGGAGTAACCATTTGCAGCAAAAGCACGCTGGGGGCGGGAGGTGGCGGGGAGGGGTGCTCTGCGTGAAGGGGAAACACACTTCAAACTGAAAGCGCTGAGGAGTGGGGAAGAGGGAGCTGCGGTGAGCGAGCCGCGGCTCCTCTCTGCCCAAGTATCGAGGCTGCGAAGTTCTGGCCACACCAGCTGCGACGCTCTAATTCTGTGGACCTGCCGGGAGAGCTGTTCCTTTGCCAAAAGAGAGAGATTTCTGTATTTCTCAGGGAGGCGGGACGAACCGTCCTCCATCCGTTTTCACTGCCGCCTCACGTTGATCACCCCGATCCTTACGCCCTCCTCTCCGAACCCCATCCTTGCACAGCAGAGAGGGAGAGACCGGGGACGGGGAGCGCGCGCGCACTGGATTTCAAACTCGACCAAACTTTCCAGAAGCCCCCGGCCTTCGCGGGACTCCGTGCTGGCGCCCCTCCCGGCTTCCCCGCCCTGCAGTCCCCGGGGCCCAGAGGAACGGTGGCTTAACTTTCAGGTCCATTACAACCCTGAGATTGGATTGCACCGGGGGCTCGGGTTTCGTGAAGTGACTGCTGAGTCTGAGCGAGCTTGGGGCGGCGCGCTGGGGGCCGGCAGGCCGGGCGGCGGGAGGGAGGGAGCGGCCCCGCCTGCAGCCTCGGGAGGCGTCCCGCCCCGCCCGGGAACAAGCCCCTCTCCGCGGGCCCCCTCCCCACCCCCTCCGTGGCCACCCTCCCCCACCCCCGGTCCCGACGGCCCCGCGGGAAGGGGACCCCGCAGGCAGAGCCCCCCGCCGCCCGCATCTGCTAACTGCCCCGACACCTCCTTCCCCTGCCACGTAACACACCATTGACGACCGTGTAGACTCGCACTCCCGCACGCCTGCCCTTTCCCCAGAAGCCTGAAAGTGGCTGAATGGAAACACTGACACGTGAAAACTCTATTCTGAGTGACTTAGCATCCGCCGCCTTGAGGTTTTAATCTTGCTCGGCTCGTCCCGCCTGGCGCTCGGGGCAGCTGTCCGCAAGGTCCCGGCGTTCTTTACTGCCCCCGGGGAAGGTGAGGGGAGAAGGATGGGGGGAGGAGGAAACGTGAGAGGTCTGGGGCCACTCGGAATATCCAAGAGGACACTCCAAATCCTAATCCCAGGAACTTAAGTCCCGTGCATTGTTTCTAAGCCAAATGCACATGGCAGCTTTCTTCGGAGCCCTGGGATCCCCAAATCACGTCTTAGGAACCGGGAGAACGGACGCGCGCGCCACCACTGACCATCTGTCCTGGGGTTGAGGGGCGGTGCGGGTACTGCTCGCCCTGATCCTGCCACCCTTCATCAGCAGCAGGTTTCCAAGTACGGAGACCCACACACACACACACACACCTGGTCCTCCTCCCCGCCCTGTGGCCGTCGCCCCGCCCTGTGTTGCCCCAGACAGGGTCAGACTGAGGCTAGACTGGCCTTGAAGGCGTGGACGCCTGTGGCCAACAAGGTCTGAGATTTCAAAACGTCGGGGCACTGCTGGGGAGAGGGCAGACAAACCTCTTATCAGACCTCTTCACGAAGGAAATGAGTGCCCTTGTCTTGGCCTTTGGTTGTTCCCCACCTAAGAAAACCTTTTTTCTTTTGCAAACACAACATCGAGGATCACTTGCATCCCTGCAAAACTCTAGCTTAGACGTTTTTTCTCAAAGGCGTTCGTGGTACGTTTTGACAGGACTTTCCTTCCTTCCGCGTGCCTGCAGGGATCTTCCCGCCTAGTTTTCCCTGCCTGAGACACTGACTGGTGGCCCAGCCTTCTCCCGGAGAGTTGCAACGGGTCCCTCTGGTGCTCCAGGTCTCCTTGGGGACCGCCCACCAAGCTCCCTGCTCTCCATCCACCACTGTCTGTACCAGGTGGAGAACGACTTCATTCTCTACGGTATGACCTCCAACCCGATGGCTCTTCCTGATGAAGCCAACGGAAGAAGGAAAGGAAAGCAGTGTAGATGGTGGCTGGACACCCCAAAGGTTGACCTCAGAGAAGGAAAACCTTCCACTACTGCCTCTCCCCACCTTGCATTGTATCCCTGGAACCTGGAAATGAAAATGGAAATTGTTTGATGTGTGAGGAGACTTTATCTAATTAGGGCATAAGAAATTTAATCTTTCCAGCATGGAGGTCATATAATTAATGTTAATTTAACACTCAAATTCTCAGTCATTAATTTTTATTCTCTTAAATGCAGTTTGGCAGGTGCCCCTGATCCATGGCAATGGATTTTACTGGATGTGAGAGCACACTTGGTCTTAGGAGTGACTCACCACAGACCTTCCCATTCTAATAACAAGATCACATCATGTATGCATTATTAAGCCACGTAATTGAACGGTCCATAGTTTGCATATCAGACTATTAAAATAATGTGTTTTGCTTTTCTCTGAACACGAATTGTTCAAGCCTCTGCGAATATGTGGCGATTCTGATAATTATCACCAAATTACTACAAATGTTCTCTTCATCAACGTGATTTCTTTCAAGCATTTTTAAAAATGTGAATATTATTATGAATTAAGGAACTTCTTACAAAGTTGTGTCAACTTTTTTTTTTTTAAAGACTTGTCACTTGGAAGGAAAGGATATAGTTTAAATGGAGGAGGGAGAGAAACTCTCTTGCCATGCTTTTCAAATGGCTTCCTCCAGCCAACTAAAAGTTTTCTCTCTAGTTTTTCAGGCAGCTTCTAGGCAAGAGACAGACACAGAGAGAAGAGAGACACAGAAAGAGAGAGAAAGGGAGAGAAAGTGAGGGGGGGGATTTAAAAGTCACAAGAGAGTAAGAGAATTAATTTTTTTAAGCTTTTACTATCTGATTCCCTTCTGGTGTAGATAACTTGTCCCCACAAATAAAATCTTGCTTTTTACCTGTCCTAGAGTAAACGAATATTCCCCCTTTTAAAAAATACCAACTCCAAATTTTCTAAAGCTAACAGCTCACAATTAACTAAATAGTGCTGTTTTCCCCTAGCTCTTCTGAGCTATGTGGTTGGAGAAATTATATGCCGTAAAGAGCCTTTATTGTAATACCCCTTCACACACTGTTTTCAAAGTTGAATAGTAAGATTAGAAAGAAAGAAAGAAAGAAAGAAAGAAAGAAAGAAAGAAAGAAAGAAAGAAAGAAAGAAAGAAAGAAAGAAAGAAAGAAAGAAAGAAAGAAAGAGAAAAACACTACTGCAAAATAAGAGTCTTTTAAATGTGAGAAATTTGCATCTATACTCCTTTCTAGTCAAATTTCCCTTTGAATGATTTTTAAACTTATAACAACAGGTCATTCTGCCTCTGGTGTCATCACTCCCTCCCGGTACAGGGTACAGCGTCGGCGCCGCGCGCAGGTCTCTCTCCTCCGACGGCGCTTCCAGCGCGGAGATGCTGCCATCAGTCCCGGCAAAGAGGGGGTTCTACCCATCGGAATATCTCCCGAGTTTGAGAAGGTTGTGAGATTTTTCCTAGGTAAAATGTGGCAGGGAAATAGGAGAGAGGGCGAGAGAGAGGGAGCGAGGGGGGAAGAGAGAGGCGGAGAGAGAGAGAGAGAGAAGAGATGGGAGAGAGGGAGAGACTGGTGCATTCCGCCCGCTCCAGTAGTAACCTGCGCGGCTGTTCCCTGCTGGGCTGGATACCCCCTCCCCTCTTTCTGTGCCTGGATCCTCTGGGCCCCTCTTCGGGAGCCCGTAGCTCTCCGGGGAAGGGGTGCCAGGCCCCGGGCGGCACTTTTATTTTGGCTAAGAGGAGGGAACGCTGCTCCCAGGCCCGAGGGAGGCGAACTGAGCCCTTCTGTTTGGATTTCCCTTCTCGCTATAGCAACCGGCAGCATCCGGACAAAAATGCGCCCTCCCTGGACAATGGCCCGGCCTCCCGCTTCTCGCCCTCTCCTTCCTCCCCCGGATCGCAGCCAGAACCTGCCTAGGAGCTCAGTGGCTCGGTGGCAGGGAACGCCCCCTCCCAGCCCGCGGCGTTCCCCAGCAGTCCCCCCGGAGGTCAGGCCGGGGCGCCCGGACGCCGCCGCCCGTTCTCCCCACCCGGGCTGATGCCCCACGCAGGCCCGGGCCGGGAAACGCAGCCTCCCGGCGGAGCACGCGGGCTCCCACCGCGGACTTCTCCGAGGGATTGTGTGGGTGGGTGGGTGGTTGGCGGGCCCTGAGTAGCACAAACTCCAGCTTTTTTCAGGGTTAAAAAAAAAAAAAAAAAAAAGGTTAGTATAATGCACGAAGGAGACTACTCCCCCCATCCCCTGCACATTCACATAAATATAAGTAAGCATCCGAAACCACGGTCCTAGGCTTGATCTCTGACTTTCTCTCACTCTCACAAGGCTCATTACGTTCCCTTCCGCGCCTATTCATTATTCTCTCCCTCTAACCTAGGGCGTAATATGATCAGGCCTGTGACTCTACCGTGTCCTGTTTTCCTATTTTTGCATTTAATGCTGGGACCCGGCTGCCCTAGATTACCACCGAAACCTCGCAGGAAAGACTAGAGGGGTGAGCTGGTCTCATTGCTCCAACCTGACTAAGGCTCCCTTTTTCTGAGTCTTCTTCCAGACAATGCCAGCCTCTACGTTCCCAGGACCCACATTCTGGAAACCTGCCTTCCTTTTAAAAAATAGTCCTCTCTAACTTCATTAAGTCCAAAAGTGCCCAGAATGACAGCTTTGAATCTCAGAGACCTAGAAGAAGGTCCCGGCCCACAGCTATTACCGCTGTGGTCAACTGTACACAAGAAAAACTTCGCTCCGTGCACCCGGACACTAGCAAGAGACTATTAAGGGCACTCTTAACACTTCAGCAGGGATTTGCATTCGTGCTCTGTTGAACCAGAATAAGAAAAATGAAGTCCGACCTCAACTAAATGCATCTTTGTTTCCCCCAGCGATGGAAACCCAGCCCTAGACCTTGGACAGAGTCCTCGTGAAATACGCCCTCCCCCCGCGCCTGTGCGAAAGTGTGTGGGAGTGCTCTTGCCCCTTGCCTTCCGCTTCTCAGATTGTCCCAGAGGATAAGAAAGGGAAGGGATGGTGGCAAGGACTTCATCTCAGTACATCTCCAAAAGCTTCAGAGCTGAGGTGGTTTCTGTTGAAATCACTTTTTATGTATCAAAGAGTTGTCATTTCCTCCTGGTGGCCATCCACCTGCTCTAGGGCAAGGGATGGGGGTGGGAAACACCTTCAGGCTCCACTGTTAGGAAGTCATTTAACTGATAGTCCTTTGAAAACGAAATTTCAGAAAGGGAACTAGGAGCCACCAATCCCCTCGTGTTCTGTTCCTGATATTTCAATATAAACAAGCTGTATTATCTCCAAATAGAGTTTGTCTCGCACACTGATGGAATGTGTCCTTTATGCTTTCTCCCCCGTAAGGCCTCAAATTCACCACTCAAAATTTAGCAGGCTTCCTTGGTAAATTACCCAAAGTAACCCCTGAAACAGCGAGGACTGCCTGGGCGATGTGGTTTTAGAAGTCTTTAAGCCATGCCTGTCTATAAAATATTCACTTGTGGACTACAGAGGGGGTATCATTTTTAATGATGAGATTCAGAACTGGAAGAAAAGGAGAAAGAGGTTAATATCCATGAATTCAAGTAATTTCATTTCAAAAACACTGAACTTAGAACATTACATCTCACTGGTTTACACAGTAGTGAAGATAAAATAGAATCATCCGTATGTGAGGCATGGACAAACACAGAGTTGCCAAGAATGTGAAGAATGGGAGTTTCAACTTTCAGAAAACTTTTCCTTCTTCAAGACCGTTTATGACATGGAGACAGATGCACATTTAGAAACTTGTAAAATGTATGTATAGATAGTAACATATAAATCTATGTGAGATTTTTTTAATTGAGGAGACATTGTGCTCCTGCATAATTAAAGATATTAATTTCTGTCCTTTTTTTAAGGTAAATGTTTATTGTTTCTCTCACAAGAACTGGCAACTTGGAAATGCGTGGTCCTTGCTCCTTATAAATGCATCCCAAGCCTGCAATTCTTCGAGCTTTAAGGAGGTTTTCATTAAAGGAGCTAGCTGCCTCTTTGTGTGGATTGGCTGTTTAAAGCTGCAGCTCTGAAGTGGGAACCTCAGTTTTGACATTCTGTAGGCCCTTAGCAAAGAAGTTCCATTAAACGTGCGAAGCTCAAACAGCTTCTGGGAACTAGCAGGAGAGCAGAAAGCACAGGAATGAATGACTGAGACAAGGAGGAAGAGGAGGAGGAGAGGAAAAGGAAAGAGAAAGAGAAGGGATTCACAGAATCCTCCTCCAAGGTGGATACATTAAAAAGGAAGTCCCAGTAGGCAATTTTACCCAAGTTTAAACCAGCTGCCACCTCCTAAGAAAATTTCCTTCATTTTCTGATTTGTTATCATAAAACTACATCAATAAGAAATAAATGAAGATCAAACGAATACCGTCTCACCTCTATTTTAATAACTGTGTCCTTTCAGCTCCACGTATGGGAGTGATTATGGTGGTTTTTCTGCCAAGTCCTGGTATAGAGAAATACAATAAATGATATTTTACATACGGTGTGAGTGTGTTTACTAGATGAACCAAGTTAATAAATTAGAGTTCAGGTTACAATGCATAGGTTGATACCATTACTGTTACTCAGGTGAAGACTTTGGGGGCCTCAGGTCAAGGTGCTGGGCACTGCCAAGACCCAGGCCCGGCTCGCTCTTTCGAGAAGTGTGACAGTGTGGGGATAAATATCGGTCTTTGGGGTTTAGCTCGGATTCGCTGAGTCGTTTCTCTCCAGGCAGTGCAGGAGGGAGTCCTCACCAATTCCTTAGACTCGTCCAGGTCAGGATACCGACTCAGTAGAGCCCTTGCTGGGACCTAGGGGAAGGGGACGGGCTGACGCGGTTGCCAGGATCTCCTCTCAGGGCGCCTGGAGCTTGTTCTCGAGGAGGGGGCCCAGGGTACCCCTCAGTCAGCCCCGGAGGCTGCGAGGCCCGCGTGAACCGCCTGCTCAGCCTTTGTCCTAGCCAATGATCTCGGGGAGCTGTACTGGAGTGAGGGAGATATCAAGACACCTTGTCAGTTCAAAGCATTTTAGGGTTGTTTGAAATCCTCTCCTCGTCAACGTAAGCAGCCTCTGTATTTGAACAGTTGCTTTGAACAGTGAAAGGGAATGAGCTGAATCGAAACCTGGAGGTGTCCCTCCGAGACACCTTCAACATGCTTTTATGAGGGTGGAGAAAGGCAGGCAGACGTGCGGACTCTGCTCCAGCGGGGTCAGCCGCAAAGAAAGGCGCCCACGATGGGGGGAGAAAGGTAAGGGAGGACCGAGAAGCCCCCATCTGGGGCTGAAACCTCAGAGAGCCCAGGTTCCCGGAGCCCCGGGGAGGGGCAGCGCCGGAAGGCAGACTGGAAGCCGAGGCTACTCAGGACCCGGCGTTCGCGCCAACCGGGCCTCCGGCGACAGCCGGGGAGGCGGGAGTGGCGCGGGGGGTGGGGGGGTGGTACCCAGAGCCACTGTGCGCGCCCAGCCCAGCCCAGCCGGCCCGGCGATTGGCCCGGCTCCGGGGGTGGGGGTGGGATGCAGAGGCTGAGGCCCAGGAGTAGGGCATTGCTTTGTGTACTCCCCGGGATTTACTGGGTGTATTAATCCGGTAGAACCACCCGGCTTACCCTGTTGGGAACGTTTCGGCTCCGTCGCCTGCCAGCGAAATGAGGCGGGGGTGGGGGTGGAGTGGAGACCCGGGACGTCAGCGTGGCATGGATCTCCGAGCAGTAATCGCCAGTGAAGTCCCATTGCAGACAGGAAGTTGGGATGTACACGTGCAGCCTATTCTTGCTCCCCTACCCAACACCCCAGCGCCCAAAGCCCGAGACTGGGGAAAGGGAGGCAGAAGGACATGAGGGAGGGGGACTTTTAAAGTGTCTCTGAGTCAGGCCGCCTCGGTTCCTTCGGAGATTGGAAACCTTTTTCTTCCCTCGAGTGTTTCACCCCACCGGCTGCAAAGGGCCTTGTCCCTTGAGAAATGAGAAATCAAATCCAGAGAAAAGCAGACACCTGCCCCGGAAGGGGGAGGGGGGTGAGCTTGTTCAGCGCCCGGACGCGGCCCTTCCCGGAGGCTGGATCCTTCCATCTGTGGGAGCTCTGAGTTCTCCCAGCCGAGAGGCGGGGAAGGAGGGCAGCCGGGGGGCAGGGGGTGAGAAGAGGCGCGGCGGGCCGGGCGGGACGCGGCTGGCGAGCGGCCTGTGCGCTCCCAAAGCCCCGGGAGAGCCAAGCGCCCAGCGCTGGGGACTCGGAACTGCTGCGGAGGGAGGCGGTCCTGCCCTCCGCCCATCCCCTTTACTCTCAGTGGAAAAGCCGCGGGCGCCAGCCGCAGAGTCTGCGCGCTCCGGGGCTTGGACTTTTTCATTTTTTCGTAGCCCGGCAAAGTTACGGGATTCCTAGCAGCCCCCAGGCGAGCGGCCGGAGAGGCTCCGCGCTTGCGCGGGAACCCAGCGCCACAAGGTGTGTGTCCTCGCCTCGCCGCGCGGGTGCGCGCGTGGGGGGATGCAGGTCCGTTCCGTTGGCGGCCTGTGGGCTCGCCCCTCCCCTAACGATTTCTCTCTCTTCCACACACACGCTCGTAAACAGAGGGCACGTGGAAATTCTCAGCCAAAGCGCCTTGCCCAGGCGAGTGCTCAACGTGGTGATTTATAAACAGCTCAGCCACTCCCCAAAGGCCTCCGCTCCTCGTTAGTCATGATGAATTCTCTGGCCCGTTCCACTTTGCTGTCTAGATTAAGATGCTCGGAGGCCCCAAAGTGCTCCCCTTGAGCGTTGATTTGGCTTCCCTCACAAACCCACGGCCACCGGCAGCGCCAGCGCTAGCGCTACAACGCGCGAGGCCGAGGGTGAGAGGCGGGGACGCAATTCACTTTCCCTGTGGTTTTTTGTTTGTTTGTTTGTTTCCCTTCCCAGCAGCAACTTCTGATTCGTTTTGCAGTATCCGTCCGGTACACTCGGGCCTGCGCGGTGGTTCCGCTGCTCCAGCACGGGTCCGCGCCCGGGTCTCTGCTACCCGGCTAGCAGGCTCCGAAACCCGCGGCAGGCACCTGCTCCCGGCGGCTACGGCACTGACGGCGCGACGCGCTCGCGCTGGGAAGAGCTGTGCAGCCAGGGCAGGGTCCCGCAGTCTCGCTCTGGAGTTCACAGCTGAAGGCTAAGCACGGAGCTTCGCCAGTGAGCGCCTGGGAGCTGAGTTAGACCAACCCACCAGCTGGCGTCGGCCGAAGTTTAGGATCAGGAAGGTTCCCCTAGTATTGCCCATTTTTCTTCACACGCTCTTCCTCCCTTTCGAAGCAGCTAACGGAAAAGTTGCATCCAAAAGCTCCAGGAGCACGAGGAAGCGCTCACGCAGTCCCCGCGGTTCCGCTTCCTGGAGCCGCCCTTGGTGCCTCCCCCGCACCCGGACGCCGAACACCCCTTGCCAGGCGCTCCTGTAGCCTGGCACAGGGCGAAGGTCTACCGGCTCAGGGTCCTAGTTTCCTAAACCAAAAACTGTGCGCGCGCCCCAGTGTTTGAATGTGTCAGAGACTTTTAGAGTTTTGTTTTCAGTCCAGACCGCTGCGCTGTCAGAGCAGGCAACTCCGCTCCTGGACAGGAGTCTCTTACAAGCCGAGGCACGGGCTGAGCCTGCCTCTCGTGGGGTCCTCATCCCTAGGGGCTGGAAGACGATTAGGCCTGGAACCTAAAAGGAAGACATCCTACGCTAGCGGCGGGGTGGAGGGGAAGAAGAGGACCTTTACTGGGGCAAAAGTGTCCGCACACCCTGGAGCAAGAAGCTCATGGGCACTGAAATTCTAACTGTGGGGGAAAGGAGACTTCAACAGGGGGGTCTAGTCTGACTTCTGGCTCTAGATATGAGACGTTGGCGTGTGTGTGTGTGTGTGTGTGTGTGTCCCAAGGTGAATAAAAATCGGACTCCCCATGGCTTGTTGGGACTCAGCCTTTCTCTTCTTCCTTCTTCAGCCCCCTCTCCCGCCCTATTGGGAGGAGTAGGTGGACTGACATCCCCCTCCCCTCCGCCACCCAAGTCTTGCAAGTGTCTGTGGTCGATAGATGGCTGGGGCGCCCCCCTCCTCCACCGGGACCGCCCGGCGCGTCTGCTTGGGAGACAGATGGGGGGCGGGCCCATCCTAGGGGCGGAGGAGGCCGGGGGTGGGGGAGAAGGGGAGGTGAGAACTCTGAGATTCTGAATTGGGTGGAGAGGGGGGACCGGAGGAGGGCTAAGAGGACTCCGCGCCCGGGGGGGGGAGGAGGAGGGGACAGCTCTGCGCCAATCAGTGGCGCCGGCCTGGGAGGTTGCTAGCGGTATCCACGTAAATCAAAGGGCGCGGAGCCAATGGGAGGGGGCGGAGGGGGCGGGGCCCAGGCGCGTGCCGCTGCGAGCTGGCGCTGCCAAGAGAGCGGGAGAGAGCTGGAGAGAGCAGGGAGAGGGGGGGAGCGCGGAGCTAGTCAGAGAGTGAGAGAGAGCAAGGAGGGAGAGGAGGAGAAAGAGAGCGAGGGCGGGCGGGAGGCGGCGGCGGCGGCGGCGGCAGCAGTAATAGCAGGAGCAGCAACAGAAGGCGTCGGAGCGGGCGTCGGAGCTGCCCGCTGGGGAGAGAGGAGAGAGACAGAGAGCGAGCGAGGAGAGGAGCCCGAGGCGAAAAAGTAACTGTCAAATGCGCGGCTCCTTTAACCAGAGCGCTCAGTCCGGCTCCGAGAGTCATGGCGACCGCAGCGTCTAACCACTACAGCCTGCTCACCTCCAGCGCCTCCATCGTGCACGCCGAGCCGCCGGGCGGCATGCAGCAGGGCGCGGGGGGCTACCGCGAGGCGCAGAGCCTGGTGCAGGGCGACTACGGCGCGCTGCAGAGCAACGGGCACCCGCTCAGCCACGCTCACCAGTGGATCACCGCGCTGTCCCACGGCGGCGGCGGCGGGGGCGGTGGCGGCGGCGGCGGGGGCGGGGGTGGCGGCGGGGGCGGCGGCGACGGCTCCCCGTGGTCCACCAGCCCCTTGGGCCAGCCGGACATCAAGCCCTCGGTGGTGGTACAGCAGGGCGGCCGCGGCGACGAGCTGCACGGGCCGGGCGCCCTGCAGCAGCAGCAACAGCAGCAGCAGCAGCAGCAGCAGCAACAGCAACAGCAGCAGCAGCAGCGGCCGCCGCATCTGGTGCACCACGCTGCCAACCACCACCCGGGGCCCGGGGCATGGCGGAGCGCGGCGGCTGCGGCGCACCTCCCGCCCTCCATGGGAGCGTCCAACGGCGGCTTGCTCTACTCGCAGCCCAGCTTCACGGTGAACGGTATGCTGGGCGCCGGCGGGCAGCCGGCCGGGCTGCACCACCACGGCCTGCGGGACGCGCACGACGAGCCGCACCACGCTGATCACCACCCGCACCCGCACTCGCACCCGCACCAGCAGCCGCCGCCCCCGCCGCCCCCGCAGGGCCCTCCCGGCCACCCCGGCGCGCACCACGACCCGCACTCGGATGAGGACACGCCGACCTCGGACGACCTGGAGCAGTTTGCCAAGCAGTTCAAGCAGCGGCGGATCAAACTGGGATTTACCCAAGCGGACGTGGGGCTGGCGCTGGGCACCCTGTACGGCAACGTGTTCTCGCAGACCACCATCTGCAGGTTTGAGGCCCTGCAGCTGAGCTTCAAGAACATGTGCAAGCTGAAGCCTTTGTTGAACAAGTGGTTGGAGGAGGCGGACTCGTCCTCGGGCAGCCCCACGAGCATAGACAAGATCGCAGCGCAGGGGCGCAAGAGGAAAAAGCGGACCTCCATCGAGGTGAGCGTCAAGGGGGCTCTGGAGAGCCATTTCCTCAAATGCCCCAAGCCCTCGGCCCAGGAGATCACCTCCCTCGCGGACAGCTTACAGCTGGAGAAGGAGGTGGTGAGAGTTTGGTTTTGTAACAGGAGACAGAAAGAGAAAAGGATGACCCCTCCCGGAGGGACTCTGCCGGGCGCCGAGGATGTGTACGGGGGGAGTAGGGACACGCCACCACACCACGGGGTACAGACACCCGTCCAGTGAACTCGAGCGGGGGGGAGGGGCAGAGCGCGGGGCTCCCCCTCCCCTTCGGTCCGCGACCCTTTCCCGGCCCCCTTGTTCCCTCTCTAACTTCTGATTGTTCTTTTCTTTTTAATTATTATTTCCCCGTCCCTTAAAAAGAAAAAAAAAAAATAAGGAAAACAACTAAGGCACTGGACTATCCTTTAAACGGTAGCAGGTGTAATGATGTTTTGACCTTTACAGGCTAGCACCCAGGCAATGGAGTGGAGTGTCTCATAGAGAGAGTGAGAAGAGAATGTGTGTGTGTGTGTGTGTGTGCGCGTGAGAGAGAGAGAGAGAGAGAGAGAGAGATGGCAAGCACTGAGTTAAATACCTGGCAAAACTAAATAAATTACCAAAAAGACAAAAAAATCTACCAAACCGTGAGAAACATAAAACACAGCTCCTGATGCTTGGAGTTGGCACATGCTGCTGTGTTTATTTAATGTGGATCCCCATCAGGAAAGAGGGAAAAATACACACGTTCTTTGATGTAGGCAAAACTTAACCACATAAATTTGCACTGCAAGAAAATTGAAGTTTACATGAACAAATTCACAAACATGTTTTTCTTTCTCCCAGCGTTAATTTTGAAGTTGCCGGGTTTGGTTTGGTTTGGTTTGGTTTGGTTTGGTTTGGTTTGGTTTTTATTCCTTAGAGAGAGTTGAAGCCAGCTTTTGGCCACTCTCCATCTCTAATGTTCTTGTGTTGCCCTTCTGGTTATTCTTACTGTTTGTGAACTTTGATTACCTTCAGATTCCCCCCTCCTTACATTGGTATAACGTTTATTTGCTCCTTTTACCAAAGCAAACCGATTGACTTCATACAAAATAAATAATTCTCTGCTTTCAGGAAATGTGCATGGTCTACCCGCTTTATCCAAGGCAAGAATTCTGTTTGGAATACAAAAATGAAAGTGAAGCATTGGTTTTTGTTACCAGCCACAAAGTAAACTTCATTTTCAGGCAGTGTTTCTGGGGGAGGTTGAGGAGGGAAGAAAAAGAAAACTCGATAGTGAGTGACTGATTGCTTCATTTTATCAGGCGGGCCCATTGTGAAAGAGCTCAGAGGAAATGTGGAGGTTAAATATATTTCCAGAGTTGTCCAACAGAAGGAAAGTGGCACTTCGAAGAGAACTAGGGAAATATGTATCTTCAGACACCCCTGTACAGTTCTCTGCCTTCGGTTTTAATAACTTAATTATGAGGAATTATTTGTGCTGACAGCAGCAGTTAAACTTTGTTCCTCTAACAGCTTTTGTTTTTTAACATAAAGAAAATAATCTGGGAACTTAATGGTGTATGCATAGACTGTGATTCTTAGCACACAAATACCCATATGCATACAGAGAATATCTCCACTCTAGGCTGACTTTGTCTTCACTAGCTCATTTGTTTATCAAATCATGTATAAGGTCCCACACCCTCTTCTTCTGTAATTTATTACAGAAAATACCAGTTTGACTTGGACAGTTTTCCCCCCTCTTTTACTAAAGAAGCCAAATGAAGTAGAAAAAAATGTTATTTTCAATCCTTCCTTTTCTCCCTTTGTTAACAGTTTTAAGTGCGTTTTTTGACCTTATCTTGATGGAAAACGGTTAACTCTCATAACAAAAGACTCTACCGGGAAGTGAAGGTGGAAAAAAAAACTTGTAACTTTATTGAAAATAAATACCATTAAACTGTGATCAGTTAAAATATTAAATAATAATCAGCACAAAAGGGCGCTAAAAGGGAAAACACTTTTTATTCATCTTAAAAGTTTGGGGCTTTTTTTTTCTGGTTAGTTATTAGACAAATTTTTATTTTAAGAAATTAAATTCTCACTACCAGAAAATTATTGTTCGGCATCAGATTAGCATTGCAATCAGTAGTTAATGTTTTAGGAACTATGCTTTATATTGTCTTTTCAAACACCTGTGATTGTTTCATTTTCAATGTTTTCGCAAGATAAATGATGGCTTATAATGGGCATATTTATTTGCCTGTATTTCATTTCCCCCAATGACTGTCACAAGGAGATGGGCATGGAGTTGCTTCCGGGTGCATCATGCCGCCTGTTCCTAAGGTGTGGGAACTGGCCTTTAGTGAAGCAATCCAGAGCAGGGCATAGAGCCAATGGTAAAGCGAGGAAATGAATTTTCACATTCTTATTACCAAGTGGATAAGGTCAGAAGCTGGAGTTCAGGGGACGTGTCTATAGCTCCTCTAACTCTCATAGGTTTACTAAGATGAAAGTTACCACTGAACCTTACCACTATGTATATATGTTTAATATCTGTCTTTTGAAATGCAGAAATAGTTTAAATGTTTCTTTGTCTATTTTCTTTTTTTTTAATGCTACCCAGGGAAATATTTTCATATCATTTTTAAGTGGCCTGCCTCAATGTATATTTATTTCTTTTAAAGCAAAAAGGTTTTGGAAACTGTTTTTCTGTAGCTTTAAATGAGTAGGTGAGCAAAATCTATATGGGATGTAATTTTTTTTGTTCAGTCTCTTTAAAAATACTTTGTTTTGGTACATTTGGTTGTGCTTGTGGGGAAAATAAAAACGCAGAGATCCTTATATATTTATGTTAAAGTAATATTTTATTATCTACATAAAACAGAAATGCACAATACCTTCATAGTTTGTTCTAATTATTGAAATATCTTTATTTTATTTTAAAAATAGTGCCAAATTTTAAGGGGGGAAAACCCTAGACCTTATACTGACTGAGTTGAGTTGTGTGTAAAACACTTCCCTTCCTTTATACTCCATAAAGTTTTGGAATAAATTTTATACATATACTGCCAGGTTTCATGTTTATAACTTTCAGGAGCTTTTTTTTTTTAAAGAGAGAATACTCTTCTGATTCACTTTTCTTTGCAAAAACTATCAGTCCCAAACCTTGCAGTCACTAAGCCTGTAGTATTCCATTGAAATGGTCATTGGGTTTGAACTTCAGTTTGTTTGCCATTTCATGGTCTGACAAAGAGGTGTTTGTCCCCTGAAATATCTGCAGTGCCCCTGCATCATCTTTCCAGGTTAGCTTTACCTTATCTGATTGTGCTTTTTTGGAGAGCATCCATGGAACTAGGTGGACTTTGATCTTTACCCACATGTCCTCACATAATTTGGGACCTACAGAAGAGCAAGGCTTAGTAAAGAGGATTATTCTTTTTCATAATTAACAAATATCTTTCAACAAAGAATGATTCTGACAATATGCACTATGTGTGTTTACAAAGTGATTAGAGGTAGGTCCTCTATATTGTTCCTGTTAGGCTTACAGAAAAAGATGGAATTTGCAATGGTTTATACAATAGTGTCTATTTCTCATCAGACAAGCAAACAGGATCTGAAACAAGAAATGAAAAAAAGGAAAATAACATAGGGGAAAGACTCAAGACCGGGATGCTAATAACAAATTGTTTCAGATAGTCATAGATGGAACATCACAAGGTTTAAGGTTAGTGAGAAATCCAAGCAGTGTTGCATTAGTTTACAAGTTTGCTGATCTATTTAAAGTCCTCCTTGGAACAGTGGTTTAAGTATACATGCCCATTCTGAAAGGTAGTTTCTGGGCTTATTACATCTGATCATCTTTTCTAACTCCTGGTCAATATTACCCAGGTCCCAAACAGATTCAGCCAAATGATCTTATCAATAGTCTGAACAAGAAGTGACAGAAAGAAGAAGTGTTTTGTGACTGCAGTCATGCTGATGGGTAAAATGTTTAAGCTGGTTATAGATTTGAGTTCTGCGTCAATATCCCCCTCCGTTGTAAGCAGAAAACAAGCAGCATCTGCCCTCTGCAGGGCATTTGAGTGGACCTTGAGAAGGCTTTTTTTGTTCTTAGCCACAGGGTCTACTGTCTGGAAACCATCACGTGTTAAACGGACACGCCACGGTTTTGACCCATGCTTGTGGTTCAGACTCTAGAGCTACTTGGGCAGTTTTGATGCCCGTTTGGGGAGTGTATGGCATGCTAAGGTGAAAAACTCCATGGCTGCCACTGGGAGAAATTTGTGGGGCAGTCATCCCTAAAATGTTGACTAGCCACAACGACAAACCCTTTCGTTTCCCTAAAGACAATAATGCAGAGCACGGCCATCCTGAAAGAGCTCCTGTGTTTCCTCAAGATAGGTCACTTTTAAATTTTATGGGGTAAGATGGGGAAGAAATGATCGTGTGGGAGAGTTATGCGAAGGTCAGATGGAGGGAGTGACCATAAATAATATTATGCTTGGCACTTCTAAACATTCTCAGTTCCCATGAAGTTACCTCCCTTATATTTCAGATTCAACAACAAAAGCACTCTTCTCCTTCCCCTCCCGCTCCTGCCAGTGGGAACCACACACCGGTTGGCAAAATTTTCTGGTGAAATGGCTTTAATAAAGGCATTCATCTTTTTATCTTCTTATGTCTTCAAAAGCAACTAATAAAGAGATGCAACAGCAACAATGGGGAAAAAATGGCATGTGAGCACATTGGTACCTGCCCTTGTGTGTCTATATGCTGCATTCATTTGCCTTTCATTTGCCTTACTGTGGAAGCGGCTTGGATAGTGCTGGGTTGCAGGGTGAGAGAAATGATCTTTTTATCACTGGTCTCTGTGATTTGTCTTTGTTGATTTTTCAATCAGTTTATAGAACTCTGTTCTAGAGTCTATTGAATTCCTAGACAAGTTAAAGAATGAGGTAAAGAACGGAGCTTGTACAGAAAAAGGAAGAAGGATGGTGAAGTGAGGGTCAAAGGTAAAAGTGTTTCTTCGGGTCTGCTTGTATATTTCAGTGAGGCAAAAGGGACAGTGTTTATTTAAAATGAAAGAAAAAGATGCATCTTTGAAGTCCTATGAATGAATCTTGACAATATGACTAAATGGGATGTACAGCTAAATTTATACAAATGTTTTCCCTGTTCAGGAAAGTTTACTTTTTCAGTGATGCATAGTCTCTTAACAGGGGGCAGATGGTGTTAGGAGAGAACCAGGGCTCCTGGTACATATTGCCCCTACTTGATTCAGGATGGGAAATAATGCAGAAGTGGCAGGGGCTTGCCACTCAGCTAGCAAATCATGGAATAAACTTGCTCACCTTTGTAGAACTTGGGCCAGAGTTATTTCAATGACCCTTATGTAGATGTGGGTACAGAAGGGCCAGAAAACGGCTTTTTAGTTTTCTTTAAGGCTTTGCTTGGTTGTGGAGATAAAGAAAAATCAGAATATTTTCACATTGTTCTTGTGTTTGGTGGGAAGCTAGGAAATTTGTTTCCTCCTTTTTTTTTTTAAGAAAGTTAATTAACTTTATCATGTAGTACTTTCCCTTTACCATACCAACAACTCTGCTTGGCTTAGCTATTAGAGGTTTTAGACACAATATCATATCCCATCAAAACAGCCCTGGCCTCTCTTATTGTTCCTAGAATTCTGGTTGTTGATAACATTGAGATGTATTTCTTTTTTTTTTTTAATGTCTGAAATGTTATTTAATACACCAGTAAAAGTGCATCTATATCTTAAAGTTCATTTCTTCCACGTCTTTCTGAGTTTTTATAGCTCTTTGTCTGGGATTTGGAGGCGGGGGGTCGGGGGGACTTCCTTACGCGGATGGCAGATGAAGAGCCTGGGCTCTGGAGTGGTCTGTGGCTGGCGGCAAACAGCTCTCTGCTCTCAGAATGGGGAGCTGTCATCTAGAAAAAAGAAGAAAATAAATGCCCCACAAAGACTCACTTGTCACTGATTTTAGAAAGACAGGGGAGCACTTGGACCCCATCTGAGCAATATGGAGGGGATTTTGATTGTTATAAATTGTACACGATTAACTCTCGGTGTGCAGAACGACGGCGATAGGAAACCTCGCTGTGGAGTAAATTTGAATCTGCATCCATTTTGATTTGGAGCATATATTTTTCCTCCCACCACTGTTTCCTCTGGGTTTGTTGTTTAAAAAGAAGGAAAGAAGAAAGCCACACACAGCTAAATATGGCCAAAGTTTGGCAGCAGAGTGGGAAAAAGAAAAAGTTTCTTGCGGGTTTGTAACACAAATTAGCCATTGTAAATCACTGGGCTTTACGGTTCGGGCAAAAAATCCTTGTGGAAAGTGTTGGGAGTTCTTTCCCTCCTCCTGTTAAGAAATCTCATCCCGTCCGAGGATTTTTATGTTCCACAGCACAGGATTCTGGAGAGAATGATTTGACCTTAACAACTTTGGGTCGTTTGTTTGCTGCCCTAACAATATTCCTTCCAAGTTGTGACAGCGCCTGGGCCAGGCAGGCTAGTGTGCTGCGCGCGGGCGTCGGCCCGGCACCCGGCGCACGGGAGAGGCCCCAGCCCCGCTGCGCGCCCCCCACCTCGGGGAGCCCGGCCGCCGAGAGGAAGGCCCAGGCTGCTCGGCCAGCGGGCACGGTTGGGGGGGACCGAAGAGAGAAGAGCCCGGCTTTTCCCTGACTCCAGCCCCGGCCTTCGCTCCGGGACGCTGAACTGCCCCTGAGTGTTGGCCAGAGATGGAGATTCTCTGCGGCTCCCGCTGCACGGACGCCCCGACCCCTAGGGGGAGGGTGGACAGCCCGGACCTTCTGGGCCGTTCCAGCACTCTCCCTTTCCAGGCAGACCCTGGGAGGCGGAGGGGGGTCGGCGATTGGTGGGTTCGCCCACCCCAGGCTGAGGGTAGAGCTGGTGGTCAGAAGAAGGAGGGCAGATGCCCTGGGTGCGGCCACCGCCCCCGGGGAAGTTGTTCCTAGTCGCGGTGAGTTGGCGGGGCCTCTGTGGGGGCGCGCGTGGCTGGGGCAGAGATGCGATGGGGCACAGAGGCAACTAAGTGTCGAGGGTCCAGGGGCGAGTGACTCTCCTAGCTTTCTGCCTGCGCGGCTTTTCCGCTTGACTCTGCAAAGTTGGGCCCAGGACATGGCTTTGTGCTTGAGAGGGGCAATCGTGGGAGAAGGACCCCCAAGAGAAGAGGGCAGAGGAGGCGACTGCAGGAAAACTGGGGAGGAAAAAAGCTGCCTGTAAAGTAGATAATTTGGCCTTGTCCTGTTTGTCTATTTTGGGGGAGAGGGGGTGGGGAGATGGGGAGGGTCAAGGAATGGAGCAAGGGAGGCGAGAGCTGGTAAGCGAAGTTCTGAAGCGTGTTCCCTTCAGCCCACACCCATCAAACTTGTGGCTGCTCCCGACCTCAGCTGCCTGCCTCCAGTGGAGCGGAACCGAGTCTCCCAGCGCTGAAACTGGGAGGAAAACGAACCTCTAAACCCTCGGACACCGATCTCTCCCTGCTGGACCTAAAGTCGCTCTTACGTCTACACAGGAGGAAAGTCAGTTCCCCAGCGAAGGGAACCTGGGAGCCCCTCTGGGCACCCCGTCGTCCCAAGTCAGAGCTGAGGGCAGCGAGCGGGGAGGGGCCGCGCCGCACCACCCGAGGCCTGGGGTTCTCCTCTGGGGTGTGGGTACCCGAAGCCCAGGCGGATGGCCCCCTTGGTCCCCCAAGGCCCGTGGGAAGGATCGCTTGGTGGGAGGAAATCACTCCTTTCTTAAAACCCTTGTCGACGGGCGCTGGGAGTTCTAGCAAGGCCTTCCGCCTCTGGAGGAGGGAGGCCCAGCGGGGCACTGGGGTTCTTAGGGCCTGGGGTGCGCGGCGGGGCCACTGAGGTGGGAAGCTGGCCGAGGAGGGGTGGGAAGGCGGCCAGGGCAGAAGCAGGGATTCTGGCGGGGCGCAGGCCTGGGCTGGCGCCCGGCCCGGCCTCCGCCCCGCGCGCCGGGCCTCCTGCTCTCTCCCGCCGCGCCCGCCCGCGGCCACTCACCGGGCCCGGGAGCCAGCCCGGGCGGGGACGCACGCAAACAAGGATGCTTCTATTTACTCGCCTCTGCCTGTGGATTTCTAAGACATTCAGCAGGCACAATCATTAAACTAATTTGTATTTGATTGTTTGGGCGGACGGAGGGTAGTTTTATTGCGCTAAGCATTCAAGCAGGCACGCATCGCTGATTACCAGTATACATTAAATAAAGTTGTTTGTACACATTGTCTTACCACATATAGGCAGAGGCTTATTATTCTAATTACTCTAATTAGTGCATTGAAATGTTTTCTACTTGATTTGAGGAGACAGTGATTAGTTCTATTACTTCTTTTAACTCGTATTTTATGGAAAACTGTTGGTGCATGTTCAAATTACTTTATTTGCCCCTGGAATATAACGCTGACCCAAACGCAGTGAACTGCACGGCCCTTGCGGGGCCCCAACTTTGATGTGGGCCTCGGCTTGGAAAAGGCGTCTGTTATTTATTATTGCCCTCCCACCCGCGCGGCCGCGTCTCCCAGAGCTGGGCCCGCCGCCCCCGCCCCATCCTGCGTCCCAGATGCGCGCCCCGCACCGGCCGAGTCCGAGCGGACGCGGGTCCGAAACCTGCTCGGACGCCGCCTCCCTGGCCCGCTGCCCCGCTAGTTCCCCGGTTGCGATTACTTTTAAGAGACGCCCTTAAGCATATTTCCCGTGAATCTGTTTCTTGAGCTTTAATGTTACTATTAATTGATAAGATCAGCTCATCAAACATACTATTTCGGTAGGGAATTGTAATTAAAACCTTAATCCTGTTTGAGACTTTTTTCCCTTTAAATTCCTTTTTTCTTATGGAAGGGGTGCAAAGTTCACTATAAAAAGTATTATAACAGGGAGATTAATTCGTTATCTAAATAACAATCTTTGCTATTGATCCAACGTACTTTCGCCACCTTTTGTTGGTCGGGGAGGCCCTTTAAAAAGGAGAATATGACAAAGCAGAAGATTTGGAGCGAGCCCCACAGACTGCGATCCACTTGGCAAAGCCAGGGGGTCTGCGGCCCTCCCCGCTTAACCACAATCCGAGGAAGCTCCCGAGGTGGGTCTTTGGGCGGCTTCGGCGATGCCACGGGGAAGCGCCGGGTCAGAGCCGCAGGCCTGGGAGCGGGGCCTCCTCGGTGATCCTCTCCCCTGGCAGAAGGAGATCTGCTCAGTTTCTAGGTAAATATTCCACCGGTTCTGCTTTTACTGTTAATATTTAAACTCGGATTATCCCATCTCTAAATGCGCGTTCCTAACCTTTGCCGGTGGCGGGGATGTAATAAACCCTGGCGGGGCCGGGGCGTTCAGTCTAGCCCGGTCTCTGCCGCCGCCTCCCGCCTCCCGCCCCCCGCCCCCCCGGCCCCCGCCCCCCGCCCCCCGCCGCCCTCAGCGAAAGCCGCGCGGGAATGAAATCAGCGCCTCCCGGCAGCTGACGGCTGAGCATCGTGGGCGCTCGCAGATTGGGGGAGGCCGCCCTTTATCCCGGCCGAGGAGTCCTCCCGGGCTGCAGATGGACTGGGGCAACCCCGCGGCGTCCCGGAGGAGAAAGCGCTCGGCTTCCCGGATGCGGCAGCCCCCAAATGGCGGGTGGGACGCGGGGAGGTTGGGCGGGGTAGCTGGTGTGATGGTGGGGATCGGAGCCTCTCCAAATCTCCCCTCCTCGCTCGCCCTCTTTAAAAGAGGTCGTGGCCCCAGTTTGAGAAGAAACCCAAGAATTTCTGAAGCGAAGAGGAGCGTCTGTGCTCCTTGGTCAGCTCAGTGGTCCGAGAGTTTCTTCTTTTCTAAGAGCTTCCCCCCACTCACACCCTCCTTCTTGCCTTCTGACAAAGTCCTCTTCCCGCACTCACAGACTTGTTATGTAACAGTCTCCCAGGCGGGTTTAACTGGAGAATAAAGGACACCCCAGCCCCACCCCCTCTTTCCTTTTCCTTCCCTCCTTCCTCCCCCCTCTCTTCCCCCGGTGCATCTGTTCTCCAGGACTTCTGTCCTCGCACCCAAGACGGCCGCAGGCCTTAGCCGAGTAGAACTTTGGCGCCCCACAGTGGCATCGGCTCAGAATTACTCTGGGTTTTACAGCCTCCTAATCTGTTCAAATGTTTTTGTTGAAGATCCAATTCTCCTTCCCTCTCTTCCTCCTCTGCCTCCTCACTCTGCGTTCTTTCCCTCAACTACTAACCAAACGCTTGTGAAGGTGACTCTATGCATCTGACTCATACAAAGGTTTCTAAACATCCAGTTCTAGAAACTAAGTAGTTTCTAAACCATTCGGTTCCTAAGTAGGAGTTTGAAAAACTGCGTCTGCAAAGACCATACATGCAACACCAGAAGAGTTCCCAAACGAAGTTAAGAGGAAAGCACGCTCCCCCAGTCCTTGGTTCCTGCATGTTTGGACTGTGGTGGGGCGGGTCTTCAGTCTCTCAGAGAAGCCCCAGCTTTTCAGGGCCATCAAGACCAGAATACCAGGCTAGAAGCAATGGTTAATATCAGGAAAAAGGGTGTCCAGTAAATGCTATTTTAACTCAACCTAGGTTTCACCTGTGATTTTTTCCTAAGTAGGTTTGTTCAGTTTTAGGGTTCAAAAGAGAGTTTCCATCTGTAACTTGAATAGAGACCCATCCATGAAAGAACTTTCCAAAATAGGGAAAACATCTCCCCCGCTCCCTCAACACCTACCAGGGGTGTCAATTCAGCATGCAGAGCTGAGCTTTGCTTTCTTCAGAGCCCAGTGAATTAGTCCCTCTTTCACTCTATAGGCCATTTTCACCATGGATGGCGATTTTCCCCTCTGCCTTCTCCTAAGTAACATGACAAGGAGGGAGAAGAGGAGAACAAGGGTCTGGAGGTAGATGGACTTGGAACTGGGCCCGCAGTCAGAACACCTGCATTTGTGCACCAGCTCTGCACTTCTCTGTGAGCAACCTGAGGGAGTCAGTTGATCTCTAAATCTCAGTTTCTTGCTGTGCAGAATGTGGTTAATACCACTTCTTTCTTTCCAACAGGATTTAAGTAAGGCTCAAGTGAAATAATGTCCAGGAATGCATATAAAGTGTGAGTCTAATGGAAAGGGCTCTTGTTGCCAACGCCAGTGGAGGCCTCTGCTGTGACTGTCCAGCAAGAAAGGTTTTTAACTTAAAAATAATGATGCAGTCTTATGTCTACCAGAGTGGGGAAAGAGAAATGCAGGGACAGCCATCTCAATTGCATTATCCAGGAAAGGCATCACCAATTCTGAGTAGCTTTAAAACCGGGCTGCCGCTGCATGAGATTTTTTGTATTTAGGATGTTCAGGCCCTGGCTTGTTAAAACCGTCGTGAGGGCCTCCAGCTCCACATCCCAGGACCCTTGCAAACCACTCCACGTCTTTGACATCTTACAACCTCTTGACGTTTATTGCATCCTTCTCCGGGAGTCATTTATAGCAGCCCGCCTTAGTCAGGAAGGGAATACTGGGATCATACACTTAAAAACCAATCACACACACACGTAAAGTAGCAGCAGCCCCAAGAGCACTAACCACCAGCAGTTCATCGTGAATAGATACAGGCCTCCCACCTGTGGAAAGCTCCAGCGCTCCAGGGCCACATCCAGTCACTGGGCTTGCAAATAAAGACGGTTTGGATCCAACAGGCGCTCTGCGACACTCTGGAGTCGCCCGGAGAGGCGCTGTGGCGGAAGTCGGTCCCCCACTCCGGGGTACCCTCCGCCGCTCAGGGGCCCCGTCCCACTCAGAGAGTCCTTCCACCGCCCTAAGGAGTGGCCCGGCCAGTGCCTCCTTTCGCTGGCCCCGGGAGGCCCCCCTTGGGGCGCGCAGCCGGGAGGGGCCGCGCCGGAGCTGGGGTCCCACGTGCGGGTCGGGCGCGGGCGAGGCGGAGTCTGCGCTCGAGTCCCGCGGGAGCCCCGAAGGCGCGGGCAGGCCCGCGGCGCCCGATGTGCAGGGGGAGCGAGGCTCGCCCCGGGCCGCTCAGAGCTGCACTCCCTCTTCCTGTTAGTAACGTGGGGCGGCCGGGGCTGGGCCAGGGCCAAGTTTTACAAACACTTTGTCTCCCCAGGAGTTCAAGTGGGGAGGCGAGAGGCGATCGGTCGGGGGCCGGAGCCGCCACGCCGAGCGGAGCATCGGGGGCCCCAGCATCCCGCATCCCCGGGACCCGGAGGAGCCGCCCCGCGCAGACGAGGAGGTGGCCCGGCCGGGAAATGACCTGAGGTCCCGCGATCCGCTCCCCGGCGGCCCCAGCCGTGATCCAACAGCTCTCGCCTAGATGGTTTCCTTCTGAACGCCTGGAGGCCCCTGAGGCTTCCCTGGTCCCGCCGCGCCACGATGGGGGCAGAGGGGCTGCGGAGGCTGCCGAAAGCCCCGAGGGCAGCGCGCCTCGTGGGCGGGGAAGGGAAGCGAGAGGGCAGCCGGACGGCCTCTGGGCGGGAGCCAAGGACTGCACACTAGATGCACTGTCACCTGTTTGCAGGAAAAGCCAAAACACTAGTCCCCGGACCGCAGGACTTCTACCAAGTGCATGGAGTCCTGAACCGAGACGTGTGGGCACTGCTTCCCGCAACAAGGCGTTGCTAATGCCTGGACGTGAACCCACACGCGTTTCCCAAAGGACCCACCCAAGTTCCATCGATTAGGATCCTTAGTTGGAATAATCAAATTTGGAAGGGAAAGGTAATTTAGCACCCTTTTTGTTAAAAAGAGAGAGAGTGCTTTGGCAGAAAAAAGAAAGTGGAGTGGGCCCTCTAGGTAGGAGGCGACTGGCCCAAGGTGAGGCGGGGAAGCGGGAAAAGGCAGAGGGTGAGCTGGTTTGGTCCCTGGGCCAGAGCACTGGAGCCGGCACCCGGCTCGAGAAGGCTGCTAAGGAGCTTCCTATGGAGTTAATTAGTAGAGGGTCTTGAAGAAGTTTTAATTAGATTCGAAAGGCAATTAAGAGCCATTGTAGAGGAGTGATCCGATGAATATCAGGCTTCAGGAAGGAAGAGAGTCAGTGCAGCGCATTGGGTAGGTCTGGGAGGACAGAAAGCAAGAAGGTTAGCTGGGGACCTGCGGGAGGGCCCTGACTCCACAGTGGTCGGAGAAGTCTGAAAGAGACAGCAGCTGATGGAAAGGAGGGAGAGAATGGTGAGGCCATGATCACACCTGGGTGGAATCAGTTGGCCCAGGATAGAGAAATGGGAAGCAAGGAGAATTGCAGAAACTGTGTTCAGTTTCAGATGTGCTACTTGCACTAGTTTCTCCCTCCTTCTCTCTCTCTCTCTCTCTCTCATACACACACACACACACACACACACACACACACACACACAGAGTCTCATGAAGCCGTCAGGATAGCAGCTTTCTCAGCAACATTTGTCTGTCTATTGAACCTACCTCTAAGGCAGACCCTACTAAAATCAACTTAATTTCAATTCAAGAAATTTTTATTAAGCACCTACCTACCATATGCGAGGCTCTTTCCTAAATGGTGTTTCTGTTAACTGAGCTGGAGAGAATAGGAAGGAACAGAAAATGAACATAAATTAGAGGCCACACATTTTTCATACGTAGTAGGTGGGATCCACGGGCTGCGAAACCTTTACAGAAGGCCCACAGCCAGGCTTCCTGTAACTTCCCAGAAGGAGGCCTGCTTGAGCCATATCACTTCTTTTTTTCATATATCTTCTACCATATATTTTCATCCAAATCTTTATTTGCTTCCAAGGGAGTTAAAGAAAGGAGTCTATTTTAAGGAAATTTAGACATCCGTTAAATTTCCTTCCTTAACATGTTAAGTCATCTAAAACCAGGAGGGGTTAGATTTGGGGACATTTGTTTACATTTAATACTACTTCCCAATTAAAGTGCAGAAACCCCTTTCTAAGATTTCCTAGCCTTCCAAAGATAGGAATGGTATACTGGATTACTTTTTGTTAGGAGGAAAGGCAGGCAATTTGAATAGAGGCCAGTGGAATACAAGTATGTCAATATTCTCTTGAATATAGTATAAAGGAACTGAGACTGCCTGACTTAAACGACAGAGCACAAACCGCCTTCCACATCATATATTTTCCTCTTTTGTGTGCCACTGATAGTCAACCTACAGTGGTTCTTTTTTTTTTTTTTTTTTTTTTTGGCCCCAACCAGATATTGAACCTGGGGTCACGACCACTGGACCACCAGGGAATTCCCTGGTGATTCTATTTGCTATTTCCCATTTAAAACCAAGCTAAGCAGAGGACCTTGATTTTTTTTTTCTTAGAAGCGTCCTAAGTAGTATTCAGAAAAGAACTTTTCACCTGAAAAAGTTTGTTAGAAATTAATATTTGGGGGCTCTTGGGAGAAAAATGAGCAACTATTTTCTGCAATATTTGTCAGAATAAGATGTAGTCCTAATATGTTAAGAGAAAGTTTTCTGGAGTACTTTCACAAGCACTTTTTTTAGATGTAGACATACTACTCCAAGCCCACCCCACCCCCTGCAATATTTTACAAATATGCCCTATAAAAAAACCTCTCAGGTGCAAATAAGTGGACGGGACAGGCTTTTGGCTCCGAGTTGGAAGATGTATGTGTACAGTGGAGCCTCCTCTCTGCTTGTCATTACCATAATTAATTTGGAAAGAAGAGAAAAGGGTATTGTGAAATGATAGTGCATGGGGGCTGCATTATCAGAATAATCTGTATAGTGAGGCAACATTTTAGAAACCAATTTAAAAAATATTTCTGAGAGAGTTTCAGGTAGCATAGATTTGAATGCTATCTTAATCAGATGATAACTCTAATGGATACCATTCTCTTTATAATTTTGCAGTATTTCATACAGAAAGATCAAAAGAAAAATATAACAAATACCTGCACACCTACCACACCATTTAAGAAATAAAACATTGCCAATATGTTATTCACCCCTCAGTTATGGCTCCTCGATGGCCTTCTCCTCTCTTCCCCACCAGAGGTGAATGCTATCCTGAATACAGTTTTGCCATCCATGAATTTTAAAATATTTTTCTACATATTTTTTACACATGCATTTCTATTTTTTTATGTGTTAAAACTTTATATAAATGATATAAAACTTTTGAGTAAACCACACTTCATAGAAACAATATTAAATATCTCAAATGCAAAAGGCATCTTGGGTACACTGCTATACTTTTCAGACTTACATAATGCAACATATTGGTTCAAAGGCCTGTATGGCTCTTCCAAACCAGTTATGTTTTCAAAAATTGAAGCTCTGCAGAGCAGAGCAAAAGGCAGACTTAGTAATTACAATGCGTTTTTGCCTTTTTCAATAAGAGCAAAATCTCTATATTTTATAAATTATCAGCTTGGTTGTGTATATAAGCCAAAGAAAATAGACTGGAATGTATGTGTACTTATAAATAACTGTATGTCCTAATACGTGGCCCTTCAGAAATACGTACTTTCAAATAGAAAGCATTATTTTTCATTTGGAGTACTTTTATAAGTATCACATGGTTCGGGAAGGATTCTACTATATGCATCACGACAATTTGGAAATTAAAAGTGTACTAGTTTCTTTCTCCATTATAAATAAAAACAAGAGGGAGGTAGATTGTTTCCAAAGCTCGTCACACTGTAACCCCCATCCGACACCCTTTCTGCAATGAGATTTTGCCACTCCTCCCATCAGGTGGTAGAGTTATTCCCCCACCACCATTCCTACCTAAGCTGGGTTGGTCCTCGCTGTTACCAAGAAAACGCGGCCATAGACATGACTCTACATGGCTTACAAGGTAAGTTTCAAAAGACCTTGTCACTTCTATTTTCGCACGCTTGGAACCTCTGAGGGGAGAGGAGAGATGAGATGCCTCAGCCAACAACCTGACTGAGCCCAAGCCCAGCCAGTCAGCTGGCCAAATGCAGCCACAGGGGCGCTCACACAAGATCAGAACTGCCCAGACCATCCACAGAATCAAGAGGAATAATAAATCATCATTGTTTTAAGCCAGACATTGTGAGCTGGTTACAACGCAGGAATAAATAACTGAAACAAGGTAATATGAGAATGGGCTTGTGCTATAGCTCAGGCACATTTGCGCGGTAAGGTGAAGTCGTAGGAAAATGTCCACAGAGGGAAGTCTTACCAGTTCTGCACCATAGTAAAAACAAATATTTTTTAAGTTCTTGGGGTGCCATTCCTGCCCAACTCACAATCCTCCAAGGTATGTCTAATATGAACAGAGACTTTACACTAGATGAAATTTTTCACACAACCAGTCCAAGTGACTCCCTAAGCGTGTGGGGAGCCCTGAACTCCTCTGATATCAGTATTATTTATATTTGCCATGAGGAGTTTATAATCCAAGTACACAAACACATACCAATTTCCAGAACAACAGAAACAGATAGGTATTATGTGCCAGCTGACTCAGTTAGAATCCTTAGTTGGAGGAGAATTCAAAGCTAGGAAGAGTAGGGTAAGAAAATGATTTGGCAGTGTTTAATAAAATGAGAAGACGGGATCTGGCAGGAAGAAGTGGGATGGTACTCTACAGAGGGAATGAATGGAAAAGACAAAGAGAACTTGCCGTCTATAGGAAATGGTTGGGAGGAGGAGTTGCTTATTTCTTCAAAATAGTAGGATCTGACCGCTAGGATGCTCCCATTTGCAGCTAACTGAAATTCAATCAAACAGGCTTTTAAGCCCTCAAAATCAAAACAAAACCCCAAAGTAAACAAAAATGGGACTTTATTGGATCAGACCACATAACCCTTCTGAAATGACTCAATCCCGGGGGGACAAAAAGCATCAGCAGGACTGAGTCTGGCTCACTTCCTCTCCTGGCAGCTGAATGCATTCTGGTGCCTGGAGCTGCTGGCTTGAAGTTGTCAGTTTGTACTCTGTACCATGAGGAGCCCTAGCTCGAAGAGTTCCACCTGAGGCCCAGAACTAGTCTTATTGCCCATCTTTTTAATCAGTAAGTGTGTGTGTGTGTGTGTGTGTGTGTGTGTGTGTGTGTGTGTGTGTGTGTACAGGTGTGTGTAAGGAGGGTTGCAATGCTCTGGTCAGTCCTGAGTTCACATGCCAACTTCTAAAACCAAGGAATCAGCTGCATCCAAACCATATGTCCTGAGAGTCTGAGAGTTGAGTGTTCCTAAAGAAAATCAGGGTGGTGGTTCAGGAAGGGGTAATATGTGGCTTGAATAGACAAAATAAATGGAATAAAA
Organism: Eschrichtius robustus; assembly: GCF_028021215.1. Classification (NCBI taxonomy): domain Eukaryota; kingdom Metazoa; phylum Chordata; class Mammalia; order Artiodactyla; family Eschrichtiidae; genus Eschrichtius; species Eschrichtius robustus. Next base: position 60,221,958 of record NC_090832.1, on the reverse strand, counting down.
TAAAGTGTCTACTATAGTCAATGTACTTTTAATACAGTAATACTTGTATTTTAATCATCTGTTGGCTATGACTTAAAGTAAGGATACTTGGAGAGCTCTTCTTCTCTTCTATCTTGACTTAGCAACTTAAAGAAATAGGTTATATCAATAGTTGAGTTACAAAAGAGAAGGTTATTTGTCTCTTACCCTCCTGTTTCCTTATTTCTTACTGTAGAGGTAATAGACCTTTCTAGGAAACTACCCTTAGAAGATTAAAAGATTTCATCTAAAAAATGTACTTATTTGAAATTCTACAACATTCTTAACGAAAAAATATTATCTGCATAATTACATTAAATGGCTTCTGGAATACATTACCACTAATGATGCTAATAGAGTTAGTCCAGATGCAAACTATAAAAACATCCATTATCTTTTGTCCTTGAAGGAACTTCAAAAATTGCTTTTTTCCTTGTAGGAAGCCTACAAACGTTATACTCTAATTTCTTGTATGTTGTTTTGTAAACTGTTCTACAGAGCCCTGATAACTCACAGAAGTTTCTGAAATGATTCTGAAAATATATCCCATAATTTTGTACTTTTTTCTGTGGCTCAATTTCACATGTAATTGATTTTATGTCTGTAGTCACCAACATATTTAAATATGATTTTTATTTTCCTTCCTAGCTTGTATTCAGCCTACAGATATTAGCACTATATACAACAGAAACATTTTCTACTATTTTGTAAGAAATAAATTGTTACCATTATTGGTAATACGCAAAGTTGAAAATGGGTTTCATTGTGCATCAGTGTTATGTTAACTTACAGAATTTACAAAAAAATGTCTGTAGTGATAAAGTAACTTGAATATTCTGGGTCTCAAGTTCATAAAAAAGCAAATGTCCTACAAAAATGACGTTTATTAAAAAATAAAGTAGATGTTTGTAAGGTAGGCAAGAGCATGGCGATAGAAAAGTATATGTAATGCAAACTTCTGCTAGCCTTGAGTGATTGTATGACGTCATTATTACATACACAATACTTTGAATCTAGTTAATAAAATGTTTTTATTTTCTTGTATATAATATGTAGGTCATAAGCTTTCTTGGATTAGGCAGTGTTCTCCAGAGAAAGGCTATATATGTATGTATGTATATACATACATAAAGGAATTGGCTCATGGGATTATGGAGGCTGGGAAGTCCAAAATCTGTAGGGGTGGACTGACAGGCTGGAGACCCAGGAGGACCAGTTTTCCAGTTGAAGCCCAAAGGTAGTCTGCAGTAGGAAGAGGAAGAGCCAGTGTTGCAAATGAAGTCTGAAGGCAGTATGCTGGAGAAATTCTCTCTCGCTTGGGAGAGGCCAAGCTTTTTGTTCGATTCAGACGTTCAACTGATTGGGTAAGGCCCACCTACCTTAGGGAGGGCATTATGCTTTACTCGAAGTCCATCAATTTAAATGTTAATCTCACCCAAACACAAAGGATACACCTGGAATAATGTTTGACCCAAAATCTGGGCACTCCATAGTGCCAAGTTGACATGTACAATTAACCATTCCAAATGTACTCCTTGTCAACTTGGCATCCATACATATCTCCTGAGACCATACTTATCTCCAAATAAAGACAATAAGAAGGTCACAATTCCACCTAACATGATACAATTATTCTGCATACAACCAAAAATGCACTAACCCTTTCCTGAGGAGAGGATGCAAAGTCCTTAGACGATGTTTACTCTTCTTGATATCCTTAACTTAAATACTACAATGGAAATTTAACAATACTTAAATATTATGATATAAAGACAGTACATCTTATATTACCTGATAAGGAGATAAGAGAAGGAAGAAACAAAGATATTTGCTATACAAACACACACACAAACATATTCATAGCAAAATAAGGAAGAAATATGACAATTTCAGTCCTTATTTCTGTAACTGGTCACATGGTCCTGGCTGGTGTTCATGACTACTTCCTTCCACTACCTATTCCGTATTCCCTTTGCCTTTAGCGAGCACCTCTGCTGGTCCTGGTTCTTTACCTGGTGAGGTGACCCAAACCTTCATACCTGACAGTGTACTGTCATATAGGGCATACTGAGGCACCAGACCAGGCAGTAGGTGACAAGCAGGGAAGTCTAGTCTCGGGTGGGGAAAATGTCCAAATAAGTGGACTGTTTTAATGTGTTTTAATCTTATTTTACTAAAAATGTTGTAAACTTTTCAACAGCTATTTGTTTCCTTCAGTTTTCATAGTGCTTTGGACCTATTGTCTGAATAACCTCAGTTCTGTTCCAGTCGGCTTATTTTTATGGCAGAAAAACCTCTACCAGTGTATGTGTTGGTTTTAGCGGGCATGTATCAGAGGATGCTGAGGAATAAATTATCCTCTTAGTTTGTTTTTTAATCAAGAAGTTTTCTAGTTTTCAGAGGAAATCCTGAATGCTATTACCCATTCATATACTATCCTGTGTATGCTTCACGTGAAGATAAGTGCTCAGTTTTATGGGAATGTAAATCTCGTGCCTTTCACCAACATTGAATTCATAGTTGGAGTTTCATATTCAATTAAGTAATTAAAACTTGTTGAAATGAAATATCCACTTTAAATTGCCACCATTTAAAATAAAGTATCACACATAATTAAAAAATAGACAAGAAAAAGATGGAAAGAAGAGAGTTTGCAAAAGAGATGATAAATCTGAAAGTAATACATTAAAATGACTTTCAAAATAGATGGGAAATTAAGAAAAAATAAAACTGCCTTTTAAAATATTGCCTATTTTATAAAACTTGGATCTTAATAGTCTTCCCTTATACTAGAGACAGGCCAAGCTGTGGATAATCTCCAAAATTTTTGTCAACAAATATTTATTGAGTACCTACTATGTATCAGGTACTATTCTAAGCCCTGGAGACTTAACAATGAACAAAGCAGTCTTTGTGCCTATAGAGCTAAAAATGAAAGCGGGGTGGATATAAATCAATCCATAGTTTGTCGAATAGTCATAAGTGCCATAGTCATAATAGCCCTTTTATGAACAAAAATATAGCAACGTGTGGAGGCCAGTGATTGATGGGTGGAAGAGACTATGCTACTTTATTTTGGATGGTCAATAAGGACCTCTCTGTGTAGACAATATCTGAGCAGAGATCTAAGGAAAGTGAGAGCTGGCATGGTGAAGATACATGGGGAAGAGCATTTCATTAAGGAGCAAGATGCTGAGGGTGAGGGGGACTGTTGAGGAACTAAGATCTGATAGGATAAGGGCTCTGGGTTTTATTCTGGAGGATTTTAAGCAGAGAAATGACATGCTGTGAGTACATGTTAAAAGAAGTATATGGATATGGAAATTAGATTGAAAGGAAACAAGGGAAGAAGCAGGGGGCTGGATGTAATAATCCAACAGTAGTTCTAAGTTTGTAGTATTTCAGTTTCATTTCATTCTGAGATGGATCTGCCCTGTATGCATTTGGAGAAGGCTAACACTAATCTAAGCACTTTTACTTCAAAGGAATATTAAGATATTTTAGTTTCCACATTGCTAAGATTTATATATGAAATAATTCCATCACTTACAGAGGTCCCATGCACTAAATGTGGTGATAAAAAAACTAAATTCACAAAGACAAAATACAAACACCAAATAACGAATGTATAACTGAGAAGCATGGTATTAATAACTAATTTTAAATTATTATGCTAAGTGTATGTGGGTTTTAAAAAAATTATTATTATCAAAATAATTTATAGGATTTGTACCGCTTAGACTAGTTTGGACACCTGGGGTGCTTGTTAAAAATGTAGTTTTCTGGGTTCTATCTAGTCTCAGAATCTCCATGGGTTTGGGGACAGGAAATTTACATTTTAAACAAGCTTCCAGGTGATTCTTATATATAATGATGTTTAAACCAGTAAATCTCAGAGTAATGGAAGAATAGTAGTTTAAATATTAAGATAAAAACAAGTAGGATTGCATTCTATTACTTTGTCTCAAATCTATTTTTTAATCGGGCACAATATGAATGAAAGAAAATTAAAATCCTATCGCTCTGCCATAATTTTTAAAAAAAACAGTGAGTTAAACTATAATAAAAATTGCAGAAGGATATGCTTTGTTAATTAGATGACGATAAGAAAGCATTAGAATGAGAGCTTTATAGTAAGAATGACCTTAGGAAACTTGTGGAACAACTTTCTTATTTCACAGATGAGAAAACTGAGACTCAGAAAAGTTGAATTAACAGCCAAAAAGAAGCACGGTCCAGACTGTGGTCTCATGACTCCCGTTTCCCCTCTGTTATTTCCATTACTACACCGTCACTTATCTAGGAATATTTCTGTGAGTTTATCATATTTTTAATTTCCTACAGAATTAGGTGATAGTGATATTTGGGAAAAATTTATTTTATTTTCCAAAAAATGAAATACAAAGGGTAAGGATCCTTCTAAAAATCCTGAACCTAAGCCAATATAATCAGTAATAGATTTTTTTTAAACATTAAGATGTTATTTCCTTTCATATTATTTTGACGTCCTCTGGCTACTCATAGTGAGTGCAAATATGTGTGGTACATTGTGGTATCACTGTTCAGAATTATCTGCTCCCAACACTGTGGGCTATGACTTAACCATAGCTCCAACAGGATGAGTAGCCTTGTTGTCTAGCGACTGGGCTTGGTCCCATGACTTGCTCTGTCCAACAGAATGTGAACAGACTTGATGAGCGGTATATCCACTGAGACGCTTTTATTTTTTATTTCTATTTTTAACTTTTTATTTTATGTTGGAGTATAGCCGATTAACAATGTTGTGATAGTTTCAGGTGCACAGCAAAGGCACTCAGGCATACATATACGTGTATCCATTCTCCCCCAGACTCCCGTCCCATCCAGGCTGCCACATCACACTGAGCAGAGTTCCCCGTAACCAACAAGGACCTACTGTAGAGCACTTAAGACACTTTTAGATGCATTTCCCGCTGCTGTCAGTTCTCCCGTATCCGCGCCCTCTGCCACCACAGGGCGTACTCCAGGTAAGGCCTTCTCTGTCAGCCTGGGTCCTGGTGGGGCACACCTGAACCTGAACCACATTTTGAAGGACAGCCACAGCCAACAGCCCACAGAGGCCAACTTGCCACGTGACTAAGAAATAAACGTTATTGAAAGCCACTGACATTTTTGAGGTTGTTATTCACTGCAGCCTGATAAAGCTAGCACACAAATGCTTCCATATCCAGGACAAAAATCTGGTACCTGAGGCAGAAAAATATCAAAAGTAAAAATTTTGAGGGTCCCAAGCCAAGAGTCTTTGTTATAACAAAACCGTGTAAATATCTTATCAATGTGCCTGCATATACGTTAGTGATGTTTTTTATGTAGTTTAGAGGTTGATATATGATAGGTGCATATTTGAGTTATGGTCATTTGTGTCTGGAAAATAGGTGTAATGAATCTACATGACAATTTCATAATGTAAAATTGCACCAACATGCGGAAAGGAAATGTCACAATTTATCTGGGGATATAATTTTCAGTCCATGGAAATATAGGGAAATGGTTTTTAAAATTATAATCCCACAAACACACAATGCTCTCTATCAACGTACATGACCAGTGTCAGTTTTACATTAGCAAAAACAACTGGCTTCTCCTTGTGAGTTTTTCCAAAGTTTTTCTTCTTAATATTTTTAATTCTCCTACTGATTACTGAATATTAGTTTAGAAAAAATGCTTTTGAATTTTATTCTTTCAACGTATTCGATGGCAAGGAAGAATTTCATAGATTTTGAAGGACCACTTGATTACACCTCTGGAGGAAAACTAGCAATAGCTTATTATGTCTATTTCTCAGAAATTATGAGATCAACGTTTTATAACGTCATCTGGCAGTGGTGAACTAGAGCCAGTTCATAACAACTCAAAAGAGCAAAGTGTGCATCTCATCCCAACTCGCCTTGAGGGACTTCACATTGATAGCTTGAAATCAGTCACAGTGGGAGAATTTATAAGACAAAAATTGGAAAGCACTACAAATCAGGGGTTTTCCCCCTCTGCCAGAGAGCTGGTTTTTAAACACTTATCAGTGTACCACTGGGCTTAAAAATTCACCTTCTTTAACATTTGGTATTTTAACGTTCAAAATATTAAAAAATAGATGGCCTAATTTGATTTATGAGGGAGGATGTAAGGCTACAGTTACAACGGAAGCTAGTGGCTTGCTACAGAGGTTCAGAAGGACAGAAGGCACTGAGGCATGAGACTAGATTATGCGCCTGTGCCACTCAGACTTGAGACTGGTAAAACTGATGCACCCAGCTTAAGAAATGAGACCCTTGATTTTGGCAAGGAGTGCCCATAGATGGGAAATCAGAAGATATTTTAAAAGACAGAAGCTGAACAGTCATCTAATAGTCTAACAGTGCTTCTGTTTTCTGGGTAGATACACATGGTCAGACACTGCTGACAAACAGTAAGGATAAAGTATGCTAAAAACACACATTTAAAGGTCTTTTAACTTTACAAATCCTTCTGATTATAAAAATGTATAAATATTTATTTTAGGTTTTACTGGGTGCAATTATTTTTAAGACTTTTAAACAAGTTAGCAGGGCTTCAACACTATCAGTTCTTTATTTGGGGTGTCTGTCAGCAAAAACATCTCAAGTAAGAAGAATGGTATGCCAGAATGTGTGTTAGTATTAACAGTTCTCTAGCTTGTGTTGTTGTAATCTTAGCAGCAATTCATAAATATTCTATAGAACATATTGCTGAAATATAACTTCCCACTTAAAAATAAGTTTAACAAAATAAACACATTTTTTTTGTGAGACAAATAAATACATGTATATATATGTAACTAACATCTAATAGAGTTCATATAAAAGTATCTATTAGGGAAGAAACGATTCTCATAATAAATTACATTCCTTTATTAAAAGACTTTAGCAACAGATGATAGTAGTGAATTGTTGGTACTATACCTTTAAAAAAATATATTACATATTAAATATTTTTAAAATAGTCACTGATCAGAAGTTAATCTAAAATTTCTACTTTTTTCTATTACTCCACAATTGATGATTAGAATTGTTTATGGGCTGGCACAAATATTAAATAAAGCAACTTGACAGTGAAATTCTACTGCCATTCAGTGTTATTAATACTGAATTAAATATTAAAAATATTAAAAATAATCAGATGGTACAGCAGTTCCTTTAGGCATTTCCAATGACTAGACCATGATTCACATTTCACAGGATTTTAGGAAACCAGTAGTAAACACATATTCTAAAAACCTAATATATGAATAAAAATTGAGTTAGAAATTATGGGCCAAAATATAAAGTAATCATGCTCAGAAATATTTTTTTTTAATTCATACCATCAAAGTATTTAGTCAACTTCCTAATCTTCTTAAATAAAGATTAAAAATATTTTTATTAGAAAAAAATTATAATGTATAATCTTTAGCAAATATATTAAAAATTATTGTAGTGAATACCTTTGATAATACAGCATATAATGCTGCTTAGCAGCATTTTCCAAACTGTGCTCTGAGAAACTAAAGTTTCTAAGAAATGTTTACAGGTATTCTGCAGAAAATTGGCAAACACTACAAATCTTCACTCTATCCCACCTTCACAGTGTCCATTAGATATTAAAGGTTCTGAAGTTCAGTAGTAAAGAAACCTAACTTTGTTGAATCCATTGTATCCTATGCTTATTCACCATAAAATTTTCTTTGCATATACCCGTTTTTGAAAATTGCTCTGTGGTTGTTTATATACATTCTGTAACCCCCTGCCGTATCTTTGCCTATCACACAGATGTCAGTACATTTTTGTTGTCAGTATATACTGCTGACTAAATGAATAGACGAATGTGTTTCATCTTGTGTCATTTATTCCATTCTAGCTCACTAAAAGTAGTTTGGGTGTGATGAAGAACTGTGGAACAACTTAGGAGCTTATTGGTAATGAAGGAATTGGCTTCTACAAAAAGCAAATAAGGTACATGACACCTTATAAATAAAAGTAGGAAAACACTGTATCAAACTTCGTTGTGTTTTATTTTATTTTATTATTATTACTATTTTGGCCATACTGCATGGCTGGTGGGACCTTAGTTCCCTGACCCGGGCCCTCAGCGGTGAAAGTGTGGAGCCCTAACCACTGGACCTCCAGGGAATTCCCTGGTTTGTTTTAAATAACAAACTAAACAAACTTTAAGTAAATAAATCTTATTTGGGGTAACTACTGAGAAAGTATAAAGGAAAAGTAAATAACAATGTGAATGCAGTTTACAGTTTAATTGCAGATGCATGTAATTTTAGAGTTTACAACGCACCCGAGCTGATGTCATTTCATAGCATGAGGATGGATTGTTAGTGTTCAGCACATAGATGATGATAGCTTATCTTCCAGGCTTATTTTCGTCTAATTTCGTAGAGGCTGTGACACAAACCTATTTACCCAAACCTTCCATTATATTCAGCAGTGTCCTGAAATGATCCGTTTTGAAAGTGAACTAATGAGATACTCAAGCTTATCTTATTATTCTAAAGTACAGGATAATATGAACAATGAAAATCATTAGACACTGAACAGCATTTTTATACAAATAAAATTTAAAACATCTCAGCCAGTTGTCTGCACAGATTCTCATTTGTAACGGAGCTGTTTTATCTTTGGCATAATTTACTCAATTTATCTGATCATATGACTGCTTTGCTTTAAAATTTTTCCTTAAAAATTTTATAGCTAAGACTGCACTAATTTACTTTACCAAATACATTGATAAAAAATCTTCCTTCCTCTGAAAAATGTCGATTTTGACATAATAGCCTTTTTCCTTTCAAAATCGAATAAACAATTAATGGTATTCATATGCACAAAAATTTAAGCCACAAATTCAGACTCATAGGTAAAAACATTAAATACACTCTGCTCTGCCAAAGGAAATATCTTGGCCTCTATCCACATTCATAAAGCAATATATAAAATATATATAATAAATCATCTCTGATTAATTTATCTCTTCCCTTTTGACTTGTAGCTACAGCTGCCAATCATCACCTCATTTGCTTATTGACATTAATGTACTGCTAAAGAACTAGGCTGCAAGTGTAAAACCATAGCTGCAAGAAGTAGTGTTTTGGCAATAGCTAACATTTTGTTAAGGGTCATTGACGAAATTTTTGGAGTGGCTAAAAAAAGTTCTGAAGTAGCAATATTAAATGTGCAAAATGGGGGGAAACTAACATGCAACATCAATAAAGGTGTGATAAATGGCTTTGAAAATGAAAATTACTCTGTTAGTAATAGGCATCCTTTTATACCTTAAAGTAAAAAATGAAAAGCCCAACATTCATTAATAATGTATCTGGTAACCAAATGTAATTTTTATTGACTCTCCTTGGTTAGTATTATTACGCTTGCAAATATGAGTTTTCAGTCTCTAATTCCTAGGAAACACCAAAAAATAGAAATATTTCTGAAAAGAAATGTTTTTCTTTGCTACATGTTGGTTCAAAATTAATCACTCCGAAGGAGAGGAACAACATTAACTGTCGAAACGTTTTGCTACATGTTGTCTATTTTTAGGGTCTTATTTCAGAGCCATTTAAATTGAGAGGATCCTTTAATTATGCTCCCAGAGTCAGGAACATACCTTTTATCTATTACAAGCCACTGGGAAGATAATTTGTCTTACCAAAATTCTAAGATAATTATAAAAAAATTTAAAAGTCAGTTGACAATGCTAGTAACAATGGGTCATCTGTCTTCAAATTTTAATGGATAGTCTATATATTCTCTCTTATTAAGGGAACCCTTGTACACTGTTGGTAGAAGTATAAATTGGTATGGCCTGTATGAAAAACAGTATGGAAGTTCCTCAAAAAATTAAAAATAGAACTACCATACGATGCAGCAGTCCCATTTCTGGGTATACATCCAAAGGAAATGATACCAGGGTCTCACAGAGTGCACCCCTACATTCATTTCAGCATTATTCACAGATTCACAATAGCCAAGATGGAAACAACCTAGATGTCTGTCAATAGATGAATGGATGAAGGAAATATGGTGTTTGTGCGTTGGTGGGGGGGGGGGAATGTATAAAATGGAATATTATTTATCCTTAAAAAAAAAGGAAATCCTGCAATCTGCAGACAACATGGATGAACCTGGAGGACATTGTGCTAAGTGAAATAAACCAGACAGAAAGAAAAATACTACATGATGCCTGTCCAAACACCTAGGGCTTGTCTCTCATTGGTTCCCCCCCTTCCCCTTCATCCTCCAGACAAATTGCAAACTGTTCGAAACAGGATGTTGAAGGTACGGATTCCCCAAGTGGGGAGATTGTTAGGAAAGAGGCCGGTGGGGAGAACCCGAGCACCAGGAGATGAGGAGATGAGGGGCCTTTTCCAAACTCTTTCCAATCAGACGATGTACCATCCTCTTTGTGTCCCATGCATGTTTCAGCTGTAGGAAGGTTCCCCTGCACCTGGAGTTTGGGGACCCATGCAATCGGGGGCCAGGAAGTATTACTCTAAAGGGGCTGCATTTGCTGACCCATCCTCACCAATTCTCTCAGCCCCACGAGCGTCCAGCCTTAGGTCTCATGCAGCTGTGGGCCTTGTGCGGTCAGTCCACGTTGCATTACAGCCCCTGAACGTATTTTGTAAGTATTTCTCACTCTCTCACTGTCTTTGTATTTCTTTTTTATAATTTACTTTATAATGGTGTATAGCTGATTTTCAATGCTGTGTTTCTTGCTGCCGTACATCCACTTGATTCACTTCCAGAGAGACATCAATAAATTTTTTTTCGGATAAAAAAAAAGAAAAATACCACATGATTTCACTTATATGTGGAATCTAAAATAGTCAAATTCATAGAAGCAGAGAGTATAATGGTGGTTACCAGGGACTTGGGAGGGAGAAATGGGGAGAGGCTGGTCAAAAGGTACCAAGTTTCAGTTATGCATGATGAATAAGTTCTGGTGATCTATTGTACAACAATATGACTAGAGTTAACAATACTTGTCACTTGAAATGTGCTAAGAGGGTAGATCTTAATGTCACCACCCAAAAAAAGTGTTAACTATCCGAATAGACAGATAGGTTAATTAGTTTGGATGTGATTTTTTTTTTCACAATGTATATGTATATCGAATTATCAATTGAATAACTGTATACCTTAAATATATACAATTCTAAATTGTCAAATATACCTCAATAAAAAAGGAAAAAATCCAAAATTCTTGTTATGGTAAAAAAGTTTTGTTTTCTCTGAGTCAGTAAAATACTGTCCTTAATTTTAAAATCTAAATGGTAAAATGAGAAAGATTATAAGCTGAGGACAGGTTTGAATGTGGTTTATAAAATTAGGAATGGGCAAACCTGGGTTAACTAACTGATCTGAGAATCTCCTCAGAGGTCGCACATTCGGACCACAAGCCAAATCCAGACTGCAACTTAAAAATGGTTTTTACATTTTCTAACGGCTAATAATAAATAAATCAAAAGAATATTTTGTGACACATGAAAATCACATGAAATTCAACTTTCAGTGTCCAGAAATAGAGTTTTATGGGTACGTGCCTACATGTATTCACTCATTTGTCTATGGTGCCTTCCACATTACAATGGCAGAGTTGAGCGGTAGCAGCAGAGACCTAGGCAGTGCTCTCATCATTTTGCACTACTGCTCAGCACGTTACAAACTGTAGTGATAGTTATTACTACCAACATTTTGAATGCCACACATACTGTCATTCCACAATATTTCAAAATTTTTTATTACCGGTGCATACCGATAACGTCGGAACAACAAAAAAGGAGACTTCAAGCGTCATGTGTTTAAGGCACGGAGGAGTATGGATTGTTATCGAATTAGATGGCAAAGCATTGTGTCTAAAATGCAAAGACCCTGTAGCTGCTCTGAAAGAATATTATACACGGTGGAATTACCACACTAAGCGCTCACCACAATATTTTCAATTCATAGGAATGCAGTGGCCAGAAAAGTTAGAAAATTTAAAACAAGTTATCTCATCACAGCAGAATTTCTTTACAAAAATTAAAAAATGCAAATAAAGCTGCAGCCAAAGTAAGTTTCTGAGTGGCTCATTTGTTAGCCAAGCAAGGAAAGCCATTTACCAATGGTGAGTTAATTAAATTGTTTTTGATTCGTCAGCTAAAGAAATGTGTCCAAAGTAAACTTGCTAAAGACTATTAAATTAGCCTTTTGGCAAGAACAGTTGCTCAAAGAATCGAGAACATTGAGAACAACATCATTAGTCAATAAAAAACCAAGGCAAATGATTCTGCGTTGTTCTCCTTGGCTCTTGACGTGTCAAAAGATGTTACCGATACTGCCTGGTTATTGTGATTTATTTGATGAGTCAATGCCGAGGTTGAAGTGACTGAAGAGTTGGTTTCTATGAGTCGTCTGCATAGGACAATTACGGACAAGAATATTTTCTAAGAAGTTAAGAAAACATGAGTTCAGTATGATCTGAGGTAGAATCTGCTAAGTTGTGTTACAACTTGTGGTGGTAAAAATATGTGTGGGGTAAACAAGGGCTTAGTTGGTCAAATTTACGAAGTTTGTGAAAATGCAATGTTTAAAACCTATGGTTATTTACTGTATTATTCATCTGCAGGTACTCTGTGGAATATGTATGATTCAGTCTTATGTTACTGAGCTAGCAGTGTCAATGGGGAACTGCATCTTACCGTCATCAGCTGTTATTTTTTCATCAGATATAGAAGCTGAATATCCTGATTTGTCCTCCCACACAACAGTCTGTTGGCTAAGCAGTGGTAGCTTTATTGTGAGTTTCTGAGATCAGAGCTGATATTGAGATTTTTCTGAAACAGAAGAAATGCACTCAACCAGTATTACAGAATACTGAATGGCTTTGTAATTTAGCTTCTGTTGCAGCCTTGATAATGTTTTGTAATGAATGCAACCAAAAACTGAAACAGTGCACAACGGTGAGAATAGCTACTCCCACTGTAGGTGGGAGTCACTGGGATTCAGGGAAAAGCTTCCGACTCAAGGAGAGCTGTAGGGCGGTGCTTCTCAAAGGGTGGCCCTCAGACCAGCAGCATAAGCATCACCTGACTACCGTGAGAAATGCAAATTCTACTGAATCAGAAGCTCTGGAGGTGAAGCCAGCAAAACAGTGCTTAGATGTGAAACAGACTACAGGAAAGTAATTTTGATGACAACTAACACTGCTTGAATCATGAAGTCATGTCAAGCTGCTTTATATACTTCCTGTGCTATCAAAGGTAAGATAAGCAGCAGGAGCTCTATTCTCACATGAATTGGCAGCAGATATGCTTTCTGAGCTCAAAGGATATGTCCAGCAGCGTTTTCTGGACCTCAGTGCAAGTGTAAAGGAAACACCCATTTGTCAAAATCCATTCAATTATGCAATTGAGGAGCTTCCACCTAACCTTCAATCAGGAAGTGAGTCGGGAAGTGAGTAATCTGCAATGTAATAACATTCTAAAAGAAAAATATCAAGAGAAGAAAGAACCTAATGGAATTCTTTCAATGCCTTCCAAGTGATAAATATGCTCCATGAAAATCATTTTCTCGTGGATTAATTGTATTTGGCAATACTTATCTGTATGAAAGATATTTCCAAAAACAAAATATGTAAAATCTTACTATAGATCAACGTTAACAGAAGAATACATACAATCAATTTTGATGACAGGAAATATTAACATTAAATCCCAATTAAGTGAAATGTTATCCTCCCCCAAAGTATTTCTTTCTTCTTCTTAGTAGAACTGTAATACAAAAAACTGTTCTCAATTATTCTTATGTTTTGAATTCTGTCAATAAACATTTTGTGGAAATTCATTTTCTCTTTAGTTACATAAGTACTTACATAATAATCTCCATTTTGCCTCTTAGCCCACAAAGCCTAAAATATTTACTATCTGGCCCTCTACAGAAAATTTTTGCTGACCTCTGCTCTAGAACCAGACACTACCTGGACACTTTTAAAAGCGTGGATTGAATGCACCGTCTCTAAAGCTGGATGGCTTGAGTCTGTATGCTGCTGGCTCTGCCACTAGCAGCCATGGGATCATGAGTAAGTTCTTCAATCTTTCTCTGCCTCATCTGTAAATGGGAGTAAGCAATGGTATCTATTTTACAGGGTTGTTAAGAGGACTAAGTGAGTTAGTAAATGCAAAACACAGGAAAGGGTGCCCGGCACAAAGTAAGCATTAACTCAGTGGCAGCTGTTAGCTTAAGATAAAAGCACTGCTTCACCCAGTTGGTAGTCCAATTATAAATCTCATCCTCCTAAAAGGTCCACTGAATAAAACATTTAAGATGTTTACATACATTCCTGGGTGAAAAGGAAATCCAAATGCGTGAAGCTAATAACAGAGGATAACCAAGCCCTTTTCCAACTGCCCTTTGCTTCTGCCATCAAATAGAAGACATTGTGGGGCATACCAACAAGACAGCAGCTCTCATACAATGGTTTCTTACGTGGAGGAGATTGGATTACTCTTTTAATATTTTAAATGTCACATATTACATTCTTTATATTCTATAAAAGAATAAACACAGTGCTACTAGTAATTTATAACATTTATAATTTTAAAATTTGACATATGGCTTAATTCAATAATATATTCTTATTCATTCAGTAACTATTTACTGAATGTCTACTATTTTCCGTATGTATAAATCCACTAGCTTTACTTTGGGGGTAAAATGCTTTCATAAGTGTACTATTGAGAGTATCCTCAAAACTTTCCTAGAGATATATATTAACTGTGCTAATTTTTAAACTAAATATGCTTTTTCTTAAATGACTACATCTTATAGCAAGAAATTCTAGAGTAGTGCTGTCCAATATGATAACCACTAGCTTCAGGTAACTACCGAATACTTGAAATGTGGCTAGTACAACTGAGGGATGGAATTTTTAATTAAATTTAAGTTAACTAAAATTAAATAAAATAGCCACATGTGGCTAGTGGCTGCTGTATTGGACAGCAGAGTTCTATGGGATCACTCTAGGATGTGTGGATATTGGAAATAAACATTTTGCCCTGTGCGGGAAAATAAATTTTGTTACACTATATATTTAGCATTAGTTTGCTATTCGAAACAGCCCTGCTTTTTCATTCCACAAAATATTTTCTGTCTACTTTCTTAGCAGCAGAACTAAATCAATTTACTATTTAACAAAACAATGTTTGTTTGTTTTCTCCACTGTTGCTGATTTCTAATTATTTAAGGTGCTGGGGCACAGGAAAAAAAATAAAATAAAATCCACATATAATTCAGAAGTCTTAAACCTTTCCCTCTGGCAAATTTTTAAGGTATCTGCTGAACAGTTGGAAAACTATTTCGTTTAATAGTTTACCTCTTGTTCTTGATTATGCCCTTATTTTACTACTGATATTATCCAGTAGTAAAATAGATAAATATATCAGAAGAAAACTGGAAAAACTGAAAACTTTCAAGTTGAAGAATTAGTATATCAACGTAAAAAATAATCTTAACAGATAAAAAGTAAGATTCTTTCTCCAACCAACTCTGACAATTTTGTACGTACCAAACGAAATACTGGCCAGGTCATAAGGCTTATTATTAATAAGGCATCTTTACATGGCAGTGTGAAAAATTCACTTTATTTTTGCATAAATATCATGATACTTTATTGTTCAAAGTGCTCCTTTCAAAATAAGTTAAAATGTTTCCATATTACTCTTTTATTAAACATGTAGTTATTGACTAAAGCATAATATCACTGATTAACATAAGACAAAAATAATATGAGCCACTCATATATTCTTGAAAGAAAGTGCTTACAATATTCTACGAAAACATTTGTTTACATCACTGATTTAATGATTTAATGGACAGTTCCATATTTTTCTTTAAAATCCACAAATGTCTTAAGATATTCCCACCATTATAAAAACTAAACAAAACCAACCCCAAAACAAAACCCTACAAAAGCACATTAATTTTATTATAAGACATAAATGAAGTCACTGAGTAAAGCTCTTTTTTATAAACACTTTTGGAAAGCTCACATTGAGTTCTAGCACAGCTCTATTATCAATCTGTGAACAGAAGGACACATCAAGTAAGGAAAGATCTTTACAAGATTCCAGGAGTTTTCTTAAGGATGCTGGACTTACCATTCTTGTTCCTGTTTTAAAAAAACCAAACAAAATATTATATAACATTTATATAATATCCCGATAAAAAGTCCCTTTTTATTATTTAAAATACACTTAAAATGGACTTTTACAAATTAAAAACATTTCTTAAAACAAGACTTCATATTGAAATAGTCCTGTTAAAAAAAAATAAAATTTCCCAGCCAAATTGGTATCTAGGACCTGAATTTTG
This sequence comes from Eschrichtius robustus, assembly GCF_028021215.1. Classification (NCBI taxonomy): domain Eukaryota; kingdom Metazoa; phylum Chordata; class Mammalia; order Artiodactyla; family Eschrichtiidae; genus Eschrichtius; species Eschrichtius robustus. The sequence goes on along the minus strand of NC_090832.1, from coordinate 60,205,552 downwards.
TCAATCTCTACCCATTCTATCTTCATTCCTACCTCCTACCCTTTCCAATCAGCTCCTCCAGACTTTCCTATTTCTGTTCACCCCAGTTCAAAACTGTTTGCACATCTCATTTTCCTGAACCCATGGGTCAAATCAGGCAGCAATACTTAATGATTCAACCTCTAATTCCATGCAGTGCAATTACTGAGCAACTACCCTGTAGAAACTTCTGTTTCAGGCACTGGAGATACAAAGATGAGTAAGACACGTGTCTGCCTTAAAGAACTCATCGACTAGAGTTGAAAGCAAATAACTACAACACAATTCGATAAGTTTTACAGTAAGTGGTAGGTATAAAATGGCATTACTGGAAGACAAATGATGGATGATGAGTACTATTTAGCCCATGTTAAATCTGAAGTGATTATGGGATATTCAGATGGGTTATAAATCATATAAATTATGTAAAGCACCTGATGCATGGCAGGCACTCAATAAGTACCAAATATCACTAGGCTCTAAGATGTCATCTGTTGTAACTATAGCTTTTCTAGGGAGAAAAAAAATCATCACAATCGTATTACATATACATACCTGGGATGGGGATTAAAGGTTCTGAAACACTAGTCTATGCCTTTTTCTCCGAGAAATCCTTTCTCCGCCCCTCCCCGCCATGAGAAGGAAGAAGTAACTATACTTCTACCAGAAGCTGTAACTATACTGCTACCCTGGCTGCGACTGGCCCCATGATAAACCAATGCAGATTCTCCTGGGAATTTAGAATTGGGAGTCAGTAAAGCCTCCAGTGCCCATTTGATCTCTTGAACTAAAGACATGGAAAACTGGGTCAGGGCTGCTATATTTAGCCATGTGTACCCAGAGGAACAGAGATGGCCAGCATGACAAGAAAAGAACAAAGCGAAACCAAAGGGAGAAGCAGACACAAACGTCTCTGTAAGTGTACAGCGGCAGAGGGTGTGGGTTAGGGACAGGGGCCTGAGTATGCAGGATAGAAGAAGGAACGAAAAAGAGAAAAAGCTTCTTCGCCTTTTGATGGTTTTCCAGTCTCTCCTGAGGTCTGACCATACCCAGCTTCTACCCATGGGATCTGAGATGGACACCTGTATCTTCATAATAATCGTCTTTTTCATATGCTTAAGTTATCTTGAGGGGGTTTCTATTATATAAGATCAGAGAACCTCACCTAAGCCATTTGGCTCTGTGGAGCTTTTCACCTAGGGCTGTGACTTTTTTCTATTTGCCAGTCTTGGTCATTAGAATCTGAGTTTCCTGATAAATTAGGAGTTTCTAAAGCCTAAGAGAATGCCAGGGAAGGAAGTCAGAGATTGAACATTTAACTGGGCTAGGGTCACCTGTCCTATGTTTCCAGGGTACTGTGTGCTGTTGTTTTGTTATCCACTTAGGACACAATTCTGTTTTCAGTCAGCTTGCTCCTTCAGGGTACTGAATATCTCCAGTGTTTAAAATAATGCCAAACACAGTATATGCTCAATAAGTGTGTAATGAATGAAAAAATGAAGGAATGGTGGTTAACTGCCCAACGCCATCACCCTGGTGTAGACCCTCGTGAGATGGATTATTGAAGCTAATCTCTTTGATTTTGATTTCTTCCTTCTCCAATTCACCTACTACTCATTTCCAGATAAGTATTCCTAAAACACAGCTCTAAATACATCACTCATATCCTTAATTAAAACCCAGTAAAAGCTCTTGTTTAATTTTGTGCATACGCCTCATCCTGGTGTTCAAAACTCTCCATGATACCCTCCATTATACCAACATTCTAGATCAAATTAGACTGCCTATTCTCCAAAGATATTCTGTACTTTTAACTCCTTTGCTTTTGCTTCATGCTATTCATTCTGCCTAAAATGCCCTTCTCCCCCAATTTCCTGCTCACTTTTTAAGGATACCTTTCAAATATCTATTAGCCTTTTAAATTAGGCTTTTCCTTATTTCTCTGATCATATATATACTCTTTTCTTTGAGCCCCATCAAAGTGGACTTGCTTCTGGCTTGCACTACAGTTATTTATATGCTTGTTTTATTCCTTCTTGCTAGGTTTTCAACTCCTGAAGACAGGGACTGTGTCTTATTCAGCTTTGTACTGATCGATAAGTACGTTAAGTATGACGAAGATATGCCACTTAACATTCATATGTGCTAATCACAAAATGACAAAATAATGAATATCAGCATGGTTTAACTAAGAATCCTTTTTTTCAAAAAAAAATAAGGATTCTAACACTAAACGATGAAAGGAAACCAAAAAACAACAATAAAAGTAAAGAAAATATACCACAGTGGTTAGAAGCATAGACTCTGGTTCAAGTCCAGATTCCTTACTAGTTATGAGCCCTGGGCAAATCACTTAACCTATTTCCACCCGTTTCCTCCTCTGTGGCTAATAATAAGATCTACCTCATAAGGTTGTTGTGATGATTAAATCAGTTAATATATGCTCAGAACAGTATAAAGCACATAGCCATGTTGTTGTTAACAATATTAATTTACTGACTACTAGTGATATTACTTTTTACTGTGCTCTTTATATTTGAAATAAGATGTTCCAATATATTCGCATGACGGTCATCTTGCATCGGTAATTAGATTTGACATAATAAATAATGATATTGCCTTGCTCTTATGCTCATGAAAGTCACAAATGTCTTCAAAAAGAAGTCATTATACTTCGTACCTGCTTTTCTTTTATGTCTCTGTTAAGTAATTCATACATTTACAGACCAAACTTAGGCCACCTGACAACGGAACCCACTGTTCATCACAACTGTGCTTTTGTTTTGGGATCAGTGTTACCGACTTCTTTGGTAGCATCTCTTTCAGGTACTGGCTACTCTCCATCTCTAGTGTATGTTTTTTGGGTTTATTTGAGGGTTTTTTGGAGGGAGAATTGTAAACTAGATTTTAAACAACAAAGGCACCATCCTCTGAAGTGAAGCCTGACGCAATTAGTGATCATTTTAAAAGGCCCTTGACTGCCTTTCCTCATTGTCCCTGTGAATTCACAACTTTTTCTTGAACGTTTCAAAATAATTACCTTATTTTAAAAAGTCTAGGCTAATTCAAGGGGGAAGGTAGATAGGCAGGCAAAGAAACAAGCAAGGTAAGTGGTATGGTGCTTTGAAAAGACAGTACTGACTGTGGAGACAAAACCCTTGTACGTGAACTCTTGCTCTGCCACATATTAACTGCTGGCTCCAGTATCCTCATCTATGAAAAGACAATGATACCCAGCTTCCTGAGCTATGAAGATTAAGGAGAATATAACACAGATGAAGTATCTAGCCTAAAGTGTGCATATAATAGGCAAGAATTTCTCCCTAAGGTTTTTTTTTTAGCCAACTGTTTTTACTGATTTTTTTAAATTTTATTTATTTTTATTGAAGTACAGTTGATTTACAATATTGTGTTAGTTTCAGGTGTATGGCACAGTGATTCAGTAATTTTTGCAGATTATATTCCATTATAGGTTATTATAAGATACTTGATATAATTCCAGTGTATATATCCTTGTTGCTTATCAATTTTATATACAGTAGTTTGTATCTGTTAATCCCATATGCTTAATTTTCCCTTCCTAAATTTTTAAGCAAGAATTTCTGCCTACAAGGAACTTGAATAAGTAACATGCAACTATATAAGCAACATCTACAAATGTACCATAAGCCTGGGCTGTGGAGAGATTTTAACTGAAACTACAAACGTAAGTGTTGAAAATCTTCAGGTTTCCCTTTGGTTGAATGTTGAATAAACAGGAAAGGATATAATTAGCACTTCAAGGACTAATCTATTAGTATTAATAGATTACTAGAAACACAGTGCAAGTGCTATTTGGGTTCACCACTGTGTGGGCAATTATAACCGTGGCATTGCTAGCACTTCTGGCCAATGTCAGAAGTAACAAAATATCACAGGGTTTCTGGCTGTAAATTGCAAAAAACACACAAGGAATCCCAGCACTGGGAAGGATTTTCAATAGCTCTGCCTTAGGGTAGAACTATTCCTAAAAACTAGAATCATCAGGGATGGAAATCTCACAATATTCCTTAATCAAGAATTTAACATCAAGAAGCCATATGTGTGCGTGTGTCTTGAATTCATTATACAAACGGATTAATTTCTTATCTGTCAATAATAATAGAGAACACAGCTCACACAGATTCTCACTCTTCTTACTACACCAAGAATTATGGTTATTTAGAGCTTTCTGATAGGTTCAACTATAAAATTCTGTTACTACCCTCACTCTTTTACTTATATACAGTTATAATTATCAGGACAACATTTTTATTGTATCCAAGAATTTTTTTCTCCCTATAAAAAGTCTGAGGTTAGTTTTTATGTCAAGGCTTTAAAAGAAATTTACAGATTGTATCCTTACCTAATATGTCCAGTTGGCGTAATCTGGTACAATTACATGCTAGTTCTTCAATGTCTGTGTCACACACAGACCTGTTAGCTGTTAGAAAGAGTTTCTGCAAGTTTGGAAGCTGGCGTGCCAGTTTGGCAAAGCAGCCGGTGCTGCTCTGTAGAGTAGGGCACCAGCCGAGGTCAAGTTCCTCCAGAAGTGGACACCCAGAAGCCAGCTCTGCTATCCCGTTCTCAGTAATGTTCTTACATCTCCACAGATCCAGAGTCCGGAGTTGTTTACACTTGGCTCCTATCATGCTAGCTATCACGTCATAGTCTTCAATCTGGAAACCAAATAATTTCAATCTTTCCCACATTATGCTCAGAAATACAAAACTGTTTTGAGCATGTTAAAGCATTCTTAATCATCTCCTGTTGTTTGCTTCTGTGCAAACATACCCACATCGTCGTTAACACAGATCTGCCCACTCATCTCACAGATCTGCCACGGTTTGGTTAAACAGCGAGAGTAATCACTTACTTAAAAATCCATTTAACAGAATTCCAGACAGAGGACGTTCATGAATTAAATCCCAAAGCAGTCTGAAATCCTCAGTCCCTCTTAAAGAATCTGAGGATTATGTATTGTCCTTGTATGCCTCCCATTTTGACCGTGCTGTTGCTACTTTGATATATGTAAGATCTCCCTGATAAAGGTATGCACTTTGCTAGGCTCTAAAATAGTAGGTGAATATGCTGATGGTACTAATAAGGATACTAGCTTTGGGTTAAATGAAGCATTTGGGGACTGAAAATGAAACCTGAAAAATAATTTAGACTGTGATAAGTTAGCTGCTGTCAGTTATTGGAGGTGTCCAATGATTTACGTCATGATCGTGGGATAAGCTTCCACTAGTCAAGAATTATACATTTCAGTTCATGGGCTTTGAATGTTTTAATAGTGTTTCTTTAAACAGATTCTTTTAGGAGTTTCATTTGATTTTGTTATAATCAGGTATCAGCATTATCACCAGAAGTCAAAGGAAACAAAACAGCAAACATTTCCAATGATTACTTCCTTTTGTTCATTTGTTTATTCATATTTTCATCTACGACGTGCCAGCATCACTCCAGATACTAGGAGCAACAGTGAATCAAAAAAAAAAGACTGTGTTCATATTTCTTGGAAAGACATACAGACAAATAAATGAGCAAAATAAATTCAGAGAGTGATAAGTAAAACAATAAAACAGGGTGACATGAGAGCGATCAGAGTGGCAGAGGTTGAGGGAGGGAGTGGTGGCTGCCGGGATCTCCGGGAATGAGTGTGGCTCATTCAAGAACAGAAATATGATGGGTACACGGCCCAAGGGAAGTGAGAGAGAGGGCAGGCTGTGAAGCCAGAGAGCTACGCAGGGGCCAGGCCATCAGGCCGTGAAGGGCTTTGAATTTTTATTTTAACTATAAGGAGATCAATGGAGGGTTTGAAAAAAATATGATTCATATTAAAACAAAAACCCCTCCGGACTCTAGAGGATGGTCTAAGGTGGGTATGAATGGAGGAGGAAGCCCAGTGAAGAGGCCTGCACTAGCGCAGAGGAGAGATGCCGGGTCTTGGATTAAGGTGAAGCAGCGGCATTGGAGAAGTGGACAGGCTGGGGGCTATATTTTGAGTCAGAACCAAAGAGCTGATAGATTAGATACAGTGGTGATGATTTCTAAGGTTCTTCAGGAACAATCATGCAGAAGACCACGAGAAATAGATTTGGGTAAATACAACTATCTTCTTAAGTGAGTGGACCTGAACAACACAAAACTGTAGCTTTGATCATTAGTGCAGCCAATTAGCTTCTTTAGAAAGAAGCAATTTAAAAACTTTCCAAAACCCATGATTCTGATTGCTATTATTTTGATAGTCAAAAATAAAATATCAAATGAATCATCCTGCCTTTTGGTCAGCTGACAGGAAAGAAACTGAAATAAACATGGTATTAAAGTATCAACCAAGAGCTGTGTGTGTTACTGTCCTGGTGAACCCAGATCTGCTGTGAAGAGCAGTACTTCTGTGACAAGTATGAAATGTTTCAATCACCACGTTAGTAGCAGTATCAGCAGTATTAGCAGTATTTCTGAACTTCGAATGTCAAGTCCTTAAAACTTCATTTCCTGGCGAATAAATATCAATTGTAACAATACTGGTAGCTACATACTTTAACTTAAAAATAGCCTATTTATCTAAAGTAGCATTTCCCATACCATATTACATAATAATAGATGTAACATGAAAAAATGGGTTCATTAGTCAGGTAAAGTTGGCAAACGCTGGTTTAAGCAAAGGCAGACTGTTTCTTTATTGTAGGACATACCATTGAAAACTCCAGGGCGAGGATATAGGAGCATCATTTCCTAATTTAGACCCAGAATTCCTATTCCCCCTTCTTTCCCCCTACAATACACAGCTTTTTAACTCGAATATCTTTTAGGACTGATGTTCCATAGGTCAGCTTTGGAAAATGCTGACTTCAACTACACCTAATTCCAACTATAAACGTACATAATTCCAACTCTAAAGTGTCTGTGATTAGCAGCCTGCTTTTCTACAGGATGCTGCTCTAGGTTATGGGGAGGTAATTAACAGGCAGAATAAGGTACCTCTGGCCAAAGTCAAAGCAGGGTCCTTACCAATCTAAAGAAGGCAGGCTAACAATAAGCAAAGTCCAAGTGGACAGTAACTGGCTGGTGTGTTGTCACAGAAAGTGCCATGGAGTGTCACTGAGCCCATCCAGAAGAGCCACTAGAAGGACCCAAGAGAAGCCCATGAAATGGCTTACTAACGTCAAAAGTTGACCAGAAGGGAAACCTAATGCTGAGTTAGTGGCCTCTCAGATTGTTTCCAGAGACCGGGATGGGCCTGAGCCGCCCATACATGGGGTTTAATAAGGCCTAAAAACTTCTCTGATCTTGCAACCATCCTGCTTATTCAGGTCTTCCTAATAAGTGGATGCAAAACTGGAATGGTTTAGGATCTCCTGAATCTGCTTTGGGTATGGGGGGGCAGATAAGAAAATAAAGAGGAATGGATCGCTCCACAGTCAGTTCTATTGGGAGATGCATTTCCTGTGAGTGTGCATGCATGCACACACGCACACAGGCTCACACGTGTGCACACACGCACACAGAGTTCTACTGTCCCTGGAGTGTCAGTCTTATTAATCATGTAATTTAGTTGAAAAACATTTAATTCATCCCATGAACTCTTCCAATGACATATAAATTATAATTTTGTATCTGAAAGGACTTTCAAGATTATTTATTCCAACAGTCCCTAGGCTTTTGGATTTCACAGACCAGTAACGTTTCAAAAAAATTAGTTCCAACATAGGTTGGTGTCCATCTTTTCATCTTACTCAGTAAGGACAGTAAAACAAACAAAATAAACCTATCTGCTATCATCAGCATTTCCAGAAAATAATCTCTGAACTCAAAAACTAAAATTAGCTTTGTGAAAAACTTACCAGACTACTGGCATTTGGGTATGATTGACATATTATTTTGTAAAGAAGCCCAGAGAGTTAAATAGTTTGTCTGAGAGAACATCTGGCTTGAGGCAGAACCACACTCTTTGCACCACACTATACTTCTTTCCTTGTTCTCACAGATAAATAATGTCAATGCTTCAAAGACATATTCTCCCACTTAAGAAAAATGTTTTAAAGTGGGGTGCACATAGTTTATGCATAAATCTGAAAAGCTGTGGGCAGGTGTGCGGAGGGTCGGGTCAGGATAAAAGTCACCCATGGGAAGAAAAAGAGAAGCAGCAATTGAGTATAAAGAATTTTCAAATACTTACCATGACACAACTACCCAAACTGAGGTGCTGAAGCTCTGAACAGAAGTTCAAAACGCTGAGCAGGGCTGTTTGCTGCCATCAGGAACCACATCAGAGGCAAATAAGGAAAGGACAAGAAAGTGAAACAAAGAGAAGAGGTCAATTAGACATTAAAGGCTGTCACTGCTTTTCCTGAAATAGAGCTCAAAACCTCGGTTACAAACACCACAAATGCCATTTAATGAGTCCCCAGGTGTTCACACCATTGATTGGCTTGGAGTCAAGGTAATCATTACTCGTCTCCACGTAGTAAGTCGTCACTCTGTACATGATTTTGCATGCCCTAAAGACACCTATATTCCCTATGACCTCTCAGTGCATTTTCCAAATGTAAGCAATTTGAAAGCCTGGTGAAGACCGAACAAGACAAGCTAAACCATCCCTCCCTCCCTCCAAAAAAAAAAAAAAAAAAAAAGCACCAAGGGTTGGTGACAACTGTAGAACGGTGGCAGCTCTGACATTCACTGATCAGCTGCAGGCTGATGGAACTGCCAATAGCCACCCCAACTCAGGATTGAGCCGGTGACTTTAATGTCAAAGAATTCTCTTTGTTGACAAGGATCCCAACAACCATCGAGCACCTGTCACTAGCGACATGCTGACTGAAACGTGCACTTTCTAGTCATGTTTCTGCCGTTTCAGCCCATCTGTCCTGTGCAGTGGAAACGGTCTCACACTAAAGAAACCCAAAGGTGTCCGAGACTGCTACATAATCATGGTTCCTGAAATATCTCTAAACAGTCAAACTTTCACTTGATGACATGCTTGCCATGAAAAATTTAAAAACGAGCAATGCAGAGCATTCAGAGTTCTAGTTTTTCCTTTTATAAATTAAAAAAAAATACTACTCAAACATGTGGCAAACTTTCTAAACCTCTGAACTAAATAAATCACATCTAACAAAATTAAGATGATATTATACAGCCTCTGTTTAATCTATTCCAAGTGTTCAGAAACGAAAAAATTATCAGTTGGGGAGGGATTGAGGAATGTGCCAATGACAACACAAAACATTTATCAGATTCTCATTGAGAAAATAAAGTAACGAAGTACTTCATTTAAAATGAACTTAGGGCAAAAATAAAATAACAGTAGTTATAATAGGCCCTAGACTGGTACTAGACTTAAGACTAATTGTTTCACTGTTGTGCATTTTTTAAAAATTTAAGCAAAAAAAAAAAAAAGTTTATATTGATTTTATGCTTAAGTTTCAACACAACTTATAACATTTATAAGACAATGCCATGTAGCTCTCAGAATGTTGACATCAGAAGAGGTATATGAAGATAACTTAAGTTTCAGATTCTCCATAATACTTAGCTATTTTAACTTACTGATGGGAAAATCACATTAGGTTTGTTTTTATTAAAGTACCAGATCTTATCACAAGGTTGTTTTATATGATTTTCCCAGAGCAAGATCCAGAACACAGTAGAGAATTTTTAGAGAGGATCCCATATATTCTTGTGGATAAGAAATTTTAAATTAAAAAAAATACATATACACACACCTCATTCATGATTCATGGAAATTGTTTGGTCATTTATTTTTAAATTACTTACAATTAAGAACCTCAAGTATGCAGACAAGTATAGAGTCCAAGACAATAAACACCCAAGTGGTCACAACTCAGATTTATCAAATCTTAACATTTTGCCCTCTTTGCTTATCTACTCTATTTGTGTATCCCTCCATCCATTCACATACTTTCTCAGAAGTGACCTTTATCATGACTCAGGGTTTAAAAACATGCTTGAAAATTACATAACTTTACTATACATTATGGATCACTTTTGAATTAATATTCTCATAATTATGTATCTAGAAAACACCTATGTAAGGGTAGTTGCATTCTGAAGGAATTTCAAGTCGTAGAAGAGGAATCCATGGCCTATTATACTTATTCAGGCAAATATTTTACAATAACTTACACAGTCTGCATATTAAATTGAGAATTAAAAATTCATTTAGTAGTAGAGAGAATTATCATTTTTCATTCCTACCTTAAAAAAGGAACATAGAACATAAGAGATTCATATTGAATATCACGCATCTTTGCTAAATAAGAGACGTGAGATCAAACGCTGAGACCAAGCTATAAGGGGATAAGGATGACCTTGGAAGGGATGCTGTGAGGAATGTAACAAGGAGTCAAATAGAGATAAATAAAAGGGTTGACTGGTAGCACTGAGGTGAGCAAGCACAAGTTAACAGTTTCCTGACTTTCTCCAGCAGAGCTCATGATAAGCCAGAGACTGTGGGAGTACCCAGGTATAGAGCACACATCTATAGATCAGCTTGCAATCTCTCCAAATCCAGTTAACCGATTTCCTCCTAGAATATCTTTAGTATCTTCTTTCTCTATGCTATTAGTATTCAGAATTAAAGTACTACTATTGATGCTAAAGCAAAAAGGAGAAACTACCTCTTCACTTCCAGACATAAAATGACCTGATTTTAGAGAGACCACAGTCTCAGTGATTTACAGCAGTTGAGAAAATACTGCTCATGGGCCAAATTCAGCCCATTGGTTGTTTTTGTAAATAAAGTTTTATTGGAACATGGCACACCCATTCATTTATGTATTGTTTATAGCTGTTTTCACACTACAACAGCAGGGCTGAGTAGTTATGACAGAGACCATATGGCCTGCAAGGCCCAAAATATTTACTATCTAGCCCTTCACAGAAAGAATTCGCCCACCCCCAACTTAAAACAATTCTACCTTAATGAGTACTTGCATCACTTTTACCCTTGTAGAACACACAAATAGATGGATTAAACCTATATTAAGTGTACTACAAAAAAAGGTATTCAGAAATAAAAACTGAACAATTTTATGAACCTCTTACTTAAGACTTAAGATATCTTTTAGGTTCCCAAATTGACAAATTCTGCTGGTTAGACCTGTAAAATTCAATATAAGCACAAGAGTAGCTCTATAAAATTAAAACACAATTTAAATAGTTAGCAGCTTTAATAATGCAATGCAGCAGATTCATTTTCAAATGAGTTTGCAATTTTTAAACAAAGGCCAACCTTATTTAAATCACTGTGGAACCAGAGTCACTAAGAGGTGACTGGTTCCATGTTAATTTCTTCTACAGAATTTTCAAAACATACTCTAGGTGAAGCTGGCACCTGGTAGTAGGATTTATGTTCATAAAGAAAGAATCCTTTTGGGACTTCCCTGGTGGTCCAGTGATTAAAAATCCACCTTGCAATGCAGGGGATGCCGGTTTGATCCCTGGTTGGGGAACTAAGATCCCACATGCTGCCAGGCAACTGAGCCCGTGCACCACAACTAGAGAGCCCGCGTGTCACAACTACTGAGCCCGCACGCCACAACTAGAGAGAAGCCTGCGTATCAAAATGAAGAGCCCGCGTGCTGTAACTAAGACCCGATGCAGCCAAAATATAAATAAATAAATATTTTTTTAAAAAAGAAATAAAGAATCCTTTTATATTCAACCTAAAATCTACCTACTAACCCTGTTCAGCAGCCTCAAAATCCAATGGATAACTATTAACTTATAGAGAATTATTATTGCCTCTACTTGTTACAAGGAAATTTATTAAGAGGTAAAAGAAGGCAGGAATTCAAATTTTCATTGACAGCTTTTTAAGAGATGCTACCCATAAAGTTCAAAATCTCCTATCCTCCACACTACTAAAGTGCTAAGCAAAAATACTTAATAAAATGATAACTGATACTTATTATACTCACATCAATGGTTCAGATATTCCAGATTTATAGCTTAGTAGAGTTATAATTATGCATACCATGTACATTTTATAATATAATGAAACCTTACATAAACCACATATGCAATACTGTGTTCACTATTTTATATTAATACAGGTTTATAATTATTATAACTAATTAATAATTTTTGCAATTAAAAATTTTTGCAGTTAAAAATTAATTGTTGCTTATCTTTAATAAAGAATACAACCCTTACTTGTAACACTCAATATAGGAAGATAGGATCCCAAGTCTATATTTCTCTATTCTAAGTCCTGACTCCTATGGACTTCCCTGGCAGTCCAGTGGTTAAGACTCCGTGCTCCCGGGACTTCCCTGGTGGCTCAGTGGTTAAGAATCCGCCTGCCAATGCAGGGGACACGGGTTCGAGCCCTGGTCTGGGAAGATCCCACATGCTGCGGAGCAACTAAGCCCATGTGCCACAACTACTGAAGCCCTCACCCCTAGAGCCCGTGCTCTGCAACAAAAGAAGCCACCGCAATAAGCCTGCGCACCGCAACAAAGAGTAGCCCCCGCTCGCCGCAACTAGAGAAAGCCCACACGCAGCAACGAAGACCCAACACAACCAAAAATAAATACATAAATAAATTTATTAAGAAAAAAAAAAAAAAAGACTCTGTGCTCCCAATGCAGGGGGCACAGGTTCCATCCCTGGTCGGGGAACTAGGATCCCGTATGTTGCATGGCATGGCAAAAAACAAACAAATAAACAAACCATGATTCCTAGAAAGCATCTGAAAGAAACAGGTAAGTTTATATATCACAGACATGCACCAGCTAAAACAGAGAGACTAGTGACATCACCTGATCACAAGTATGCTTTCACTGATGATATATTTCAAACATATCACAGCAATAACTACAAGTAATGAGATACTATTTTATAAAAGTATGTTCATTAAATGAAAATTTATAAATTTACAAAAGAAATACCACCAAAGAAATCCTAAGAACACAATCACTCAATTATTGTAATTTAAGATCCATCTACATATATGTATGAATTTCTCTTTCTCTAATTTAATTTTTTTTTTGCCCCAGTGTTCCAACCTCTAAATTTGGGGAAGGGAAATATAGAATAAAAGTTGAAGTATTTTAAGACCTATTTAAAGTACTTGAAACTAACTATATTTAGAATATTTCAATTCAATTACTTTATAGATATTTGCTATAAACCAAATTGTTCTTTTATACAGTTTAAATCTACAATACGGTATAGTTTACATACTGATACATAATCACAACTTGAAAATAATATTGTCTTTTATAGGTTAAACCTGAAGATCAGCATTGTGGTGGAAAAGTAAAACTTCTGATTGTTCTCTAAAAAGAGAATGTTCAAGATCATAAATGACATAAATTAATAAAGCTCTTATAGATGCCTTTGAGGAAAAAAAAAAGGAAAGTTCTCTAAACCTAACTGTAGACCTACCCTAGACCACAGTCTCAGAAATTTTAGTATAAGGTTCAAATAATGTGTTGAATTCCAAAAACCCATATGTGTGAAAGAACAAAACCTAAGACTAAATCACACACATTTGCCTTGCCCTGTAGTCTCCTTTCAGAACCTATTTTTACCACTGTAGTGGATCTCTCCTATAATAATACAGTTGAATACATCTTTGCTCACAGATGACTAAACTGATCAATTTCCATATCAACCCATGATGGATGATGGCAGAGATGAGCAGTCAAAAAGTCATGGCAGGGGCTTCCCTGGTGGCGCAGTGGTTAAGAATCCGCCTGCCAAGGCAGGGGACAAGGGTTCGAGCCCTGGTCCGGGAAGATCCCACATGCCGCGGAGCAACTAAGCCCATGTGTCGCAACTGCTGGAGCCTGCGCTCTAGAGCCCGTGAGCCACAACTACTGAAGCCCGCGCACCTAGAGCCCGTGCTCCGCAAGGAGAGAAGCCACCGCAATTAGAGAAAGCCCCCGTGCAGCAACAAAACACCAACGCAGCCAAAAATAAATTAAAAAAAAAAAAACAGTATTAAAGCCCTTCAAATTAAAAAAAAAAAAAAAAAGTCATGCCAGTTTGCACACCAGCTGGACTTGACTGTAACCTTATTGCCTATATAAAAGAAAGAATGTTTTGATCAGAGGGGTAAGGGTTGGACCATCAAGGGAGCATAGGAATCTGAAGCACACATTGATTGACACTGTTCATCTAAACGATGCTCAGCTGAAGAGGGTACACTGGTCCAAAGACTTTATCTATTTTCTTCCAAAAGCATGTCTTTCCTTCCTGTTAAGAGGAAGGTATCAATCTGTTTTGTGTTGATGCCTTCAGGCATTTAAGTCACATAACTAATGCTCACTGTTCTCATTCTGAACTCACCAGACAGGTCTTATAACTGTAATTTGGTTTCCCCTGTGACATGCCAACAGTGAGAGAATGTGTTAATCAGCTATCTCTAATGAATGTGTCCTTACCAGGTAGATTCCTTATACCCGGTATACTGGTTACTGTCATGAATGTGGATGATAATGAATCTGACCCCCAAGAAGCTTCTCAACTGTGACTGAATCATAGCCCATCATGCAGGTCACACACACTCAACCCCACCAAAAGCCTGGCACTTCCCACTGGCACTTCTATAAAGCAATCCAGGATAGAAAAGAAGTATAGACATATTCTTGCCTGGAGACATATATTAAAGACTTTTAAAAGTTTGTTAGTTTTAGGATATAATATATTAAAAGTTATTAAAATCTTAATTCTTGATTCTGTTTAAGAACAAAGTAATTATTAATATCTTTTGTTTTATATGTTGTCTAGCTAAACAAATCTGTCTGAAATGGACTGCCTTTTAGGTGACAGCTAATGACAGCCTGCATTAGTCAATTTAGGTGACCAAAGTAGGTTCTTCCTGCTTCAGTTGTTCGATCTTAGTTAATAATCAGCACTGGCTCTGGTGAGAGGCCACTCCTTTCCTTAAGTCTGTTAAATGCACTTGCTCTACTAAAAGAAAGACCATCCCTGCTTCTACTTACCAATATACAGGAATGCGTTCTCTAAATCAAATAAGAACGCAGTCAGGAGAACACCATTATCTATGCGTCAGAAAGCAAATTCATGGCACTAAATCAAATCATATTGTTTGCAAAAGACAGTTTACGTATCTTTTGTAGGAAAGCTCAGGTGCTTTCATTAACAGACAGGGTGGTATGCATTTTTACTTATATATTCACTCTGCTGAATAAACTGGCACAGAAAAAAGAAACTAGGAGGAGAGTGTTGATATCCAACAGAAGTAAAATTCAGCTATTTTTGTTTGTCTTCTAGTTCATGAAGATGAAGGCAGTGGGGTCCTTGAAACTGTCATCCCAGCCTAGTAGGCCAAGTAAACAGTTGCTGAACCACATTTATGGATTACTGTCATATACTAGTCCCCTACAATACCTATAATCAGTTTTTGCACTACTTCAGATTCTTTCAATTTATGCTCTATCATTCCTGAAGTGAGGCAATCAAAATTGGATGCAGGTGTTCCATTTATAACTCCAACTTTTAAAAAAAACACTCGGTTTTCTTGTCTGCTGCTAAGCAACAGAATGACATTCTTACTGAGCTACCTATCATGCCTCATCTCACCCCCAACTTCAGATATTTTTTCCCAAACAAAGAAAAGATAAATGGGCTCAAATTCCTCACACTAATCCAGATTGTTTTAGGCAATGCAAAGGACTTCTCTTGAAGTCACTTTTTATGCAATATGTTAAAAAGTTATCCTTATGCTATCCTTTGTAAGTTTTATCAGTTTGCTAGAACTGCCATGACAAAGTACCATAGACTGGGTAGCTTAAACAACAGAAATTAATTTTTACAATTCTGGAGGCTAGAAGTCTGAGATCAAGGTGTCAGCAGGGTTAGTTTCTTCTAAGGCCTCTCCTCTTGGCTTGAAACTGGCCATCTCCTTCCAGTGTTTTCATATGGTCTTCCCTCTGTGTGTGTCTGTGTCCTAATCTCCTCTTCTTTTAAGGACACTGCTCTTATTGGATTAGGCCCCATCCTAATGACCTCATTTAACTTAATTACCTCTTTAAAGGCCCTACCTCCAAGTACAGTCACATTATGCGGTAATGGGGGTTACGATTTCAACATACGAATTTTGAGGAGACACAATTCAGCCCATGGCACAAGTATTTATGAATAGGTTGCAGGTATATGTGTCCCTTCAGGGGTAAAAGAGAATTATATCTTCTACTTATTTGCAAATGGTTCAGGAAAAAAATATGCATATAGTAGGGAAATCTACTTTTCATGCAACTTTTTGTAAGTCTAAAATTATTTTAAAATAAAAGCTTTTTCCTTTTAAGTATTTAAAAGTCTATTTAATGAGTAAAATTTCTATAGCCTTCCTCTCATAAGAATATATCATCATGTATGGCTAAAGAAGTACTTGCAATTAATGTTTATCATAAATAATAAGAATCTTGTGAATAGAGATACAAAGGACTAAAGGTACTTAAAGTCTTTCCAATCATTATATACCTCACTTTACTATAATTACTTCTTTGTCACGAACGGTAGAAGAAACTAAGTACAACTAAAGTTCTCCTTCCTGTTTGTTCTAAGTTCCCATCTTTTGCCTAAAAGTCTTGCCTACACAATTCTAAAAGATCTACCAAATTCAGTAAAAAGAAAATTACTGCATTTAACCACTCACTTCACTAGTTATGCTGGGATCATGCAGTAAACAGGGTCTAAATCTCAGCTTGAGGGTCATTTCTGTCTCTCCATCACCTAGTACTATCTTGTTTTTCACCAGGCATACATTTACTGCTCCGCAACTGCTGAAATTCAACAAATGTATACCTCTAACTCTGAAAAGAGGTTATTTAATGATTTTCTTTTTTTGGTTGATGTTATAAGAAGACATTTGCTATTTCTCTGATGAAGTGATTTTTCATCACAATCCTAAGCATACCTAAAGAAAGAAAAAGATCTCATGAAATAAACTAACAAAACAAATAGAACTATATTTCACTATTTTTTAGAGCTAAAAATTCTGGACAAATACAGTTCAAATATTTTCTTACAAGTTTTCCAAGTTGTAGATCCACCCACCCCTCTGCTTAGTTGATGTGGTTATTCTGTAGAAAGACAAACTTATGCTTACTAACTTAGCAAATAAAGAAAAAATGAATTGACAAGCGAGAGTTATCACTCATTCATTCATCACAAGTTTACTGAATATCTACTAGATATATTCACTATAGTGAATACCAGACACTGTTCTACATACTGGTTGTAAAAAGTAAACAGTCAAACATGGTCCCTCCCATTAGGGAGTTTGTAAGTTAGGAATGAACATTCCTTTTACCAGAAACAGATCATAAGTGTGAAAGCAGTAATTCGGCCTAAATCTCTCTTAGCACATGATGGAAAAGATATTCCTATTTAGGAAGACCTATAAGAATACTTCACAAAGTTGGGAATAATTGTGTAGTACTATGCTGAGTAAACCTATACTATCATTTTCACATTTACACAAGTCCATCTAATTTATAAAGTGTGTTGCTGTCGTTTACATGTACAACCTAATTTGGTCTTCTCAATAGCCTATGTGATAGGGTAAGGTTTTTTTTTAACAGATAAATAAACTTTTAGCTTAGTTTAAGTGACTTACCCAAGCACAAAAATCTTTCAAGTGGGAAAGCCAAGAGAAGGACTGAGTTTTTTCATTCTGTCCCATCTGCCACAGATTGGTCGCTTCACCCTCCTCCGACAGCCTCAAATGCTTCCCTTCTGTCCCAACCGATTTCCCCATCAGTGAGCGGGCTTCCCCGGATGCGGGAATCTCTCCCCTGCTTCAGCTTCCCACCCCCACACCCCCCGGGGTGCAGGTCCTGTCCCGCTTCCTCTCCCCCTCCTTCTCCCTTCTTTCTTTCATCATACCCAGTTATACGGGGATCTTTATAGTCTTTTCCAGTGTCCAAGGTCTTCTGCTAGTGTTTAGCTGGTGTTCTGTGAGAACTGTTGCATCTGTAGATGTATTCCTGATGCATCCGTAGAGAGAGATGAACTCCACGTCCTCCTACTCCTCCACCATCTTGGAACTCTCTAGGACTGAGGTTTTTGACATTGGTCTCTGATACAGACCAAATAACAAATATCTTCCCAGCTTTTAAATTATCAAATAATGTCTGAACCCAGACCTCACTGCTAAGCAGTTTTAACCATACCTAAAGTCTGAACAAGATCCTACTGCTGCTTCCTCTCACTGTAGGGTACTAGCTATGGTATTAGCCAAAGCAGTGGAGCTGGGGAGAAAAATCTTAATGAGCTAGGCCAGGTCATAAAAGGCTGGGCTCAAAAACTGGTGACAATGACACTTGGGGCTTGTTTTAAGGTTGCTCTCACATAGTTGACTACCAAAGCAGCAATTAAGCAGTACAATGCACTGGGATATAGCCCCAGTGTCTGACAAGGTTACACATGAGGCTCAGTGGTCAACGCAGCAGGCCTTGTTGGTAAAATGTCAGGTAGAGAGAAGCCCAGTGCCCTGGGCCCACTGCCTGTTTCACCATTGGCTCAGGGAGGTGCCACAGCAGCACACCAGGATCTACCTACGTGCATATAAGGCAATTCTGACCCTACTATAGTTTTGTTCTCCTGCATTCTCATTCTTATTGAGTAACCAGACCTGCAACATGCCTGGCTATACCTAACCACTTAAGGACACACTACCTAGACATCAACAGTGCACCACTTTACATGCTAAAATATTTGGGGAAATTATATGTACCAATGCTGCTCCCCACTATAGTGTAATATTGAGAGTTGGCCTATCTATATAAACCATTTGCTTGAGGTAGTTCATTATGTATGGATTCCACAAACTATTATTTAAATGATATTAAATGTAATTTGAATAACTAACTGTTATTATAAATTCAGAACTAAGACTTCAAACTAAGTTTGTTCATAATAAAAATAAAAGGCAAAAGTCCATTTGTCTATAGTAGGTATTTTAGACTAGAAAATGTTTACAGAATATAACTTAATAGTTTGCATTTTACACTGGATCAAAATGTTGGGTATCTTATTTACAATGTTATATTTCCTTACCAATTACGGATTAGAAAAGGATTAAGTGGTAAAGAGAAAAGCTCTATTTTAGATAGAGGCAGCCAAGCTATTAGAATAACTACTACTCTATGCTCTTATGTATCTCACTATTTTCACTGTAACTCTGAGGCCACCAAATCTGGGTTCAAATCCTGACTCTAACTTATTGCTCTGTGCCACTGGGAAACATTAATCTTTTGGGACCTTCATTTCATCATCTGTAAGATTTAAGAGTAACATCTACTCTCATTAGACTAGTGTAAAGGATTAAATAATATGTGAAACGTCTAGGACAGCAAACAACATATTCAGTAAGTTTTCCCAAACTTTGGGACTAAAACCCAGGTCTCCAATATCCTCTAAAGCTATATTCACTATGCACACAGATTTGCTTCTATCTTATAAAATGGCATAAATATATTACATTTATTAATGTAAATTATATATAGGCACATAAATATAACTCTACTACATCATAAATCTGACCTCTCTGAAGATTATACGCTATAATAGAGTCAACATTTTTAAATACTAATTTTTGCTTATTTTATAATTATGTAGTGTTTAGAAAAACAAGGGTAAAAGTGGCACTGGATAATTTGTATTCCTTTAAAAAAAAAAAAACCTCTCCCAGGAAGTTCAAATTCATATCTTCTTTTTCTCCTCATATATTTCCTTAGAGCCATCAGAGGCATCTGAAGTCAACTGCTATTCCTTCTTTCCAAGACAGTTTATAACATCTGAATGTACTGCCAGTGATTATGTGGAAGGTTTAGAGAGAAGCCAATCCCCTAAATCTTGTCTTCTCACTCTGTTTTCTCTCATCCACCAACATCATTGAGTGCAGGACTGAAGCAGTGAACATATGGAAGGGAAAAGGGGGTGACATAATGCTTTGCCTAAGTGACAAGGGAGGTGATTATAGATTGATGCGAATACCAGTGCTGTGGCTTCTGTTTGTTTTAAAAGAGACCAGCTGATTGTGTTGTCTTTTCCCTTTATTCCTCTGAGTTACTTGGTGCCCGTGGGGGAGTCTGATGCAGATCCCAAGAATGACAAGATAACAGAAGTGAATAAAGTATAGGCAGAGAGAGCTGGGAAACTGTAAAAGTAAACACTGCCTGGGTAGGTTTTTCTCAATTTTGAATTTTGCCATTTATATCACTAAGATGACACTATTTTTTATTTTATTGTAAGTCAACTGTAGATCAATGAAAATCAATTTTATGATTTTTTCTATGTACTAAATGTCAGAAAAATTGTGTAGGGTAAATTTATAAATGATTTTATGGTATTTTAGCAGATAGACTAATAAAAACAAACTTTAATAGGTAGTAACATATGGTACAAACCAAATTTTACTTAATGCAGTCATACAGTGATTTCACATCTATGTTTAAGTAACTGAGGGAAGCTGAGCTGATGCTATTTAGACTTGGATACATATGTATAGGTCTCCACTCTTGAGAGATGAAATCTTCTCAATTCCTATAAATCACACTTTTTTAAAAATATGTAGTCATATTCTATCAGTTTCTTGGGGTAAATGGAAGAAAACTGTGGACTATGTAATGATTCCCTGACACTTAAATCATGTTAATTTATGACATTTCAAAAGCATCACATGGAATATATTTTTACAAATCATCACAGATGTAAGATGCCTAGCAAGCTGATATAATTTCTTGGTTTTTACCCGATTTTTCTTCCCGAAGGTTCACTTATTAATGAAATATGCTACATTTCTTCTTAAAGTTAAATTTAATCAGAATATTTTAAAATGAGGCATCATCTTGCTCAGAGGATATCAGACACACAGAGCAATATAAAACAGTAAATACACCAGTAAAAAGCAGGTGTAGCATAATTTCAGAATAGATAGGTCTACCCAAGAAAAGATAGCTGACAATTTTACACCCACATAAATGACGAGTCATTTCACCACAGACCAGTGAAAACATGGGCTAACACTATCTTTAAACTAGCATTCAGGGACAATAGTCCTCTCATTTTACAAAGAAAGAATCTTGGAATTTGAGAGACTGTGTGAGTTAAGCTTGTCACTGGTAGGGCCAGAACTAGAATCAAAGTCTTCTTTCCAACAAAGCAGGTCACCAGTTAAACTCTAGGTAAAAATTTTGCCCCAAACCAGGAATACTATATTCAGACTTCCATAGATTAGTTTAAAAACTATGTCAAGCTAAGATACCTACTCTGATCTACCAATAAAAAATGCTATACACCCAGATGGTTTTATAGATAAATTCTATCTAACAGATAATTCTCATTTGTTAAAGTTATTCCAGATCAAAGAAAAAGATGTCAATGTCACAAATCATTTTGCTAAGGTGTCATAATCTTAGCTCCAAACCTGATAAAATGGCATGAAAAGGAAAAACACAGCTCAATTTCATTGAAGAAAGCAGATGTAAAAAGTATTGATAAGTCTTAACTCTTAAAGAATATTTACAATGAACCAGGTACTGTTGTAGACACTTTATATATATTAAATCAGTTAATCCTCATAACAACTCTTTGAAAGGCATACTATCATTATCTCCACTTTACTGAAGCACAAGGGGTCAAGAACCTTTCTCAAGGTAACATAATTCATAAGTGATAAAGCTAGAATCCGAAATATTGGATTCTAAGTGATAAAGCTTGACTCCAAAACATTAGGAAAATAATCCAGCTATGTATTAAGTTAAAACACGTAGGGATTACCACAGGAATGTAAGGATTGTTCAACATGTCATTATATTAATAAATAAAAGAAGAAAAAAGATCAGTGTGGTAATGGAGGCTTTAAAATTTTTAAATACAATATACATTTTTGATAAAAATATTCTTAATCAAATGAGAATGATAAAGACTACTTATCAGAAAGAAACATCAAACAATATATAAAATTAGTAAGCTACATGAGGAATTTCTATTTAGTTCACTAATGAAGTCCCAGTGCCTAGAGCAGTGCCTGGCACATAACAGGCATGCAAATATTTGTTACATAAATATTAAAAAAAGAAAAAAAATTCCCTCTATATTAGAAATACAAATGGTGTACCTATTGTGACTCTATTATTCTACATTATTTATGAAGTTCTACTTAATGTAGCAACACTTTAAATATTGGAACAGAAAGAAAAAGTATATTAATTTCCAGGTTATATAATTGTATCATTAGAAAACCCAAAAGACATAAGTTATTAGAACAATTATAAGCATTCAGTAAGGTGAGCAGATACAAGATAAATATACAAAAACCTAATTTTTCTTTATATTAACAATAACCAATTAAAATTAAATAAAAGAAAATAGTATCTGAGACTAAAAAATACAAGGGTTAAATTTAACCAGAAAGATATAAAACCTAAGTGAAGAAAACTATAACATGTTCTTGGATGTAAAATAAGACCTATATGAACAGATAGGAACCTTATTAAAGAGCAAAATGAATTGGGCGATTGGGATTGACATGTATACAGTGATGTGTATAAAATTGATGACTGTTTAAAAAATAATAATAATTAATTAATTAATTAAAAAAAATAAAGAGCAAAATGAAATATAATAAAGGCACTGCTAATAAAATCCTTGCTGAAAGATATATCTGAAAGAATAATACACAAGGATTTTTTTTTAAGTTTAAAAAGAATAGAGGGATTTTCCTAACACATAGTAAAACATACTACAAAACTGCCATAGTAATATTATACTCTTACTACTGTTATTAGTAGCTAATATTTATTGAGAGTTTACTATGTGTTCAGCACCCTCTAAGTACATTACGTCTAATTAATTCTCACAATGACCCTATGAGATCTGTATTTTTATTATCTCCACTTTAGATATGAGGAAACAGAGAGATTGAATACTTGGCCAAGGCAACATTCAAGACAGGCAAGGGGTCACTAGAGTGGGGTACACCATTTTGGAAAAGTAATTTGGCTACCTTATGCATTCATTTAAATATTTACTAAATGGCCAATCTTTACCAAGTATGATACTAGATACCAGGAACACGGTAATGAAAAAGACAGACAAGGGTCCTACCTTCATGAAACTTATATCCCAATGTGAGGAGACAGGTGATAGTATGAAAACCAATAAGATAATCTCATAGTGATAAAGTTGCTAAAAAGAAAATACACTGTGGGTGATACGACAGAAGCAAACTAGAAGGGGGGAAGGGTTACCTTTTATCAATGTCTAAGAAGCCATCTCTGAAAAAAAAATATTTAAGTTGGACATTGAGTTGAGAAGAGGGCAGCCATGTAATGAGCTGGAAGGATATTCCAGACAGGCAGAGGAGAAAAAGCTGTGAGCTGGGACTGGATCAGAATGTTCAAGGAATAGAAAGAAGGCCAACATGACTGGAGTAAAGGAAACAAGTATATGGCAGTAAGTGGATGTTTACCACAGGGGCCCAGGCACATACTGTGACCAGATATACCACTTACAGAACTCTATCCTATAGCAATAATAACCGGTACATATAAAACTCTGTGAAAAATAATGTTATTGCTAGATGGTTTGTAAAAGAAAAACAGCTGGAAAAACCGATATGTTGACCATTTGGGGAACAGTTGAGTAGATTATGGTAAAATGTAATATAGCTGATTCACTTTGTTCTACAGTAGAAACTAACACAACATTGTAAAGCAATTATACTCCAATTAAAAAAAAAATGAAAACAGTCAGGTGGTAGTATATGTAATGACCTGGTAAGATGTCCTAGAGCTATGTGAAAAAAAGCAAGCAGATCAATAAATATTACATGACTCCATTTTTCTTTAATGAGACTCCTAAACTATGTATTAGGGATTTTAACTCCAAAGTCTGGTCCTGGATAAACTCCACTTTGCTTCCTCCCACTCCAAGCAAATGTTCTCCTACATACTTTCCTCCCACCTCTTTCTCTAATTCATTCCCTGCCAGCATTTCGGCTCACCTCAGCCCATTGCTTGCTTCTTTACCTAGAAACGTGAACAGCATTACAAAAACTCTAAGAGCACAGAGGATAACATTTTCTTAAAATGAAAAAAAAAAACAACACAATAGGCTAATTCTGAAATGACTGAATCAGCCAGCTCTAATGATTTTAGAATAGTCAGGTTGCATCATACACTTAAACTATTTGAAAGTCAGAAATCACATTACTATGAGCAATTACAGGTAACTAAATATTCGGTTGGCTATTAACACTAGCAGAGGTGTAAATCTTACCTCTACTTTTGTTCGATAGAGAACGAGTCGTTTAAGGCCACATAATTTGGCAATGTGGTTGAAAGCTTGAGGTGGTAGTTTATCACAGGATGAGAGATTTAAGTCCTGTATATTTGGACACATCTCAGAAATAATCTCCAAGCAAGTTTCATTAAGGAAGTGGCTGCAAGATAATTCAAGACGCACTAACTCAGATCCACAGACCTTCAGAAACCTGTAAAAACAATGTTCCATGTGAATTTCATAAAACTAAAAGATATTTTTTGCAAGCACTTTGGAATTATATCGACTCTAAGCAGACACCTTCAGAAGAACAGATTTCTATTAGGGAAAATTAAAAACTTGTTTCACTTAAATTCTCATTTACTGCATGCCAAAACAGGCACGGTTAGGCTAAAATATATCAACCTAAGAAGATAAAATGGATTCACATCACATAAAAAGTCAGCTACTGCTAAGTGGGAAATTAAGAAAGCAGAGGGTGTTTTTCTTCTACTTACCTGTAATTCACATCTGAGCTGGTAGAGCCAATAAACAAAACATAACAAAACTCTAAACTCTTGGAAGATATTTCTCCCTAAACAGTACCCATTCAGTACTGGATAATTTATTTTGAATGTGGCACACAAAGTGCCATCTCTAAATGACTTCAAAACAAATCAGACTAGCCTCCTCTCAACTAAGAAAATTTCTGGGTTGGTTTAACTATACTGTTGAGATATGTTCCGTGTAACTGATACTATTTAATGCCTAGATGGGTGTTGACATTATTACAAGATATTCAGTTGCAGCTTCACACAAAGTACACAGAAATAACTTCATGTGGAGGACACAAAACCCTTTATCAGAGTAGGAATAACAATATTTGTCTTCATTACATTACAGATGGGGGGAAAACAGTCCTGTCCATAATCATCGTCTGATAATAAAAGTAAAATGTGAGCCTACGAGTATTCATATCCCTGAAACTTTATCAACAAGTGGTGTGTTTGTTTATCCCTTAAACAAGCGCACCACTCATCCCTGTCCAGGTCTCTTGACATTTTCTTGCCCATCTCAGGGTCACATCAGTCACATACTGTTATTTTATTTATGCCGCATCTTTTTTCTACATGATTTAATTATTCGCTTACAAATACACATGCAAAATACAACTGACTAAATCAATCACTTATGAAAGTAAAGGAAGTAACACTGGACTTCTAAGTCAAAAGATGGATATTTTGCCCTGTTCCACCACTTCCTAGCATGTGACCTTGGAAAAGGCATTTACCCAAGTCTCAGCATTTCCTCCGATGTAGAAGGCAGACTAGAAACATTCACCACACTGTTTGTGGTTTTGAACATCCCACAATAATGTGAAAGCAGTTTGCAAAGACCAAAGTACCCCACGAACATTAAAATAAAAGTGAAATCTTGGCCAACACACATTCAAACAACAATTAAAAAATTTAATTGCTACAAATTTATTTTCAATGTTGCAAATAACTCAGTAGCCCACACATCTTATTTACACCCAAACATCCAAGAACATCCCTTTACTCTTAATCCATTGCAGCGTATGTTCTGCTCTCCCTAAATTCATCCTTTCCTTTTAAATGCCAAATTAAACGGCCTTTCTTTCCAGTCCTTGTATTACCTG
The DNA here is from genome assembly GCF_028021215.1 of Eschrichtius robustus. Lineage (NCBI taxonomy): Eukaryota > Metazoa > Chordata > Mammalia > Artiodactyla > Eschrichtiidae > Eschrichtius > Eschrichtius robustus. The sequence continues at coordinate 60,179,583 of NC_090832.1, read as the reverse complement.
ATTTATTGTGGCATTTCACACAACCACCCTCACCTTCCTTCAAATTCTCAGATAGTCCTCACGCTATTCCCTCTCCTTAAATTCCTCCGACCTGTCTCACTGCTGTGTCCTTTGCTATTATAGCAGCTAAATTGCCAGTTTGCATCAAGCACCTTAAGTCATTCACTCAACAAATATTTATTGAGCTCCAACTATGACCCAGGCATTACTCCAGGCACTTGGAAGTTGGCAGTGGGCAAAGCAAAGTTCCTGTTCTCATGGGGCTTACTTACATTTTGGTAGGAGAGGTAGACCATAAACAAATAAATTAAATGAGTAAAATTAATAGTATATTAGAGAGTGAAAAGTGCCAAGGAGAAAATAAAAGCAGAGAAGGACAACAGGAAGTGTCAAGGGTAGACAGGGTGGTAAGGGAAGCCTCATTGAGAAGGTGAATCAAGACGCAAAGGAAGTGAGGGGGTGAGCAAAGCAGTTCCCTGGAGAAGCAGCACTCCAGGCAAAGGGAGGGGCAGGCACAACAGCTCTGAGGCGGGATAGCTCAGACAATGCCTAGAGTGCCGAACTGTAAGGAGGCTCAAAGTGAGAGGGAGATGCGGAGCAGATCAGAGAGGTAAGGGGCAGTTCAGAGTGCGTGTCCTATAAAGACTCTGGCTTTTATTTTGAGGGAGATGGGATCCTCAATCATCAGAGGGTGTTGAGCAGAGGTGTGGCACAACCTGCTTGTATTTTAACAGGGTCACTCCGGTTTCTGTGTGGAGAACAGACTGAAGGAGAACAGGGGTAAAAACAGGGGGACCCTCAGGACACCACGACCATATTCAGGGAAGAGAGGATGGTGCACTGGATCCGGTGGTAGCACTGAAGGTGGTGCTCAATATTCAGACTCAGGATCTATTTCAAAGGGAGGCAGTGTGTACTACATTATGACATACCTTCTTCATACTGAACTGAACTCAGGCTCACCTATTTCTCAACAATAATTTATTTTTCTGTTAACCACAGTTTCCTTACATACTGATTTGTTTACATTGAGTTTTATAAGGTGCCTCAAATCCTTCGACAATTGAAATAGATTCTTGGGTGTACCCAGTACTTAGCATGATGTCAGCCATGTAAAAAACACTGGATGACTTTGTTGAATAAATCTTCCAATGGTGAATATTCATTTGAAGAATTTAGATTTCCTCTACTCTGGAACAGACTAAGTTTTATGGACTCAGAGAATTTTTCCATTAAGAGGTTCAAACTACTCCTAAGAAATATGACAAAATTAACGTTTTTACCTTACTCTGAGTATACATCGTAGTTATGGCTAGTTCTTCACTATTTATAAGCTAGCAATCTAGAAATGAATGTAGGGTGTCAGAGATCTGGAGTATCCTATTTTGATTTGATACTTCTAAAATTATTTGCAGATTACAAAAGTTAGATGAGTATATTAACTCTTAAAATTAAAATCTTTAGGCATCTTATCTCTTGAAGGTCTTCATTATTTGGCAAAGCACTTTGTTCTACAATTCTTTTTGGTATTGGACTTGGAATACTTTGACATTTCTTTTCTCTTTGCTCTCATTAATGAACTTTTCCCTTCTAAAGATAGAAAGTAAATCACCAGAAAGCCAACTGTTAATAGACTAGAAAACATCCCAAATTGATTGAATGAATGAAAAATTCTGGAAGCACAATAAAGATAATGATCATGCTTATCTACCTTTATGACTCTCTCTCTTTTCTATATTGCATATTTTTACTGAGATTATTTGGTCAATATCCCCATAGTCTCTCTTCCTAAACTTACAAGATCTACACTACCTACTTTTTCATAATATTTCCACTCCAAGAAGGTAGAATTAGGAGCAGAATCAATTAATTAGCTGAACACAACTCTTGTTTCTTGCCTTAATGCTCCTCATAGTTTTATTTTAACGCAAAATTACATACATGTTTTTGTCTTGGTCATCTATTTATTCATCTCAATTGTGATATTGGTCACTTGAAAGGAGAATTATAGCTTGTCTACTTCCTGCAGCCTGTTCATACCATGTTATGAATTCTCATCAAGTATTTCTTGATACTGAGGGTATTAAGAGAAGACCTAAGTTCAGATAAACAATTCCTAAACGAGGTCTCTTGCTACAAGAAATGGAGTCTCTGGAGAGAGAAATAAATTGCTTATCTTTATGAGGTGAATTCATTTGTCCAGATTAATATAAGTACATAAAAATTAATTTACTATATGGTAACTTGCACCCTAAAATAATTAACATCACATGAATGAATGATTTAATCTGAGTTTATTCATCACAAAATAAAAGGCACTAATCCTTACAAGCTGCCTGAAGTATCAAGGTAAAGGGGAGAATTAGGTATAAATATCCATGGCTTCTGATCGCTAATCTCATGTTTTGTTAGCTGACTCACTTGAGTTTTATGAGACAGTATATTTAAGATAATTTTAATCCCAAATAGCTGGAGCATTATTTACTATAGCTGATCCAAAATAAAGTCATTAAAAACAAAACTTCTTGCTTAACTGTGTACGGTACTATCTAGCAATGGTAGAAGGAAGTGGAAAAGAAAGTCTTAAATTGTCTTTAATCTCTAGGAATTGACCATCTAAAAGAGACAACAGTGTAAAACACAGGCAGGCAACTGAATAAACAAATATATGAATAAGCAAAAAGCTCTCTAGTCCATAAAACTGTAGCTCTGTGTCAAAACATCAAGTTCTTAAATCTAGAAAGCATCCAATAATGTTTTCTGAAGGGAACAAGTAGAAGGGTGAGGGATAGAAATCTCTACATAACTGAGGTGGAGCTCAAGGTGATTATTTTGAGCAACTATCTGAAGAAAAACGATAGAGGAAAAATAAACAGAACCTAAGACTTTTTGAACATCAGAATGATAAGATTAAGCCTCAGAGCACAAACAGGCAGGGAGGCAAAGGAATATCCGAGACTTTAGGGAAGTGTATTATAAGAGAAAAGTGGAATTACAGTAGATGTGATTTTAATGAGTCATGATATAAATGAGCAGTACTTGAAGTTACAAATCACAAATCTGTAGATAGAACAGGATTTTAATAACTGATTAAAAGTTTTAAGTTCTTATTATTCCAATTTCCCTGTTATTTTGAATAAAATAAATTCCTAAGTTCTTTAAAATCCAGTGAAACAATTCCAGCTTGTGAAGATAAGGTTTTCAGGTAACAAAAATAAACTATATCAAGCTTTTCCCAAGGACTTACTCAAAAAGCAAGCTCATCATCATTGGTCTCTATTTTAAAAATGTACTTTTTTTCTTTAAAGTATTACAAGTCTTCTTCACAGTAATGAGCATAAATAGACCATACTTACTCATAGATTATTCATTAATAATCAAGCCACGAATATTTATTGTTTATTCTGGGAATGCTGCCTATAAGCCCTAATGACTATCAATTCAGCAGTCAAGTCAAGGGGGCCAACAGCAATCAGTAGGCAAAACTCCAGTATCTCCCACCCAAAAGAAGATCCTCTCTCCCTGTTATTTAACCTTTTTATTTTCTTAATGAGAACAATGACTATACTTAAAGGAATGCTATCAAGACTTATGGTTTTACTGGCTGAAATACTCCTGTGAAATATGGAAAACTTAAATTTATGTATGTACTTTTGTGTTTATTTAAACAGCCCCATGGCAACTAAATGGTTGAACTGAAAATGGAAGAGAAATTGCTGGTGAGAAAGTAGATTGGAGCTTTAACCTCGTAAAAGAAGATCTTTATCCATCACGTGTCTAAAATTTAAAAAATAGCATTGCGGTCTTCTTCTCACAACTTATGTTTCTGCTCATGCACCAGAAGAAGCTACATAAAGAGTTTTTAAAAACTGATTTAATACTATCTCTACATCTTATTCATTATACCATGGTTATATGCAACATTTTGCCGAAGAAGCTGGACTTCAGCCATTCATTACCAATATTTTGTTTAATGTCTATACTCATTAGTTGCCTCCCTGTTATTTTATTTATAAAAATATAGGAAGGATATGTTTAAATGTTTATTCTTATTCTTTATCTTTTCTGTAGCAGGAACTATATTATCTATCTCTTTACATGGTCCACAACACTCACCATAATGCCTTACACACCAAGAGTGAAAACAAACAGTAAGTTCCTAATGGTGGGAAATATTGAAAAAAGAGCTATGAGGGATTAAAACACCCAAAGGTCCTTATAATGTAAAATAATGCTTACTGATACCAATGGTTCTATCTGCTCTCAGAGTCAGTTAGTCTTGGTTTATGATCTATAGTGCACGCTCTGAATACCCACAGTCATCATTAGCTTCAGTTCTTCTTGGTCCCATTAATAGCGAGGAAAATTAGCCAATGAAGTGGGTGTGTCTGCAGCAAAAGGAAGTAAAAAGGACTAAGCTTGTGTTCCACTGGAGAGCTGTCAAAGATCCAGCAATTTTCAAAATGTGGATTCTATAAAAATTTACCAAAATCACACTACCAAAGAGAAATGCCTTATTTTTCTACTATACATATATAATATATATATTATATATACATCCCCTTTTAAGCAAATTTACATAATAAAAAAGAATTTTGTATACTTAGCCTGTTGTAAAATCTTTAGACTCTGACCCACAATCCCATCATGTTTTATCTAAGAACCCCTTCCCCTGGCTCTATTTCTGGCAGAAAAGAAAGAAACTCAGTGCATCCATGGTTTCAACATGTGCTATAAGCCATTACTGCTTGTGTTTATTTTTTACTTGGATGCATAAACTATCAATATCAGCCTTTTGAACACATTGGTACTATTTCAAACATGACTTCATCTGAATCTAATGGTATCAAATATTTATTTCTGGAACTGCATCTTTATTTTTATACTCTAAGTCAAGGGGAACAAAGCTCAAAATACAGATTTCTAATTCATAAACCACTGTTGAGGAATGTATCCACTGGGGATATGTGTAGGGAGGGCTGTACTTCATTCTAACTTCTAAAAACAGGATAGGAGATTATTCGTTAATCAAAAATAACGGGTAATTTCCCCAAAGTGTCTACTTCTTCGTTATTTAACTTAATGAAACGGATTATACTGTAACATACAATGAGAATAACCATCAAGGTTAAGAGAAAAACACCTGTTTATTTCACAAGAAAAATGACTATGGCATTACTAAATGAATATGTACTCGTGCAAGCTTTCAAATGTTTAACAGGTGACATTTAATAGTACGGAAACTAAATGCTTAAATAGAAAGGAGCAGAAACACCTGGGCAGGTCTGCAAGTGTGGTCGCCTATTTAACATGCAATTGCATTTTCAACATAATTAGTTTAAATGAGCTTCTAAATTTGGGTGATGTATTGCACATGTAATTAAGATTTAATTAAAAATGTTCTATAATAAATTGTTTTCCATTTCTGACAAATCACATTAGGGAGGTAGATTTTGATTTGGAAATAGTTTTTAAAATGTGTTAATCATCTGTGCTGAAAATATGAGAAAGAAAAAAAAGGAGCTCTGTTCAAAGTTACTTGGGATTTAAAAAATATGCGGTAAAGGGCATAATTTCCCTCCATCTTATGAAGTCTAGCTGAAGAGGACGGTGAAACTAACTCATCCACTTCTGTAAGCAGAAGCGCTCTGAACATGATCTAAAGTACATGATATGTAATTTCAAACTTTTATTATCGAAACTACTACATAGTAAGTATAGCCTGCTGATTTAAATAACCTCAACAAGGCTTGGCACTAACCTGCTAAATCCTGAAACAGAGATGAAGCCCCTATTGCCAGTCCAAGATAAATTAAGCCACTGGACGAGAGTACAGCGAGGCTGCAGAAATTCCAGAGAGGTGTCATTTAGTTTTGCCCAGTATGGTTGCAGATTGAGGTGAATGTACTGCAGAGGATCACAGCAATGCTGGTTCAGTAGTTTGCAAGTCTGTGCTAATCTACACAGGTCTGGTAGTGTCAGATGATTCAGAATCAGTTGAATGAGCTACATAAAACAGAGAAACCAAGATCACCCAGACTGAAAAAACAGTATCACTTTCTGAAGCATATGATATGATCTAATAAAGAACAACAGTATCATACATTTTATAGCAATACTTTCACATACTAAATAAATCAACATTCAACAGAATTATCCAAATCAGTAGTAACCATACATACATAAGGCTATATATATTACATTTCAAGAGCGTTCAAAGTATATTCAATTCATGTCGACTATTTTTTTTTTTTTTTTTTACAGTGCAAAGATATATTTTGGTAATCTATTGAATAATACAATTTTTCACAGACTTAACATTTACTAAACATCGACTACATGTCAAACACTGGTGAGAAGAGCTCCCGCTTTCAGGGTTTCCAGAGTCCAGTGGGGACTGATAAGTACGATGATATGTTTTAATAGCTTGGATGGACGCATAGACTGCTACTAGAGCCTGACACAAGACACAGGCCTAACCACAGTGAAAGCGGACTTGGACCAGCAAGGCTCAGCTTTAAAGAGTGAGAGGCAAAACTGGGGAGAGGAAAGGTTGGTTAGTGGTAAGGACTGGGTCACAGAGAGCCTCACAGAGGAGCCTGGATTTATTCTGAAAGCAATGAGGAGTCTTGAAGGGATTTATGTAACTGCAGAGTGACAGAGTCAGATTTATGGTTTAGAAAGATCATTGCAGGGGGCACTACCGGAGGCAGGAAGGGAAACCCGCCTGGTGGCTACTGCAGATTCCAGAAAAGAGGAATCAGGGGCCTGCTTATGGCAAGTGGCAGTGACTAGGGAGTAGCTAACAGATACAAAAAAGTATTAAGGAGGAGGAATCAAAAAGGTTTTTATCTCTAATTAAAATAGTTTCTTTGAACTAGTTCAAGATTTGTTTTTTCTTAATGGTGAACAGTCAGGCGCTCCTAAACTAATTTTCAAAGAATCACTGCTAAATAGCCTATTCTGAACCAAGAAACACTAAGAAAAAAAAATCAAATATTTGCTAAATGGTAAAAAAATCTTTAGATGAGAGAGAAGGTTGGGTTTCTTACTTAATGCAGTGTATTTATCTAGCTATACGTTTTGATTTGCAATTATGCCCTTTAACCTAAATGCTCTTTGTCGATTTATTTAACTGTGCAGGCCCAGTATTAAATTTAGGTCAGAATAACACTGTTTGAGGCCAAAATATGACAAAGTAAAGAGTGACAACAACATATTTAAAATAAGCTTGAAGAGTACATATAAAATATGAGGATTGCTGACTAATACATACATTGAGTATAAGAAGGCTTGGGGTGTTTTTGCTATTTATTTATTTAATTTATTTATTTTTTAAAATTTATTTATTTTTGGCTGCGTTGGGTCTTCGTTGCTGCACACGGGCTTTCTCTAGTTGCAGCGAGAGGGGGGCTACTCTTCGATGCTGTGCGTGGGCTTCTCATTGAGGTGGCTTCTCTTGTTGCAGAGCACGGGCTCTAGGTGCGTGGGCTTCAGTAGTTGTGGCATGCGGGCTCAGTAGTTGTGGCTAGTGGGCTCTGAAGCGCAGGCTCGGTAGTTGTGGCTCGTGGGATTAGTTGCTCCACGGCATGTGGGATCTTCCCAGACCAGGGATCGAACCCATGTCCCCTGGATTGGCAGGCGGATTCTTAACCACTGCACCACCAGGGAAATCTCTGCTATTTATTTTTAACATTTGAACTGGGCTTTTGAAAAATAACATTAAGGTGGGTGTGTATGTGTTATAAAAACAGGGAAATATAAGGAAATTAAAAATTAGTCTAAAATCTCATCATTCTGATGACATGCAAATTGTCAACAAGCAAATTATACAAACAACACAAGAAAATTCAGGTAAAATATTAGAAAATCCAAACACTGAAGGCAGGTAGAAAATGAGTTTTTCCCTCTCCAACCTCAAATGTAATAATCCCCCTGCCCCTTGGTAAATACTGCTAACAGTTTTTCTGATCTCTTCCAGATAAATATGTATGAAATTCTATTCTTGGATTTGCACTAAAAGAATGATACTTTATACACTGTTCTGCACCTTACTTTTCTCATTGAATGATGTATCTTGTAGATATTTCTATATCTGCACATACAAATCCACCCCATTCCACCTTACAGATGTGATACACTAATTCAGCTAATTTCTCATTGATATATTTCCTGCTTTTTTCCCTATTGCAAATAACACTGCAGTATCATTTTGTGTATGTATGTGTATCTTGGCAAATTTTGCAAATATATCTTAGGGTAAATTTCATGCATTTAAAAGTTTTGATACAAACACAAAATTGCCCTTCAGAATGTTTGCATCAATTTACCACAAACAGGGTATAAAAGTACCCATTCACTCATAACCTAGACAGCACTGGTATCAATACTTTAAATGTTGCCATTCTGAAAGCAGGAGAAGGAAAAAATAAAATAAAACAAAACAGGGTCTTCCCTGGTGGCGCAGTGGTTGAGAGTCTGCCTGCTAATGCAGGGGAAACGGGTTCGAGCCCTGGTCTGGGAAGATCCCACATGCCACGGAGCGACTGGGCCCATGAGCCACAACTGCTGAGCCTGCGCGTCTGGAGCCTGTGCCCCACAACGGGAGGGGCTGCGATAGTGAGAGGCCCGCGCACCGCGATGAAGAGTGGCCCCCGCACCACGATGAAGAGTGGCCCCCGCTTGCCGCAACTAGAGAAAGCCCTCGCACGAAACAAAGACCCAACACAGCTAAATAAATAAATAAATAAATAAATAAAGTAGCTATTAAAAAAAAAACACAAGGATAAAATAAAACAGAAACAAAAATTGCATGGCACTGTTGTCTTGGGGTTTTGTTTGTTTTGTGTTTGTTTTGTTTTGCGTGGCTTGTGGGATCTTAGTTCCCCGATCAGGGATTGAACCTGGGCCCTCGGCAGTGAAAGCATACAGTCCTAACCACTGGACTGCCAGGGAATGCCCTATTTGCTTTGTTTTTAACTACAGAAATGTAATCCTTTGCCAAGGGAACTGCCAATGTTCCCTTCTTTCCTGTTGGTCTATTTCTAGACTCTATTCTGTTCCATTTATTTCTCCCATATCAATAGCCCTCTGGGTCAAATAAATAACTTTTGTTCTCACTGTTTTAAAAGTTTATGTGTGGGAATGCACTGGATCGTTTGGTTGCAAATGAGACTCTATCTTCATTGTTGATCCACAAATATCAGTACTATGGCTTCATAATGTGCTTTATTATCTGGTGGGACTAGTGATCCCTCCCCATCACTCTTCTTTTCCAGAATTTTCCTGAGCATTTTCATAGTTTTTAGGTGAACTTTTCTATTAAAAAACAAACAACAAATTATGTTTGCATTTTACCTGGAAGTTCATTGAACACACAGATTACTTTAAGGAAAACTGACATCTTTAACCTTTACTTCATTGTGTCTTCCTACTCAAGGGCATGGCACGATTTACCATTTAATGATCTTTTTTGATCCTAGAGTTCCTAAAGCTACTGATTATTATCTATTAACTTTGTAACCTGCCGACTTACTTACTGTTCCAAATAGTTTTTGGTCTCTTCTCCTGAGTATTCTAATACAAAATCATATTGCCTGCAAATGATGATAATTTTACAGCCTTCTTTCCAAAAATCATGCCTCTTATTTCTTTCTCCCATCTTTCAGCATTGGATAGTATTTCCAGAACAATGTTAAGTAACACTGACGTCTTGTTCCTGACTTTAATTTGTATGTGAGCCATAAATGTGAGGCACATACGTAATTTAAAAATTTTTAGTAACTACAATTTTTTAGAAGTCAAAAGAGTTTAGTTAATGATACAGTACTGTATACTTGAAAGTTGCTGAGAGTAAATCTTAAGCATTCTCACCACACACAGTCACCCAAAAGAGTTAACAATGTGAGGTGATGTATGTGTCAATTATCTTGATCTTGGTAATCACTACACAATGTATATCAAATCATGTTGTACACTTTAAATATATACAATTATATTTGTCCATTATTCCTCAATGAAGTTAAAAAATAAAATAAGTTCTAAAGAAATAGGTGATATTAATTTTAATATATTTTATTTGATGAGATATATTAAAATGATCATCTCAACGTGTGTTCAACATAAAAATTATTACTGAGATACTAAATCTTTTTTTGTCATATTAAGTCTTTGAAATCCTGTGTGTATTTTATACTTTCAGCTCATCTCAATTCAGATTAGACATAAAGTGCTCAACAGTACATGTGGCTAGTGGCTACCATATTGAACCATGCATTTCTAGTGTTTGATAATTAAATATGATGTTAGCTTTTGGTTACTCATATTTGGTGGCAGAAAATTCGTAGATAGCTTAATAAGGTATTTAGTTTTTAACAGACACTGATAAATATTTGGATATCTATCCAGCTGCCATTTGTCAAACAATTTTGCACATCTACTGAGACGACTGTAGGATTTTTCTCCTTTGACTATGTTACTATTTTATAGTACTGTACTATTATCATATAGATTCTTTAATACCTAAACACCCTTGAATTCCAGGAATACATCCTGAATGATTTTTTTGTATTATATTTTAAAATAATTCTATTCACTATATTTTATTTGCAGAAGTAAAATTGGTCTGTAATTTTATTTTTATGTGCTATAGTATTATATCAGCTTCACTAAGAAGTTAAAAACTTTCCTTTTTCTTTATGCTATGAAAGAGTTTAAATAATACAGGATTTGATCACTTCTTAAATGTCTGAAAGAACCTATGAGCCATCTGGGCTTGGCAACCGTAGGACCTTAAATATTTGTAGAATGAAGTAAAAATTTGTTGTTTTAACTACAATATTAAAAGCTATTTCAGTAAAATTTTTAAGCAGTTAGTGCAAAGAGGCATTAAAAGTTAAATATATCCATGTATCAGAGGATAAATAATTTACTTTTTTCCAGATGATTTATAATTTAAATAACTCCCAGCAATTACTGGCATCATTCCAAAGTCACCAATATTAAAAGATGTATATTGTGTGAAAACATTTTCTGATCCTTAATATTATATTTTAAGCAAATATCAAAGTAGAAAAAGAATAATGAAGTTATGGAGACCATGACATTGGCATGTGAAAAAGCACCTTTGGATTCTGATTAAGCAAAAGATAACAGGTTTTAGGCCCACAAGATAATACCTATTAATTATTACTCATCTAGTATCTAGTGCCTGTCAAAAGATGTTTTTATATGGGAGTATCCTAGCCTAAAGCACCATTTGACACCGTGCTGAAAGTAAGATGTTGTATGTAGGATGTTGTATGTCTCAAAACACAGCTGATCTGCCCTCAAAACCCACTCTACTCATAATACAATTATTTTCAATTAAGGAAACATTATGTCACTTGACATATTTAAATGTGGGGTTTTTTTCTCCTTTAAATAACTTGGATTACCTATAATTGGGGCAACTTTTTAAAAAAGAGTTTCTCTTTTTACTCACCGTGAGATCATTCAGTGTTTTGCAGCATTAACTCTTTATGCATTGTACTGCTTTCATCATGGCTAATTAATGTCCTTCAGGACGACTGATTCTATCTCTCGGTTTCATCTATGTGATTCTGTTGTATTGATTAAACTCCTTGCATGTACTGGAAGCTTTTACTCTTTTTTTGGCTCCTTCCCTACAGCATAAGAGCATACTGAAATCTCTCCCAGCTTGCATCACAAACAGAAACCTTCCCACCCTGCTACATCTTCTGCCACTCGTCTTTTCTCCTTTTAAAAGATAAATTAGAGCAAATAATATCTATAATAATTTCATACTCTTCCTCATTTTGATATGCCTTATTGAGTGTGACATGAAGGGGTGGAGTGTTAGGATGCCAAGTATTATTCACTATTGGTGGACAGTCTTGCCCATGATTGGTGTATATTAACAGAAATATTTTTCTGCTTATGCTCAGAGAGCAAACACTTTTTGTCTCTGCTTCTCCCCCCCTCCTTGATGCCGTAACCAGATATGGTAAGGTTTTTCTCATCTCTCACCCTATGGTCATAGTTCCATTGAACTGATAATGGTAAAGGATTATCAGAGATCTCCTGATGACCAAAACCAGTGGGCACTTGTCACTGAGCTCTCTGCAGCGGTGGGGCCAACCACACCCATTTTATGTTCTCTATACCTCTTTAGCTTCCTATCGTTGCTTTTAAGACAATCTCATCCTTGTCCCAAGTGCCTTTTCTGACTTGTCTTCCTCTACTGGACTCTTAGATGTTAGTAATCCCAGAATTCTATTCTTGGCCCTTTATTCACACCCTCAGAGCTTTCCTGGTCAGTTTCATCTACCATGGTAGCCCTCTCCTCTTCTGAGAAGACTCACACAAATGTAAACTCAGACCTTCCTCCTGAGTTTCAAACTCAAATAGCAACTGCCTACTGTCAACTTCTCAATCAGAGAAGTTGGCTTTGATGAATCACAGGCACCTCCAAGTCAATGCATCCTTCCACCTTCACCCACTGGCTTATGATTAATGGCATATCCATCCACCAGGTCATTTCAACCAGAAGCCTGAAAGTCCTTGTGATGTTCTGCTTCATGTCCACATTCAATAGTTACTTTGATTTCTACCTTCTGCATCTCTGGAATACTTCTCCAGCTTACCTCCTTTCCAAACTTTCCAGTAGCCAGAGCTTCATAACTTCTTGCCTAAATTTCTGCAGTAGCTCCCCGACTGGTATCCCTGCTTCCCACCCTGACCTCCTTTTGGTCTATTCTTCATTTACCAACAGAATAAACTAAGAGGGAAATCTCATTTTGTTATTTTTCTTTTAAAATGAATAAAACTTTCAATGTTTCCCTACTGACTACAGAAAAGGTTCACAGTCTTCTTCATACCATGACACATATGAAAAACAAACTTTACATGAGGCCAAACACCTGGGCAATTATTCTAACTGTGGGCCAAAGCATGTGCAAAAATGCCTGCATAGGGGACACGGGTTCGAGCCCTGGTCCGGGAAGATCCCACATGCCGCGGAGCAACTAAGCCCGTGCGCCACAACTACTGAGCCTGCACTCTAGAGCCCGCGAGGCACAACTACTGAGCCCACGTGCCACAGCTACTGAAGTCCATGCTCTTAGAGCCCGTGCTCCACAACAAGAGAAGCCACAGCAATGAGAACCCCATGCACCGCAACGGAGAGTACCCCCGCTCAAATAAATAATTTTTTTTAAATGCCTGCATATTATGGATAATTTCTGGAATGCTAGCTATTATTCCACATCTTTTTCTCCCACTAAAAAAAGCATATGAAGAATTCAGAGAACACAAGAAAGTGAGTGTGAAATTATTATAGGTATAGTCTTGGATTTGTTCTAATTTTTTACCGAAAGTAAATGATTTATAAAATCTAAGGTCTCTATGATTCCCCTCAACTGATTCTGCTGCGTACAGGAGAGACACAGCAGCCTGAGGACCACTGGCTGAAGAGAGAAAATGCAAACCTCTCGGTAAAACCCACAGAGCCCTCTACGACGTGGCAGGGTGGGCTGTGCGCTGCCAGGGCTGGGATGTCCCAACCACTGTCATCTGTGTGGACGGTGGCCTATGGAGTGATGCACCGAGGCAGCCCTGAGCCTGTGTCCAAGTTCATCTCTTGCAGCTTCTGCTATCAAATCCTATTCCAGCCACAGTGAAATAACGGAGTTCCCAAACAGGTCACACAGTTTCACTTCTTCTCACCTTTGGACACTCTCTTCGCTTTGCCTGAAGTTCCCGTTATTCATTTGAATGTGATATGTTAAGCATTTTACCAGGTCTGGATAAAATTCAACAAACTCTTTAAAATACATTTGCTGAATTTAAATCTCTATACTGTAGTTTTAGGAAATGGGTAAGAATCAAGGAAGTGAGCTTCCTCCAGATGAACTGCTGCCACTGCTGCCAGGACAGACCCTCCTTGAAGCCCCAGGGAACAACGCTGTCAACATCCCACACTCCTCTCTGCCAGCTCAGCTCCTCCTCCCTCCTCCCTCCCTCCTCCCTCTAAGGGCCAGGGTGTCTTGTCCACCTATGAAGCTTCCTTCCATAACACAAGACTGGACCTAGAAGGCCTGGGTTGGATCCTGGTTCCATGGCTTACTGACTGAGTTACCTTGGATCCTTAAATTCATCTTTATGTGGCAACTTTAGCTACTTCACAGGATGTACCATAGCATTTGAATTGTGAAATGCTGAACAGGCATTATAGTTCCTGTTAGGCACTCAAGAGGCGACCTTATTGTTCCATGCAAGTTAAGCTACTTGTATTATTACAATGAAACCTGAAATACCCACCAGTGTGGAAGGGGGATAGTTGAACTGGTTAAAGTTTAAGTTTATAAAATTTTCTTTAAAAGATCTGATTATATTATTTTTAACCACACACAGCTCTTCTAAGCAGGGGAAGGAATGCCTGGCCCTACTCCCACCCCAGGGGGTGTGCTAATGGCATTTGAGGCCTGTGAGCCAGGAGTGCTAAATATACCCTGGAAACACCCCTGTAGTGACACACTGAAAACAAGACTTTAGGTAAAAGGCACTCTATACCTGCCTAGACCAAAAATCATAGCTAGTTAGAATACAGAATAGAGTTAGTATAGAAGATTATATGACACTTGGAGAAACTGCGCACTATTAAACAGAATAAGCATTTCTCTCACAGTCTTATTAATACTCTTATTTTTCATAGCAAATCATCTTTAACATAACCGGTATCAAGTTAAGCACATATTGCCCATATTAACACTGTGTAATTATGAATTAAAGTGGAGTGTAATTTATCATTGCTTTATGTATTTTGGTTATTGTTAATCAGTGATAAAATAACATATATTTACTAGTTTATTCAGAATCACTAAAGTCAATCCAAAACAAAGGTGGTGAAGTTACTGAACACAATTTTGTCTAGTCTTTCCAAAATCAAAATACACAATACATCAGATTATGTATACCTTGCTAATGCTCCGATTTCTCTGACATCTAGCAAAATAAACATTAACATCTAAACATTTTAAAATGATAGTATGTCCAATATTGCTACTGAATATCTTTGGCTTACCTCATAAGGTAGTTTATCAAAATATCCATTACTTGTCCCTTCCCTGAGGGCAATACTGCTACACTTTTTGTTCAGATTGTCCATTCCACATCCATTCTTTTCTTCATAGTCATCTTCTAGATCATTCATGTCAATAAGTGAAGTCTTGAGAGAAAGCACTGGCTTGTCCTTTGTACCATGTAATACAACTGCATCTAATTCAGTGTAATAATCCAGAAGAGAACTATTTACTTCCAGCCGTATAAGATTTGTGGGAAAATTTATCTGCTTAATACAAGGTTTAAACTGGCGAGCCTGGGAAGCATTCACCTTCGTAGGTTTCTCTGACCAAAGAATCTCCCATCTGCCAAAGAAAGAAACTTCCCTATAATACAGTTTGGAATGAGATTTATTGTTACCTTAATGTTAGGGGCCCAGCCCAATACATTACAGTGTGAAGCAAAAGCATTAAACAAGGTGGATAGGATCAAACCAAGAATTGTTTCCAGGACATGAAAAAAATTTAAAACCTAAATGCCATAGACCTTATTACTTAAAATATTTTTACTACTTAAATTATTTTTACAACTCCCTAGAAAGTCCTTTTTGGCAGATTTCACTTTGGTTAAGTTAAAAACTGGAATAGGTAGTCAGAGGTACATGAACAACATTCAGTTTTACAGATAAAGTAAACACGAAGTATTAAAGCACACCTCTGTGCATGCCCTAAACCAACTGTGGAAACTAAACTTCTCACCATGCCTCACGAAGGTCCCCTTTTCTGTTTCTGTTACTGGTGCCATACAAATTCAAAACTTTCATTATATTTTTCTTTGGCCACAGTACACGGCATGTGGAATCTTAGATCCCCCCACCAGGGATCAAACCCGCGTCCCCTGCGTTGGAAGCGTGTGGAGTCTTAACCACTGGACCACCAGGAAAGTCCCAAAACTATCATTTTCTCTGATTTTCTTTTATCCAGTCATTAAATTTTATCAGAGTTTTCATGAAATTGTCTCATATATGCCCTTCTCCTAAATTTCCATTATTGTCATCTTTTAGTCATCCTTGTATCCTCAGTACCTAGCAAGTAGCTAACACATAACAGGTGAATAACATTTTCTCCTATTCCTTCAAAATGAACTTCTACTTTTCAGCCAGGTTAATCATTACTTTCCAGATAATAAACTTATTTCCACACGAAGGTGTTTGCTCATGTTGTCTTCCTCTCCCAATGAAATGCCTAACCTACAATTATCTGCCCATCTTTTCTTCAAGGCCTAACTCATATTCCATGTCTTTCTATAGGTCTTCTTAAAAAATTATTTTCCAAAATTATTTAAAGATTCTTCATAACATAGCATCATTAGATATACAATATTCTCAAATATATGGCATAAATAACCATTTCTCTAATATTGTTTTCTAATATATCAGAGAAAATTAAAAACACAAACAAAAATACTTCAATAAATACTTCTATTTCTATTTATTTACTTTAGCTAGCAGAACTTTTACATAAAGATTTTATGTCAAAGATTAAGAACATTTTTAAGTCTCCCAATACATACTACAAACTGCTTTCAAAGAAGCTTATGCCAACAGTATATAAGAATGACCACTGAAAGCACTCTTTATTTTTAAAAATAAGCTCTAATTTCACAGTGACCCAGGTCTCTGTGACATAATTTATAATTCACTGACTACTAACACTTAAAATGTTTTCATATGCTTATTAATCATATCAATTTTTTTCCCCTCCAAAATATTGTCAGTTCATTTCCTTGCCCCAATGGCCTATTTACTTTTTATGAATTTTATTTTTTTTTATACAGCAGGTTCTTATTAGTTATCTACTTTATACATATTAGTGTATATATGTCAATCCCAATATCCCAGTTCATCCCACCACCACCACCCCACCCCCCGCTTTCCCCCCTTGGTGTCCATATGTTTGTTCTCTACATCTGTGTCTCTATTTCTGCCTTGCAAACCGGTTCATCTGTACCATTTTTCTAGATTCCACATATATGCGTTAATATACACTTGTTTTTCTCTTTCTAACTTCACTCTGTAGGACAGTCTCTAGGTCCATCCACGTCTCTACAAATGACCGAATTTCATTCCTTTTTATGGCTGAGTAATATTCCGCTGTATACATGCACCACATCTTCTTTATCCGTTCATCTGTCGATGGGCATTTAGGTTGCTTCCAGGACCTGGCTATTGTAAACAGTGCTGCAATGAACATTGGGGTGTATGGGTTTTTTTGAATTATGGTTTTCTCTGGGTATATGCCCAGTAGTGGGATTGCTGGGTCATATGGTAATTCTGTTTTTAGTTTTTTAAGGAACTGCCATACTGTTCTCCACAGTGGCTGTTTCAATTTACATTCCCACCAACAGTGCAAGAGGGTTCCCTTTTCTCCACACCCTCTCCAGCATTTGTTGTTTGGAGATTTTCTGATGATGCCCATACTAACTGGTGTGAGGTGATACCTCATGGTAGTTTTGATTTGCATTTCTCTAATAATTAATGATGTTGAGTAGCTTTTCATATGCTTCTTGGCCATCTGTACGTCTTCTTTGGAGAAATGTCTATTTAGGTCTTCTGCCCATTTTTGGATTGGGTTGTTTGTTTTTTTAATATTGAGCTGCGTGAGCTGCTTATATATTTTGGAGATTAATCCTTTGTCTGTTGATTCGTTTGCAAATATTTTCTCCCATTCTGAGGGTTGTCTTTTCGTCTTGTTTGTAGTTTCCTTTGCTTTGCAAAAGCTTTTAAGTTTCATTAGGTCCCATTTGTTTATTTTTGTTTTTATTTCCATTACTCTAGGAGGTGGATCAAAAAAGATCTTGCTGTGATTTATGTCAAAGAGTGTTCTTCCTATGTTTTCCTCTAAGAGTTGTATAGTATCCGGTCTTACATTCAGGTCTTTAATCCATTTTGAGTTTATTTTTGTGTATGGTGTTAGGGAGCATTCTAATTTCATTCTTTTACATGTAGGTGTCCAGTTTTCCCAGCACCACTTACTGAAGAGGCTGTCTTTTCTCCATTGTATATCCTTGCCTCCTTTGTCATAGATTAGTTGACCATAGCTGTGTGGGTTTATCTCTGGGCTTTCTATCCTGTTCCATTGATCTATATTTCTGTTTTTGTGCCAGTACCATATTGTCTTGATTACTGTAGCTGAAGTCAGGGAGTCTGATTCCTCCAGCTCCGTTTTTTTCCCTCAAGACTGCTTTGGCTATTCATTGTCTTTTGTGTCTCCATACAAATTTTAAGATTTTTTGTTCTAGTTCTGTAAAAAAATGCCATTGGTAATTTGATAGGGATCGCACTGAAACTGTAGATTGCTTTGGGTAGTATAGTCATTTTCACAATACTGATTCTTCCAATCCAAGAACAAGGTATATCTCTCCATCTGTTTGTGTCATCTTTGATTTCTTTCATCAGTGTCTTATAGTTTTCTGAGTACAGGTCTTCTACCTCCTTAGGTAGGTTTATTCCTAGGTATTTTATTCTTTTCATTGCAATGGTGAATGGGATTGTTTCCTTAATTTCTCTTTCTGATCTTTCATTGTTGGTGTATAGGAATGCAAGAGATTTCTGTGCATTAATTTTGTATCCTGCTACTTTACCAAATTCATCGATTAGCTCTAGTAGTTTTCTGGCGGCATCTTTAGGATTATCTGTGTATAGTATCATGTCATCTGCAAACAGTGACAGTTTTACTTCTTGTTTTCCAATTTGTATTCCTATTCTTTCTTTTTCTTCTCTGACTGCCGTGGCTAGGACTTCCCAAACTATGTTGAATCACAGTGGCGAGAGTGGACATCCTTGTCTTGTTCCTGATCTTAGAGGAAATGCTTTCAGTTTTTCACCATTGAGAATGATGTTTGCTGTGGGTTTGTCGTATATGGCCTTCATTATGTTGAGGTAGGTTCCCTCTGTGCCCATTTTCTGGAGAGTTTTTATCATAAATGGGTATTGAATTTTGTCAAAAGCTTTTTCTGCATCTATTGAGATGATCATATGTTTTTTATACTTCAATTTGTTAATATTGTGTATCACATTGACTGATTTGCGTATATTGAAGAATCCTTGCATCGCTGGGATAAATCCCACTTGATCATGGTGCATGATCCTTTTAATGTATTGTTGGATTTTGTTTGCTAGTATTTTGTTGAGAATTTTTGCATCTATATTCATCAGTGATATTGGTCTGTAATTTTCTTTTTTTGTAGTATCTTTGTCTGGTTTTGGTATCAGGGTGATGGTGGCCTCGTAGAATGAGTTTGGGAATGTTCCTCCCTCTGCTATATTTTGGAAGAGTTTGAGAAGGATGGGTGTTAGCTCTTCTCTAAATGTTTGATAGAATTCACCTGTGAAGCCATTTGGTCCTGATCTTTTGTTTGTTGTAATATTTTTAATCACAGTTTCAATTTCATTACTTGTAATTGGTCTGTTCATATTTTCTATTTCTTCCTAGTTCAGTCTTGGAAGGTTTTACCTAAGAATTTGTCCATTTCTTCCAGGTTGTCCATTTGATTGGCATAGAGTTGCTTGTAGTAGTCTCTTATGATGCTTTGTATTTCTGCAGTGTCCGTTGTAACTTCTTCGTTTTCATTTCTAATTTTATTGATTTGAGTCCTCTCCCTCTTTTTCTTGATAAGCCAATGGCCTATTGAGATCCAGGTAAAAACTGATTACAGCAAGGCATTTAGGGAACTGAAATAGACAAAAGAGTATGAAACTCAGGGGAGAAATCTGAGCTGAGACTATAGCAGTCATCGACATACAAGTACCATAATGGTCTTTAGGCCAAGATGGGAGCAAGAAAGGCATATAGCACCACTCTTGGGAGAAGGGAAGTTTGGTCATTTCTACCTTTAGGAATAAAAGCATAAGGCAGAAACTCAATGGGATTCCAGTAAACATATCACTAACTGTAACAGTAGGACTTTTGCAGTTAACAGAACCCTATAATCACCCCATATTTGTTAGATTTGCTACTTCTCTCCTGAAAACTAGGAATAAAACCCATCAAACATATAAAGAACCTGTGAGTATTTGTATTCAGAGACAACCTGAAAGTAGGAATGGAGAGACTGGTCCCTCTCTATATCCAATCTTGGGAGGCAGGGGAAGAGTTCTAAGGAACAGAGCAGGTTGTGGCAGATTTAAGGAGGAAAGGAAAGCTAGCTGGGCATCTTCTCACTTTCTGTGACAAGGCAGAAAAGCAAATTTGGAATGCCAGCCTAGACCTAAGAAGTGCCCCCAAAGCCTAAATGCAAAAACCTTTAGGGTTTCCAACAATGGAATTGATTTGAACACTCTACTGAAAATCCACACAGTTAAACAGAGCTAGCTATACAGGAATAGAAGTATGAAACATTTAAAACCATGTTCGTGGGAAAAGGCATTCCTAATTTTGGACAGTACATTTCCAAGAATCCTGGGGTAAATGGTGGAAGGTATGAGAAAATTCAAATTTTGGTTTTACTCATCCTTTTGTTGCTGCTGGAAAATGACACGAGATGATGTTGGAGGAATGTCTCATGTCCAAGAAACAAGGACCACTCAGGACCCTGTGAAATAACTGCCTGTACTGGTTCACAACACATGTAGACTAAACCAGCCTATTTTGTTGTTTAGCTTCAATGAGAAGTTTTTATGAGCCTTAACAGAAACACTGAAAATGTAATATAGAAATCACCTCTGCCAGGTTCTTTGCAATAAATAAAGATACAGACAAAACATGTTCTTTATGTATAGCCTGACTTGCATTATAATGCAAATTACATTATAAAATTATAAATAAAACAAGCTTAAAAACAAGCACTGATTAGAGCACAAATACTCTATTGTAATAATGTATTAATCTATTAAAGTCCTCTCTCTCTCTCTCTCTCTACCTTGCAGAATGGACAAGGTTAAGATGATGCTTTAAAATGACTTCCTTAACATTTCTAGCATGTTTAAAAGTTTAATGCTATGTTAGCATCATTTTTGCTTCTGACTTTATATAGCATAAACATTATATATTTAGTTATACATATATCATAAGTTTAAATATGATAGCATTCTTAAAGTTGAAAAATATCAAACCTTATCAGTTATTAGAAATATTTTTAAATGTCTAAACATAAAAAAATTCAAGTATCATTAGTTTATTTATATTTTATTTTGATTTTTCTTGATAACCTAAGAAGTAATAAAGAAAAGTGGTAAAAAGATGGAAAAATTAGTTTATAGGTCAGTGAATTAAATTAACATTAACTCTGAGACCAATACAAATTGATTTGGGGGTATCATCTGTATTAAGGTGATTTTGTTTAAAATTCTAATAGAACTAGAATATATTATTTTAAAGTTAGAAAGAGAAAGATATCTACATTACCCAACAAGAGAATATGCCAATATCTTTTTTTAAAATTATAGTATGGTTGATTTACAATATTATAATAGTTTTGGGTGTGCAACATAGTGATTCAATATTTTTACAGATTATATTCCGCTTAAATTTATTATAAAATAATGGCTATATTTCCTATGCCAATCTTTTTATTTTAGAAAATTAATGCCAGAATTTAAAAAACTAGTCAGTGAAAATAAGCAAATACAAGCAAATGCACATGTGCATGCATGTGTGTACACACACACACACACAATTTTCCATGAGATAGCCCTGACTCTTAATCCTCTAGACCCAGAACAGTGTTGATGAGATTAAACTGCTTTAAGTCATGGCCTTTGTAGCCTGCACATTTATGTGCTGACTATATATGCCCACACACTGTATTCATCTACTGGACAAATCTGACAAACACTAATGTCCTTTGTAAGTATTTTAAATCTACAGTAGTATCATGTGCAAAATTCAGCATGGAATCCCTATCAGGCTGCGCTTTGTCTGCACTTGGAGCCCTTAATTCTGGGTTGGTAACCAGCATTCTCTTTACCAGCCCACTTATTTCTCCTTCTGTTGATTGCTCTGAATGCCTACTATATGTCCCGTGCTTGGACACAAAGCACTCTGTCTCTGTAACTGTTGACCTGTTGTTACTCACTGAGAACGTCTCTCTAGGGCTCCCAGGAAGCAGCAGGTAGACAAGAGAGGAAGAGAGACGTTCATCAACGGAAACCGGAGAAAGCAAGTTTTCTAACATATTCAGGTTGGAAGCCAGGCACATGGATGCAGAGAGCTTCCCTATAAACAAAATTCCTCCTGGTTAGTAAGCACATCTAGTAACCAGCAAAAAGAAAGTTCTCTTGCCAACACTGTTCCATTTTACCTGCTGAAAGTGAAGGGATAGAATAGGAAAACAAACTAGAATAAAATTAAAGTACTCTAATAGGTATACCTACTCACTCCCTGCTTCCCAGCCTGTCCCTGATTGTAACTAACAAAGTGGCATCTGCTTTAAAAAGAACTAACCGATAAAGGGTCTGATCATTTCTGACTTAAATGACAAAGTCATGCTTCTTGACTCACAAAGTCAAGGGGACCAGACTATGACCAATTCAGGAAATCATTGCTTAAGCAACTTCCTTTGGCAACAAATTCTTTCTGTGACGGCCACGTTCTTTCTCCCTGCTTTCTTAACTTCAATATTATGTAGTGAAAATGCTTTCAACACTCAAAAAAAAAAAAAATCCACACCACTAAATTTTATCCCCAAATAGCTTCATTCCAGTAGGCTTCCTTAATATGACCTGAATTTGTCATTCTCTTCCTCCTCTTTTCCCTGTCTCTCTTCCAATGTGTAACCCTGCACTAGGCTTTTTTCTGACTCTTACACAAGCATCTATTAAGATCTTATACTCAGAACCAGGACACTCTATACTA
Source organism: Eschrichtius robustus (assembly GCF_028021215.1). NCBI lineage: Eukaryota > Metazoa > Chordata > Mammalia > Artiodactyla > Eschrichtiidae > Eschrichtius > Eschrichtius robustus. Next base: position 60,156,670 of record NC_090832.1, on the reverse strand, counting down.
CCTTTTTTCTTTTCTCTTAGTAGAGCACTAGGCTCGAAGTCAGAAGACTTTGAGATCTTACAGAACTACCTGTAACTTTCCTACCTCACTCACTGAACAAAGAAATGCAATCAGACAAAATGGAGAAAGACTGCTTTTAAATTTTAAATGTTCTGGGACAAGTTCATTTCCCATAAATTCCTGAGCTACTCCAACACACTCCCTTATTTGCTAACTCCTAAGGGAGAAATAAAACCGTATGCAATTAATTAAAGTAATAGGCAGTACAGTCCAGTGGTTCCTAAACCACAGTGTGTGATAGAGCTTTCCATGATTAAATGCGAAAAATAAAGAATACACTGGTATATATAAAGATATGCACACATATACACGTAAGTTGCCAACCACTCTTTATTCGAGATTCTGAGCATGCTAATTTCTCAGTATAAACTGGGGTTTCTTTTATGAAATGATAGTGATGAAAAATGATGTTGGTAGCAAAGTAAATAATCTGACAACCCTAAATCAGTTCTCTTTTATTATCAATAGCGTTATGTTTACCAGTTTATTGGAGTTGACTTTCTCTACCTGTGCTCTGCTTAGATCTCCTGGTAGGTCTGGTGCCCATGTCCCAGATGTGTGGGCTTGCTCCTAAGGGCTCCCACCTGCAGCCTTCTACAGAGAACTACATAGGCTCCCAGAGCCGCTTCATCCTGAGAGTGGCATGTGCCTGGAAGACTTCCATCCCCCCTTCCCACTCCCCCAGCCCACAGCCCAAGACAGACAGGCAGGAGCATCAGAGCCCAGCTCCCGGGCAACTGTGCCTCCAGGCTGACTGGGATGTCACAGGGCTTTGCATCCTGGCCTGACTTCTTCCCTTCCCTACAGTGCTTTCCCCACTCCCTTATCTTCCCCACTCCTTACCAGTTTCTCCAGGAGCACTTTCTTAACAAATCTTTGGTAGAGGAATAGTCCTCTCAAGGTCTGCTTCTGGGAAACTGGATCCAAGAGCTCTATGAAATCCCAAAGCTTGTGGCCCTTCAACAGCTTGTCGTCTCCACTCTGGGGCTTTCCTCACTTCTTAGAACACCAAGATCTCACCTCATGCTTTCACCTTTGCACGTGGTATTCTCTCTCCACCTTTCCTACCCAAACTAAAGCTTCACTCAACCCTCAGGTCCCAGTTAAGTCACTTCCTCTGGGAGGACTTCTCAGAGCCCCACAGGTTAGGCGTTCCCCTCTGCCAGCACATGCACCCTGCAATCTCACGGCCCTCTTCCAGGCTGGCCTGTAAAACTCAAAGAACAAGACCCACCTCTGTCTGGCTCTGTTTTGTTCCTGGCAGTGAGTGGGCAGAGAAGGTGTTCAATCAGTGTTTCTGATCGTCTAAAGAAATTCACCAAAACGTTAACAGTTACTGAATCTGGGCAGAAGAACTGGGTTTTTTTTTTTTTAATATATATTTTCTTTTTTGGTATTTTCTAACAAGTTTTTTAAACACTGAAACTGATTTCATAGTCAGTAAAATTTAAAAGGCCCTTTTTTATTCTGCAATAATATATATTGGTTAGCTTCTTTTTCTCTGAAAAGTTAACGGTATTTTCTGTGGAATAAGGCTAAAAATCAGTTAGGCAAAGTAGAGCTACATCTATAAATAAAGCTGTCACTTTAATCACAATCACGCACTACAGCTCTCAGCTAGGAACCCAGGAGCAAGATTCATACCCAAAATCAGTTCTGCAGACATTAAGTTTTAGATCAGAGGAAAGACGTTACATGTTGCCTGGATCTTATCCCCATACTGGTTCATTTTTTTAGAAAAAAACTAGATAGCTTTGTAGGAAAGAGGCAAACAGTGACAGAGTCCAAAGAAACAATTCTCCCATAAGAAAGGATCCTACTCAAAGTACTTTTTTTTCCTCTCAGGAAAAAAAGCCTGTATATTAAAGGATGCTGGTTTCCTGTTTTTTAAAAAAAACTGACCCATTAATAATACTGTTCACAATGAATTACCAAAATCGTTCTGATAAGAACAGATAAAGATGATACCAGCAGTCTCCAGCTTGAGTTGAGCTGTACTCTGCATTTGCTTCCTGGTAGACTGGGAGGTGCTCCCTGGGAGTTGAGGGGACAGGGACTTCAAGGAAGCAGTGTGTTAGATGCAACGTGATCTGCACCCTCACTCCTCCACAGGCAGCTGGGCTCCTACAGTTTAACAGGTGTCGCAGACTGCCCTTGGGCTAGAATAAGCTCATAAGGGCAGAGATTTTTGTCTATTTTGTTCATTGTTCACTAATGTATGCTCAATACCCAGAACAATGCTTTAGCACATGGTAGACACTCAAATATTTAATGAATGAATCAAGCAATATAAAGGTTAAAAACTGATAAGATCAATAGGTAATCGAAAAATGGACAAATAACATGACAGACAGCTCAAGGAGAAGGAAATAGAAACGGCTCTTAAACATGAGAAGATATTCAACCTCAGAGATGATAAAAGCATTTCGAATGAAAGTTAACATGAGATAACATTTTTCCCCTGACAAATTGACAAAAATGCTAAAATTTATTAAAACACTCTGTAGGTGAGGCTTCGGGAAAACATGCATGCACATACATTGCTGGTGGGAATAGAAATAGGAGAGCCTCTTTGGAGGGAAATTTGGCACTACGTATTAAAATTACAAATACATAGACCCTTGGCCCAGCAATCTTTCTGGCAACTTATCCCACAGATATACTTGCACACATGCGAAGTGACTCATGGCAAGGTTATTCACTGCATTAATATTAATAATAGCAAAAGTATCGAAACAACTAAGAACCCATCAATAGGGAAGTTGTTAATAAGTTGGGGTACACATACACCGCATTACTTGCAACTGTAGAAAAGAATAATGAAGCTCTCTTTGCACTTACATGAAAAGATACAGTATACACCAGTAAGTGAAACAAATAAGGTACAGAACAATGCAAATAGTGTGCTTATTTTTGTGTATAAAGAAAAGTAAAATAAATACATTTGTATTTGCTTGTATCTGCATAAAGAAACTCTGGAACAATGCAAAGGAAGTGGATAAAAGTGGTTTCTTTGAGGGAGGGGTGGATCCGAGGCACATGGAGAACAGGGTACATGCAAGACTGCATTATGTAATTTTTAGATTATTGAACCATGTGAATATATTACCTAGTCAAATAATTATATTTTAAAAAATCAGGAGGCTGAACTACAGAAACGAGAGAGAGAGAGTGAGAGAGAGAGCGCCTTTAGGGAGAATGCATGAACACTTAAGGCAGCATTTATTTATTTTAATTAATTAATTAATTTATTTTTGGCTGCATTGGGTCTTCATTGCTGCGTGCGGGTTTTCTCTAGTTGCGGCGAGCAGGGGCTACTCTTCCTTGCGGTGCGCGGGCTTCTCATTGCAGTGGCTTCTCTTGTTGCGGAGCACAGGCTCTCGGCACACAGGCTCAGTAATTGTAGCATGTGGGCTTCAATAGGTGTGGGTCGTGGGCTCCAGAGCGCAGGCTCAGTAGTTGTGGCGCACAGGCTTAGTTGCTCCGTGGCATGTGAGATCTTCCAGGGCTTGAACCCGTGTCCCCGGCATTGGCAGGCAGATTCTTAACCACTGTGCCACCAGGTAAGTCCCCAGCATTTATTTTTAACTGAATATACTTGTTACGAAAACATCCACCTAAGATTAAAGCTAATCCCCTAAGGACTTCCTCTAAAGTGTCACTCTGTAGGTCGACTTTGAGTTACTCCAAGTATTTAAAAGCAGTAATATGATGCCTGTTTGAAAATATGTTAGAAATCATATTTCCAACTAACTTCTCAGATTGTCCCATGTCCCAATTAGTTCAAATCGTGCTTTTCCTTTATAGTAAATTCACACACAAATCTCACAATCCATGATTATTATGGTGTGAGGTTTTATAGGTATAAAGAATGCATTACATTTCATATGTCTGACCTTTCTTTCCCTATCAGAAAACTAAGGAACATTTTAAAAATCGAATTTGTTTAAATGACTTAAGAGAATGCTTCCAGTGAAAAAAGACCTCCAGTATTAAAACCACCACAACCTTTCAGCCATAGAACATGGTCATTAAAAAAATGAGTCTTACCTGACTTCAGCTGGTGGACTTGGGGAATAGGGATTTGCAGAACAAGCTAGAATTCTAATGACTGCTCCAGGATGATAGGTTTCCAGAACGTGCACGGCTGTAGGATACACCTGTTGTTCAAAAGCAAGTTCCACATAGTCTTGGCTCTGGAAATTAGGCGGCGTCCTCTTAAATGGCACAGGAGCACTGGGACACTGATCCCACCATGTGCCGTACGTTCGAAACACAGCTGTCTGAGTGAAGTCACCAGAACTCGGGAATACGTTTGGTACACCTGCTAAGTTCCACATGGTATAGGACATGCTATTCTCACTCCCATAATGGGAGCTGAAATCCACTACTTCTTTGGCATACTGGACCAGCTCTGCATTGAGAGGGGAAGTCCGGCTGTTTGCTTCTATAGTTCTATGGCTGTTCATCATTTCTCCTCTTGTAGCTGTCCTGGCTCGGCGCCGAAGGCACATATAATAAAACATAGTCAGAACTGTTAACATGGGAAAGACTGGTGGCATCTAGGTGTGAATTATGACGCTTCTAAAGGTCAGGTGTCCTCGGTAAGATGCGTGAACTCTCTGAAGGATGTTCTAAAAAAATGAATGGCTTGTTGAAGTAAAATAATTTAAATAAACAGAAAAATGCATGGATAAGGTAATAAACAGGCTTTTTACCCAATGTAACTTCCCAGAATGAAACTGAAAACAACAACATTCACGTAAATGAGACTCTCTGGTATAATTTATCTAATCTACTTTTAAGAAAACTGAATATTGAAAATGTATACAATTTTATGCTATATGGGAAGCAAAACTGATATTATAAGGCAATGGCAGATGTATGACCCAAAAAAACCTATGTTACGCAAAATTATAACTATCCTTCAAGAAATACTAAGTCCTTGAACTTTTAAAATTAAAATTATTTAAAATATACGGGGAACCACTAAAATACTGCTGTAAATCCAAAAGGATCTTAGGCATTTTATAACTTCACATTTTAACAAATGATTCCCTATTGTTAATTATGACTCACTTCCGAACATGCAAAGTACAGATTTCACATTATGGGAATATAGTTTTCTGGAGCTGAGAGTTAATCCAGACCAACTATATTAACTGCCGTACACATCACAGATCACCAGACAGTGTTTAATTTATAACCCCTAGCATTATTCGTGAGGGTAGTCCATGGCTGGCTGGCATCTGGTTTGTTGCCAGCTACTCTTAGAAATCACTCACCCCAGATAGAATGGTCACAGGATACACACCAGAAATGCAGAGGTTGGCACTCATCCATGTGGCCTGACAATTCACTCTGATTTCAGGTACAATTGTTGAAATATGACATTCTTTTACCTGTAAGACAAGAGTTTTAGAAAATATTTTTATTTCTGACTTGGGAAGTCAAATATCCCAACAAGATTATTATCATAGATAAACAGCTACTTATTAGATATAGAACGTTCAAATTGAACACATCACATTTTTCTGAATTGTGTGGACAATTCTGAATAATTAATATATTTTTAAAATTTTATGACAGAATGTAATAAAAATATTATTAATGAACCCTTTTTATATAGAGGTTGCAAACCCATGGCTTATGGGTCAAACCATGCCAGCAGATATATTAGGACCAAATAGTGATTTTTAAAATTTGGAGGAGTTTGCAACCTTTAACAATCAAGAAAACCCTGTGAGAAGAGGTCTGGTGGCCGCTCCTGTTACCAGCCAGCTCTACTAGTTTACAACACAGGCCTGGCCCCTGTCTGCACTGACTAGTAACCTCTTGTCTACACAAACAGGGAAATCAAGCATCCTCATTTTTCTACCTGTAGAGTCTTGAGTTTAACTTCTCCTAAGTAAAAGAAGGAAAATAAAACAACTTTTCTTTAGTAGAGCAAAACGTTAACACTAAGATTATAAAACATTAAACGTCTCTCCAACCCAAAACCTCTAACAGCTTTTTGTTCTTACGTACAAGATATAGTCTAAATCTCTTGGTTTGACGTTTCAAGGCTCTCCTCAAGTTAGACCCATTTCTTTTTGTCTAATGCAGTAAACTCTTTCACTTTCTAAACACCCTTCATATTTTACTTTAACTCTACCTCTACATTCCTTTTCCAACCACTTTATTCCATAAGTCGGCTTATTATCTGATACCACCTTTGTATCAGGTATATACCCTTGTTCCACAAGGGCCTACATTAGGACCAAGTTTCCTGTAGGAAGGCATCTAGCCAAAGATTTCATTTATCAAAGTACTCAGTACATAGTAGGCACAAAATATGTCACATGTAGACAGAAAGATGATGAGCAAACAAGAAAATTATACAAATCTAAAATAATTTAAAATTAGATAACAGCATCCTCTTCCTCTCAATCCCAGCCAGATCCAAACACACTGAAATGCCTGACAAAATATAACCGGCAAAACAGTAAATAAAGAGCTGAGTTAGAAACAAGTCAGGAAACCCCACAGTTGTGAGAAACAAAGAGGAAAGTCAAAGCGCGGAGAGCAGGAGCTGAAGCTAATATGAGTCAGGGAACCAATTATGGGTCTTAGTGGTTGTAATAAGGGGACTTTCTAACACGCATGCAGAGAGGTTATTTCAAGCCACAGGTCACATCTGGAAGAAACTTCATAAAGCCAAATTCAGGAAAAATCACCCTATCTGTAAAACCAGGAACACGAAAACTTAGCTCACCGGCCAGGAAGCCAAAGGACACTTGACATCAACCTAGGCAGTGGCGGAGAGTCACCAGAGGGAAATCAGAACCCTGTTAGGCGTGTACCACGCAGAGTGTGGGCCTAAATTCACACTGTCTTCATGGCTGAGAATCCCTACACCATCCCTAAGCCAAAAGACCTAAAAAGAAAGAGTGGTCCTGAACTGGTAGGGGCAGATGTGAACCTCTTTGCAGGGATGCTTCCACAACACGAGACTGACTAAACCCTTACTAAAGATGCATCACGGTACAAACTTACAGACCGTAAAAGAAAATGAACCACAGGGACAGACAGTCAGTAGGCAGATGCACTAAATGGAAGAACTTGCACCCTAAAAACAAGAAATAATAGAACACTCTGAACAAGACTTTTTCTGAAAAGACTAACAAAGCATGTATTAAAATAAATAAGGAGTTTCTGCAGCACATGCTCTAATGCTGACATATCATGAGTTGACAAATCAGATTCACCTCAGGACATACAACACCAAGGGCTGAAGTATAGGACAGGTTATAAATGTGGGGAAAATAATTATCTAGAATATCACCTCTTTATTCAGACATTTCACCTACCACAAGTATAAATCTGTCAAATAAAAAAATTTACAAATGCACAAATATCAAACCTTTAACACCAAAACCTGAAATGAAGTAGCTCTTTCTTTTACCACATACACTTTATTTCAAAATAGGCCCCCAGGTAAATTAAGAAGTATAATTTTCTGAAGAAGTGACTTGGCCCATCTCTTTCTTAAAAGAGAATTAATGAAGCAAATTTAAACTGCAAAAATGAAATTTATGAAATAAAGAATAATGTACAAGTATCCAACTCAATTGACAGCTCAGCTAATTTGGAAGACTGTGGATGTTTTATTCCTGGAAATCTTTAAGGGAAGGACAGAAACCCATCTGCCAAGGTGGATGGATGGGTCTGACTGTATAATCTATGGACATCACCTCTCCCTCCACAGTCTATAAATTGCTGCAACTGAGCTCCTTTTACTTTCTTTATAAAACTGCATTTATCAGAAAGTAATAGTTTTATAAAACCAAAGAAACATCTGCAAAATAAGATATCATCATTCATGTGAATATTCACAATCATTCTTGGCAAAAAGGTTGAGACAAATTGTGAAAGACAAATTCTATTTGACCTACCGAGCCACGAACTTTACAACTGTTTCCCAGCTAGCTTTTACCATCATAGATTATGGGATAATATCAAGAACAGCAAGACTGTCGTGTGGGCAATATCATGTTTAAGCTGTTGTTAAAGTTAAGTTAAATTATGCACTGAAGTAATATATGTAAAAGTGAATTATAACTTTATAACATATAAAGAAGTTTACATTTACACATGAAGTTTACATTTTCACATTTACATATGAAGAAGTTCAAACTTCTCAGTAGAGAAGAGAAATGTAAATGGATGCTTGATTTTTTCCAACTGTGGATAACAATAATCTTTAGAGTTAATTTTTTGTGAGATAAAGCTAAAATGACAAAAAATTTTAAAAGAAGGAAAAGCAGTGTAAAAAAAAAAAAAAAGCACTGGAAAAAAAGTACTGGAAAAGCAAATATATTTATTCTTTTTCCAGCCATACTATTTGGAAAAATGTAATGAAGTTAAAACCTGTTTTTGAAAACAAACACGGCATAGAAATAAAAAAGGGAAATGTGTAAACCCATTATGAACATCCTTCTTGATTCTAAACTCCTTTCCAGTCAACTAAGATGACACATAAAAGTGTTTGGGGGGTGGGGACGAACATATGGAGAAGAAAGGATAGCTCACTCTACTTTTCCCTGGGAAATGAAGCTGAAAAACGGAATAGAGCCACAGTTTCAGGACTCATGTGGGCAACAACGACCAATGCAGAAGTTTAAATTGTCCATGTACTATCTGGACTTTTGCCAAGGCATTGAGGCAATTTGTGATAACCAGTGAATATCCCAATGGGCAATGAACCAAACACAAAAGATACAATAACTCCCCTTTAGGAGGAGAATGGAATTCAAAGACAAAATGATTTTTCCCACCTGGTGCAAATAAACAAATATTAGTCTGGTACACTAAATTTGTCCAAGAGGGTGACTATAAGATACACCTTTTGGGAGGTATATACCTTTCTTTTCCAGTTCATTCAAAAAGCTACATTATACAAGGATCATTTTTACAGTGAAATGTCTGTAATATATTAAATGTGCTTTTCAAATAATTTTGGCAATAAAACATTTGAGCAAAACAAAAAAAAGCTACATTAATTTTAAAGATTCTCACAATACATAAAAATATTATTTTCCATTTAACAAAAAGTCTGAAATAGAAATAGCGTGATCTTTATTTTACAAGTTATTTTATCTAATCAATTGTCAACAATGATTACGAAGTAAGAAATTCCCCACAACTCACTGAAATTTTATACTAGCACAATCAAGGAATACAAAACAACAGCCATTTTAACCTGCATCAGGAGACTTTCATACACCTTGGGAAACTTGCTTTACACGACATGATTTTATTTTAACGCAACTTTATTTTCAACCACATCTTTCATATTATAAAATGCTTATGGAAGTTAAACAAATACAATTATAGAGAAAGCAATAACAGTGGAAAAGAGAAATTAAGAGGTACAGACAAGGGAGAACATATGTTTACTACTGAGATTTGAAGTGAGATGGGGAGTCGATGAGGCGGAGAGAAGCAGGATGGCAGGAACTGCAGAGAAGATGGCAGAGGAAAGAGGAGGAAGGAAAAGGGCTTTTCACGAAATCGACAAAAGGAGGCAGTTGGGATGAACTCGAAAGCCTAGGTTCATGGTGTGATGGAATAACCTGGAAAACAAGTTTAAAACTCCAAAGAGGATTCTCAACTTATATTAAAGTCAAAAGATATGGGAAAGATAAAAAGACCAGGCAAAAAAGGCAGAGTCCTACACTGAAGGCAAGTCATAACACAATACTTATTTGTAAAATAGCCCACAGAGATGTGTCAATGAAGTGATAGAAGAAAACGAGGGTTTCGGCAGCCTTGCAGGATGTTACCAAAATGTCATAGAAGGCGTAATGTGGTAACAGATCAAGGAAAAAGGCTGAACTTTAAGTGCTGTCATTTCTGAATCCTGATGAAACTGATCAAGAGACACTGCTTTAAGGAAAGGACTTTTCTGGTTGAGTCTAGACATCAAGACACGAGGGAACGGAGGAAAATATCAATCAAGAAAAGAATGGAATTACACTTGAACTTGGTGCAGCAGCTGACATAACCAGCCCCCTTCCCTGGCCTGCCCCCTGTAGACTTCTATGCCACCACATGCTCTCCTATCTCCTCCCACCCCTCTGGTAACTTCTCAGTCTCCTCTCTGGGTCTTCTCCCTCCTCATTCTTCTAAAATATATAGAGGTCCCATTAAAGGAAGGCTGTCTTTTTGATAACATGATACATGAGAAGCTCCCACCTACCTTGGACCAGTCTTCTCCCTGTCCCTTCCACTTCTACACACCCCACCCTTCCTGTAGACCCACCAGAACCTCTACCACGGCCTCAACTGCACTTGTGCTTTCACACCTCACACCTCAAGTCTCCCACTGAGGCTGCGTGGCTCTGGAATTCCCTTGCTCTTCCTCTGCTTGGCACCCTCTTACTCATCTTTAAGGTTCAGACCTTATCCACCGCCCGCTTTTTCCTTGCTCTTACAGATTGTGTGCCATTTCTTACATGCTGAGATATTTTTTCTACCTTAATAGACTACGAACCCCTCAAGTTCTAAGAATGTGTCTTAATTAGAACTACATCTTTAGGGCTTAGCACATGCCAACATATACTCAATAAACATTTATTCATTTTTTTGGAGACTGGCAGAGTAGACGGCAAAAGAGAATTAAAATAAATAAGTTTAAAATAGACACAGAAATAAAACCCTTCAATATAACGCACATGTAGACCAAAAAATGAAGCAAAAAAAAGTGCCATATCTTGATATAGAGAAAAAGAGGGGGGAAATGGATAAGAAAAACGGAAACACAATAGGTAAGAATCAAATGTATGACCTTCCTTGAAGCCCTCCAATAAGGAATAGTATATATATTGAAATTTTACTGTTCAAAGAGAATGTAAAAAAGTGGTAACTTTTTGTACTAATTTCTATTAGTACAAAAGCAGCCTTGAATACGTAAAAAGACCTGACCTTGGCCACAAAGAAACTCTGATTGAAATTAAAAAAAGATTCATGAAAGAGATGATTAGAGAGGTAAAAGAAAGCTATTCTCTCAAATATGATGATTTTTTTTAACACTCCAAATCTCTGTTAAGTCTTAACATACGGTGATTATGGAGAACTGGAAAAACTGTGGATGAAAAAGAAGTTCTTAAAAAAAAAAGGGATAACCTCAAGCAAAAGAAAAGAGACAGGCCAAGAGAGGCAATAATATAAGAGTAAGGGTAAAAAGACAGGTTAATATTGTTCAGGTATTAAATATGCTAAGGAGAAGCAAAGTCTTAACAAAAGCATCCCTTAATTACTTACAATGTACTGTATTGAAAAAATATGACAGTGTCAGGAAGGAGACTATTGGGGGTTGAATATTATTACTTGACGTTTCTCTCTCTTCCTCTAAGTAAATTCTCCTCCAGTTGAAACATTTTTATTATGACTATAGTTTTTAATCAACAAGGTCCCAATATAGAATAAACAGGTTGAGTTCTTAACTGAACCTTGTGGACGAACAGAGAGAAGAGAGCTTCCTATCCAGCTTCAAGGCTTTTTGAAAATCCAGGCATATAAAGCAGAAGGAGAAGGCAAGGGAACCAACCAGGAAGAAAAACCTAAAGGCCAGGGAAAAATCTTGAAAATCAAAGAGGTAAACAGTATCCATTTCTCTTCCAGGAATCAAGGTCAGCTTTGAAAATACAAAAAGTATGGAACACAGTGGGCTCTTCAAAATTTTTGCTGAGTTAATGAACAAATGGTGAGGACTAAGCAGGAAGTGCCTAACCAGTGAAACTAGGAATAAACTTGTCAGAAAACAAAGGTTTAGAATCAATTTAAACTAGGAATTGACAATGGTTAGTGCTACAGAATGTTTTATTTCTCCTCTTTCTTTCCTAGACTTTAACAAGCATATCTAAACTTATGAGCTATTTCATAAGCAATCTTTAGTAGCAAGAAAAAGGAATGAAGGAGTCAATGTTAAAAACACACACACACACACACACACACAACTGTAGGATAAATGAATGGTGATTTTCTGATACAATAGATCTGGAAACCCTCTTCCTACCCAAGATACTATCTCACAAGTGACAAAGAGGGACATGTTTCTAATTACACAGGTATGACACTATAAAGTACCTTACTTACAAATGTCACTAATGCTATATTATCTCTATTTTACATGTTTCTTGTTTAATGATGAATAAGAATAAACCATCTGAATGGGAAGAACTATAATAACCCTAAACCTTTAGCAGACACACAATGTATATTTAACTAAAACCTACAGTATTAAAGATTAAGTATCTGGTGGCAGATAATTTTAATGGACACACTAAAGAGAGAAAACAATCTCTCTCTAGCTATTAAAACCATAAAGTAAATGTGAATTTATTTTAGCCAAATACTAACTATACATTTGTACATTAAAATAAAGAGCATTTTACCTAATAAAAATATACTGAATTTATTTAGCCTTCTTAACAAAAATCCAAGTACAAGATCATAGGTATGTCACTGCTAGCCATTCAAGCTAAAAGAGCCATTAGTTAAAATGGCATAATACTGTTAAATTAACTTTGGGGTATAATTTACATTCCAAAACATGTACTCCATTTTAAGTGTACAGTTCAGTGAGTTTTGACAAAGACATATACCAATGCAACCACCACCAGGACCGAGATATAGAATATCTCTATTCTCCCAATCACCCATCCACTCACTGTGCCAGGAAAAAACTGATCTGCTTGCTGTCACTATAAATCAGATTGTCCTTTATTCTAGAGTTAACATATAAGTGAAATATGTATGTACTTTCGTGTCTAATTTATTTTGCTCAGCATAACTGAGATTTTTCCCTGTTGTTACATGTAACAGTAGTTTGTTCCTTTCTTGCTAAATCATATCTATTATACAGACATATTCATTCACCTGCTCATAGACATTTGGGTTGTTTCTAGGACCAAAATGTTTCCAAAATGGCTGTAACATTTTACATTCCCACCAGCAATAAGTGAGAGTTCTAGCTGCTCCACATCTTCATCAACAGTTAATATTGTCAGTCTTTAGACATTCCAGTGGGTGGGTGGTGATACCCTAAGGTTTTAGTTTGCATTTCTCAATGGACTAGTAATGATCTGGAGCATCTTTTCATGTTCTTATTTGCCATATGTATCTTCTTCAGTGAAATGTCTATTTTGCCCATTTTCATTGGTTTTTTGTTTTCTTATTATTTATTGAGTTGAAAAAGTTCTTTATACATTCTAGATACAATCTTTATCAGATATATCTTTTGCAAATAGTTTCTCCCAGTCTGTGCTTGCCTTTTTTTTTTTTTCCTATACATTTATTTTATTTATTTATTTTTGACTGCATTGGGTCTTCGTTGCTGTGAGCGGGCTTTCTCTAGTTGCGGCGAGCAGGGGCTCCTCTTCATTGCGGTGCGCAGACTTCTCATTGTGGTGACTTCTCTTATTGCGGAGCACGGGCTCTAGGCTTGCGGGCTTCAGTAGTTGTGGCACACAGGCTCAGTAGTTGTGGCTCGTGGGCTTAGTTGCTCCACGGCATGTGGGATCTTGCCAGAGCAGGGCTCGAACCCGTGTCCCCTGCATTGGCAGGCGGATTCTTAACCACTGTGCCACCAGGGAAGCCCTTGCCTTTTCATCTATTTGATAATATCTTTTAAAGAGAAAAGTTTTCAATTTTTAAGGGCAATTTATCATTTGTCTTTTATGACATATTTTTGTGTGTCCTAGCAAATGTTTTACTTAAGAGCAGTTTCAAAAGAATAAACCCTAAGACAGATAGTGTTTAATATCTTAAATCTGGGAACAGTTAAATACAGATCATTCAAATTTTAAGATATCAAACTGGATGCTACAAACACTTCCAGTGGGAATACAAAATGGTACACCCACTTTGGGAAAGTCTGACAGTTTATTATAAAGTTTACATACTCTTACCAAACCATCCAGCAATCCCACTCTTAGGTATTTACCCAAGTGTATTAAAACCTATATTTAAACAAAAACCTGTACACAAATGTTTATAGCAGATTTATTCATCATCACTCCAATCAGGAAATATCCAAGATGTCCTTCAACAGGCAAATGGATAAACAGTGGTACACCTATCCAATGAAATACTACTCAGTAATAACAAGGAATGAGTCACGGATTCAGGCAATAGCAGAGATGACTCTTAAAATGCATTTTTTAACTGAAAGAAGACACACAAAGGCTACCTAATTGTTTAATTTCATGTACATGATACTCTGGAAAAGGCTAAATTATAGGGAAGGAAAGCAGATCAGTGGTTACCGGGGAGTTAGGGGAGAAGACAGGGTTGCTTCCAATGACTACAAAGGGGCCACGCAAAAGAATTTTTACAGCAATGAAACTGTTCTGTATGCTTCTGTTTTCAGTCTTTGCTGTGGACCAAGACAGTCAAGTTGGAGATTTGGTATCCCAGAATCGGCTTGTTTATGGGCATCCTAGCTTATTAGTCTGTTTTTGACCAGCACACCCTGAAAGGTATCTACTAGTTGGCATGTCCTGCCCATTCATTATGCACAGGGCAAAGTCTGATCTCAGAGCCCCAGCCGCTCACCTGGCCTTTGGGGACCACCTGCCCAGAAAAGAGACCTTCATGACTTCAGAGTGATTCCCGACCAGGAACAAATCAGTCACTACAGATCTGAATTTATATATATGAGTAGAATTAGCCATGTTAAAGACATAGAAATAACTTGGGTAATTAGAGCAAGTGGTCTCTAACAAAAGTTAATGCAAAAAATAGAAGAGTTTTAAAATAACAACTATTATCTTTAGTGTGAATTAATAGGGCATAGGATCCATAAAATAAGTACAAGCTAATTTAGAAAAAAAATTTTTTTTAAGTTCGTGGAAATTAAAGTCACGGTATTCAAAATAAATTGAAAATCTAAATGAAAAAAATAATAAGTAACCTGGAACACAGATGCAAGAAACCTAATATCTATATAAAGTGAATTCAAGAAGAGATTGAAGCTGATGAAAATTCAAGAAAATGCTAGAAGATACTGTAATATTTTAGAAATTCTTAAGGAAAAAGAACTGACTCAAACTCTTATTCACATAGAAAAACAAACAACAAACAGAAAACTGTTTCTGGACATGCAAGTATACTTCCCATAACTCTTCTTAAAAACATTACTCAAGAAAGTATTCCAGTCAAAAAACAAATGAACTAAAGTAAATAATTTTTAAAAAGGGAAGACATAATATTCAAGTAACCAGTGACCTTATAGTTAAGTCTAAATCATTATAGATGCAGTAGTGGTAAAGTTGAAAAGGATGGTTAGGGAATAAAACAGAAGATAAGTGATTTAAAAAGGAAATCAAATCAATAGAACC
Organism: Eschrichtius robustus; assembly: GCF_028021215.1. Taxonomy (NCBI): domain Eukaryota; kingdom Metazoa; phylum Chordata; class Mammalia; order Artiodactyla; family Eschrichtiidae; genus Eschrichtius; species Eschrichtius robustus. The sequence goes on along the minus strand of NC_090832.1, from coordinate 60,141,227 downwards.
AAGAATGTGGGGAAGGCAAGGAGTCAAGGTCTCACTTTATTAAATGGAGGTGTGAGGGCAACAGAAAGTCAATTCTACATGGCTTTAGAATTTCCAAACTTGCAGAGGAGAAAAAAAGTAAATATGAATAGGTTAAATTTTCCCATTAAGAAGTAAGCCCTTTTGCAAGCGATCCTTATAATGGAGTGATTCTGTATTTTGACTATGGTGGTGGTGACAAGATCTACATAAAATGTCAGAGAACACACATACACACACAAGTGCCTGTAGTGATAAAACTGATGAAATCTGAGTAAAGTGTGCAGATTGTGTCAATGTCAATTTCCTGCATGTACTATTGTGCTATAGTTATGCAAGATGTTACCACAGGAAGAAACTGGGTGAAGTATATACACAAGATCTTCCTGTATAATTTCTTTTAAGTGCTTGTGAATCTATAATTATCTTTTTAAAAAAGTTTTCTAACAAAGCAAAATAAATAATAAATAAAGACAAACTTTCAAGTTGGGAGGGGGGAACGTTTTAAGGAAAAATGAAAGTCTAGCTAGATGATGTTTTACATTTATAAGAGAGGCAAGTAAAGTAAAATGATGTAGAATAACTGAAAGAAACATATGGGCAATAAAGATCTATCCAGTATACACAAAACTGACAGAGATGGCAACAGTAATATCAGAAATCATTAAACAGAACAAAAAATATTTATATTTTATAAGATTAAAATCCACTAAGAACAAACATCTTTAAGGATGAATCCAACCAAATTCACAGTCACAGTAAGAGACTAATATATTTTGCTTACTTATTTGTCAGTTTTGAGAAAAGAGTAAATAAGGATATAGTACAATGAATGTGTCAAACCAAAAACAGGGAAAGGACAGCTTATCAAAAATGTTTTGGGAAAATGTCCATACATTTAGAAAAGTAAATTTAGAATACAGAGTTGATCCTTGAACAATGCAGGGGTTAGGCGCATGGGACCTCTGTGCAGTTGAAAATCCATGTATAACTTATAGTTGGCCCTGCATATACAGTTTCTCCTTATCCTCAGTTTTGCAGATTCAACCAACAGTGGACTGTGTAGTACTGAGCATTTACTATTGAAAAAAAATCCACGTCATACTAGCAAATGCAATTCAAACCCATGTTATTCACTGGTCAACTATATTATCAAAGCAACCATTTTTTTAAAAAATCTAAATATATAATACAAAATATCCAATAAGAGAATATGTACAAAGAGTATTTTAAAAACCTTGGAATGGAAACTCAGGAGGCCATAAAGGAATAGAACACAGAACTGACAACATACATATTAAAGATTTCTACATGGCAAAAGCTCCCAGAAACAGCATTTAAAGAATAAACTATGAAAAAATACTAGCAAATGGTGTACCAGGTCATTGATAGCATGGCATGTAAAGAGCTATTACAAATCAGTAAGAAAAAGAGGAACACTTCAATAGAAAACTAAGCAAAGAATATGAACAGGTAAGTAACAAAACATTTACAGATATTCAACTCCATCAATAAGCAGAAAAATGCAAAATTAAAACAGTAAAAATACTACTTTTCATCCATAAAATTACTAAAATGTAAAAAATGATACCATTTTAGCAGTGATTTTTTTTTCAGGAAAATGCTTCACAGGTCTCTCACATTTCTGCATATCCTATAAGCAGGGTCACTGATAATCTCTGTTCCAAATTATCCTTTCAAGGGTATTTATACAGCAAACATTGTTGGCAGATAAAGAGAGGTCTCCCTCTGGAGTAGAGGGAAGGTTTTTTTTTTTTTTTACTATCCAGCATAATAAAGATAATGTCTCTCTCTAGGGCAAAGGTTAGGCAGGTTTACTTGCAGCCTATTATGAACGAGTCAGGTTCCCTAAGCTCAGGGTTCCTCTCTTGTAATGCAATCTACTGCATGTGCTAGAATCATCTGACCCTCATCACGTCACCCTGTGGAAATTAGGGTTCAAGGAAATGGCACAAGACAATGATGATCCTCTGGCTACTGTTATTGCTGTGCTTTGTCTCTGACCCAGGATCTCATGTCTTCTACCAGCAACCATGAAACTATGAGCTTGCAAGTAGGGTAAAACTCAGCCTTGACAATTCCTGGCAATGATACAGCAACAGCAGACAGCATTCTCAGAAATTGTATAAATTTACTCTTATGACAACCTTTTGAAGAGAAATATGGAACAATCTATCATAATTTTAAAACGTATATAGCCTTTGACCCAGCAATTCCAGGTCTAAGCATTCACACTAAGGAACTAAGTAAATGTGCAAATACGTGCACACAAAAGTAATCCCTGAGGCTTTGTTTCTAACAGAAATAAATTTGGAATAGCCTAAATATCACCAGAGGATTGGTTAAATAAATTTTGGGTTATTCCTACAATGAAATATCAAAATACTTTAAAAAGATAATGTTATATGCACTGACACAGAAAGATGTTCATCAATTATTACTAACTGGCAGTTAATGAAACTTATATGTAGTATACTGCCAGTTATGAAACACACATAGGCTTATACACATGTATTTTTAATGTCTGGAAGGAAAGAGAACAAGTGATTAAACAGTGATGATCTCTGGGAAATGGGGTTACCAGATAGATGAGCATACCACACTTTTACTTTCCCCTTTGGCTATTTCTGTATTACTTGACTTTTTTTTAAAGACCGTATACATTTATTTTATGATCTAATAACATTTCTAAGTATCTATTATAGCAACACTTGAAAATTCATTATGTTTAAGATGTTCAACTGGGATAGTAAAATACAAATGGGCATGGTGCAGTCCCAGGGATCACTTCTATAGGCATTTATCCCTTAGAGCTACTGACACCAGGTACAGAACATCCCGAGTCACAGCTGATGAGGAGAGACACACTCCACTTACTAGTACACAATGCAAAGTCAAAAGACATGCAGATTTGAATCAAGCTGCTTTTCTAGGTACATCTCTGAGGAGCAACTCTAACATGGCGAGTTGTGAGTTAGCAAGAGAAGGGATTTATTTAACAATGGTTAATGACTCAACTGACCATGAGAAAGGCAAGCTAAAAAATAATTTCAACAAGAGGCAAGAAACTTTAAGGAGGGGGTGGAGTAGGGAGGAAGGGGTAAAAAAGGAAATCAACTTACCCTCACTAAATGTGTCCATTCCAAAAATATTTAGGTACTGTTTGAATCACTAGACACTAAAACACATTATAAAGCTAAAGTAATAAGACCAGCATGGTATCAGTACAGGAAGCCAGAGACTGCTAAACATTAATTCAGAAAAAGTCCCAAGAATATACAACACTTAGGACCTCAGATAAATACAGTACTTGCCATCAGTAGGGAAAAACAGAATTCAACAAATGATGATGGGGACAATGACTAACAACTACGAGAGAGGAAAAAAAGGGCCTTAATTCCGTCCTTATACTAAAATATAATTGAGGTAGGTTAAAGATTTCAATATGAAGAATAAGACCATTGGGCTTCCCTGGTGGCGCAGTGGTTGAGAATCTGCCTGCCAATGCAGGGGACGCGGGTTCGAGCCCTGGTCTGGGAAGATCCCACATGCTGCGGAGCAACTAGGCCCGTGAGCCACAACTACTGAGCCTGCGCGTCTGGAGCCTGTGCTCCGCAACAAGAGAGGCCGCGATAGTGAGAGGCCCGTGCACCGCGATGAAGAGTGGCCCCCACTTGCCACAACTAGAGAAAGCCCTCGCACAGAAACAAAGACCCAACACAGCCATAAATAAATAAATAAAATTAAAAAAAAAAAAAAGAATAAGACCATTAAAAGTACTAGAAGAAAACAGAGGAGGACACTTATATACAATTCACGTGGCAAAAGGTCTTTCTTCAGAGGATATCAGAGTTAGATCCATGAAGTTAAAACCGATTACGTTGATCACAGCAAAATTTAAGAGGATGAGGCAACGAGACTAACCCAGTAAAGAAAGAAAGGGCGGTTTTTGTTAACTGGCCATATTTAGAAGTAAAAGATAAACAGGAACATTTTACGATGTCACTGTACAGAGGACTATAATTGCATTACTGGATCGCGGTGCTAGTAAAAAGGAATTAACCATCTTACATTGAGCTGACCTCTCTGATTTTCAAGTCCATAACAGAAGGGAAGAGTATGAAAATGCAGGACTCAGAAAAGCCAAAATTTGGGACAGTAGTAAAAAGAAAAAAAGAGAGAAAGAGAGAGAAAGAAAAGAAAAGATATGGTACTCAGAAAGGAAGTGTGGAACGAAGGATCCAATTCAATGAACGAGTAGAACACCTACTACGGGGTGATGCATACTGTCACTAGAAAAATAAGGACATGTCCCTTTCCCCAAAAAACTTAGTATCTAATAAAGGGCTAGAGAAGCACTGATGTCTCTGGAAAATCTCTCTCTACTCAACCAACAGGTACAATATGTAATATAGGACAACAGAAGCAATGAAGTGAGCTTTAAGGGGAAAAAAATGTACTTATATTCTGAACTTAAGAATACCAAGAAGCAGTAAAAGCAGCTTGTGTCCTCTAACAGACCAAAGCAGGCAAGATCCCCGCACCTGCCGTGAGTCCTCCGGGGCATAAAGCCAGACACAGCATCCTTGCCAACGCAACTACCTGACCACAGGTTTATAGCATCTTGACTTTCTAGTTATTTGTATATTTTAATTTGTGGCTGCAAGCGAGGCTTTGTGGCAACGAGCATTCGGGAAACCATCAAGGAAATCCAAAACCACTCCCACTGCAAACATGCTGACAAGGAGGCCAAGTGGATGTTCATCATCACACTGTATTCTAAGGATATCCCTAAAACATAGGAACAGGGCTGCTGCCGGGTATCTCGTGGCAGTCCTGAATTAAGACATGGGCCTGGTTAGGTAAAAACCATCGGGTGCCAAAAAGAAATTAAGGAAGCACGCGCAAGAGGCAGCAAGTACACAGGCGGGCAGGTGGCCAACTCGGGGCTGCAGGGTCAGCACTACCCGCCAACCCCGCGGTGTAAACAACCCTGCGCCGCGCGCACTGGGCGACGCCTCACGCCCGGCAGACAGTCGAGCAGAGAAGCAGCGCCCGAAGCAAGTAAGCTGTTTGCAGGGTCACCAGCAAGCCCCGCTAGCGCAGGCGGGCGGCGGGGCCGGTAAGGCCGGGGAGGGAACCTCTGCCGGACGCCCGGGCTCCCCGAAGCGCGGCTCCGCCCGGGCCCGGCCCAGCCCCAGCACCGAAAGAGGAAGACGGAGACCCGCAGGAGGGAGAAGTAAAGGAAGGGCCGTACCCTGCAGGGTCCGGTAGAGGCGCGCGCCGTAGGCTCCACCAGCAACCAGCCGGCGCGGGGAGGCCGGGGCGCGGGGGCGACTCCCAGGCTCCGCGCAGCGGCGCAACGGCACGCCCGGCCGAGCACGACCCGGAAGGAAGAAGCGCAGGCTGCGCGGAGGGGCGGGGCCGGGGACGGGGCGGGGCCACGGCGGCGTCTGGACCGCCCCTCCTAGGCCGAGGGGAGGAGCTTCCTACTGCCTTCCTTGCTGGAGTCGTACCCTACAAATTGCCCGTTACTCCACAGAAGGCAGCGGTTGCAGGTGTACTGTGGAAATAATCTCTTCCTCTTATCGGCCTGCTAGGACTTCTCCAGTCTAGAGTTGTTGGGTCAGGGGATGCACAGGGATTACTGATGTTAAGGTTCTCAGAGGAAAAGTGGAACAAAAGTTATAGGCGCTCTAAAGGCATAATTCACCAAGTTTGCAAACCTCTTCTGTCCCAGATACAAGTCCTTCCTGAAGCCTCATCTCCCTCCCAACATTCCGAAGGCCGTGATCATTACCTCTGTTGAAGAAGATGCTCTCACGGTCTCCCTTAATCATTTTAATGTATTTTGAGTAGATACAATATTACCCTTTTTTTAGTTTGCATATTTATCTTGCATATTGCAAGGTTTCCATTAAGATGGAAAACATTTAATAATGAAGAAAGGTTGACCTACACATTACTTGCTATCTAATTGCTCCTGAAGAAGCAAAATAATGATATTTATTTATAAATTATATACATGAACTGAGCTAATACATGATGTGCAGTATAAATTGTATATAAAAGTGGAAAATTTTTAACAGAATTGAAGCTTAATCCCCATTCCACCCTCAACTCTCCTTGAGTGTGGCCAGCACTTGGTGACTTGCTTGCAAAGAATATGGAAAGGAGGGGAAAGTAGCTTCATTGTGGAGAAAGCTGGGAAACACTTCCTTGGCCAGATGGAAGTTAACACAGTTAGTGATAAACCAAGTTGAGAGCATGTGCCTTGATATGGTGAGATGAAAAGGGTACTTCATCTCTGTGATAGTCTTCCTCAAAACCTGTAAACCCTGTCTAACCTTGAGAAAACAGCAGAAAGCCCAGGTATCCTATAAAAAACCTGAACTAAATGCCAAGTTAATGAAAACAAAAAAAGAAGAAAAACTGAGAAATTGTCACAGACCAGAGCCCTCTCCCTTAGGAGACAGGACCACTAAATGTAACATGGTATTTCGAATGGGATCCTGGAACATGAAAAGAACATTAGTGGGAAATCTAGCTCTACTAGAATAAAGAGTGGAATTTAGTTAATAGTGATGTACCAGTGCTGGTTTCTTAGTTGTAACAAAGGTACTATTGTAACATAAAATATTAACAATAAAAGGAAAATAGATGAGTGATATAAGGGAACTCTGTATCATCTTTGCGACTTTTCTGTAAATCTCGATTTATTCTAAAATAAAGAGTGGATTACAAATAATAAATTAATTGTAAGTAAATGAAACTGACTGTTTATGGTTGCCAGCTAGACTTAATTGAGTTGATGTCCATAGAGCACTCACTCAGTCTTACTAAAACAGTTTCTCATTTCTCATATAATTTCTAAATAAACTTTTCATTGAAGTAAAAAATGTCTTTAGAAAAAGACACAAAATATAACGCAGAGTTTGATGAAAAGTGAACATACACATGTATTCATCACTCAGATAAAAAAAAAATAATTACTAGCACTCAGAAGCCTCTCCTTGCTCTTCTAAATCTCTACCCTTTACTCCTCCTCAAAGGTAACCATTATCCTGACTTCTAATACCAGAGGTTCGTTTTGCTAATTTTTGCCTTTATGTAGATGGATTCATACACTATATGTACACTCTTTTGAATCTGGTTTCTTTCTCTCAAAATTAGGTTTGTGAGAGTTATTCATACTGTTGAGTGTAGTGGTAGTTTCTCGAGTTTCTGTTGTACAAATATACCGTTAAGTTAGTTATCTATTCTACTCCTGATGGACATTGAGCTGTTTTTAGTTTTGATTATTACAAGTGATACTGCTATGAACATTCTTACTCATATTTGTCAGTGCACATCTTTTGCATTCCCTTCCACACATTTCCTTTTTTTTTTTTTTTTTTTGGTGTGTAAGAGATGTAGTAGTTGGTGCTGTTGTTTTTAAAGGCACTTGAAGTGCTGCTTGGAACGTATATAAGGTTATATTTAAGGAAAGGAAAAGACCACGGCAAAGTTCCATTTCTGTGAGTAGATGGAATTTTGATCATCATTGTTCAATCTATCCTCCCTCCATCCTTCTCATCTCAAGGGCCATGCCATTGCCGTGCTTTGTTTGCTGGGCAGAAGAGCCAAGTGAGGCCAAGGAAAAGGGTGATACTTATCAGTTCATGATGGCACTGATTTAATGGGTGAACTAATGCCTCATTATTAAATGGAATGTTGTTTAGAGCTGAATAGCATCCCACGCCGTAACAGCGCTATTACAAATAGAAAGTCCCAACAAAGCTTAATTGTGCATAAAGTCACCAGCTCAGCAAGTTGCTTATGATCCATTCTATGTTAGCTTCAAAAGTTACAATGTTCTGCTCAGATGGGGAGGTGGGCAAAGAAGCAGCAGGTTCAAAACTCTTCTTTGTCTCTAACTCTTGAAACACTCACCGTCATACCCTCTGCTATTTTCAAGTGATTTTTCTTCATCTTTATATTTATTTATTTATTTTATTTACTTTTTGGCTGCATTGGGTCTTCGTTGCTGAGTGCAGTCTTTCTCTAGTTGCAGCGAGCGGGAGCTAGTCTTGGTTGTGGTTCGCAGGCTTCTCATCACAGTGGCTTCTCTTGTTGCGGAGCACAGGCTCTAGGCGCTCGGGCTTCAGTAGTTCTGGCACACGTGCTCAGTAGTTGTGACTCGCAGGCTCTAGAGCGCAGACTCAGTAGTTGTGGCGCACGGGCTTAGTTGCTCCGAGGCATGTGGGATCTTCCCGGACCAGGGCTCAAACCCGTGTCCCCTGCATTGGCAGGTGGATTCTTAACCACTGCGCCACCAGGGAAGTCCCTTTTCTTCATCTTAAAAAGAAATTTCTACCAGTTATAAACTTTCAGGGCAATGAGTAAGTATGGCATTAAGATACTATACCAGAGAGGCAGAGATGTCATTCAATACGCTGCCAAGAGGACCCCAAATGTCTTCATAGTGAGCTCCCTTAGGTTTTCTGCCGTTGGTTCCCAAGTAAGTTCTTCTCTCAAGACCTCTCAGAAAATGCAACTCCATACATTTCCTTCATAACTCAGCCAAAATAATTTACCCCTCTGTGAAATCTTAACTAGTTTGTTGGAAAATGGCATTCAGTCAGTAATATTAGCCCAAGGTTTTTAATTTGCAGGTGGCCAAAGAGCATGAATAATAGGCAGTGAAAGTGGTCTATCAGTGTACTTTTTAAAACCTCTTACAGTCTAGAAAAGAGTTCACTTTAATATTAATCTATCACAAAATTAGTCTAGAAATAGTCATAGCCATTAAGAAGAAAATAAGAATTTTAAGCCAGAAGTAAGCCCAAAAGTCATGTAGTCCAAACCTCGTTTTTTACAGATGAGGAAACTGGGGCTCAGAGAGGTTAGGTGACTTCCCCAAATCAAAATGTCAGAATTGTCCATGAAACTTAGTTCTCTGACTTTAAATCCAGAGGCTTTGGGGTTTTTGTTTTTTGTTTTTTGTTTTTTAATGATACCACATTTTCATGTTATTATTTAACAAAAGCTAAGCTAATCGTGTTTCTATGTTACCATAACCTTGAAAGAGCTGAATACAATAGAAAGAAAATTGAACTTGGGAGTAGGAAGACCTGTCTATCTAGCTCTGCTATGAAAGTAACTCTGTGATCTTGGATAAGTTACAACTTCTCTGAGCTTGTTCTCAGGTCTATGAAATGCGCCTAACTCACAGGCACTGGAGAGAGTTAAAAGAAATCATATATTTGAAAGTAATCTGTGAGGTATAAAGTAGTATGCAGTGTATGAATATTATTAATATTTATTACAAGGTGTTGAAGATCAGAAATTGAGTCTTTCCAGTACAAAGTGTCAGAACAGAACCTTCAAGTTCATTCTAGTCTAATCCTTCCCATTGTCACCAGAGGTGAGAAAAACCCAGAAAATGTGACTAATTTACCCAAAGACTTATGGTAAGTTGCTGGCAAAGCCAAGACTTGAATATAGGTCTCCTAACTTACAACTTCTAATATCTTTGATAAGTGAATACTAATTACAAACCAGTAAGATGGCTTAAACTAACCAGATAAAACTTTAGACAATCTACACAGGCCTCGAAGGGATATCTTGAAATATTTTTTAAAATATTTTTAAAATATATTTTTAAAATAACTTATCTAACTCATACTGATTGTACTGTTCTTTCTTCTGCAGCTTGAATCATTTACTTAAAATTTTAGCATGGATAAATGATTCTCACTGGTCAAGAATAATATAGGAGAAATACCACCTGGAGACAGTGGACAGAATAGATCTCCTCCTGAAGTACCTTCACACCTGTGGTTCTATGATGGATGGAACACACAGCTGTGAAAATGAAGCTTGTGGTCAGGACCTCCACTAAACCCAGTTGAGGCTACAATCCCTCTCCTTCCTACTTTTCCTTTTTTAAGTGGAGATGCTTTTAAAAGAGCTCCTGTGTGTCTGCATTAGGCAGATCCCTATGGTCTATTCACAGAGTGGCATGGTAATCGACAGAAGAAAAGCAAAGATTCTCTGTCCATACAGGTAAAGCAAAAGTGATATGTGACTGAGAGTTTCAGTAGTAATGTTCCATATAATTCAAAGTCTTTAATCCCTTACAACTATTTTGTCCTCAGTGGAAGATTTGAGGCGACTGGATTATCCAGATAAACACTCAGTAGTCATTCATTTATTTGTGCTCTGGCACAAGTGTGAATATCCTGGCCCCACTGTAATATAATCTATGTATTTATTTAAAAGAAAATTATGAAAATACGATTTTCTAGGTTACGTATATCCATTGGAACATAAAGAAGTGTATCCCCTTTTTGTTATTGAGCCATAACTATTTTCCCCATCAAGTTAATATAAATAATATCACAGGGACTTCCCTGGTGGCACAGTGGTTAAGAATCCGCCTGCCAATGCAGGGGACACGGGTCCAAGCCCTGGTCCAGGAATATCCCACATGCCGCAGAGCAACTAAGCCCGTGCACCACAACTACTGAGCCTGCACTCTAGAGCCTGTGGGCCACAACTACTGAGCCCATGTGCCACAACTACTGAAGCCTGCACACCTGGAGCCCATGCTCCGCAACAAGAGAATCCAACACAATGAGAAGCCCGCGCACTGCAACAAAGACCCAATGCAGCCAAAAATAAATAAAATAAATAAATTTATTTTAAAAATAATAATAATATCACCTATATAGTAAACACAAATGAACCAAGAATAATTTATTATGCATAATTTAAAATGAAATCTTTACAATAATTGGTGAACCTTTATTATAAAGCTTCCCCCAAACCCAGTACCCATTGACGACCTATTTCCTTCAGCCAGCATTATCTCTTCTGGATAGTGTGTGAGCAGACAAACATCATCTGGCAAGAAGCACCCTAAAAGTGTATCTATAAGTATCATCCTTTGTGATACTATAACTGTTTGAGATTTCTTGGTTAGAATCCTCAGTGCCTTATTATTGGGAAAAATTCCTCTATGTCAAAGAAACATAGAAAATAAATTTAAAAGTAGCTTTCTTTTTTTCTCTCTCTCTTTCTTCTGGTTATAAATTGGTAGAAGTTTTCCAAGTTTTGAGGAGAAATTGACTTTCTTCTTTAATGGGTTCCTCAAAATGTTACCAAGGATAAAGTTCCTATTATACACTATCTTTCTGCTATTTTTTTTTTTGCTTATCATTTCAGCCTTTAATGGTGACAGATCTGATTGCTTTAGAATAGGGGGTCTTTCCTCCAAGTTAAATGACTCGCAAAACAAGTCACTAAAAGAAGAGGGTGAGAATCCAGGATGGGCTGCTGGCAGCGTTCCCGCTTCTGCCCGCCTCTTGGTCTCCTGCCCCCTGAGAACGCCTGCGGCTGCCAGGACAACACAAACGTCTTGGAGACAGGCCAGACAAGATTTAACAATGGTCAGCCGGGATCAATCAGTTATGGAACCGAGCACTTTATTTACTAAGTAGATTGCTATTCATATAGTGTTGGACTATTTTATAGGATGAGAGGTCTTGAGCTAATTTCATATTTGTATGTCCTATTTCCCTAGTAATGAATATTTTTCCATAGCCTTTAGTGCAGCTAGGAAGCAAGCTTAATGCAGTCACTGAAAAGTACAAGTATTTGAAATTCAGAAGAGTGGGGTTTTGAGCTACTTTCTGTGAAGGTCATATTTTGAAGACGGGAGGGGCCATTTTTTGGTAAGGACAATATCACTATTTATTCTCCCACTCATAAGAATTTATGTTCATTTAGACAGAGAGTTGGACCTTACATACAAATTGTGTTTGGTGGTTTATTCTATTCCAATTCTGTCTGTGCTTCTGACTGCAAGTAGGAATCTAAGTAGGCATTCTTTCACAAGGAACGCCTGACAGATACCATTTGTCGTAAAAATAGTAAAAGTCGTATATGCCAGTACTTTAATGTGAATCTGAGTCTCCTGGGAATCACGTTAAAATACAGATTCTGATTTTGGGTGGAGCTTGAGTTCTGAACTTGTAACAATCCCCAGGCTATATGGATGCTACAAAGCCTTGAACTACACTTTGAATACAAAGCTTTAGGCCATTTCACTTGCGAATATTGTATCTGACCTATGAAGATTTAGCATGACCAAGCACCAATATTACAGAGCAATATCTCAACTTTAACTGGAGTCTTGAATAAGGTAGTAAGTGGATAGAATCTTGTTAAGTGTGTGTGTCACTCCTTTAGATGGTTTTAAATTTCCTTGGGAATAGGGGGAGGTAATCTAGATTCTATTTTCATTTTACTGAAAAGGCCGGTGCAAGAGAAAAATCTATGAGGTGATAGCCCAAGTGGGTATCCCTTTAGTCTCAGAAGACTGTAGCTGGCCCACCTTTCAAGGTAATCGAGGAAGCCGACAGCCAGTATTAGCAGAGTTTTGGAGATTGAATTCTGGCATGTGCCAAGACTACATGAGCTGGATGAGTTTAGCTTTCTACGTGTCAAAGTTCTCAACCAGTATTGCCAATCTCTAGCTGCTACTCTGCTCTGGCCTGCTTTTGTTTTCACCAAGTGCAAGTGCAGCACAGAAATGGGGGCATAAGAAAAATATCAGATTTGTTATTCACAGCAACAGCTCCAAGCCCAGACAGCTCCAAAGTAAATCTGAACGAGGTCATGCTGTGACTTTGTGACCAAAGACTTAATGTTCTCATACCATCAGTGGGCTCTGGCACTTTATTAAACCTGTGATATTGACTAGCTACCAGTAATTGTTGATTAATGAGCAAAGTTTTCTCTGCCTTGTTTTCTTCAGGATTCTAATATACCTTCATCTTCTGGAAATGTGTTGACTCAGTCAGTTGACATTCTCTGTGAGCTTTTTTTTAGATATTGACGTATCTAAACAGAGGACATCTTGCTCTTTTACCTGTTCCTCTTGAGATGACCTTGTAGTGCTATAGCTGCCTTAAGTTATACCTTTAAGAAAACAATCACACTTTCACGCATTCAGAGAGGGTAATTAACAGACTAGAGCATTTGGGAAAAAAATTTTTTGCTCTGTAATTTTCAAAAGCTCTTTGCTTAAGCAGGATACGAAAATGATATAACTAGAAGGATTTCTAAAGAGCATCTAGTCCAGGGTGACAAATGAGTTTCACTTCCAGTGCCACAGGACAGAGGAACGAGGACAGATGTACCTTTTATTTTCCAATCTAGATCTAGTATCAACCCTAACTTCTAATCTGAGATTTTCTTTTCTTTCCTTCTTTTTTTTTAACTATTTCTCTATCCAGACACAAGTACCAACCAGGCCACAAAACTACATCTGAGGAAGGACTGGGGACAAACCAAGAGCCTAGGACAACTCTGCCAATTTCACCTCCCTTTCAGACTTCCTCTACCCCTTATTCCATGATTGACCAGCATCTGGGGCTCCCCAGCACCACATACATGGCAACCTTCACCCTCTAGCGTTTTTAAAGGGGTCCATATTATGACTGGGTGCTTTGTGCCTGATTCTATGGTCACAAAGGATCACGTTACAGCACCCTTGAACCATACTATAGAATGTTTATGACCAAGCCACAGCTCAAAATAGTTGGGTACATAGATGTGTCTCTGGTTTCCATTTACATCCTTTTCCAGAATCAAGGCTTCAAAACCGCTGGCAGGTGCCTCCTTTGCTTTCCACACTTCCTCACTCATTGCATATAGCACTGGGAGGGAGGCACAGGTGGGTGACAGTACCATTTGAGACCTTATAATATCTTGGCAGCATCCAAGTATAGAAATATATTTTGTCTTGTTTACTTCTGGATTCAGGAGAGTGTTAATTGCAGCCAAGATGTCTAGAGCTGATTTAGATCTCTCTCTGTCAGTGTGACCTTGGCTAAGTTACTTCACCTTTTTGATATTTTGTCAAGTGCGGATAATGGCACTTGCTCTTAAATGTGGTTAATCAAGATATGCAAAAGAACTTTGCTCCCTCCACAGGAAAGTTTCTCATCTATATAAACACAAGGAATTAAAAAAAAGATACTGATATTTTCAGGCTGAGTTAAATGTGATTGAATTTTGCACCATTAAATGTGCATGTTCAGTGATTTCGTTATTGGTGGGCTGATTCTTGGTATGTTAATGAAGACCTATCTATAGTTTTCTTGATTAACTCATGGCTCAGGACTTGTTACTTCAAGCACCAAACAAGATTCAGTTTTTTGAGGCATTGCATCCAATATCTCAATTATTCATCTTAGAAATTAGTGTAAAATTAGCACAGATCCCTGTTCATATGGAAATAGGTGGGTATGTTAATTGAAATGCTGTAGCTGGAAAAAGTTTTGCATAAAGAAAGGATTGATATTAATATCTTTGAATGGAAGATGTATATCATATTGTTAATAAGGAACAATTTATTCATGTGTACTTTTTCTAAACAATTATTTTATGTAGTTTATCTCACTTCCAAAGTAGAAGCTATTTAGTCTAGCAAATATTTTGAAATAGAAATATGCTAATAACACTTTTTAACTTAAAGTAAAAGCTATGTTAAAACATTAACATTGGGCTTCCTTGGTGGCACAGTGGTTAAGAATCCACCTGCCAATGCGGGGGACATGAGTTCGATCCCTGGTCCCGCATGCCGTGGAGCAGCTAAGCCCATGCACCACGACTCCTGAGCCTGCGCTCTAGAGCCCGCGAGCCACAACTACTGAAGCCTGCGCACCTAGAGCCCGTGCTCCGCAACAAGAGAAGCCACCGCAATGAGAAGCCCGTGCACCGCAGCAAAGAGTAGCCCCCGCTCGCCGCAACTAGAGAAAGCCCGCGCATAGCAATGAAGACCCAACGCAGCCAAAAATAAATAAATAAATATTTTTAAAAGTTAACATTTTTTTCTTGCTCCCTCTTGTCATATTTTTTATCACTTTCCATGTTCAAATTTTCACATTCAGCTGCTGTAAGGGTTTATTAATTCTTAATCAGAACCAAATAATTAGGGTACACTTCTACCAACTATGCAGATTAAACACTAGGTGTGTGTGATAACTTGCCATCACTAAAATTCCTTGGTTCTCCCAGGTAAGTCCCTTGAAGCCTTTTCTAAAATTAAATACAAAGTTAAGCCCAAATAGGGGGAACAATAATTTATAGAAATGTGAAGGAAATGAGACACTAATTTACGCTGCATGTAAATATATATATATTTTTTTATACTTACGTATATATCTATTCCCACACATACACATACACACCAGACTCAAAGACTCTAATCAGTTTTAAATTTCTGAAGCTTATAATCATATATAATAAATACATATCATATAAACCTTATTATACTATTATAACTATTATATTATTATAATATTTCACCATTCCTTGTCATTTAGAAATTTAACTCAGAAATTTAAGTCAACAAACTTGTGTTGTGGATCTCTTATGTGAAAGGTATTCTGCTAAGTGCGGAGGACATAAACACTAACAAAGACCTCACTCCCTAGCCAAGGACATAATCCATATGTACAGATATGTTAATCACAAGAAGAGGATTTAAAAGCATTATAAACAAAATTCTGAAGGAGCATAAAGTTGGATAAGATGCCACCAAGCATGGCTGCTTAAAGGAGTTGGTGTGTTGAACTGAGCTAAAAAAGATAGGTAAAATTCCAGGGATTTCCAGGCAAAGGCAAGGACATGAAGAAGAGCCTGCAGGGGAAAAAGAGGCAGGAAGAGTTTTGGGGGACTAGTGATAGGAGAGAGTTGCCAAGAGTAGCAAAATATCGCCAACCCTTTTTTTACCCACAGCATACTGTGATCATTTTGCCCCCTTTTGATCAATGTTGTGAAAATATTGTTATTGAACACAGATTGGTATGTGAAGAAGTTCTAAAGCAGAAGTGATTTTCTAGGGAGCACATACACTCTAATTTCACTGCTTCTAATGGCCTAAGATAACTGAGGTTGGCATTAACCAACACAGTCAACGTTAAGCAGGAGCTTAAGGAGTTCACAGAAGGAAAAAAGAATCATCCAGTGATACTGTGCTGGCAGCCATCTGACAAAATCGGAGCACAGGGAAGATGGTGCGGGGAGGCACAGGAGGCCCCTGGGGTGAGGGGCTGTTGGCTGAGACTTCAAGTCCAGGCCCCCAGTTCCACCTCATACTCCGGTGGAACCCGGTAGTAAAGGGCAGTAGGAGTTGGGGATAAAAATATTGAGCAAGTAGTCCTCAAAGGGAGGGACTTCTCCAACCATTTCTAACTCAAAATTATGGGACGAGGACCCCTATTTATCTACTCATTTGTACAAAGGGCCTGTTTCACTTACTATGACTGCGTAACAAATTACTCCAAAAGTTGGTGGAGAAAAACAACAATTTATTATGCTCACAGATTCTGTGGATCAGGTTTTGGACAGAGTAGAGTGGGGTCGGCTTGCCTCTGTTCTATACTTTCTGGGCCCCAGCTGGAAGACTTCAACGCTGAGGGCTGGAATCATCTGGAGGCTCATTCACTCACGTGTCGTGCAGTTAATACTGGCTGTCAGCTGGGGCCTGGAGTTCCTCTCCACTTGGGCTTCTGCATATGGTCTCTAGGCTAAAAAGCTAGTTTGAGTTCATCACAATATGGTGGCAGAGTTCAAAGGGCAAGCATCCTAAGGGAGAGAGCCAAATGTAGACTATATCCTTTCTATACCCTAGCTTTGGAAGTTATATAGCATTACACTGCAGAAGTGGTTACAAGTTCCTGCCCCAAATCACAGGGAGAAAACAGAGACCCCACGTCTTGGAGGGAAGAATGGCAAGGTTCTGAAGAACATGTCTGAAGCAGAAATATTGACATAGCCATATCAGGAAAATCTGCCACGGGGCCTTGGAGAGCTCATACAACCGATCCTGTGTACTCTGTTTCTGCCTTTCTCCTTCCCTTTCCTATACCCCTTGTAGCTGTTGCAGTTTCTAGAATAAAGAGAGGGGCAGAGGACTTAACAAGAAGCCTAGATGCTGCCTAGGGGAATTATTAATAAAGTTGATTATGGGTTTGCAAAACTCAAACTCAGTATAGATTAATATTCCTGGAGCATGGAGAGGAAAAATGTATTTAGAGAGGTGACTTTGAGGCAGGAGATAGATAGGCCCTCGGGGCAAAGGTCTGAGTTCCTTCCCTGGAGACCGATATTCCTAGACGGGAACAGTAAGACAATTGAGAGAGGAGGCTGGGCCCTGCCCAGATAGAAGATAAGAGACCACATATTCCTCATTCTCAAAGTCAGGAGACCTGACTACACATGAGCAGAAAGGCTCCTTGGAGGTCAAAAAGGGAGTGATGCCAACTGACGTTCACTACCCATAGGCCTCTTCGGTAGAATCCATCTTGGCAAAGTGATGTGCCCACACACGTGGGACGATCCTGAGATACACCAAATACGGACTTTGAACCAGGCAAATCAAAATAATTGGTCAAAGGAAACCTGGAAGAAATGCCCCATAACAGTGATTCAAACTGCCTCAAGGGAGCGACTCTCTCTCTGAGCCCACCCGTGTGTCTATCCACACGTACTGTACTTCTTTTTTTCTCCTAATAAATACTTGTTTCACTACTTTCCGTCTTTGTGGGAATTCTTTTTCCGCAAAGCTGTAGGGCCAGGGCTTTGTCACTGACCACTGGTCTAGTGGCTAGGATTCGGTTCACTCACCGCCACAACCAGACCTCAATCACTGGCCGGGAACTGAAACCCTGCTTCAAGCCGCTGCAGGCCCAGGCCACCCGAGATCAGTCTGGGATAAATCACGGAAGACTTTATGCTGAGAATTTAGGTTTTCTGTTGGACTCAAGACTTTGTTCTGTGGCAATGGAGAAACGGCTGCATGTTTTCGATCAGGTGAGTGACTTAATCATTTAGGAAAATGACTAACCCTGAAAGTCCTGGGCAGAATGGATCAGAATAGCAAGACACTGGAAATTGAGAGAAAGCAGAAGTTCTCTTAACTGACCCCCTCGTAACTGAAATGCCTCATTAATCTCTGCTCTCAATGCTGTGTCTCAAATCGCTGGACACGGAGACCAGGAAGATATACCCAAACACGCCCTTGTGTTCTTCCTCTTTCCAGATGAGTTGCTTGCTGATCAAGAGTCATGATATTTGTTCCCAAAGTTGTGTATGAACTTTAGTTGCAATTACATAATTTAAATATTTTAAGACAAAGTTAATTATGAGTGCAAAAGGAAAGAGGGTGGTAGTTTCTGTAAAAACAAAACTACCTGCTTTGGGAAAGACTAAATAAGAGTGTAATAAATGCTGTAAGATTAAGGGTGCGTGAGACAGGTAAAAGATAGGGGGGGAAAATGAACATCTAGAAAGAGCCTATAGGCAAGTTACTTTGTAAGAGTTTTGCACTTTCAGAGTGTAGCGCAGCAAGTAAGAGCCTATAGAGCTAAACTTATTAAATCCAATTCCAGTTCTATTATTTGCTGTTTATGAGACTTACCTAGCCTTTATGTGCCTCAGTTTTCTTATCTGTAAAATCAGGTTACTAATAGTACCTACCTCAGAGTCTGCAGTAAGGATTAATAGAGTTTAAATTTTTTGAAGTGCATACAAGAGTATCTGCTACGTTGAAAGTGTTAAAGAAGGGCTGTTATTATTATTATTATTATTGTTATTACTATTATTATTCACTATGGATGTAGCTTTTAAGAGGACAATAAAGAATAGCCATAAATGGATCAACAGTCAGGAAAATGTTATGGCTACATGGAAAGATGAGTGAGTGAGTGTACATTTATATGTTCATAAGGTATCTGAGTGTCATTATTTTTACAATTCCCTGCTTAAACAGACTTAAAAATAACATTGAAAGCCATTGGCCCCGATGATCTCAGATAAGAGAGACTTATCTGAGGCTGGAGGGCCCATGCCAGGTGGGTGACATTAGGGGTCTAGGGAAGGGGCAGGGAGAATGGAGAGTAAGGGTCAGAGAGGAGACACTTGAAGAGAATAGACTCAGAAGGAGAGGAAGGAATATGACCTGAAGGTTTGAGCCTAAGCGCTTGAAAAGATATTCATCAGAAGAGAGGACCGAATTTTAGGAGGGCGTGATGAAAACACTTTATTTAAATGTAATGGTTTTGGGACTTCCCTCATGGTGCAGTGGTTAAGAATCCACCTGCCAATGCAGGGGACACAGGTTCCATCCCTGGTCTGGGAAGATCCCACATGCCACAGAGCAACTAAGCCCGTGCGCCACAACTACTGAGCCCGTGTGCCGCAACTACTGAAGCCCATGTGCCTAGAGCTCATACTCTGCAACAAAGAGAAGCCACTGCAATGAGAAGCCCATGCACCACAACAAAGAGTAGCCCCCACTCGCTGCAACTAGAGAAAGCCTGCGTGAAGCAACGAAGACCCACACAGCCAAAAGTAAATAAATAAATATTTTAAAATAAATAAATAAATATAATGGTTTTTAAACTGTGGTATTTCCCAGGGTTTGATCCTGGCCCTCTTCATTCTTCCACGAAACAGTCTCTAGGCAAACTCATCTCATGCTTTTGGTTAGTGTATTCTAATCGTGCCAGAACTCATGATCCAGCTCAAACCTCTCTGCTGAATTTTAGACTAGTATATACAGCTGGCTCCCACACACAGCTCTTCTTGAATGTTCCATAGAACATTCACTGAACATTCAATATGTGCAAAGCAATTTATCATCTTCCCACTAACACCTGTTCCTTTTCCAAATTACCTTAACAAATGATACCGTCATTCACCCTATCGTTCTGGCCATGAGTGATCTGGAAACCAATCTAAATGTCTTCCTTTACCCAACCCTTCACATTTAATTGGTCTCTAAGACTTGCCATTTCACCTTTTAAATATTGTTTGAATCTATCTCTTCTGCCTCCTAAGTCATTTCCCTGACTTCTTAACTGGTCTCTCTGCCTTCATGCTTTCTTCCTTCTAATCCATGCCTCATATTGGCAGAGTTATATTTATAAAATGCAATATGATCATACTACACAAATGGTTAAAACTCTTCAATGACTCTCCATTGTTTACAAGGATCTAGCCCAAAATTTTGTAGATGGTACATAACATACAGGACACATCATGAACTGCTCTCTGCCTCTCTGTCCAGATTCATCTCTACCCCTTGTACCCTATGATCAGTCATATAGAATTATCATGAAAATAGCCCTACCTTCCAGAATTTACCATTCAAATACCCTGCACAGTGGAATTCTCAAGGCAGAAGATCTTACCTTGATCAATGAAGAGCATCTGTATTTGCTTCAAGGAACCTTTCAAGAAACAGAGAAAAACAATCTGAATCCAAACTTTCTGAATTCATTTAAAGAAATTCCACAGAGAAAAATCCTCAAAATGGGATATTTGCAATATATATTTTATTGTAAATATTTGTTTTATGAATTTATAAATATTTGCTTCTAATTAACTATATTTTATAATTTCCTTGCATTTACTTTATGATTAACATTGGTATTTTTATAGCATGATTAGGACCAGAGCTCCAATTCATAACACTGTATGTATAGGACTTTATCTAAAGAATTTATCTAAAAATGACTTGACTTCTAACAATCATACAAAAAGCAATTATGCTGCCAGAAGTACCTTATACACAAAGACAGAAATGAAAAAGAGAACAGAAAGGATATTAAAAGAACTCCAAGAAAATGCTTTGCACATCTCTATAATAATAAAATCAGAAAGAAATGAACAGTAGTCTAAGAAAATATAAATTACCAAAATTGGCCCTTGACGAGGTAGAAAATCTAAATAAATCAATTTTCATGTAAAAAATAAAGTTGTCACAGAGCTACTCCTCAAAAATGTGCAGGACGCAGATGGTTTTACAGATGAATTATTTCAAACTTTCCAGGAACAAATTTTTTCTATGTTATATAAACTGGTCCAGAACATAGATATAGAAAGAAACTGTTTCTCTCCCTTACATGAAGTTAGCATCCATTCTAACAAGGAGAATACAAACTTCAAACCAACTGCCCTTAAAAGAACTGACACAAAACTCCTAAGTAAAAGATGAGCCCATTTAGTTTGAATATTTTTAAACGTTAAAGAATGACCTAGGGGCTGCCCTGGTGGCGCAGTGGTTAAGCGGCCGCCTGCCAATGCAGGGGACACGGGTTCGAGCCCTGGTCCGGGAAGATCCCACGTGCCGCTGAGCAACTAAGCCTGTGCGCCACAACTACTGAGCCTGCACTGAAGAGCCCGTGAGCCACAACTGCTGAAGCCCGCGCGCCTAGAGCCCGTGCTCTGCAACAAGAGAAGCCACCGCTCGTCGCAACTGGAGAAAGCCCGCGTGTAGCAACAAAGACCCAACGCAGCCAAAAAATAAATAAATAAAAAAGAAATTTTTTTTTAAAAAAAAGAATGACCTAGCAAAGTTAATTTCAAAAATGCAAGGATAGTTCAATAGTAGAAAATGTATTAATAAATCAAAAGAGGAAAACCATATTATCATCCTGTAATGAAAAATAAAGGCATTTAATTTATTTTGAAAAACTTGAACTAGGAAAATGCAGACAGTCCATGTTTGGCATAATCATCACCTACTCTTAAAACGGGTATGAAACGGTTAACCAATAAACCCCTGAGATGCCACAAGGTATCGTAAACTCCATACATTCTGTGCAGTAGAAGAGCCTGTTTCAATCCAGTTCTGTCTACTCCCTCCTCCCAGAAATGGAGCATGAGATGCAAAGTGCTTCCCATGGCACTGCCCTGGAGCAGAGTAGGTATAGACAGACCACAGGGAGACAAGGCAGGGAGCAGAGAGCACTGCACAGGTATAAAATCCTTACTCCTAGAAAAGCAGGCAGCCATAGCAGGCATTTCAATGGCATGTTGTCAGGAAGAAATACAACTGATGAAGCAACTGCTAATGCAAAGGCTGTTCATTCTCTGGAATTGACGTCACAGATCTGGTGTAGAGAGGTGATCATTTAACATAGATGACTGAAGACCTGATCAGTGGGGGACAGAGAAAAAAAAGTCAATGATCCAGCTCAATATAAAAAGAGCATCCAAACTGGGGCAGGATAGAAATTGTCACCTTCGTCACACCTGGAACCACACTGGGCATGTGCCCTAGTTTGGGATATTTACTTATAGCTGAGTTCATCATATAACTTGTAGGATGAAGAAAGAGGGAGGTACTACACAAGCCCATGAAGACCTAAGGGTCTGCAGTGTAAGCTGCTCCTTCCTAAGAAGAGTCTCCTGAACTGCTTTGCTTTGCTTTGCTTTTCTCTCCCTTTAAAAGCTGGGGTGAGGTGTGCCTCCAGCTTCAAGTGAAAACAAACTGCCACAATAGCCACTGCTGACTGGGGAAGAGATTGTATATGAAGCAAAGGCAGCCTTAGAGTGGAGCCCATGAACCAAGCATCAAACTAATAAAAGATGATGAAGATTGTTTACAATGCAATAAATTTAAATTTAAGTAAAAAGATGATGTTTGAACTAAGTACATGATTACTTTTTAAAAATACACTTTGGTAGTTTGTATGCATAGGCAGCTATGTCAAGAGTTCCAAGACCACTGTCAGGCTGAATGATTTGCTGAAAGGACTCACTGGACTCAAGAAAGCTGTTGTACTCACGGTTATGATTTATTACAGGGAAAAGATACAGAGGAAGATAAGAAAAGGGTAAAGGTACCTAGGGTGAAGTCCAGGAAACACCAGGCACAAGCTTCCAAATGTGTCATCCCAGTGGAATTGCACAGGGACACACTTAATTCTCCCAGCAATGATATTTGACAACACATACGAAACGTTCCCAACAAAAGCAACTCAACTGAGTCTTGGTGTCCAGGGTTTATACTGGACGTCAGTCATGCAGGCATGCAGGGCTGTATGAATGTTCTCAACTACTCAGACTCTGCCCATATGCCCAGAGCAAAAGCAGACATTCACTGTAAGTCACGTTTTATTTGGTTTTTTAAAATATATTTTACTTCTTAGAGCAGTTTTAGGCTCACAGCAATATTGAGCAGGAGGTACAGAGATTCCCCATAGACCTCCTGCCCCTACACATGCATAGCCTCCCTATTATCAATATTACCCACTAGAGTAGGTACATTTGCTACAGTTGATTAACCTACATTGACAAACCATAGTTTATATTAGGGTTTATTCTTGGTGTTGCACCTTCTATGGGTTGGGATAAACTTGTAATAACATGTATCCACCATTATAGCATCACACAGAGTAGTTTTACTGCCCTAAATATTTTCTGTACTCAGCCTATTCATCCTTCTCTCCCCACTAACTCCTGGAAACCCCTGATCATTATACTGTCTCCATAGTTTTGCCTTTTCCAGACATCATAAGGTTGGAATCATACAGTGTGTGGCCTATCAGCTTGGCTTTTTTCACATAGTAATATGCATTTAAGGTTCCTCCATGTCTCTTCATGGCTTGATAGCTCAGTTCTTTTTAGCACTGAATAATATTCCATTGCCTGGATATACCACATATATTCATCCATTCACCTACTGAAGGACATCTTGGTCACTTCCAAGTTTTGGAAATTAATAATTTAGCAGTAATAAACATTCATCAGCGAGTTTTTGTATGGACATTAAGTTTTCAACTCATTTGGGTAATACCATACTAGATCGCATGGTAAGAGTGTGGTTAGTTTTGTAAGAAACCACCAAACTAACTTCTCAATGGGCTGTACCACCAGTGGTGAATGAGAGTTCCTGTTGCTCCACACATAAATCATATTTTTAGGGTAAGTCTATCCGGTCAAACAGGTGTAGCCTGGCCCAAGACCTCAGGCACACAAAACACTCTTAGCTGGCAGAATACTCCAAGGTTCAGAGGCTATCTCCCAGGAGTTAGTCAAGGGCCAGCCCTGAAGCCACACCTTTGTTTCGAAAGGACTGAATTTGAGCAACAAAGGCCTGCTGAGTTAACACTTTCCTGCCCCCCACAGCCCAGGTCGTGAGAGCCCAGCTGCTCCTAAAAAGAACCTGTTCTGCACCCACTTAGCATGAGAAGAGGGGCTTACCCTGTGATTTTCTTCCAGGCAGCCTGAAGTAACAGGAAACCCCCACTGGCTGAAACGCAGATCCTTCTCTCCTCAGAGGTGTTTTTATCATTCCTGGGGTGATACTACTGCAACCCCCAATTCTCTCCTTTACCTCTAGCTAGCACTGTACCCTACCTAGAGAGACAAGAAATAAAGCTCTCTACTGTTCTCCGGGCTGGAAATCCCTCCCTACCCATGTGGTCCGAGGGAGGCTGGAAGGAAGCATTGAAGCTTGCCTGGGTTTGTTCTGGCATTGGTGAGTTGCAGTTCTTAAAGAATCCATTTGGTTAGAGGAAAAGAACCTGCTCCCAGTTCCTTTTCTGGAATTCAGCAAAATAGTAACCTTTAACTAGACTACTTTAGAAAAATGACAATTCTCTGCGAGGCTGGGGTGTGACCTTACAGAAGGAAGCATGTGCTCTGGACTGGCAATGTTCCATCTCTCTCTTAGCCAGAATGTTTGGGTCTGGGACACAAAGAGACGGTGAGAATGATGTCCTTCATAATGACACCTAAGGACCCACTCTCAACGTTTCCGGTTAGACAAGGCCAGACCAAGAAAAATAATGCATGCATGTTAAGAAAGCTGGATTTATCCTGGAGGTAATGGGAAGCCACTGAAGGAATTTACATGGGCCATGGCAGACTAAAATTTATATTTTTAAAATATTGCTCTGCACGCAATGTGGATAGAGGGAAACAAGAATGGATGCCAATTTAGGAGATTAGTGCATTAATTAAGGCAAAACTGGATGGATTAAGATAGTATCCGTGGGAGTGGAAAGGACTTTGGATAAGAGATATTCAGAGAAAACTGACATGTGCTGGAAAGAAGCTGACATGATGCCCATATTCTGGGTTGGATGAGAGAAGGATGGAGAATCCTTTAGCCCAGGGTCTCTAGTAGGAAATACAGAGGAAGGAGTAACACCTAGCATGAGGGACTGCACTTAGGAGGGGTTAACACATCTTTATTAAGTTGAGTGTTGGAAGAGGAATTTTAGGAAGATTATTCTGAAAGCAGTAAGTCGCAGGTCCTGGTTAAGTGAGAAACAAAAGCCAGAGAGACCCCAATTAGTGTGTGGCAGTGATAATAGGAAAGGAAAGAAAAATCACTAACTTGAAACCATAAAACTCCTAGAAGAAAACAGGCTGTAAGCTCCTTGGCATCAGTCTTTGCAATGAAAGAGCTATCAAGATTTCTGATATTTTTACCAGAAATAAACAAATGAGACTACATCAAACTAAAAAGCGTCCGCACAGCGAAGGAAACCATCAACAAAATAAAAAAGCAACCTACCCAATGGGAGAAAATATTTGCAAATCATATATCTGATAGGGGTTAATATCCAAAATATATAAAGTACTCATACAACTTAACAGCAAAAGAACCAAACAATACAATTAAAAGGTGGGCAGGGGCTTCCCTGGTGGCGCAGTGGTTGAGAATCTGCCTGCCAATGCAGGGGACACAGGTTCGAGCCCTGGTCTGGGAAGATCCCACATGCCGCGGAGCAACTAGGCCCGTGAGCCACAACTACTGAGCCTGCGCGTCTGGAGCCTGTGCTCCGCAACAAGAGAGGCCGCGATAGTGAGAGGCCCGCGCACTGCGATGAAGAGTGCCCCCGCTTGCCGCAACTGGAGAAAGCCCTCGCACAGAAACGAAGACCCAACACAGCCAAAAATATATAAATAAAATAAAGAATTATTTAAAAAAAAAAAAAAATAGAAGTTAAAAAAAAAAAAAAAAGTGGGCAGAAGATGTGAATAGACATTTTCCCAAAGGAGACATACAGGTGGCCAACAGGTATATGAAAAGGGGTCCAACATCACTAATCATCAGGAAATGCAAATCAAAAGGACAATGAGATATTACCTCACACCTGTCTGAATATTATCAAAAAGTCTACAAAGAACAAGTGTTGGAGAGAAGATAAAGAGAACACTTGTGCTCTGTAGGTGGGAATGTAAATTGGTGCAGCTGCTACGGAAAACAGTATGGAGGTTCCTCAAAAATTAAAAATAGAACTACCATATCATCCAGCAACTCCACTTCTGGGTATCTATCTGAAGAAAAAAACACTAACTTGAAAAAATATGTGCACCCCCATGTTTATTGCAACATTATTTACAATAGCCAAGACATGGAAGCAACCTAAGTGTCCATGATTTATGGATGAATGGATAGAGCAAATGCGATTATATATATATATATACACATATATATATAATATATATGTGATTATATATATATGCATTATATAATCGTTATTATATGTAAATATTATAATATATACATATGTGTGTGTATATATATATAATTCAGCCATAAAGAAGAATGAAATCTTGCCATTTGCAACAACGTGAATGGAACTTGAGGGCATTATGCTAAGTGAAATAAGTCAGACAGAGAAAGACAAATACTTTATGATCTCCCTGGTGGTGTAGTGGTTGGGAATCCGCCTGCCAATGCAGGACACAGGTTTGATCCCTGGTCCGGGAAGATCCCACATGCCGTGGAGCAGCTAAGCCTGTGCACCACAACTACTGAGCCTGCACTCTAGAGCCTGCGAGCCACAACTACTGAAGCCCATGCGCCTAGAGCCCATGCTCCGCAACAAGAGAAGCCACTGCAATGAGAAGCCCGCTCACCACAACAAAGAGTAGCTCCGGCTCAATGCAATCAGAGAGAGCCCATGCACACAGCAACGAAGACCCAAAGCAGCCAAAAATAAATAAATAAAATTTTTTTAAAATAAAATAAAATAAAATAACAAACAAAAGAAAAATTTATAAACTCTGATGATTGGTTAATAGAATACAGTGTATGATGGGGAAAAAAATAAAGATGATTCCTGTCTTCCAATTTTAATTCCTGGCTAAAGTACCAATGTCATATGACAGGAATGCCACGGATAAATAATATTATTAATTCTAATAAGAAACTTCAATTTGAATTTCTATTGTATGGCTAAATTATTTTTTCCATTTGGCACAAAAGTCTCATTATGCTTACAACCATTATCATTGGGAAAATAAGTTTTCTTATCCAGAACTGAGCTGATTTCCAAATTACCACTTGTGCTGATAATGTTTAAGTGCAATAGCTTTTGTTTCTTCGGTACTCTTGCTCCCTGATGAATGGTGATTTAGTTAGTGTAACTGTTCAACCAAGTTTTAAAGCCTGATTGTAACTTGCAGTTCAAGATGTTTGACATTTTATCCACATTTAAATATCTGAAAAACATTTGGAAACTTCAGCTGGGAGATCAAAGAATTCTGTCACAAAGGTTCCTGACCTTTCTACATTTCTGAGGAAAGGAATTAAGACTTCAGGCTTTCTTAATACACATCTGAAACAAAGTTCATTGATCGAAAGTTTTCTGTTCTGCATTTGTCTCTTTGGCCTCAGCTAACGTCAGTATGAAGGCTGTGGCTCTCCATCCATTACTTTCTCTTTTTCCCTCTAACCCCTACAAATTCAAGTGACTTTCAGGAGAGTAAATACAGGTCCAGATTCTGTTTAGGTTTGAGTATGTGTTACCAAAGTGGTCAGAATACTAAACTAAAACATCAATAATCCTAACACCGGCTGGCAGAGGATTTACTTAAATTTGAATCCTCAGCCTTGTTTTCATTTTAGTAAAATTGGATATTTTCCACTTCCTCATTTATTCAGTAAATGATTCCTTATTGGGGGTGTACTGTGTGCCAGACATTTGAGATACATCTGTAAACCAAACAAAGACCTTTCACTCATAAAGCTTACACTTGAGTAAGGATATAAAACAATAAGCATAATAAATAAATAAATCTATGGTATGTGAGGAGGTGATTAGTGCTTTGAGAACAAGAAAATGTAGAGCAGAATGGGGAGGATTTAGGAAAGGGGGGTAGGGTGGAGCAGTTGCTGTATTAAATATGGAGATCAAGGTGGGCCTCAAGGAGGAGGTGAGACAGAAGCATAAACCTGAAGGATGTGAGGGAGATAGCCAAAAAGATATCTGGGGAAAGAGCATTTCAGGTAAAGGAAACAGCAAAAGCAAAGAGCCTAAGGCAGGATAGTGCCTAGAATGTTCAAGAAACAGCAAGGACTGGGGTGTAAGGGGATTAGCAGAGGAAGTAAGCTGTTGCAAGCATAGGCATGGATAGGTACTCACAAACACCTGTTGAAAAACTCAAGGTCTCATTTGATCTGAACATAACTAGGCAATCTTTTTTCAGCCCCAAATAGATTTTCTGCTTGTTAATCTCCCATTTTCACCATTTCTCCAAGACATTTTGTCTATTTCTACCTCTATGCCTGTATGAATTCCTCTTGCACTACATTTTGTAGCTTTCGCTTAGTAATAAAATCCTCTTCTTTGCACAGCAACATGGATGGACTTGGAGGATATTATGCTAAGTGAAATAAGTCAGACAAAGACAAATACTGTATGATATCACTTGTATGTGGAATCTAAAAAATACAACAAACTAGTGAAGATAACAAAAAATAAGCAGACTCACAGATATAGAGAACAAACTAGTGGTTACCAGTGGAGAGAGGGAAGGAGGGAGGGGCAAGATAAGGGTAGGGGACTAAGAGGTACAAACTATAATATGAGGTATAAAATAAGCTACAAGGACATATTGTACAACATGGGAATATAGCCAATATTTTATAATAACTATAAATGGAGTATAACCTTTAAAAAATTGTCAATCACTGTATTATACACCTGTAACATATAATATTGTATGGCAACTATACTTCAATTTTTAAAAAAATTTGGCCATAATAATTCTCTCCTTTGCTAAGGTCTACCTCATGGCTCATTCATTCTCGATGATGCTTTCCCTAACTTCACTTATCCTTTTTTTTTTTTCACTTACTCAGTGCCACACATTTTATCCCTTAAGTGTTTGCTGTCTGTGTCATTCCTTTATTCCATCATTCATGTTACTTTTTTTTTATAGGGTATGTGCTTCCTGAAGTCCCAGATCACATGTCATACATACTTCATCTATATTTGACTAGCCTTGACTAGCAGAGTGTTTATATCATATCAGGCTCTGGTCGTACAGAGATGAGTAACACTCCATCTCTATCCTGGAGGAGTACAATCTGGAGAGAAAATGACTGGCAAATCAATAAAGATGATATTATATGATCAATGGACAGGTATAATGCTCAGAGTGACAGCACTCAGAACAGAGAGGAAAAGAGGAACAAATATGTATCAGATGCCACACGTTATCTCATTTAATTCCTACAATAGTCTAGCAGATGGAGGTTAGAAACCTCGTTTTAGAAGATGAGGAAATTGAGGTCCAGAGAGGTGAAGTTTCTTGACCGCGGTTACTCAGGTAGAGAAGATCAGTCCTGGGACAAGAAGTGGGCCTTTGATTTTCATTTAAGTACACAGTTCTTCCACTTACCTATTATCCTTTATCAGTCCAAAGAACACAGCAACTGAGAAATATGTTTTATACCAGCCAAATAAAATAGCAATTTCTTTCATTTGCCTTATGTTGCCTTTCAAATATCAGAGGATGCCCATGGTAAACATACTTCTCTTTATTTTATAAACTTCAATTTTGTCTCTCCTCTGACTTTGATTTAAAAAAAAATAAAATCTAGTTCTAGCTATATTTTTCTCTTACAATCCCTATTATATGTTTGTTTAAAGATCAGTTGTGAAACGAAAATGTCAAGTTCAAATTCTAACTCCGCCTTTTATTTATTATAGGTTACTCAATTTAGTGGTTTTAGGTCACTCCATTTGTAAAATAGAGATACAAAGATGAGGACCCTGGTAGAATTAATTAATATTTTTTAAATCACTGATACTATGCAACTGAAAAATGTTATTTAAGTGGACAGAATTACAGTTTTCCTGGCATGCATAGGAAAGACTATTAGGATATGTGCATTCGATAATTACTTGACTTCTCAAATAACCGTTGTGGAAAAATCTAAGACCATTCAAATGAGAACAAACAGAGGATAATTATTCAGAGCTTGCTATATAGCAAGGGAGTCAGCTGCCATCATTCACATTTTGGCAGAGACTCAAAGGCAGGCAGAGGAGTGGGAAAGCTTTACAGTAGAAAAAAGGGATCTTCAGGTATGCCTTGACTGAAGGCTGTTAGCACGGGAAGCTGTAGACAGGCTATCTAGAAGTGGGACATCCTGTGTGATTGGTTAAGAGTATATATTTGGCTTTCTCTGGTTGGTCCTCAGTTGGGAGCAGGGACAACAATTAGGGAAGCTGTCTTATTAATCAAGTCCTGGCCGTTTTGTTACAGAGGTTAGTGTTTGGCTTTCTGGGTTGGTTGCTGGAGATAGAGGTCTGACTACAAGTCTGACTTACAGCAGGTTGGCTCTCTGGACTAGTTACTGCAGGCAATGGATTGGTTTCCTGGTCTGGTTGCTGCAGACTGTGGGTCAGAGTTTTATTTTCATTTATGACCTGGCCATTGTCTTCTTGGATATTCAGTCTCTCACTGTATATCTATCAACAGTTGATTTAGCAGGTCTCTATGATTTAAAGAACTCTATATGTGTTTTAATAAATCACTATTTTAAAATTTAGTTCCAGAATCATCTAGACTACATATACCAATTTTTCTAAGCATTAATCTCACTAAATTCAGTCTATTAGTAATTTGAGTGTTTCCTTCTCTTGACAAAACTTTTAGCTAAATATTTCAAATGTGACCTAAAATTTCTATCATGATTTATTAGGCAATATATGTAGGGTGGAAAAGTCATTGTTGGATTCTATAGAGTTATTGCCATTGTTAATTACCATGGTTATCATTGTTAATTAGCCCTCCAAAAAAAGTTAGGCTGATTACATATGTGTTCATATACTTCAAAGGCTAAGAGGAAATAAAAAACTATAACTGGAACTCAAGGTGCTATACACTAAACAATATGAAATTTATGGAGAATGAAAGCACTTTCAAAACTCTCCATGACAAAAAAAATCTTTGTAGCCAGCAAAGCAAAGGTAATTCAGATACATGCTGAGAGAGTCATAAAACTGTCAACATTGTGATTCTAGTAACTTCCTTTTGGTCACTTCCCATGAAGGTGGCCAGAAAGACAGAGTGGACATTTGTTGTTTCCCTGCCTGGATGATTTTTGATTAGTGATGCACCCCTTCTCCGCACTCAGCTCTCACTGTCAGGGGTTAGAGGAGGCTCCTATGGGGTAGACCCTGGTGTAAGCCAATCAAAATGTCAAATTTCATGACCACTGTGATTGGTTCAAAGATGGGCTTATGATCTAAACTGGTCCAATCAAAATAAATGTCAGGAGTTTAAAGGAGAATACTGGAACAAATACTCTCACACTTTCCAGGTGGGCATGAGCCAGAAATCCTGTAGCCCAAGGACAATTGGCAGCCATCTTGCACCCACAAGAAGGGTCACAAGTTTGAAAATAAAATCAACAGAGACGAAATATAGTCCAGCAGTAAAGAGAGGGAAACCAGAAAGCAACTGATGAGATCGTTCAAATCTGAGTATTTTCTATTTATAACTTTATAGTCTTTTCCTAATTATAAAACAAACATGGCAAAGCATAAAGACAACATAAACAAGGCTAAAGAAGCAAATAATCCCACTGTCCATAACCTTATCATCTAGAGATGACCACGCTAACATTTCAGAAGTCAGAATTTCAAAAGGCAGAGTCAAAAAGCTTGTAGCTGGAAAAAGAGGGATGTATTGGAGGAGCAAAGCAGAATGGCAACATCATATAACACATATCATCAAGCAATCAACAGCAATTGCCATGCAAGATGGAACCATTTCTTTGGTGAAAGCCCTGTGGCAAAGATTATGATTATTTCTTGCAAGCAGCAACTATAGCCCCAAATCAAAAGGCAGGATTTGACTAACCCAGGTTTGATTAGACAAATTCACACACGTAATCTCAGTGTCAAAGAACAACTGCAGTCATTAATTGAAGCCAAGCAAAAGTCATAGCTCTGAAAGGGAATATCTGTCTAAATGTCCCTAAGGCTTCCCTGTCCTCAGGAAGCTTTCCATCCAGAAAGCTTCCCTACAAGAAATGAAATCACAGCCATGTACTTAATGTGATTTCAGGACTACAAGTCTTCATTTGATCAGAAAAGTGCCTTCACTTTGGGCCTTTTATATGTACTCCTACCTGAGCCCAAAACTCCTACCCCCAGAGACATTTTGGTGCCTTAGAGAACAAAGCCTAGTGCATTAGTCCTAAAGAGATATTTTTTACCTCTAAAAGAAACAAAAATTGACTGAGCGAGAGTTCTGTAAATGAACCAGAGACAGTCCCTGCGCATTCACCTAAAATGGCCCCAGAGTTACTGACTTCACAGCAGACTCAGACCGTCAGCCCAAAGCCAGCCGGAGCCAAACTCAAATTCTCACACATCCAGTTGCTTTAAATAGAGTCCAAATAAACGTATTTTTAGCCCTTTGGAGCCTACCTACTTTACACACTCCCTGAAACTGCACCCAGTATCTGCTAACCATGGATAAGACAAAGCCCGTGGCTATAAAAGACGTCAAACCACTTCTGCCCTTCAGCGCTCTCGGACCCAGAAACTCCCTACCTCCAGCTTAGCAACATCGCTAGACACAAAGCTCCCCACTCCAATTTCCCCTTCAGCCCTAGTCCCCTTTTCGGTGGTGGTCTCAGCGTGCTGTTGCCTCTGCAAGGCCTCCTGCTGGGAGGGGCTCCCCTGTCCCGCCAACCTGTCCGAACACCCCTCAATAAAGCTTCCTGTGTGCTCTTGCCTCTCGTGGTCCTGTCCTTTCTTTGTTCAACTCCAGCATCTCTCAACTTACCAGAGCCAGCTGAGTCCCAGGCTTTCCCAATGCACTTGTACCATTTCTTTCAGAAGAAATGTGTTCCCCAAATCTTATAAATGAAATGACTTTTACTGCATATTAATATTAATATATTTCCCTGGCTCACCCAAGTTCCAAACTGACTGAGAAATAAAGGAGTCAGGGGAAGGTGATCAAACTTCTGATAAAACTACTGAAGTTTATGACATTCATGTGTGAATTCAGCAGTGGGCTTCCTCATGCTGCCGCGTGAATTATTAGGCAGATTTACTCACTCAGTCTCAGGAGGGATTGGAGATCCAACCTGCCCACTCCAGGGGCACATCAGAGCTCGTGGACTCTCCAGGCAGCCAGGAAGACGCACCCCAAAGTGACAGGCAGAGAAAGAGGCTCAGTTTTTTCCCGAGTGCATCAGCCAGAGAGGCCCCTGAGTGATGGGGAAGATATAGGTCAAGAGTTTCCCAATGGATGGCCGTCGACATAGAAGGAAACAGCAGCTTTGGGGAATAAGTGTTCTCCCCTAATAATCATGTTTTCTTTTGTGATTGCAACTTACAAAAGTGGAAATGCTTCTGTAGAGAAAGTTTAGATCCAAGATGACATGAATGACTTTACAATCATATATTTAAAGGAGGAATACTACTATTTCTTTAGATAAAACACTCATTAGGATGCTCAAATTATATCAATGAAAATGACGAAATTTATTTTTATGTTTAAGGTAATAATAATATACAGGCCTAAAAATATGTCAGCTTACCTGACTGAAACACCATGGAATGAAAACAACTAACCAGTAGTTTAGTCTATAATGATAATTTAGTGTTGTATTCTGTGCAAGGAAAACATACCACTGCTTGGGGTGTGTTTAGAACCTCTTCTAGCGATTGTAGTTACTTTCTGGCTTTTCTTTCTTTCTTTCTTTCTTTGTTTATTTTATTTATTTATTTTTGGCTCCATTTCTGTGTGTGGGCTTTTTCTAGTTGCATCGAGTGTGGGCTACTCTTCGTTGCGGTGTGCGGGCTTCTCATTGTGGTGGCTTCTCTTGTTGTGGAGCATGGGCCTTAGGCGCACAGGATCAGTAGTTGTGGCGCATGGGCTCAGTAGTTGTGGCTCGCGGGCTCTAGAGCACAGGCTCAGTAGTTGTGGTACACGGGCTTGGTTGCTCCACGGCATGTGGGATCTTCCCAGACCAGGGCTCGAACCCGTGTCCCCTGCATTGGCAGGAGGATTTTTAACCACTGGGCTACCAGGGAAGTCCCTAGCTTTTCAAGATGAACAGTTCTGTCTTGGTTCTAAGAAAGAAGAGGCACTAACCACCAGCAGTGGTGACAGCCTAAAACATAGCAACAAAGGAAGGAAAGCACTTGGGGGAACACGTCATCCTAAAAGTCTCCAAAGCAGGTTGTCTTGCGGTGTTTCTCAAGTCACAACCTTGATTACAAATACCATAAACTCACATGTCCGCCTGGCAGGCTTCTGTATTTTGAGGTATACTTATAAATATCCACTGGGCAGAAATGTACACAAGACTTAAGTCCCAGGAAACAAGAAAGGAAAAGTTTTGAGCACATGAGAACGAGAGGTTATATGAGGGTACTGTGGCTTTAACTGTAAGCCCTGAAACCCTGAGTGTGTTGTGACATTGTTGTGACATTTAAGAAGAGTTACACCAGACAATTTAGATTTCACTGTGACATATGCTGTATAAATTCTTTAATGTTTAGCTTATCTTGCACTAAACAGCAGAAGAATACTTAGTAAGTGCAAGTAGGTCAACATCACTTTAATTTGCATTATCAGTTCAGAAGAACATTTTACACTATATGTGTTGTGATAAAACACTGTGTCATTTCTGTCACCCAATGCAGAGTATTTTTAGGTCTTTGCACATTATGTGTAGAGATATTTGGTATTGCCTTTAATGTAACTTGCCATCTGTGTTCTAGTTTCTAAGCTTTGGCAGAAGTGAGCTAAAAGCATTGGCCAAACTTCAAGGGGTTAAGATTTTTGCTAACAAATATGGACTATTTGATATGAAAACCATCATTGTTTGATATGTCAAATAAAACATTTGTCAATCAAAAGTCTTTAAGCACTGGGCTATGTGACATTTACTCTTTTATAAACCAACAAAGTCCCTGGTGGCATGCCTTTTTTCCTCTCATTTAAATAGTGGTAAGAGAACAAATCATACTTCAGGGCAAGTTGATAACTGCCAGTCACGATTCCTGCCTTGTTTACTATAATGAGGAGGGTAATAAATGCATCTGACCATTTCGGCTGGCATTTGCATAGATGAATGATTTGTCCAGTCAGTTGCTCTCCAGTGATTTGGGTCTTTTTGTCAGCACAAAGAGCATTCAGTCTCTCTGGAATTTCCAGCAGCCAAGCTCTCATTAGCAAACATCCTTTACCATGAATGATTCAAATAATTACCACTGAAATAATAAACTGTTTCACAAAAACATTTTATTTGATGGCTCCAAACATCAACTTTTCTGAATTGTTGACATTCAAATAAGCCAGAGAGCTTCATTGTTAAGGAACAATGGCGCTCTTGTTAAAGGGTGGGCATTGTTTTACCTCCAGCAGACCTTTAAACTTGGCCCACTATCAAATGCGTCCCTCAAGCTGCCAGCCAACATTCTGGGTAATCAGAGGGCATGCACCAGATGGAGCTGTTAAAACTTTACATATTCAAACTCCAGGAAATATTCTTTAGATTTTCTTTTGGGGTTGCAAACCTAGAACTCCAGATTAATTAGCAGCTGTTACTTTGTATCTTTTTTTGCACCTATTGGAGCCAAATAATATTAAATGTCCTCACTTACACTGAGGTATTCAAGCACAAGTTCTTTGCTGTAATGGTATTCTATGTGTATAATTAAGTGTTATTTGATATAGTTTTGGAGTTCAAGCAAATGAGCAAGCAACAATTATACCTTATTATGATCTTCTCTAGTGCATAGCCATAGGGCTGCTCTCAGTGCATTACCAAGTTCATAGCACCAAGCAGACAGCAGTTCCTGTTATCAACTTTTTTCACCCTCTGCGCCATGCATAATTTAGAGAGTTTTATTAATTTTGAGCGGGTTTAATGTATGCGCATGTTCTCAAGATCTAGGTAGATTGTATGACTAAGTTTAGCTTTCGTAGGGCAATTGTTTATGCATGTAAATGTCTGAAAAATATTTATCCTCAAAGCTTAAAAAGCTACGGTTTCATTTAAATAGATTAACTTGCACATTGCACCTTCTTCCTTACCTGCAAGAAAAAATTCACGAAGGGAGCAAGTGGAATGTATTTCTGTTCTTCGCAAATTTCCTCATTACTTTGCTTTCACTTTCAAATTTAGACATTTTATGTATAGCAAGAATGGAAAACCGTCAACAATACTGAAATACCTTGATGTTCATACAAAATTACAACTCGATACAAGAACATCTTGATCACTGGTAAGCGAAATTTTTAAATGTTAGCTTTGCGGAATAGCTTAAGGATACTAATAACACCAGGTGGATTTTATAGACTCTATAGCCACACTCTCATAGAAGTCAAGGACATCAAAATTACCCTTTGAGATGTGCCTGATATAGAAGGCCACAGAAAATGGCATACAATTCCTTAAGCTTCCATTTCTATCCCACAAAGATAGGTGCAAATTAGAAGCATAATTTGTCATACTTAAAATAATTTACTTTACTTTATTGGGACTTTGTATCCAAATTCTCAAGTTTCTCCTTTGCGGCTAGCTGGGAATCTTTTGTACCGAATGGTGTGGATTTTTGTTTCCCCTTCCTCGTGTTGCCTTGCTCTGGTGGCAATCATGGTCAGCACTAGGGAGCCCATTTTTCATTTTGTTATTTGGCTTGTCATATCAAAGGTCAAGAGATGATGAAGAAACCCCAAAATAGCCCAGGATTGGCAGATTTTCCCCCAAATTTTCTAACGGAATTTGGTGCTTATGAAAGAGAGGGAATAAAGAACTGGCTCTAGCCATAAATTACGCAGGCAAGAGCTTTCCAAGTTTTGCACGGTTTCACTGCCTAGTGCCTACAGGCCCGGAAAAGAAAAGCAGGTGTCCTCCCATTAATAGTGCTATCTTCATGATCACAGGGCTGGGGGCACAAGAAGACAGCTTTCTGACATCGGCTCGCCACTTACGATTGGCGATGAGGACAAAGCGTAAATGCAGCCTTACCTGTAGCTGTGATCCCTTTCAGACATGACTTTATAGAGGAGGGATATAGAGCCACAGAACGTCCATGCCAGGAGCGACCTCAGAATCATAGTCAGCAGCAAAACTTGTACTTGAATCCAGGGCTCTTGACAGCACAGGCAGAGGTCGTTCTCTTAGAGTTAAACCAGAGCGTTGCACCCCTAAGGCTCGAACCTCACTCGTGAGGACCTTTCTCAGGACAAATTTACAGCAGACAGATGCCCTAAACATGCATGAAATTTCTTTCATGTTAATAACAATGATTCCACACAGCGCTACCACCGGGCAACAGGTTTTTTAATGATAATGTCACTCCAGGTGCTGGGACAAGAATCAGTCACCGTTGTGTTGTCAGTTCTCCCCCAGTGACAGGAAGGAGAATTGTCTGGTATTGTGCTCATAGAATAAAGGGAACATGCTCTTTTTAAAAGGCAGGGATTTTTGTTTAACGAATTATTCTGGAGACTGCTACTATCAAGTTGCTGAGATGTTTTTAAGCCCATATCTTCCTGTGAGCAAAGTACTGTTTTCAGTTCCATTTGGAGGCAAGAAGAAAAAGCCCCACAGGGCCTTTTGAAACAATGCATTTTCTTGAGTTGTCCCAAAATACTGATGTATTTGATATTGTGGTTTGGTTGTAGAATTCAGGCAAGTATTTCCTCTTTAATAAATGCTCAAATGGCATTAACTTTTGCTTTAAGCTCTGTTATAGGCTGAATTTTGTCCCCCTCAAAATTCATATGTTGAAGCCATAACTCCCAGTATCTCAGAATGTGATTGTATTTGGAGATAGGGCCTTTAAAAAGGTGATTCTGTTAAAATGAGGCTGTTAGCGTGGTCCTAATCCAATCTGACTGGTGTCCTTACCAGAAGAGAAGGTTTGGACACAAAGAGACACCAGAGATGCTCCCACACGGAGAAAAGACCACTTGAAGAGGCAGCAGGAGGGTCGCCGTCTGCAAGTCAAAGAGAGAGGCCTTAGAGGAAGCCAACATTGCCAGCACCTTGATCCTGAAATTCCAGCCTCCAGAACTGTGAGAAAATAAATTTCTGTTTTAAGCTACTCAGTCTGTCGTGTTTTGTTACGGCAGCCCTAGCAAATGAATACAAGTTCCGTGAATGTATAACTTTCTTTAACCTCTAAAATAGCCCTTGCCAAGCCCTCTGCCTGAAATGCATTTCCTCCCCTCTGTCTTTTGCCTGCCTAACTCCTACTCATCCTTCAGTTCTTGGCTTAGACAACACCTCCTCCAGGAAGACTTCCGTCTGTGCAGCCCTGGTACATACCCCTCTTTTGGGTTCAGTAGAGTGTCATGACACATCACATGACACTAAGGAGGAAACCTGAGTTCAGACTCTTGCAAGTAGCAGCCAAGGGCTAATAGGTTTGGCATTTGACCTTACTTTGCTCAATTTTAATGGAAAAATGTATTATGTTACAAATGGGAAGTCACCAACTTGTGAAATAGAATAGTTGAGTAAAAGTAGGATTGTTAAGGTCTCGGACTTAGGCCCTCAGACTTGCAAAATCCCGTGCCGCGCTGACTGCTGGTCTAGTAGAGACACACATGTACAGGTATGCATGCACCTGTGCCCACACGCATGTTCACATTTACACACTTGGGCTCCCCATATGCATGGACATGCACACACATGTGCACGTGCATTTGAGGGAGAGGCAAACCGGACAATCCCAGAAGGGAGTTGTCACTCATTAACACTTTACCTAACAATGTGTGTTTTTCCTGTTTAGCCTTTATTAACTGCGTTGAGACTGCTTTTCATATCCAGTCTGATGTGGAAAGTCTTCTGATTGGGCAGCACTTAACTAAAGTAAGAATTCACCTAATGGAACTAGCTCCCTTCCTTGAAGTTCCCTGAGAGCAGAAATGCTTCCATGGTAGCCTCAGTGCCTATGGGCACAGGACCTGAACTTAGAATAATGCCCAATAAATGTTGTTCTTAAAGTGGAAAGAACTGAGTGAGGGAGAAAGAGTGAAGTCAAGAAAGAGATGAAGAGGGGAGCAAGCTTTCTTATTCATTCATTGCTCAGCGACTTGCCGCAAACCCTACAGCCTCCAGTATTTGCATTCATCCTTTTTATACTTGAACTTCTCTTCAATGACCATGTTTCTATTTCTTTGTCATTTTGAAAGGGATGGATTTGAACCCACGTTTTCTGAGCCAGAATGACAAATTCTGCCTTTCCTGGCTTACTAGATAAATATTCAACCACAAACCTCTGATAACTTCCCCAGTTTGACTCTAAATAGTTATCATGAAGTAATTACAGATGCTTTCTCCTGTTGTGTGGAATAATTGCCTCATCTGTCCCCACCCCTGAACTCATTCACTAAGCTTTAATCATCACAAAAAATGTATTTATGCAAGGAAATAGCAAGTTATTCACTCAGCTCATTTTATTCACCATTGTCTTCTGATTTCTTCACACTACTTAATTTAGCACGTCAAGGTGAAACGATTAGTTTATCTCACCTTGACATGGCTAGAGTCCACTGACAAAACACATTTGTGACATTCTTGTTTGTCTTCTTCCTCTCTAGTAATAGCTATCTCCTGAATTACTTATTGTTGGTTGATATTTCCAAGCCAGAATAAGTATGTGACCAGCAGGTAAATCCGGTTGATAATAAATCAGAACAAATAAGGGCATCAAAGAAAATGCCATTTCTCAGGACCACTAGCCATGATAAGTGATTGTTTCAGATCAACATCTGCTTTTAACTCCTCCCGGATGATAAGAAAAGCCCAATTAACACCCGCAGTTTAAAAAGCTGCAACTTTTTATTTATCTAAGACTCTACTGCTAAAAACCTTGCCAGATTTACAATTCTAAAGACAACAGCTTTTTGTAAATGTGTTTTATTTGCAGTTATAATATCTGTAGTTAAATCAGTTCATTAAAAACAGAGTTGTAAACTATCTCCCAAACTGCCATGTTTGAGTGTTTAAAGCAAAAAAATGATTAAATCATATCCTTACACTGCATTTGGGTAGAACTGTGAAGTCGTCTACTATACAAAATAACGTCCTTATATAGGAAATCCTTTCTTAATTAAGATAGAGGTTAGGACCGTGTAATCTTGTACTGCACATTCAGTCACTCAACCTAGAATTAAATGCACATTGTCCCTAAGCACTTCACCAGGGGAGCATTCGCTACACTTAACTTCTTAAGAGTTGTTACCTATCCAGGTCTCAGAGAAAATGAGCAACAGTATAAAATCAGTGGAAAAAGTGACACTTTCTAAAGCCCAGAAACAATCATGTAACACGCTATAGGTGCAAAGCCGCCGGTCTGGGTGAAAGCAGGCTGTATTTTGCCTTTTGAATTGTATTATTTCTTACTTGGCGTCATTCTTTTCACAAGAAAGCTAGGGTTTTTTTCTTTTTTTTTTTTTTTTAATAAGAGCTGAAAATATCCTAGAGTTTCCACGAGGCTCTGCTGTGGAAAGAGTCCTGTGAGTGAGGGCTCAAGGGCAGGAGAAGGAGCTCTGGACCCACAGCCAGAGGCCTGGCTCCCAAGCGCAGCCCTGCTCCGCAGATTGTGTGATTTGGGTTTGCCTCTTAATCCCTCTCTACCTTTCTGTCTTCATTGTTAAAATTGGAATACTAATAGCTGTCCTGCCTGCATAGTTGTTATGAGGATCAATTGAATTAATAAACGTGAGAGTGCTTTGGAAAAGTTAAAAGTGCCCTTCTAGCGTTAGTTATTCTTATTTGGCTTTCATATTCTTCGAAAATCCCATTTATAATAAGGTTCTCCTGGAGAAGTAGCTGTTTCTTGAAATCCCATGAAAGCTTTGTCTTTGTATTATCTCTTATGGGTTCCCTGGGAAGTTCAGCAAGTAAGTCTCTGTTCCCTACTGCGCCGTGCGTACCTTGCCCAAAGCGATTCCAGGACCTGCCTTTGCGCTGCACATGGTCAGATCGTTGAAGATCGGCACTATGGCAATGAGATTAAAAATACATATACTATTTATACAGTGTTTTTCTAATTGCAAAGGTAATACACCTTCTTAATAGAACATTCTGAAATAACAGGAACTCACAAAGAAAGAAAAAAATGTAAATTACTTCCAATCCTACTACCTAAACACAAACATTGTTAACATTTTGACATATGTCCTTCAGACCTCTTTCCATGTATCTATAATACACGATGTGTATTTGTAAATAGACATGTTGCTATGAATTGGTTGTTTGCCTGCACTCTCAACATCCTCCCATTCATATGCTGAAGCCTTAACTCTCAATGTGACCGTGTTTGGAAACAGGGCCTT
Organism: Eschrichtius robustus; assembly: GCF_028021215.1. NCBI lineage: Eukaryota > Metazoa > Chordata > Mammalia > Artiodactyla > Eschrichtiidae > Eschrichtius > Eschrichtius robustus. Next base: position 60,099,764 of record NC_090832.1, on the reverse strand, counting down.
CAGGAGGTAATTAAGGTTAAATGATGTCATAAGGTTAAATGATGTCAAGGATGGTGCCCTGATCCAATAGGATTAATACTCTTATAAGAAGAGGCACCAGAGAGTTTCTTCTCTCTTTCTCTCTTTCTCTCTGTCTCTCTCTCTCTCTCTCTCTCTCTCTCCCATGTAAGGACACAGAGAGAAGGCAATTGCCTTCCACAAGCCAGGAAGAAACTTCTCACCAGGAACTAAATTGGCTGGTACCTTGATCTTGGTCTTCTCAGCATCCAGAACTGTGGAAAATAAATTCCTGTTGTTTAAGCCACCCAGTCTATGGTATTCTGTTTTGAGAGCCTGAACAGACTAATAACAGGTGTATCATACCCTGCTATATCATTTGTGTTTTTTTCACTTAGTATATGATGAACATTTCTCCGTGCATTAACTATTCTACAATGTGATTTTAATGGCTTTAAAATATGATAAAACATAGATGCAACCTAAATTTTTAACAATCTCCTATTGTTGCACATTTTGATGGTTTTCAATTTTTTATTATTATAAGTAATGCAGTAATGAATATCCTTGGATTTACCTTTTTGTGTAGCTCTCATTCCTCAACACAGAATTGATCAGAAAGAATGAATATTTTTAAAGTTCTTGATATATGTATTAAAATATCTTCCAGAAAGACTGTATCAATTTACCCTCCTATTGATAGTTATTTGAGGATGCTTATTTTCAAGAACTCCCACCAAAAATAGTCACTATCATTGTAAAATGGCATTTGTTGATTTGAAGGCAAACAGTTCTCTCCTTCCTGTTTTAATGTGTATTCTTAGTTACTAAACTAAGGAATTTTGTTTATTTTGGATTTATTCTTTAGGGATAGGAAAGGCTATCCCTCTTATCATATTGATATATTATTACTAGTAAATATTTTATTATTAAAATATTAATTTTTCAATATGTTAGACACTTTGTTTTATGACATACACTTTACCACAGGTAGAATACACTTAATGTAATCACCAGTCCTGCCGTTTCCAACATCATTTGCACAACTTCACTGCTTAGCTATTCATAATTCTCAGAAAACTCCAGAAATGTGGAATTTTATAGATTTTATGGAAGCTGGAATTTAAGTCTGAATTAGTCTTAAAAATCTTCTAGGAATCCTTAAGATAGAGGATTATGAAATGCTTCAAAGTAAATGATATGCTGGTAATATGATATTAGGATCTTCAAAATAAGTAATTTTAATTGTATTACATGGGTGTTTTCTCCTATGAGCCTTAATTATCCACTCTTACTCTTCATTATGGCACATAGTAGATGCAAAATAAATATTTGTTAGATGATTGAATGAATTAATGGGGGAATCATCTACTAGTTTCCTGTTTCAAAGAGAAGCAAATAAAGTCTAATTCTACTCTAAACCACTTTAAGTCAATACCTATAATCCTATTCATTACTATCCCCAATGTAATCCTCCTTTACATTCTCCTCTGTTATGATAAATTTTACTTTTTTTCTTCTGCGATCTCCTGAAAGACCACATTTCTAGAAATTTTTGAGTGGTTTAATGCTCAAGGAATTGTTTTTCTAATGCTCTAACTCAATGACCAAGTCTTTAGCTGAGTTTCAAAGTTAGCAAGGGATAAAATTAGGGAAAGTAGGATTCACAATTTCTCCAAGTCAGGTGGAGAATAAATGACATGTAAAGCCTCTATTTATTCTTTAGTTTAATCAGCAATTACCATAGAAAATTTGCCCTAAACTGGCCTTGGAAAACTCATTGTGTTTTTTTTTTCAGGTCATTACCCTAGGAAGCATTTTGATTTTTATTTTCTTTGACTGAGACCAACCTTGATCTACCCTCCACTCTTGTCCACTCCCAATGAAAATATCTTTTTTAAAAATTAGTGTCTATTTTATGTTCGTTTGTAAAGAGGCAGTTGCTGAGAGATCTGTCATAACATTTTTGATACAGTTAAAAAAGAGTTAAAAGAAATTTTCCTCAAAAAGACCAGTACAAAAGTACTCCTACATGTACTAGGCTTTCGAATGCCTCAAATATTTTCATGAATGAAAGCCCTCTTGGTTATTTTCATTATAGGAGAAATTCTTTTATGGAAAATTCAAACCAACAAAGGAAGCTCAGATAGCAGTTCTAACATTTTTCAGCAGAGTTGACCAAACATGAGTCCTAAATTGACGTATTATGAACACAATAAATAAGGTTTTAAAGGCTGGCTAACACTGCAAAGCTTTTTGAAACAGACTTGTCCTTTATGTATCTATCTTTCTGGGAGTTCGTGGATCATGGGAGGACATGGAATTTGAAGGCCTCTGGTTATTCTTACAATAGCCACGGCTAACGGACAGCTGGGCCACGAGGGTCAGTTACTTCCTGTAGAATTATCTGTGATGAATTGTCCTTGTTGCCAGCTTGGAAGTGGAGGAGCTCTTCAATTGCTTGACCAGGCAGAGTTATTAAAAGACTGCACCGGCATTGTGAAAGGTTAATTGCTGATGGATAAACAATTCAACTCAAACAATTTCTGTTGAATTTCTACTTTGTACAAGGCACAAAGATGGCAGTGTTGGAAGCTGTGGCACGGGCAGTGATGGAGCTGGAGGTGGAGGTGGGGGGGGTTGTGTGTGAGGGGGAGAGGGTTACAAAGGGGAATGACCTAGTCTCTGCCCTCAAGTGTGGAAGTGCTGTAATGGAGGCGCAGATAAGGGCTATGGGAGCAAAGAGGCAGGAGACATCCTTTCTGAAAGATGGGGAAAGGGTATGGCTCATCCAGGAGGAGCCTGATTGTTCTAGTCTCAGGTTAAAAGAGATGAAAATTAAACTCCTTACAGTGGGTCAAGAGGCAGAGGGCAGTTTTAGGAAGAAGTGTCTTGTAGGTGACCAAAGGATTATAGCTCAGACTGACTAAGGATTAATCAGTGGGGGAGAGAGAGAGAGAGAGAGAGAGAAAGAGAGGGGGGAGAGAGAGAGAGAGAAGGAGGGAGAGACAGACAGAGAGAGAGGGAGAGACAGAGAGAGAGGGAGAGACAGAGAGAGAGAGGGAAGGAGAAGTCTCATTATAAAAGAACCAGAATCTGGAACCGCCCAAGACATTCAGTGAGACCTAACTCCTTTCAGGTTCTTATCTGTAATAATCTAGCTACATATGGAACGTTTGTTCCATCTCCAGAGTGCAAGCTCCATGGAGGCAGCCAATTCATCAGTTTCATTCATTGCCCCCCAAAGGACACTGGGTACATGTAAGCACATAAAAATATGAGCAGAAAGAATATATAAAAGTATGTGATGAATGACTTACAGAACTAGTGAGGAGGCCTGTGTTCCAGAAGGTGGGGTTTGAGGAAATGCCCCCAACCCCAGTGTCAGCTGGTGGCATATATCTGTAAATAGCAAATGGTGAGAAATGTGTAGGATACCATAAGATATTGATTAGAAATTTTTTTTTTATTCCTCTGGAATTGGCATCTAGGACCCAATACTGACACTGAAGAGGAATCAATTACCCTATATTATAAAGACAGCAGAAAACAGAAACAAACACCTCTTTAGAGCTTATTAAGAGTTGGCCAAACCAACATTATAAATCAACTATACTTCAATAAATTTTTTTTTTAATTCATGCAAAAAAGAAAAAAAGAGTTGGCCAGATAGGTTCCACTATTACAGGGATGGGGGATTCAAAGGGATCACTGGAGTCAAAAGTCATCGACTGAGTGTGGAGCGCCCTGGGGGTCTTCTCTCTCTTTCCTCCTCCCTGCCAGCCCTCAACTCCTCTGCCCAGTTAGGAGGAGGGCTTTCAGAGAATTACTTGTAGAGACTGGTTGAACATGTACTATGCAGCCTACTACTCTGGACTCCTTTTTAAGTAGAAAGAAAAGACAGGGATGGCAGAGTGGAGAGAGGACCAGAGACAAGTGGGCTGACTCCCACCTTTTGGGGAGGCAAGGATGGCTGCGTTCCCCTCGGATCAAGCAGATGCAGCAGCAGGTCAGCTGGGCTGAAGTCCAGAGTGAGAGGACACCAGCAACAGGAGGTAGTGGGACCTATTCCTAGAGATGAAGGTGGAGGGGGTGGAAGAGATGGAGCCTAGAGGACCGCCAGGCAGTGTGCTGTGCAGCGGGGCAGTGTGGCATCCCTCCAGGGCCTCCCCAAAGAGCAAGAACCCTCATGTAGGAGACCTGGAACAACTTCATCCCATGAGAGAGAGGTCATGTGGATACCTGCCACCCAGAGAACCTCATGGTCAGTCATTCTTGGCCAAGGAAGCAGACACAGCAGTGAGAAGACCATGGTAAATAAGAGATGCTTGTCCGTTTCCACTGTCCCCCTTTCTGTGCCAATCTATGGGAGGAGAAGGAAACCCAGTGGGAGAAGAAGCCAAGCCCCTCTATCAAAGGCCGGTGCTGGGAGGGAAGAATGGATGAACATTAACTTGGATATGAAACTAAAGATTTCAGTGAGAATGGACTCTATTCAGCTGAAAGCCACTGTTGAAGATGTTGTTACGGAATGATGAAAAAGGAGGATTAGGCAGAATACATTGGGTTGGCCAAAAAGTTCGTTCGGCTTTTTCCATAGCCTCTTATGGAAAAACCAAAACGAAAATTTTGGCCAACCCAAGAGTTAAAGGCTGTGGATTGGAGAGGGAAAAAGATTATGTTTCTTCTCCATCAACACCAGATGATTCAACAATTGTTTACAGGTATATTCATGGTCTTTCCTCACTGGGGAATCAGGTAGACTCTCATCTAGGAGGGAGTAGATTGGTGTTGCTCTTCTAATGCTGGCCAGAAGCCTTACCTTTCAGTATCCTGATTCTGCTTCATCTGTTTGACATGTCAATGATTCATTCAACAAACACTTACTGAACACAGTTGTAACCCACAAAATGGTCAGCTATTTTTACACCTGGCATTCAGTAAATATTTGCTGAATTGAATTAATAACAAAAGCCAATAGGTATTGGGGGCTCACTATGTGCCAAGTACTCTTGCAACTGCTTTATATTTATTATTTCCTTTCATCCTTCAATCACCCTAGGAAGAGGGTATTACCATCAACCCTAGTTTACTGATAAGGGAGCTGAAGTACAAAGAGGTTAGGTAACTTGCTCAGAGTCACCCTGTGATCAAAGCGGTGAAAGCAAGTTAAGGAGATTCCCAGATCATGACATAAATTCTTGGTTTCTAGCGGGTTTTTTGTAAATGCTGTCTTATCTTTAACACCCTCTTTTCTGGCCAAAACCAGAATTGTTAGCAAACAACACCATCTTATATGAAAACACTTATTTTATACAGTTATGTACTGAAAATAGACAATTTCAAAAAGCACAATCAAGTAATCAAGGGAAACTCTTCTGCGATCACATACATTTTTTCCCCATAATTCTATAAAACATGTCATTTGCATCAAGGTCATTTTGTTATTTGCTTTTATTGGACACATGCAAATTTGGAAGATATCAAACTCTGCCAGCCTTGAATTGCATAATCACCGCAGCATTGATATAAATATAGATCACTTAAAACATATCAAAGTAGGAATTCTAGGAAAAGTTTGATTGAGAAAAAAATATCATAGACATCTATTTTGGGCTATGTTCACATCTACCTATGTAAATAACTGTCTACTCACACTCATGAATATTTAGTTCAGCAATATTTTAAATTTGGATCCCTACCTTTGAATGGAGCTGACACATTGCTCACTGACTAATTTAACTTAAAAAAAACTTTAGGCAAGTTGTCCACTGAAAACATTTTACCCAGCAAGCTAATCATTTCTTCCAGTTGTTTAAACAATACACAGTATTGAACAGTATTTCCTTCTAAGCCTCATCTCTATTAAATGCACAGAAAAAGATTCAGTAGGCTGAGCCGTTAGAAGCTCAGCCTCTTGAGTTATGCCGACTTGGGATTCAAATCCTGACATGACCTGGTCAAGATATTTAAGCTGCCTAACCCTCAATGTCTCCATCTGTAAAATGGGATAATAATAGTATCTACCTCCTAAGGCTGTCTGTAGTAACCATCAAATAAGACAATAGTTGTGAAGGGCTCAAAAGCTTAATGACTATATTGTTAATCTGTAGTAAGAGAAATAAATTCCAGTCATGTTTATTAGTGATTCCCAAAGAACACTTGGTAGATATTTACATTATCATTGTTGAATTGAATCAAAATTCAGAAGGGAAACTGTTTAGAGTCAAACAACAAAGCTGTAGTATGAGTTACTATTTAGTTTTCCCCCAGCACATGCAAAGATAGGTTGCATAGGACTCACACTAACGCTTTTGAAAATGTGGGATTCTGGTATTTTGAAGGTTCTGAGTCACTCAGAAGGTCTGGTACTAGGCCAGGAATGCATATTTTTAAAAGGTCCCCACAGGGATTCTGATGGACAGCCAGGTTTGGGAACATTGCCCAAATGCACTTTCAATTCAATAAAAACAAATTTCCCCAGTACTTCTGTTTGGCCAGGTGAGCCACCAGGGGAAGGAAACCCGATCCCAAGAGGTCCCATACCATAGCATCTGCAAAAATGACTTTCTCAACTCTCTCAAACTTTGGCCAGCGTGAGGAGGTCCCAGAATTGCACCAGGGAAACCGTCGGGAAGGGGACATGACCCTGAGCATCTTCCAAGGTACCAGTGCCCCCAACGCAGGGATCCGTAACTCCTCTCAACCAGAGCTGGAACAAGTGGCATGGAGTTACAAGAAAACAAAATTCTCTCATGTCCTCATTGGATTTCTGTTCTTTTGTATCTCTCTGTGCCATGTAGTACAAAGGTAGTCCATAAACACTCACTGACTAATTATTGTAAGCTTAGAAAGAGCCAGCCTCCCATTATATCAGTCCTTAAGGCACATCACCTATGGGATGTGAATTTAGCCAGTGAGGTTGAGTTAATTAATATGCCTCCTCATTGAATCCTATGAAAAACTGCATACATTTTATTTCCTCCCCCCTGCATGTCTCCTCTTTTTCTAGTCATGTGTTTCAATCCCCTCTCACTTGTTTTACTCGTCTTTCCTGCTGTAACACCTTCAGGCATGCCATAAAGTCACATGCTACGGGATATAAATAACTGAAAGACATTAATCTCTGCGGTGGCAGGGAAGCTGCTGCCACTTTTTTTTTTTTTTTTCCTGGAAACCTGCCTTTAATGTGACAGTATACTACAGCAGTTTGAAACATTGTCACAAAACATTTCTGAGTGAAGCCGGAAGGGGAGATGGGGAAGTTAAGATACTGCTGTGGCCTTCACACATCAGTTTATAACTTGCCTAAATATTTATTTGTCATCATGTCAACAGGGCTCAAACATGAGCCAATAATTCATTTCAATCCAGATCTGTATTCTCTGAAGTGTTCTTGGGGAAAAAAAGTTGCTCTGTACTTCTAAACTTTTATTCCACTATCACTGGAGAAATACTGATTATTTACTTATTTAGGGTTTTCTTTTGGAAACTCTAACAGCGATGTAAATCTCAAGAGCAGGTAACATCTCTGTTTTTGCCCAGTGTTACATCTCCTATACTTAGCACAATGAATGGTCATGCTAGGTGCTTAAGAATATTTTTTTTTTTTAGTAAATGAAGACATTGTTTAGAAAAGAGAGTTGGAAGACTCAAGATGACAGAGAAGCCTTTGGAAGACTATTTTGGCGCAAAGAGAACTCCAATTTTGCAGATGGGAAATTCTTTTCTACCAGCACACACAAACTCACAGAAGCATAATGAGATGAAGAGGACAATATGGTATTTGTCAAGGAAAGGAATTAAATGTCCTTCTCTTTCTTTACCCATGATAACAAGGTGAGTATAGAAAACATACATGTGCTTCAAATAGAAGTTCCTGGAATGGCTCCCCTTTTTTCCAAGGATGAAATCTTAACTTAGCAAGGTTTATAAGGCCCTGAATGACTTTGACCCTGCCCACCTGTCTAGCTTCAATGTCACCGCCACCACCACCACTCCCTCACAAGTGTCCTGTATTCCAGACATACTGAATTTCCTTCACATTCTTTTGCATATGGGCCTTGACATACGCTGTACCATCTGCAGGGAACTTATTCCACCTCGTCACTAGCCAATTCCCTTTCATCCTTTAGGTGTCTGCTTATGTCATTCCCTCCAGGAAGTCTCCCAGCCCTTTGGGCTGTGTTCCCCTCCTATATTGATTCCTTATGGCATCCCCTATATTGCATTGTAATTGCTTGTTTTGTTGCCTCTACGGAGACTGTAGGCTCTGGGGGACAGTGACCAAGCCTATGTTGTTCACTGTTGTTTCTTCAGCATTGAGCACAATCCAACACATAGTCAATAAATAGTTCTTGAATGAATGAAGAAGAGGGGAAGGAAAGAAATCTGCAGCCTGAGCAAACAGAGAGGGACCATGCCAGAGGAGAGATGGCAGGTACACTGAGTCAGCGTTGTCTTGGATTTCCTGGCTCCTGGGAAATCTACTCAGTGGAGTTCCAGAAGATGTGGAAAGGTCAACAGGGAAGCAACTGAGCCAAAAATTATGTTAGGGAAAGGAGAGAAAAAAAGAGTAAATGATTGCTGATGAGGTTAATAGGTTTTGAAAAATCAAAGACTATTTGTAGTTAATACACTCATTACTAGCTATATATATGTTCTGAAGTGGTTCTTATTAAATGAAATTTTCACTTAATATCAGACAAAAACTCTTGTCCCAGTTTTTTAGTTTTAACCTGACTTATGAGGAATATACCAGTCAAGATAATTCCATGCAACTATATCCAAGGAAATTAATAAAACAAATAACTTGATTTGGGTGTGCAGAAACCATCAAAAAGAGAGTTTTTAATGAATTTTAAGCTTCATGTTTTGAACACAGAACTCATTTAAGCCAAGAACTATCACCTTTGGTCTCTGCTATCTATAAGCCTTTCTTGAACGCTTACATGCTCAGAGTGATATCCCAACAAAAACCATTTGTTATCCTAGTTAAAAAAGAAGGGGAAAATGGAGTCATAGTTATGAAGATGACCCAAATCACCATGCATTTCCTGATTGGCTTAATTCTCTCACTCCAATAACAATGCAGTGTTGAGTAGAACTACAAATTAGCTTTCAGTGGTCTGTGGGCCATAAAAGCGGCAGTGAGAGGTCTGACAAAGATTCTGGATACCCCAAGCATTGGGGGGTCCTGTCTGACCTGACTTCTCCTCTGCTACCTGACCACAGTGATTTATTTATGTTTTACATTTGATGCAATTATTGAGGTATCCATTCTACATTTGTAAAAATGATAAAATTAAAAGTCAGTTTACAAATCAGTAAACAAAGATAGAAAAGTAGAAAAATAAAAAACATGGATTAAAGAACAAGATCTTGGGTATTGAATTTACATTGCTCACAGCAACTCACTTTCCTTTAAAGTGACCTACTGGTCACTCTTTAAAAACTTTTTAGGTCTCTCCCTCTCTCTCTCTCCCCACCCCCCCCCCCCCCCGCCTTTCTCATTCTCTATGATTGAAACATACTAATTTCAATCCAATAATAAAGTATTTTATTATACACTTAAAAATTTTTTAAAGAAATTTTCATTTCATTTTTTGGGTATTTGTTTAAATCTGTTTTCTTTTTCCTCTTCACAATTATAGAAAAACAAGTTCCCTTTTTAAAAAAAAAAAAAAAATTAAATTGTATTTAATTCTTAAAAGTGTCTATTAAATTAGCATCATTCAAAATTAAAGTCAAAGCCAAAAGATAAATGATTACTTCATGCCAAGTTCAACAGCTACATAAAATATCAGGTATACAGCTATTATATGAGCATTTTTGTTTCAAATTCAATTAAAAACCTATAAAGCCTTTCTTTGGACATTTCCATTAAATTATTGCATTTATCCAACTAGAACAACAAACATGATTGTCATTTTAACTCCTGTTATTAAAATGTTTTTCTTATTTTCTTACTCTGACCAGAGTTATTTATTGGAATTTTGGTTCCCTCATTTTTCTATCTATAATGGGAAATTTTCTCATAATTAGTTTTGTATAATTATATTTAGCTGTCTTACAGTCTACCCATCTTATTTAAAACTCTTATGTAACCTGACTTTTTGATTTTATAACCATTTTGTGTTTTCCTATCATATAATTGGTCAAGGGCTTTAAAATAAAAACTGATTAGAGATTAAAGAAAAAAAGAAACCTGACAAGAAGCATTAATTTAAAAAGGAAATCTATTTTCTACAATTTTCTATTTTATATCATCAACTGCTCATTAGAGGGAAAAAATATGTCCAATAATTCTTTTGAATACCACCAAGACACTTAGCACATGGATATCCAACTAACCCTCATTGATACACTATTCTAAGCATACTAGGCACTAACCAAATATTCTTTATTAGCCTATGATAATTTTCATCTATGGGGTAAGAGGTTGACCAATAAGATTTAATTCATATAGAAATCACAAAGTTAAGCTTCAAAAAAAAATGGAGTTTCAAGAAATTGAAGGATAGAATAAAAGCATGCATTTAAAAGATGCTAGTAATGCATTAAATGTCATACCTTTGAAATTACCTTGCTTCTTAATTAGAATTCTTCAAGCATAGCCATTGAATTTGTCCTCACTGAGAACCACACCCTAGGCAAATTCAAAGCATGGAGAGAAATTATTTTCTAGTTAATGGAGCATGTAAGTTTATTTTAATATTCAAGGCTATGATGGGTGAAATGTAAACTGAAAAGTTTTCCTTTCTATCACAGCTCATGGTATAATAGCAGTACTTACTTTATGAACTAGAAGTCCAATTACCATAAAACAAATGGAAGGTCATTATATTTTACTTGCCTTCTGTACGCAGTCTGTGAAATGTATGTCCTCACAAAATAGCACACTGTAATACTTTGTGTTTGTAGTTAATCCTGGGACCCCAGCCTTATCTTTTCCTCATTACAAACTGCATGGGCTCTATTCCAGCAGCAATAACATAGCCTTCTTTTTTTGAGAAGAAGGAAGAATTTTGTTTTTATTTTTATTTATTTATTTTTTAACATCGTTATTGGAGTATAATTGCTTTACAATGGTGTGTTAGTTTCTGCTGTATAACAAAGTGAATCAGCTATACATATACATATATCCCCATATCTCCTCTCTCTTACGTCTCCCTCCCACCCTCCCTATCCCACCCCTCTAGATGGACACAAAGCACCGAGCTAATCTCACTGTGCTATGCAGCTGCTTCCCGCTAGCTATCTATTTTACATTTGGTAGTGTATATATGTCCACGACACTCTCTCACTTCGTCCCAGCTTCCCCTTCCCCCTCCCCGTGTCCTCAAGTCCATTCTCTACATCTGCGTCTTTATTCCTGTCCTGCCCCTGGTTCTTCAGAGCCTTTTTTTTTTTAGATTCCATATATATGTGTTAGCATACGGTATTTGTCTTTCTCTTTCTGAACTTACTTCACTCTGTAGGACAGTCTCTAAGTCCATCCACCTCACTACAGATAACTCAATTTTGTTTCTTTTTATGGCTGAGTAATATTCCATTGTATATATGTGCCACATCTTCTTTATCCATTCATCTGTTGATGGACACTTAGGTTGCTTCCATGTCCTGGCTATTGTAAATAGAGCTGCAATGAACATTGTGGTGCATGACTCTTTTTGAATTATGGTTTTCTCAGGGTATATGCCCAGTAGTGGGATTGCTGTGTCATATGGTAGTTCTATTTTTAGTGTTTTAAGGAATCTCCATACTGTTCTCCATAGTGGCTGTATCAATTTACATTCCCACCAACAGTGCAAGAGGGTTCTCTTTTCTCCACACCCTCTCTAGCATTTCTTGTTTGTAGATTTTTTGATGATGGCCATTCTGACTGGTGTGAGGTGATACCTCATTGTAGTTTTGATTTGCATTTCTCTAATGATTAGTGATATTGAGCATCCTTTCATGTGTTTGTTGCCAATCTGTATATCTTCTTTGAAGAAATGTCTATTTAGGTCTTCTGCCCATTTTTGGATTGGGTTGTTTGGTTTTTTTGATATTGAGCTGCATGAGCTGCTTGTATATTTTGGAGATTAATGCTTTGTCAGTTGCTTCACTTGCAAGAATTTTCGCCCATTCTGAGGGTTGTCTTTTCGTCTTCTTTATGGTTTCCTTTGCTGTGAAAAAGCTTTGAAGTTTCATTAGGTCCCATTTGTTTATTTTTGTTTTTATTTCCATTTCTCTAGGATCTTGCTGTGATTTACGTCATAGAGTGTTCTGCCTCTGTTTTCCTCTAAGGGTTTTATAGTGTCTGACCTTACATTAAGGTCTTGAACCCATCTTGTGTTTATTCTTGTGTATGGGATTAGGGAGTGTTCTAATTTCATTCTTTTACATGTAGCTGCCCAGTTTTCCCAACACCACTTATTGAAGAGGCTGTCTTTTACCCATTGCATATTCTTGCCTCCTTTATCAAAAATAAGGTGACGATATGTGCATGCATTTATCTCTGGGCTTTCTATCCTGTTCCCTTGATCTATATTTCTGTTTTTGTGCCAGTACCATACTGTCTTGATTACCGTAGCTTTGTAGTACAGTCTGAAGTCAGGGAGCCTGATTCCTCCAGCTCTGTTTTTCTTTCTCAAGATTGCTTTGGCTATTCAGGGTCTCTCGTGTTTCCATACAAATTGTGAAGTTTTTTGTTCTAGTTCTGTGAAAAATGTCATTGGTATTTTGATAGGGATTGCATTGAATCTGTAGATTGCTTTGGGTAGTATAGTCATTTTCACAATCCAAGAACATGGTATATCTCTCCATCTGTTGATATCATCTTTAATTTCTTTCATCAGTGTCTTATAGTTTTCTGCATACAAGTCTTTTGTCTCCTTAGGTAGGTTTATTCCGATGTATTTTATTCTTTTTGTTGCAGTGGTAAACGGGAGTGTTTCCTTAATTTCTTTTTCAGATTTTTCATCATTGGTGTATAGGAATGCAAGAGATTTCCATGCATTAATTTTTTATCCTGCTACTTTGCCAAATTCATTGTTTAGCTCTAGTAGTTTTCTGGTAGCATTTTCGGGATTCTCTATGCATAGTATCATGTCATCTGCAAACAGTGACAGTTTTACTTCTTTTCCGATTTGGATTCCTTTTATTTTTTTTTCTTCTCTGATTGCTGTGGCTAAAACTTCCAAAACTATGTTGAATAATAGTGGTGAGAGTGGGCAACCTTGTCTTGTTCCTGATCTTAGTGGACGTGGTTTCAGTTTTTCACCATTGAGAATGATGTTGCCTGTGGGTTTGTCATACATGGCCTTTATTATGTTGAGGTAAGTTCCCTCTATGCCTACTTTCTGGAGGGTTTTTATCATAAATGGGTGTTGAATTTTGTCAAAAGCTTTTTTCTGCATCTATTGAGATGATCATATGGTTTTTATTCTTCAATCTGTTAACATGGTTTATCACATTGATTGACTTGCATATATTGAAGAATCCTTGCATTCCTGGGATAAACCCCACTTGATCATGATGTATGATCTTTTCAATGTGCTGTTGGATTCTGTTGGCTAGTATTTTGTTGAGGATTTTTGCATCTATGTTCATCAGAGATATTGGCCTGTAGTTTTCTTTTTTTGTGACATCTTTGTCTGGTTTTGGTATCAGGGTGATGGTGGCCTCGTAGAATGAGTTTGGGAGTGTTCCTCCCTCTGCTATATTTTGGAAGAGTTTGAGAAGGATAGGTGTTAGCTCTTCTCTAAATGTTTGATAGAATTCGCCTGTGAAGTCATCTGATCCTGGGCATTTGTTTGTTGGAAGATTTTTAATCACAGTTTCAATTTCAGTGCTTGTGATTGGTTTGGCCCAACCTTCCTGGTGGAGGGGACTGGTGCCTGTGTTCTGGTGGATGAGGCTGGATCTTGTCTTTCTGGTGGGCAGGACCACATCTGGTGGTGTGTTTTGCGGTGTCTGTGAACTTAGTATGATTTTAGGCAGCTCTCTGCTACTGGGTGGGTTGTGTTCCTGTCTTGCTAGGTGTTTGGCATGGGGTGTCCAGCACTGTAGCTTGCTGGTCGTTGAGTGGAGCTGGATCTTAGCATTGAGATGGAGATGTCTGAGAGAGCTTTCACCATTTGATATTACGTGGGGCAGGGAGGTCTCTGGTGGACCAGCGTCCTGAACTCGGCTCTCCCACCACAGAGGCTCAGGCCTGACACCTGGCCAGAGCACCAAGACCCTGTCAGCCACACAGTTCAGAAGAAAAGGGAGAGAAAGAAGAAAGAAAGAAAGAAAGAAAGAGAGAAAGAAAGAAAGAAAGAAAGAAAGAAAGAAAGAAAGAAAGAAAGAAAGAAAGAAAGAAAGAAAGGAAAGAAAAAGAAAGAAAGAAAGAAGAATATAAAATAAAATAGTTATTAAAATAAGAAATTTTAAAAATATTAAAAATAAAAAAGTAATTAAAAAAGAAAGAAAGAAGAGAGCAACCAAACCAAAAAACAAATCCACCAATAATAACAAGAGCTAAAAACTATATTAAAAAAAAAACAACACACAGACAGAACCCTAAGACAAATGGTAAAAGCAAAGCTATACAGACAATATCACACAAAGAAGCATACACATACACACTCACAAAAGGAGAAAAAGGAAATATATATATATATATATATAAAAAGGAAAAGAGCAACCAAATCAATAAACAAATCTACCAATGATAATAAGCTCTAAATACTAAACTAAGATAAACATAAAACCAGAAACAAATTAGATACAGAAAGCAAACCCGAAGTCTACTGTTGCTCCCAAAGTCCACCGCCGCAATTTTGAAATGATTCATTGTCTATTCAGGTATTCCACAGATGCAGGTACATCAGGTTGATTGTGGAGATTTAATCCGCTGCTCCTGAGGCTGCTGGGAGAGATTTCCCTTTCTCTTCTTTGTTCCCACAGCTCCTGGGGTTCAGCTTTGGATTTGGCCCCGCCTCTGCATGTAGGTCGCCTGAGGGCGTCTGTTCTTCACCCAGACAGGACGGGGTTAAAGTAGCAGCTGATTAGGGGCCTCTGGCTCACTCAGGCCGGGGGGAGGAAGGGGTACGGAATGCGGGGCGAGCCTGCGGCCGCAGAGGCCAACATGAAGTTGCAACAGCCTGAGGCGCGCTGTGTGTCCTCCTGGGGAAGTTGTCCCTGGATCACGGGACCCTGGCAGTGGCGGGCTGCACAGGCTCCCGGGAGGGGAGGTGTGGATAGTGAGCTGTGCTTGCACACAGGCTTCTTGGTGGCGGCAGCAGCAGTCTTAGCGTTTCATGCCCATCTGTGGTTCCGCGCTGATAGCCGTGGCTTGCGCCCATCTCTGGAGCTTGTTTAGGCGGTGCTCTGAATCCCTTCTCCTCGCGCACCCCGAAACAATGGTCCCTTGCTTCTTAGGCAGGTCCAGACTTTTTCCCGGACTCCCTCCCGGCTAGCTGCGGCGCACTAGCCCCTTCAGGCTGTGTTCACGCAGCCAACCCCAGTCCTCTCCCTGGGATCAGACCTCCAAAGCCTGAGCCTCAGCTCCCAGCCCCCACCCATCCCGGCGGGTGAGCAGACAAGCCTCTTGGGCTGGTGAGTGCTGGTCGGCACTGATCCTCTGTGCGGAATCTCTCTGCTTTGCCCTCTGCACCCCTGTTGCTGTGCTCTCCTCTGTCTCCGCCAGTAAAGGGGTTTCCTAGTGTGTGGAAATTTTTCCTCCTTCACAGCTCCCTCGCAGAGGTGCAGGTCCCGTCCCTATTCGTTTGTCTCTGTTTTTCCTTTTTTCTTTTGCCCTTCCCAGGTACATGGGGAGTTTCTTGCCTTTTGGGAAGTCTGAGGTCTTCTGCCAGCGTTCAGTAGGTGTTCTGTAGGAATTGTTCCACATGTAGATGTATTTCTGGTGTATTTGTGGGGAGGAAGGTGATCTCCACGTCTTACTCCTCCGCCATGTTGAAGCTATCCCAATAACATAGTCTTTTCTCACCTCTGAACCTTTGCAGAAACCATTCTCTCTGCTTAAAATGACTTCTTCGTTTCCTCCACCAATCCATGAAGCTTTCCTCCTTCAAGACACTTCGGAAACTCAACTCTCGTACATCTGCCTTCCCTATCACTTCCTTGAATCATTTATAATTGTACACATGTGAAGGTTGGGTGGCTTATCTTAACTGGCTAGATAACCCAAGCAACAAAGCTTGGCCTAACAAAGAATAGCTAGTCTCATCTTTCTACTCTATGTTTGTTTATTGGGAGGGGCTGGTGGGGATGGTTGGGAAGGACTGGTTAGGAGTGTTCCAGTGCGTGGCTCAAGGCTAGTTTATCACCCTTGAAACAGAGTTTGCTTCATATGCCAATATTATCCTTTTACTTAGTTGTTCTTGGTAACTGTGTGTTTATTTCATTTGTATTTGCCTGTCTCCACCATCCAATTCTATTTATTTCTTCCATTTATGGAGTCTTTTGAAATCAACAATGTTAGAATTATTATGTGTTTCTACGAAGAAGAGTGAGAATACGTTGGTTGATGCTGCCACCGTCACAAACTCAACTGCCTGCAGAGCCCAGGCAAGTTACAGAAATGTGGAAAGATACAGTGTTAGACAGGGAGCAGAGGCTATGGAAACCAGAGCATATCTGCCCAGCCTAGGGGCATTCAAATGCAAAACTTCACCCCTGCCAGTCCAATTTGGCCTTTTAGTCACTAGTTTGTCACCCCAGACACCCTCATTTCTTGCTCTGAGCCTGGGAGGTATGTTGGTGGTGACAGGGTGATTAGCTATATTTTATTGGTGAAGGAATTGAAACACAGAACAGTAACTTTACAAATGTCACACAGGAAAATCAGCTTCGTGCACATGGTTTATTCAAAGATAGGAGATTGCAAAAAGGTAAAAGAAAAAGCGTGACCTAAAACCTGGAAGTGAATGAGTAAACAATTTCCTTAAAGAAAGATATTTTCTAATATTTGGAAGCAGTTTTTGATATAGTCAATAAGTTTTAAAACCATAATTGGGACTTCCCTAGTGGCGCAGTGGTTAAGAATCCACCTGACAATGCAGGGGACACGGGTTCGAGCCCTGGTCCAGGAAAATCCCACATGCCGTGGAGCAACTAAGCCCATGCACCACAACTACTGAGCCTGCGCTCTAGTGCCCATGAGCCACAACTACTGAGCCCACTTGCCACAACTACTGAAGCCCACGTGCCTAGAGTCCGTGCTCTGCAACAAAGAGAAGCCACTGCAATGAGAAGTCCGCGCACCGCAACAAAGGGTAGCCCCCCTCAGTAGCCCCTGCTCGCTGCAACTAGAGAAAGCCTGCGTGCAGCAACGAAGACCCAATGCAGCCAAAAATAAATAAATAAAATAAATTTATTTTTTAAAAAAGTGGTTAAGGTGGTAAATTTTTTTAAAAAAAAGCATAACTGAATCAGTCAGTCCTTTTTTCTGTGATTTGAATACAAACCACACACACACACACACACACACACACACACACACACATATATATTTTATGATTAAATTATAATTACCTTGGGAAATTTGGCATCTTGCCCTTCCTAAGGGATTTTGACTAATATGTGAATTACCTTGATTTATAGAAAACCTAATTTTAAGGAGAGAATTGTTCCTTTCCTAGATGTCTTACAGGTTTTTATTTTTTTGTTTGTCTTTTAAGATTAAGATTTATTTACTGTTATTACCCTTAGCTTTGAAGGGAGAAGAAGGTTGGGTAACAGAGCCTAGAATCCACTTTTTAATGTGGATGTTTTGAAATTTTTATTCACTTCTGCTACAAGCTGAGAAGTAGGCAAAGCATATTCTGCAAATCAAGCCCGTTAAAATTCCACTGCAAAGCGTGGACTTGACTGACTGCAAGTGGAGCTGTCAGCTCGTACAGACGTCACTGTCAAAGGGCCATGTCATCTGTCAGTGTCGGTTCCAGCTCACTGTTCCACATAGAGAGAATGCACTGTTGCCTCCCAATTGATAACACGCTGCCAGAAGCATGTTACTTTCTCATCCGTCTTCTTGTAGCTGTCAAAAATGGAATCCATTAATTAGTTCGTTCTTGTGAATTTTAGTTGTTCTAAAGACATGTAAATTTCAAAGTAAGACAAATAAAAATTCCAACCCAAACCAAGATGCCCGTAAGGGCTCAAAATCCCAAAGTGGCCCTTGTTGCTGACAGTAGTGGGTACTGACCAGCTAAACTCTGCCTTAAGAGAATGTAATGATGTGGCTAGTTTCCCATCCCTTTTAATGAGAGCAAGCTTCCCAAGGCAGCAGAGGGAATGTAGAGACGGGTAGAGATAAATGCGGGAGACGCCCTGAACATGGCTCTAACTAGTCAGGTAGTTTGACACAAACTTAGGGAGTCTGGTTGCTATTGCTACTGCATGATTACCTTTTTGTATTTTATTCCTCTCCAGTGGCTTTCAAAAATATTTGGATGGGCTTTATTTCCCTCATTGTGGGGGGGGGGGGGGGTCCCACGAAGCCTAGGCAATTCTGTAAACTCCATATACTTTAGACAGGGTGCCTCATGTGCAATTCACTTCCACACTCCAATATACAGTATATCTACGAATTGAAGGAATATTCTATAAGAAACTGGAAACAAATACATTGAATAATCTTTCTGTCTGATAGAGTGTATTGCAAAAATGAATATGTTTAGCTTAACCCAATTTCTTCCCTCTCTACCTTTTCAAATCAGTGATAAAGGATTGCAGTGACACTAAATTATTTTATTCTACTCAATTCAGTAAGCATTTATTAAGTGGCTACTCTGTGTAACTCACCGTGCTAGATACTCAGGGAAATACAAAAATGATTCAAATACAGTCTTAGTCCTCTAGAAGCTCATACTTTAGAGAAAGAGGCAAATGCATACACAAAGAGCCCTAATTCATGATAGACTGGAGGAAATATTAAACAATGAGCCATGAGAGAAGAAAGAGAAATGTGCTCCATCCCATGGGTTCTGAGAGGGAGGGCCTGCTGGAGCGAGTAATGTCAGAGCAAGGCTTTGAAGAATGGGCGGTCTACACATGGCTGTAAATCCTCGATTTTAAAGGATACACCATATAGGGAGGAAAAACACACCAAAGGAGTGTGTTTGCAAATGACCAGGAAAATAGAACTTGCACAAGTGGAGGTGTTTGGGGAAGAGATTTCCAGCAGGAGGGAGGGCTGGTCCAGTCCAGGGCAGGGAGGATTCTGGGACAGAGACATCCTTCTAGGCACTGTGCATTTTACCAAAGCCAACAAAGAAGGCACTCCTTTTGTGAAAAATGTACAGGGGAGTAGTTTACTGTGATTACACCCAAGGATGTGTAGTGTAAATAAATGGTAAATATAACCAGAAGTATCTTTCTGAAATTTTTTTTCTTCTTTCCAGGTTTTCTTTCCAGTATAATATACAATAGAAAAGTAGGATCACTAGAATGAACAAAAAATAAGATAAAAAATAATTTAGCAGAATTTCTTTTTTAAGATCCTCAAAACATCTGGGGAATTCATGATTCTTTTCCCACAAACAGCACAATACTTTGGGATGATTTTAAGGCCCAGGAGGGAAGGGACTTTGTTTTGCTCCTTGTTGAATCCCTACCACTCAGAAGAGTGCGTGGCTCATAATAGGAACTCCACCGGCATCTAAGTGCACTTGTCGCAAAACCTATCAACTGTAGCTCAGCCAAGTCTCAGAAGTGGAACAAACATGGCTCATCTTTCTGCTGCCCTCATACAGCAGGGATAACTTCAATTTGAGAGGAAATGTCACTAGAAGGACAATTGCTTTTTACTAGAGGTTTAAAATATGAACTTTTGTCAATTAATTTGGTGACAGTTATTTCTTATGTTTTGAGTAAAACTGATTTAAAAGGGAAGAAAACTTAAACGGCCAGCAGAAAAATGAACTATCAACAAAGGAATTTTGCTAATGCTAAGAATGTTTGAAATGCTTGTGTTTCTAGCTGTAAGATGCTAATGATAAGGTTATACCTAGAATGAGGTGAGATTGTCAGCCATCTGGTTAATTCAGCCCTCCTAACTAGCCAATTTAAATATTCGGTCAGAAAGTGCATTTTATATGCAGAAAACTTGTTTGACTGCCTTCACATCTAAGTAAGCCAGATAACAGTAACTCTACGCTTCTCTTTGGGATATATAGGCCTAGCTGTGGTGTATATAGGATGAAGATGTTAAGCGACTGTTTCATTCCTTGATAGCTGCAGGTAATTTACTCATGGGCTTCTGAGCGAATAGGAGTCAGTGAGGTGACCCCTCTAAACTGAGACAAAGAGGGGGCACACAGAACAAACATTAGTGACTGCTGAGAGCCTCGCGCAGATGTAGGCAGGAGCAAGATTCCAAGTGCTCGACACAGACCCTAAGAACAGGCACCGGTTGCAGGTCGTGGTTCAGAGTCCTGAGGGTCCCTTTCTGGGCCAGGCCTTTAGTTGCAGGACAGCGAAGGAGAGGCCAGGGCAGCAGGTGTAGGGGGCAGCGGGTGTGAGGCAGGCGTGCTTATGGCCGCAGCCATTTACCACTGGTACAAAAGCAGTAATCTCTTAACAGTCAGTCACACCAGCGCACCCCAACCGAAAATTATCCTTGAATATTGGTATAAAATCTGGTTTCCACCCACGAGGAGTTTTAATGAGTACTCAGTCCCATTCAGCAGAACATCCTAGCCAGACTCAACATTAGACCAACCGACCAGAGGGGAGAGTCCAGAAAACTGACTGGGCCCTGTATGTCTGTGACTAGATCCAGCGTACGATCTCAGATCCTGCCTGAAACTCTAATCCCTGCCTGGCTTCAGTAGGATCGAGTGGTGCCTGTTGGAGGCTGTTGACACATATCACACAGAGGAATCAAAGGGCTCCCTTTAAATTATCAGCAATTGGGGTGTCATGCTTCTGGAAGGTTCTTCACACACCTCTGACACAAGGTTACTCTTTACAGCAAAACCCAGCTCTCGAAATCCAATTCTAGAACGTAATGCAAGCTCTACACGTAAATGACAGAATTGACACTGCCTCGGTTATTTGGCCATTCTAATCCCTTACAGTCAGTAGCAACATCTTCCTTCCCTCGGACTAACTTTCCTCCCTCTCTTTCCCTTCAACTCCCCCTGCCCTGCCACACACACCCAACCTTCTCTCCACAATGTTTATTAAAACCAACTATGTGCTAGGGACAGGAAGTAACTTTAAACAGGAGGTCATTTTAACACTTAACTCCACACCAGTATTTCACCTAGGGTCCAGCCCAAGATCCTCCCACCCACAGCAAACTGCTTTCACTCTGTGGGTGCGAGGGTGACGCGCACAACGGGAGACGCATGCTGTGGAGGTAGGTTACTGTAGGAAGAGTGAATCTTGGAGGAAAGATCCGTACAACAAGGAAAAGCCATCCGTCACACAGCGGTGAAAAGCTTTGCCACAGTGATACCAAAGCCTTCTCTTTGTGCACGTGTTTCGGTGGCCCTGATAAGAACAGGCTACTGTGGTCTTATCCACGCAAGTGCCATCTGACGAGTTGATCTCAGGTGCCTCCACAAGTCAGATGGTCTGTCACTAACTTGACTTCAATCCCATCTGACTTAGGTATCAGTCAAAAGTAGGCTGGTTTACCTAACAAAAATCCTTTTTTAAAAATGAACATACTTATGGATGTTGGAAGGCCATCTATGCCCTTTCCATTAGAGGGATCCCTTAGAAACACCTGACTGCTCATTTAACTTTCTTTTGTATACTGAACGTACTTATCCTTGACTGTGAACTCCTGCCGTAAAATAAGACAGCAATTTGGTTAGTTGTCTATAAATAATAAAGCAAGATCTATTAACCCAATTTCTCTGTGTAAGTCTTCCCCTTCTAATTGAATGCTTTTCTCTTTCTTTCATTAAAGTCAGCTCCCCGTGACCTTTAAATTCAGTTAGAAAAGTTAATCCTCTGGTTAATCTGGACCAATTGGTTTCTGAAACACCACTCGGCGACAAACCATTATTTCTAGCTCTGTTTTTAATTGGTTAGAATGTTACTGCTGTGAGATTCAGTAGCTGTCAGATTTGCCCGCTAGCCAGTCTGAGCTTTCTGGATGTATTCCAAGTCATTAAAGCAATAAAGCAACATCTCCTGCTCAAGCCCGGGATATTTATCCTGAACCCAAGCCCAGTGCTCTCTCTTGCTCCTATTTAATTAAGGCTTAAGGAACATTGGAAGAACTGAAGATTGGGGACAAGCACACTTTGGGGAAAAAAAAAAAATCTGAGGTTCAGCTTTTTTATGTTAAATGCTCTTTTTGAATTAGTAAGTGAAATTGCCATACACATCACAACTTAGCACTGATGCTAAATATATGTTTTCTCAGATATTTCATGACTTTTGTCTCAGCTTTGAGTTTTCCCCTTTACCAAAGAGCTCAAAGGAACCCAATATGTCTCAGAGTTAGAGTAATACTGATTTAACCTCAAACAAATAACTTATGACAATTATTTCACTCTTATAAAGAATAGAAGATCCTGTGCTTTCTTTTTAATTGTCCTATTAGTACCTGAGGAGCCACAACTAATAACAGATGATCATTTCAGTCATCCTCTTAAACGATCACCAGATCAAAAGAGATCATCACATACATTTTTCCAGCTCTGTATGTACCTAGTGAGGGGGCTGCATCAGAATCCTGGATTGAGGTCTGAACTTCCTCCTGAGTGGCTGAGTGATCATGCTTTAGAGACTCAAGTTCTCTGGATTCCAGTGGCCTCATCTATATGCTAGCAGTAAAATACTATTTATCTTAGAGTTTTCTAAGTGGTGAGTAGTCATGAAAAAACATATAGGACAGTCTTAGAAAACACTGACAGTGATGCAGTCAAAATTATATTAACATAAAATCTCCCATTAAAGGAGTCCTTGGAGCGACAGCCAGAGTCAGATGTATTCCCTTAAATGGGAGAAGCTTATTCGTCTTGAGATCTTTCTTCCCTTCACTCTACCCAGGTGCTCCCAGCTGCCCGTCTCCTGGTGTCTCACGCCCAGAGTTCCTGCTCCAGCTTCTTGTCTTCTCCTGGGCCCTTGATTGGCCTGACTTGATTAAGGGGGGAGTGGTCGAGAGGATGTTTCTGCCCCACTACTGATGTTTCCTTCCACATGGAAATGTCCCTGCAGGTGAAACCCTCCTGGTCCCGTTCCCTCTCTCACTTACTCGGTCCTTTGGAAGGTGGAGTCACTTATCACACTGGTAAACGTGGAAAGGATGAACTGGGTGTGCTTGGCCCAACGCTTCCCTCATTGTCTCAGTGCCACGTGTCATTGTTACTCCCAAGCACATGACAAGCTCCACGGTAAAGGCCCTGAGCCAGGAGATATGGTCCCTGGCAGTTGCCCATCACGGGGCTGGTAATTCTGTCTAATTCTGTGCTTAGTGTTACAGGTCTCCTTGTCTGCAGATTTGAGCCAGTTTCTCCACTGCGAGTTTTATCACTTTGGTCTTCTTTCTCTCTTTCTCTTTTGTTTTATTTAATTGATTCAGATCTCAGATGAAGAACACGGGTCTTATTTATTTTCTATTGGACCCCCTCAAACCCTCCAAACTTACAAACCTGTATACTTCTATCCATTACTCTGTGCTGAGCTTCATATCCATACACACCAACTGTCCTTTAAAGAATTCTAGCTGTATGTTCCATTAGTACCTAAAATTCATGCCAAAAAACCCTAAACCATACAAACTAAACTAATGTCTTTATCTTTCACCTGTCTCATTAGATTGCAATCATGTATTTGCATGTCTCAGTATGAGTACCCCGAGGGCAGGGATCTGGCATAACTCCAACACTCACCTAATGTGTAGAGCGTGGTGGAGGCTCAAGAAGGTTTACCGAGTGAAGGAGCAACAGGGAAACTGCTGGGATGTGAGTGCAGTGGACCAGCCACCTTTTTTTTTTTTTTTTATACAGCAGATTCTTATTAGTTATCTATTTTATACATATTAGTGTACACATGTCAATCCCAATCTCCCAATTCATCCCTCCACCACCACCCCCCCTCACCACTTTCCCCCCTTGGTGTCCATTCTGCTGTCTGCCCTCTGGTCCAGCTGCCTTTTGTGTCCCGGCCCTCTTCAGCTGCCCCAGCTCCGCACTGACCCAAAGGTCCCAGGTCAGGGCTACCAGCAGAGCTACGCAAAGACTGCCGAGCGCACAGAAGGTGAGAAGTCAACTCCAAGGGCCCTCAGCTCAGAACTGAGTACCAGCCCAGCACAGCTATTCTGCTAACGCAGATGACCCCGTCATTGTGTCACTAGATAGGAGGGCGCACCATCCTCATCCCCTTGACCTCTGTGCATCCCCTAATTGGGCTCCATTCCTCTGATGGACCCCTAAACCCTTCCACTGCATCCTCTGGATCACACCCAAATCCCCTTTATCCTTAACCTCCTCTCCCAGCATTCCTTCCTCTTCCTTATTCTAAATAAAATCTGACCATACCTTGAAGGCACTGCCTCCCCTGTAGCCTTAAGGAGTGGAAGCTATTTTTCTTGCACTCTTCCCACAGATGGACCTGGAGCTGAGGTAGCTTCCTTCCTCATTTCCTTCCAGATCACTCACTCTCTCTCCTGCCTTTAAGCCTTCAGCGCTCTTGAGGCTCTTGCTATCCGCCAAACCAACCAGAATTTCTACCAACCCCCAGTCATCCCATTCATTCCTCAAAGATGCTACACCAGGCTGGCTGTCACCTCTTCACACTACTACAGTCTTGGTGATTCTTATATCCAAGGGGATGACACTTCTGATATACCAGCTTCTCTCTCCAATGACTCGTCCTCTACCTTATCTCAGTCATTTTTTCTTGTGGTCGTATTCTAGACTTTGTCATTACCAATATCTGTAACCCCTCATAATCTCAATTACAAACCTCCTTCTATCTTTTCTGCTTATTCTCTCTAGTACCCTGATTTCCATAACATTTCACCTGGGACCCCCAATTCATTGACTTCAGCCCCTCTTCAGTATTTCCTTTGTGTCTTCATTTCTTTCCTAATCCAATGACATTTTGACAAATATATAATGGAAATGTGAAAGTAAAAACTGTAGAATAAAAAAGAGAAATGAGGGGAAAAAATATTTTAAAATCCAAAACAATAATCCTAACATGCATATTGAAAAATCCTAAATATTTCCCCAGAATTTTGGGATTGATTTTCCTTCTACCGTTGGACCAGGAAGTCAACCTTCAGGACTATGTTTAGTCAGGGTTTCAGGGCTATTCTTTCATTAGTCTTTGCATCAGGTAGATAATTTAGGAGCCCTTCACACAGCAACAAAAATTGTCAAGGCCTCAAAATACAAGTTGTTTTGATGGCATAGAACAAACAAAAAATTTTGTCAAGTTAAATTACATTAATTTGACAAAACGTCTTACTCTAAAGGTCCCTGTGATAAAATGATTCTATGAAAAGTTATAGTCAAATTCATATCTGGAACCCACTCTGCTGCTGGGCAGACAAACTCAACGTTAATTTTAGCTTTCTTCTGAAGCATCTGATGAAGTGACTGCTAACTTCATTAGAGTAGGTGGATATGGCTGTTATTATGTATTAACAATCAATTCTGAAGGGAGAAAGACGTACACAACAGTGCTGAGATGAAAGAAGCACTAACTTATGACTGTTCTGTGTGAAAACAAACCATTTGACAGACATATACATTATAATAATTTGGAAACTCATTTAAAATAATTCATTCACATTCAACTACAGATGGAAAATAACATGGGAAATAAAGTGAGTAAAAGCTTACCTTAAAAATTTACCTTAAAAATAATTTCCTATATTGGTTATGTCTACTACAGGGAAAAAAAAAAAAAAAAAGATGGGAAGAAAAAGATGTCATCAAATACAGAGGGGAAAAAAATTAGAGTGGAAATACCAATTAAGTCTATACAACATTGGGTTAAAATGAGAAAAATTTAGGGATATTTGGAGATTAAGATATGTGTGTGTGTGTGTGTGTGTGTGTGTGTGTGTGTGTATCACTGTGAATTTAGTAAGAAATAACATTCTGTTATTTTCTTCTGTACCTTTAAAATTTTACCACTATGGAATGAATTGCATTGGAATTGACACAGAAAGGATGGATCCTTATTAAGTCTTTGCCTAGAGAGGAAAAAAAAAAATATCAATTAAGTACCAAGAGAGCCGTAAACTGGCCCAGGTCTGGAACCTGTAAAACTTCCCGGGAAATTGGAACAAAGAAAAGATGCTAATTTCTCACAGTAGAGGGGAAACATCCTTTTAATTGGATCAGATTATTTTTTATCTCCTGGATTTTGAAGACTGACCAGAACAATAAGTACCTCCAATAAATTTTGACAATATCAAAGTGACTCAGAGATTAGAGAATTCTGCCATTCTTTTACCTGACAGGTAGCAAGGATCAGGGAACTAACAGAGGGCTGGTGTCAGCAGTACTGAGTAATGTTCATGAGGCGGTAGCTACTGGGAAACCTCACAAAGATTTCAGAACTTCTCTGGGCCTCCATTTTCCCTGTTTTTTTGGAATTCATACTTTGTATATGCAGAATTTATATGATGACTTTAACTGCTCTATAACACACATAAACAAACATATACATACACGTATACATATATGTATACTCTATGTGTATATACATAGCTATACATATACTTTTTTTTTTAACTTCTTACCGTGGGTCATAAATTCATTAGAAAGTTGATAACAAATAATACAAATGGATAAGTTTGTTCTAATGTCTCCATCCATTTTCCCAAGAAGAATTGGTCAGTAAAACTGATTGCCCCGCTTTATAATGTTGATGAAGAGACAATGGCTGAGTTTTAACTTAACATGGAAACTTGGTTAATTATTTTTCATTTAAAGAAAAATTTTGCTCTTTTCTGATTATGAAAGTAGTATATGCTCATTGTAGAAAATTGGAAAGGAAAAAATAATCATCCATAGTCTTACCCATGCAGAGGCATACAATTAACATTTTGGCAGATGACTTCCAATATTTTTCTACATTTTTTATTTTACCTATCTAAGATTTTACTGTAAAAGCAATTTTATACACACCTTTTAAAAGTTAATCCCATAAACTTTGCCCCATTCAAAACTTTTATAAACATTAACAGATTATGAGTAAGCTTGGCAAGGGGCCAAGGAAGGTTAAAATAATGAGATTTCTTTTTTTGTGAGATTGTCCTCAGCAGAATGCATTTGTGGGAGTGAAGCTGGAGACATGGTAACAAATAAGGAAGCTGTTGCAATAACCCAAGAGGTTGGTGATGAATGGTGGTATTGAGGGGGAGGAACGGACAGAGTGAAGATATATTAAGGGGATAGAATCTATTGCCTCAATTTTCTGGGCAACTTAAAGCCAGTTGGTGGTGTCACTGCACCCATTTTCTGAGACACACGGTTCTACTTTATCTTTCTCCTTTCCCTTCTACTTCTCACTTACCTTATTCTCTAGTCTTTTCCCCAGTGTTCCTTCTTCTGTTACTCATACCAGATCTACCCATGACACCTAAGATATGGCTTGACTCTTTGGTCTTCTTCCAGAATTCAGGACCCTGAAGGCCCTGTGGGAATAATGCAATCTGACAGAGGAGGGGTCTAATGTAGATGTCAGAGCCACTGATTTAATAAAAATTCGTAAACCACAAAACAATCTCTAAAGAGGCACTGACACTAAAAACCCTAACAGGAGAAATTCCCGTATTTACTCCATGGGAGAAGACCATTCAAGATAAACAGTAACAGGTAAACCTGAGGGAGGGGGGAGAATCAACAATGATTGTAATAATTACAATTCTTATCAATCTGATGGGAATTGATACATTTCACTAAATAAAGTAAATTCTATAGTAAAGGATGACACAGTAGGAAAATTTCCAGGCATCTGAATAAGATTAATAGGTAGTGTGAAGAGCACCTGAGGCTAGGAATATCAGATTTTAAAACCCTCAGATCCGTGTGTCTATCATCTGTGGATGTTCACTATTTGCCTGAGGAATGGGTGGTGGTACTGTTCACTACCGTGGACAAGTGTCTTTTACTGGAAGGCAGCAGAAAGTAGTGACTAGAACAGACTGCGGTCAACTCAGCACCATCCCCAGTTCCTTCTGAACTCTCCCTTGCATCACAGGGGAGAAGCCTGGGAACTCTATTTTCCAGAATTTTTTGTCTGCAGGGATACAGATTAGATTCCATCAGTGAGAGGCACTCCCATGAAATTTAGAAAGTGAAAGAGAAGAGAAAACATTAGTCTCTGGCAATGGCTAGTGTACTGACATTAGCAGGCAAAACACATGGAATTTTGCTGGCAGCTTCCATGCACCCACCTAAGAATCAACCAATTTGTGCTGCAGAAAGTTGAAATCATCCATGGCGGCTTTTCCTGCAATTCCGACCTATCTAGATATTCTGAAAACCTTATCCCAGTGACTGAGGAAAATAAGCTTCCAAAAAAATGTTAGCTGTTCCCTTTATATAGAATGAGGTAGAATAATACTAGCAATAATGTGCTCAACAAATCCCTGTTTCTCCCCTGTCCTTGTGGCTGGTGCGTGCTCTCCTTAGAATGAAGTAGAGCAGAAGCCACAACTCAGAATGTGCCATTGGGCAGGGATAATAAAAGTGCGATTTCTGCAACCCAAACTTTAAAAGAATGAACTAGAACTCTGGACAAGGCCAGTGATCTGTGGCATGACCGGGGCTGGATT
This sequence comes from Eschrichtius robustus, assembly GCF_028021215.1. Lineage (NCBI taxonomy): Eukaryota > Metazoa > Chordata > Mammalia > Artiodactyla > Eschrichtiidae > Eschrichtius > Eschrichtius robustus. The sequence continues at coordinate 60,071,011 of NC_090832.1, read as the reverse complement.
TGATTACCACAAAAATTCTCTGGATGGATGAAGAAATAGAGGCTTGAGTGTCTGCTGGTGAGAGTAGAAATTGGGAAATCTCATCCTTCCAACTATTGCTTTGTGCTCCTAGAATCTGATTCTCAGGGAACTTCCTTCCTCTCTAGTTCTCTGTGGGTGGGCAGTAAATATTCCAAAGAAGGAAGCAAGTTGGGAGACCAACTGCATTTGAAGATGATTAATTCAAAGGACCAGATGAATCCGACTTTATCCTTAAGGAAGAAAAGACCTAAAGTGTGAATTCATTAGAAGCTTCTCTGTGACATTAGTTTAAAGGAGTTACGAAATGGAAGAGGAGCTGACCCCAGACGGGCTTTATGATGGAAACGTTACATATTTCAGAGCATGGTGTATAACAGAGAAGCTTGGCAGAGTGGTCTGTTAGAATGTATGCAGAGGGACTTACAATCCCACTGGGGGCTCACAGGTGAGGTAGTGAAGATTGCTGTAGTCATGCTTCTGCCCAGGAAGAGGCTGTTGGTATCACGAAGGCTCACTGGCTTCTGCTTAACCAGAATTTGAGCAAAGTCATACTTGGTAGTTTTTCACTAAAAGCCACGTCTCCGAGTCACTAGCTCCATAAGGAAGGGCAGCGATGTGAATTACTCCCCAGAGTAGATCTTACTATGGTTCAGGAAGAGGTGACAGGGTGGCCCTCTGGGAATGAGCTGGGATGGTGGGCTGTCCTCTGATTCTCATGGGGGTTGCATCACAGAGTACAAATGCTTTCCTTGTACCCATATCATTCAAGATTCCTAAAAGTCCACCTCTTTCTTCTTTCTTTTCATGGAAACTTCAACTTATTTTCATTTCCCTATTCTGTTGTTTTCAGTGGAGTTAAAAAACAATTTCAATTAGCCAATTTAGAGACAGTAACTCTCTGTTATTTCTTCTTTTATTGACTTTATTTAATTTTAGAATGTAAGTAAGAATCTCCCACTTTTCAAAATTCAGGCTCTGCCACATAGCACAGGGAGATCAGCTCCGTGCTTTGTGACGACCTAGAGGGGTGGGATAGGGAGGGCGGGAGGGAGATGCAAGAGGGAGGGGATATGGGGATATATGTATATGTACAGCTGATTCACTTTGTTATACAGCAGAAACTAACACACCATTGTAAAGCAATTATATTCCAATAAAGATGTTAAAAAAAAAAGTAGTTTTCTTATTTATCATTTTTTCTTTTCTATTAAAACAGAGATTTTAAAATTTAGCCTTAGGGTCAGTTTTTTATGCTAAATATTCCAATACAAGAAGGAATAATAATTATGGTTTTTAAATATGTGGTATTCATACCCGTTGCTGTATGTAGGGAAAGAAACTTACCTGAATGAATTTATAGGGACATTGACCGTTTACTTGCTACATGCCAGGTGCTAACGTAAGCATATTTTATGAATTATTTCAGTTAATCCTCACAATAAACCTTAGGACTACTGTTATCACCATTTTACAGATGAGAAAACTAACCCTGAGAGGTATTTAATAACTTGCACAAGGTTACACCACTAAAACTTAAGAGGACTAGGATTCGAATCTAAGCAATCTGGTTCCAGAGCCTACACTCTTAACCATGAAGCACACTGCCTCCAAGAATAAAGAATGTTTTCTGTGGCACCAGCTTCCGGCCCTCTCTAAAAGTGGCATCAAGCCTTCTCGTTGTGAGACGGCAATTCATCTTCCCCAACCAAATTAGCCTTTGCTGTTGGCCAGACGGCCCTCAACCTCCCACCACCCAGCATATGTTTGGTCTCCAGGGCACAGGTCCTGCACCTTCCTCACCACCCAGCCGTGACCAGAGTAGACCCCCAGATCCCACCAACGGCTCCTGCGGTAACACAGGTGAGGCCATATCATAGCACCTCTCAGGGAGGGAGTTACAAACCTCACGGGGAAGCACATCGCCCCAAATGCCTTTGAACTACATGGATTACTTTGTAAATTATCATATTATGAGACTCAGAAGTTATAATAGTGAACGATTTACAGTAATTTATTTAATCTCCAGCCTGAGTTGATGAGGACCATATCACCTTTCTACCTCCACCAGGGCAATGTGCTTGCAGTCTACACTTGGCCATAATACTATCGTTTGTTTGTGAGGCGCTTTCAAGTTTACAAAGTGCTTTCACATCAATTTCTAGCTAAATTTTCACAATAACCAACCAGTTTAACCCCACTGTCTCCATTTACAGATGAGCACATTGCAGTTCAGAAAGATGAAGTGCCTTGGCTCAAGGTCACACAGAAAGAGCAGACTTTACACCTAAAACCCATGTTTCCTGTCTCAGAATCTAGAGTGCATTGCTATTATGATGTTACTCAAGGTAGAATTTCACTTTCATTTGTTTTCATTTCCCGAGGTAATATGTATCCACACTTCCTGTGTCCTCTATCTGGTTTTTAAGTAGGTAATGACCACCTAATCAACCTTGATGACTCGAGTCTTAGATAATCCCTTCTGTCTGCAAGAGTCACTGTCACCTTCTAAATAACTTTGAGATTATTCTTGACGCTTATAGCCAGGATTCAGCAAATACGTAAGAATAGACAACTTTTAAGAAATTGAATAAGAGCCATTTTAGTGATATTGTAGTCAGATTACTGGATTAAGTAGGGTGGAAAATGAACCCCCAAGAGTGTACATTTGGGCAAGTCAGTGCCCTTCCCCGAGCTCAGTTTTCACATTTGAAATCCAAGGGCATCGGATTAGCATTAGATCATCCCTAAACTCTCACAGTTTCTGAGTCTGATCTTTCAAGCTGAGATCTAAAGGAAAGCTGTGAATGTGGAGACAACAGGAAGCCAGCAGGAAGAAAGGGAATAAAGCAGGCTCCTGTCACCTCTGAACCACCACCCGTGGGTTCCAGGTCACACAAGATAAGAGCTGGGGAGAATGTGGAAAGCTCATGGGGCCACTGTCAGAGGTGTTCCTGCACGGTCTCACCGCAGCCCCACAGCCTTGCCCCCGAGTCTCTGTAGACGCCCAGAGAAGGGGCTTCAGCATGCTGTTCAGAAACGGCTATCTACTGCCAGTAAGGTCTTCCTTGTGTATCTCCTTGACCTCCCACATCATCTATGCCTTGCTCCTTTTCTTCCAGTTCCTGTGGTTGAAAGATATTTGATGACAGCCAGTGGTATAATAGGCAAAACAGAGAAGCTGTTTGGCCAAGATTGGGACTCAAACTTTAGGGACTGTGCAGGGAAACTTTCTTAAGGTTCAGTCACAGTGGAGGAGGTCGTGGTTGAGTCTCAGCATCCGCCTTACCCTTCCCAGATGTTCAGCCGCCCTGTGGTTTGGGGGCTTAGCTCCAAGCTCAGGTTCTGAGACACATAAGCCAAGGATGGGATTGTGGTGTTTTTCTCATCTCTCTTGCCAGTAACTGGTTTAGAAACCCAGGCTTGAGCCAATCAGCAAAAGGCATTAGTCTGATGGCAGGGATTGATTCTCCCACGTAATCTCTGGGACCTCTTGTCTACTACATGACCCTTGCCCCTTCAAGTCCACCACACCAGCCTCCTTGTTGTTTCTTGAACATGAACATGCCCTGAGGCTCTTCAATGCACTGTTCCCTCCACCTGGAGTGATTCTCTACACACAGTCTAATGCTAACCCTCCTTCGAGTCTTTGCTCAAGTACCACCTCCTCAATGAGACCCACTCTGACCATCCTATCTGAAGTTACAACCAACTCCTTCATCACTCTAGGTTTCTTTGTTTTCCTCCTCCCCCCCCCCCATAATACTTTTAAAGCATTCTATATAATGTAATTATTCATTACATTTATCGTTACATGTTTCCCCTCCCTCAGGTGTAAGGGCCCTGGCAGGGAGCTTTGTCTTGTTCACTGCTTCACCCCAAGTGCTTACCTGCCTGCCATGGTCAACACTCAATGCCTTCCCTATTGCACACTTGTGCAATCAGTCACAATCTGGATCCATTTTACCTGGGTAGACTTTACCTGCCTAAAATTTTATGAAGCTCAAAGAAGAAGAGGTCACTGCAGGGGCGACTGGACTAAAATGAGGATAAAGCCAGAGAATAGAAGTGGCAAATCAGTGGAGCCCAACATGGGACTTTACACTTTGAAATGTGGGGTGCTGTGTAACCCACCACCAGAGGAAAATGCAAAGGGCCAGGAAGACAAGGAGCTTGTCCAATTTGATAACTAGAACTCTTGTCCAGAGGCTGTTAACTGACCTCTAGAGTTCTTTACACTTTAAACCACTTCTTAAAAAACAAACAAGCAAAAAACGTCTCTCTTAAATCCATGCATGGTCGCCCTGTGTGGTATGCAGGGAATAATTTTGCTCTAAAGAGTTACTTTTGGTACTTTCTTTCTCCCCATGGAAAACATGGTTTTCTCCTGGAGACAGTGCCATAAGACAAATCTTCCCACGTCTGAGACATTGTGTCTTTCCTGGCGTTGTGGTCTTCCCATCTCCCTTTCTCCTGCCCCCTTTGAGGCTACATATGATGAAGAGATGCGGCTTTGGTCGTCATAACAGGTTTGGGCCTGCCATGCCTGGGCAAGAGCTACGAGGAAGCTTTTCCCTGAGGGGGTGAAATGAATCCCAGGTCTCCCATAGCATTTGGATTCTCAAGCTTTCAAAAAATCTCCATGAACATGGGCCAGAAACAACACAGACTATCTCAATTTCATCTAAACATAAAATAAATTTAAAGAAATCCATTGTGCTAAAATTATAATATGGAACCCATGGGCATTCTAAAGGGCTACCTGGAGGTTTGCTGTGGAAATTTTATGAGATGTTGTTCTGTGAGCTGTAGCATTATCAGAAAAACAGTTGGGCCTTGCAAGTGGCTGCTTTTCTCTCTCTGAAAGGGCTGTGGGAGGATATAAGTAGAATTTAGGTGTAGAGTTTGGGGGAAAAAAAAAGAATTTTAGAGAAGTGATGGATTTGGGGGGGTGTATACAAATTCCACAAAGATCTATTTACAGGCACTCTGTGTAACTTCAGAGCCAATTGGGAAAAACAGAACTTCAATATGAAAAAAAAAAAAAAAAAAGGCTCACTGGGCCCAGTGGTAGGAGGCTGACACCCGTCCTGAGGGCACAGATCTTTTGTGTGGTGATCGCAGGCCTTCCCAGGGCTAACTGAGTGAGGGACACAGCATGGCATGCGCCAGGACCCCAGGACTCGACACTGTAGCGCAGTCAGAATATATCCTCACCTTTCCTGGCAAAATCCCACATACCTATCCCCTTAGGCAAGTCTAGACCAATATTAGTAAGAAAAAAATGAATTCACAATGATAACATGTTCCACCCTCACACACACACGACCCTGAAGATCTGAAGTGATGCTATTTAAAACAGTACGCTAAGAGAAATAATTAGAAAATATTTTACAAAGAGGAAGAAACAATCATTTTAAAATTTGAACATATAAATTAAGAGGCACAATCTCTCATTTCTCTCATTTCCCTCTTAGTCGGCAGACTCCTTTTTTCTGTGTTCTTCACAGAGCAATTTTGTCCTTGAACAATTTCCCTTCTTTCTCAAGAAATGAAGAAAACCTCTCTAAAAAACTCAACCCAGCAGTTGGAACTGCCCTCTTTCCTCATGGAGCACATAGGCAGAGGAATATGCAAAAGGACTCTGCTGTTGTTTTTATTTGTCTCTTCCATTCTGTAACCTCAGACATACCGCTCAATCACCCTAGGGCTCATTTTGCAATATGCCCTGTGAAGAATTTCAGTCTCTTTCACAAAGTTCCCGTGGTATTATGAACACAACCTAAGCAAAACGACCAACGCTTTGACAGTCTTCTCTACTTTGAAGTATAATTAGTTCCTTAACTGAGACACAAACATTGAACCCATTCTTGAATTCAAGCATCAGCCATCCATCCCTTGAAGAAGATACAATCCCTTTTCTTATTTCTAGTCTGTGTCCGCGGTTCAATCGTCCTACCTTACCCACCTTACCCTCTTCCAGGTTCTGATAACAGTTGTCTGTTATTTGTGGACAGACCTCTCTTTAGTCTCCTTTCATTTCTAGAGTCAAAAGTCACAGCTCTGAGGTGTCACCTTTGGGCAAGATGCCTATTCTCATTAGAAGGCTACCCTAGTCTCCAGAAGCCAACAGAATCAAAGTTGTGGATTTTAAGGACCAGAGCCTTCTTGATACCTGAGGTGAGGAAATCGCTATATCAAGGGCTCTTAACCTGGAGTCCCGTGGGTGGGCTTAGGAGGACTTGGGACTCCCATCGTTATACACAAAATTGTATCTATGGTTGTATGTTAGCCTTTTTTCTCGGGGAAAGAGCACTTAAACGTCATGAAACTTTCAAAGTTGTCTATGACATTCCCAAGATTAAGGACCCTTGAAATAAAGAGTTTCTACAACTGACCCCTCTTATTTTTATATGTGAGTGTGGCTCAAAATCACCCGCACCATTGGTCCAACCCAGTGAGGACAGGTTTGCTGAAGAGATAACAATTTTTTACCTAGTTTTTGAAAACAAGAAAAGAGAAAGTTTTTCCTGTTGCAAAAAAACAACAAAATGGTGTCGTCTAAATGAGCTACAAGTCCCCGGGTGACTACCTTGTACAGGGTCCCGAGACAGGTGTTAAGACTGACAACCCTCTAACCCTCATTCTGTTTGCAGTGCAGCCTGGAACCGTCTCTTTCCTTCCATCCTCCTTCCTTTTCAAGAAAAAACTTTCATTTTGCTGGTGCAGAACAAATAAATCCAAGTCTACATAAGCAGAATACCTCCTCTGCAGCTCTCTCTCCCAAACTGTAGACCATTTCTCTCTATGGGTGTAGGTGTCATAGCCCCCCCATCTACTTAGAGACAACTAGTCTGACTTTGCTTACTAGTCATGTCAATGGCAATCCCATCAACAGCACCAACATCACAAACCAAAGGCAGTGTTATTGAGTGCATGTTTCTATGCGAAGTGCTGTATGTGCATTATCTCATTTAATCACGAAACAGTCTCATAAGTAGGTGTTACTATCAACTCCATTCTACAGATGGGAAAACATGTTAAGGAAGGTTAATTTATGTGTCCAGGGTCACACAGCCGGTAGGGCCGAGCTGGGATTCCAGCCCAGTTCTGCTTGGCCCCAAAGCCTGTCCGTGTTCTAAACCACCACTCTGTAATGCGACCCTCGGGTAACTAAACCAGAATGGAGTCTCCTCATGTTGCAAAGCAATTTCTTCAAAGTAGAAATTTCACAGCTGTGCTGCAGAAGACGGTACCATGATCAATGCTTGAAAATGCAAATGCAATCATTATATTATGCTCACCTCAGAACACAAAAGCTTGATTGCATAAAAATGCTGCTTTTATTAGTAAACAGGAGAAGGTTGAAACAGTCTTGCAATTTCTGTATTGCTTTATCACTCCTGGTTTAGAGTATGAAAATTTGATCAAAGCACCTTCTTAAGAATTCAGTTTCATTTATATTTTCAGTCCCCAAACATAAATATGGTGATGGTACATATCAGGGACATTAAGGACACTTGTATAAAAATGGAATTGAATGTTGCATTGTAATCCTCTCTTTTATCCAGCAGAACATGGGGGGAAAATATACTTAAGTGACTCTGGAAGCCGTAGCTCAGCAAAATGCCAGACAACAAAATATCTCTCTCTGATATCAAGTATTTGAGAATTACATTTTCAATAAAAGCATCTCTCTTGGGTTTACAGCATCAAAACAAGAAGAGGTGCAAGATTATAATTTTATGATGTGTGCCACTTAGAGAAAAAAGTAACTTTTTTCTTCACTTGCTTTGATGTTGTCAAAACAAATCATCACCCTGCTTGCTGCACTTCTCTCCCTCGTGAGGTAAGAGATTCGATAGGGAAAGATGTGTCTGCACCCAACAAGAGTCCTCCAAATTTTACTGGCAATTAGAAGAAAAGACATGAGTTGTAAATCTCCTCTCTGGGTAGAAAGTTCCCCAAACTTCTCTTTTAAAGAACCTAGTGATGAGTCCAGGAATGGTTCAAAATCTCAACTCGTGAGCTATGCTGGGCCTGAGAGTAGCCAAACAAGGCGAGCCTCTGATGTCCTCAGAGCTCATTCTCAAGCCACCACCACTGGAGTCTAGCAGATAATTTGCGATTTAGCACCGGCAGCATTTGGAAGGATTTTTCTTTTTTGAGAGCTGCTGTAATCAAGGACCATGGAAATCAGGTGCAGTCATATCAGCCAGGAAAACAGCTTTGAAAACTCTTGTGTATTTGGCGGTTGCTAATTTAGAAGCAAACTTCACCTATCGACTGCTTGTGTGTTCGCCTTCTCTGTGGCAGTGCTCACTTGAACCTGGCCCAGTGGGAAATTACTATCACCTTGGCTAGAAATCAGTCAAAACCATGGAAATCACCATATGGTGTGATTCCGGGTTTGTCAGGAGGTGTGGAGAGAGCACCCTTCCCAGGCGGTACCCACTGATGAAGCGGGTTCGTCCTGACTCATAGCGGCGGGGAGAAGCATGCTGATTATGACAGGACATGGGCTGCATCTTTGAAAAGGTCTCCTGTGTCTCTTAATTTTTTTAAGATGTCTAAATTCCCTCAAAAACCAAAGAACAAAGTTATATTCAGATACACATCCATTTGTGCTCATTAGGGAAAAAAAAACCAATTTACCTTATATTTTAAGAGAAGTTGCCTAAAATTCACAGGTGAAGAAAGGATTCCGTTAACTCACAGTGTCAACCAAAGAATGTCACCTTTCATGAATTATCAATTTTTTACGGCACTTTTTTATCTCAGCCGCCCACCGAAAGTGGCAGGGAATTAAAAAGAACTTTCTCTTTAGGGTAGTCTTTTTTCTTTTTTTCTTTTTTTTTTTGCATGATGGAATGCTTTACCATATTTCATCAGTTCTTAGATTTCCTTTTTCTGAACCATTTAACATCTCTGAAATTGGTGTCAAAATTTATGAGCTATCTTAGTTTAATGAGCAGCCTTTCTTCTTTCTCCATTTCAAGGAAATATGGTATTTCCATGATCCTTTACCTATTCTAAACCCCCATGGATCCCCAAACTTCCTTTCTTATAAATATGCCCAGGGCTATTTTGAAATCTAGTAAAGACATGAAGCATAAACCTGCCTCACAGCTGTGTATGAAACTGGCATGCCTCTGCTTTCCCAAGCATACAGGATCTTCTCTGCCCAATCTATGCCTTTGCTCTTCACCCGGGGTCTTGGGCAGTGACAGACCCTGCCCTGGCCCAACTCTGTCTCCTCCAGCCTAAAGATGAGCAGTTCTCACTATGTCACTTCCACTGATAACCACTCCCAAGCCCTGACCTACCTTCTTTTCCGTATTTTGTATGAGTCTTTGCAGATCCATTTGATAGCTGCTAATAAAGCAAATACTGTAAGGACTAAAAAGAACTGATAATCTGTGTATAGGAAGAGATGGTGAAGAAGTCCTGGGACCTCCCTGGTGGTGCAGTGGTTAAGAATCCGCCGGACAATGCAGGGGACATGGGTTCAAGCCTTGTTCCGGGAATATCCCACATGCCACGGAGCAACTAAGCCCATGCACCACCACTACTGAGCCTGCCCTCTAGAGAGCCCATGAGCCACAACTACTGAGTCTGCATACCACAACTACTGAAGCCCGCATGCCTAGAGCCCGTGCTCCGCAACAAGAGAAGCCACCGCAATGAGAAGCCCGCGCACCACAACTAGAGAAAGCTCCCACGCAGCAACAGAGACCCAACACATCCAAAAATAAATAAATAAATAAATAAATTTTATATATATAAAAGAAAGAAGTCCTCAAATAGGGACTAGGTCTTTAAATATCCAGGCTCTAGGATCTTGCATATCAATCATAACTTCTGGGATCTTCCCCGGCATTGGGAGACTTTGTAGAGGATGGTGTTATGCCCAAAGACTAGATTAGAGTTGACCTAGTACCTCCAAAATAAAATAATTAAAACAAAGCAAAATGAAAAAATAAAATGAAAGTAAAATAAAATAAAATCAATTCCTCCTGTAATTCTCTAAAATGGAGGAGGCAAACTGACAGCCAGGCTTCATACAGCTGCCTTTATGTTTATTTGGCTATTTTATCTACTCACATGAAATTTTGAAAGACAAGGGAGGGGCACTTGCCTCTCCCTCTCTGCTGGTGAGGGTGGTTCGGTGTTCCTTCCCTCCTCACAGTGTCAGTCGGAACCAGGTTGGCACTGCGGTGTCTGCACGAGGAAAAGGGAAGCATAACAGTTTCAGAAAAATTGCTGTCTTTGGAGAGAGCAGAGAATGAGATGGGAAAAGTCTTCAACTATAACGAAGAAACAGAGACAGCAGCTTTCTCAGTGGATGGAGCCAGCCCCTTAGCCAACCATGGGGCACAGACTTGCGGGAAGAACACCACAAGTGCTCTTGGAGTTTCCCCAGGTTTACATCTCACTCTGACTCATCAACCATGGGCCACATGAGAGTCACCCAGCGTGTCTGAGTCCCAGTTTCCTCAACCACAGAACAGAGGGGAAATCAAGCCTTGTGGCTGACAGGGTCTTGATGCTCCGGCTGGGTGTTAAGCCTGAGCCTCTGAGGTGGGAGAGCCGAGTTCAGGACATTGGTCCACCAGAGACCTCCCTGCCCCACATAATATCAAATGGCAAAAGCTCTCTCAGAGATCTCCATCTCAACACAAACACCCAGCTCCACTCAACGAACAACAAGCTGCAGTGTTGGACACCCCATGCCAAACAACTAGCAAGACAGGAACACAACCCCACCCATTAGCAGAGAGGCTGCCTAAAATCATACTGAGTTCACAGACATCCCAAAATACACCATCAGATGCGGTCCTGCCCACCTGAAAGACAAGATCCAGCCTCACCCACCAGAACACAGGCACCAGTCCCCTCCACCAGGAAGCCTACACAACCCACTGAATCAACCTTACCCACTGAGGGCAGACAGCAAAAACAATGGGAACCACGAATCTGCAGCCTGTGAAAAGGAGACCCCAAACACAGTAAGTTAAGTAAAATGAGAAGACAGAGAAATACATAGCAGATGAAGGAGTGAGGTAAAAACCCACCAGACCAAACAAATGAAGAGGAAATAGGCAGTCTACCTGAAAAAAATTTCAGAGTAATCAGAGTAAAGATGATCCAAAATCTTGGAAACAGAATGGAGAAAATACAAGAAATGTCTAACAAGGACCTAGAAGAATTAAAGGGCAAACAAACAATGAACAACACAATAAATGAAATTAAAAATTCTCCAGAAGGAATCAATAGCAGAATAACAGATAAGTGACCCGGAAGATAAAAGAGTGGAAATAACTACCGCAGAGCAGAATAAAGAAAAAAGAATGAAAAGAATTGAGGACAGTCTCAGAGACCTCTGGGGCAACATTAAATGTACCAACATTCAAATTACAGACGTCCTAGAAGAAGAAGAGAAAAATAAAGGGACTGAGAAAATATTTGAAGAGATTATAGTTGAAAATTTGCCTAATATGGGAAAGGAAATAGTCAATCAAGTCCAGGAACCGCAGAGACTCCCATACAGGAGAAATCCAAGGAGAAACATGCCAAGACACATATTAATCAAGTTATCAAAAATTAAATACAAAGAAAAAATATTAAAAACAGCAAGGGAAAAGCAACAAATAACATACAAGGGAATCCCCATAAGGGTAACAGCTGATCTTTCAGTAGAAACTCTGCAAGCCAGAAGGGAGTGGCAGGACATATTTAAAGTGGTGAAAGGGAAAAACCTACAACCATGATTACTCTACCCAGCAAGGATCTCATTCAGATTCGACGGAGAAATTAAAACCTTTACAGACAAGCAAAAACTAAGAGAATTCAGCACCACCAAAACAGCTTTACAACAAATGCTAAAGGAACTTCTCTAGGCAGGAAACACAAGAGAAGGAAAAGACCTCCAAGAACAAACCCAAAACAATTAAGAAAATGGTAATAGGAACATACATATTGATAACTACCTTAAATGTAAATGGGTTAAATGCTCCAACCAAAAGACATAGACTCGCTGAATGGATACAAAAGCAAGACCCGTATATATGTTGTCTACAAGAGACCCACTTCAGACCTAGGGACACATACAGACTGAAAGTGAGGGGATGGAAAAAGGTATTGCATGCAAATGGAAATCAGAAGAAAGCTGGAGTAGCAATTCTCATATCAGACAAAATAGGCTTCAAAATAAAGGCTATTACAAGAGACAAAGAAGGACACTACATAATGATCAAGGGATCAATCCAAGAAGAAGATATAACAATTGTAAATATTTATGCACCCAACATAGGAGCACCTCAATACATAAGGCAAAGGCTAACAGCCATAAAAGGGGAAATCGACAGTAACACAGTCATAGTAGGGGACATTAACACCTCACTTTCACCAATGGACAGATCATCCAAAATGAAAATAAATAAGGAAACACAAGTTTTAAATGACACATTAGACAACATGGACTTAATTGATATTTATAGAACATTCCATCCAAAAACAACAGAATACACTTTCTTCTCAAGTGCTCATGGAACATTCTTCAGAATAGATCATACCTTGGGTCACAAATCAAGCCTTGGTAAATTTAAGAAAATTGAAATCGTATCAAGTATCTTTTCCAACCACAACACTATAAGACTAGATATCAATTACAGGAAAACAACTGTAAAAAAATACAAACATATGGAGGCTAAACAATATGCTACTAAATAACCAAGAGATCACTGAGGAAATCAAAAAATACCTAGAAACAAATGACAATGAAAACACAATGACCCAACACCTATGGGATGCAGCAAAAACAGTTCTAAGAGGGAAGTTTATAGCAATACAATCCTACCTCAGGAAACAAGAAACATCTCAAACAAACAACCTAACCTTACACCTAAAGCAATTAGAGAAAGGAGAACAAAAAAACTCCAAAGTTAGCAGAAGGAAAGAAATCATAAAGATCAGATCAGAAATAAATGAAAAAGAAATGAAGGAAACAATACCTAAGATCAATAAAACTAAAAGCTGGTTCTTTGAGAAGATAAACAAAATTGGCAAACTGCTAGCCAGACTCATCAAGAAAAAAAGGGAGAAGACTGAAATCAATAGAATTAGAAATGAAAAAAGGAGAAGTAACAACTGACACTGCAGAAATACAAAGGATCATGAGAGATTACTACAAGCAACTATATGTCAATAAAATGGACAACCTGGAACAAATGGACAAATACTTAGAAAAGCACAACCTTCCGAGACTGAACCAGGAAGAAATAGAAAATACAAACAGATCAATCACAAGCACTGAAATTGAAACTGTGATTTAAAATCTTCCAACAAACAAAAGCCCAGGACCAGATGGCTTCACAGGCAAATTCTGTCAAACATTTAGAGAAGACCTAACATCTATCCTTCTCAAACTCTTCCAAAATATAACAGAGGGAGGAACACTCCCAAACTCATTCTACGAGGCCACCATCACCCTGATACCAAAACCAGACAAATACCACAAAGAAAGAAAACTACAGGCCAATACCACTGATGAACATAGATGCAAAAATCCTAAACAAAATACTAGCAAACAGAATCCAATAGCACATTAAAAGGATCATATACCATGATCAAGTGGGGTTTATCCGAGGAATGCAAGGATTCTTCAATATACACAAATCAATCAATGTGATAAACCATGTTAACAGATTGAAGAATAAAAACCATATGATCATCTCAATAGATGCAGAAAAAGCTTCCGACAAAATTCAACACCCATTTATGATAAAAACCCTCCAGAAAGTAGGCATAGAGGGAACTTACCTCAACATAATAAAGGCCATGTATGACAAACCCACAGGCAACATCGTTCTCAATGGTGAAAAACTGAAACCATTTCCACTAAGATCAAGAACAAGACAAGGTTGCCCACTCTCACCACTATTATTCAACATAGTTTTGGAAGTTTTAGCCACAGCAATCAGAGAAGAAAAAGAAATAAAAGGAATCCAAATCGGAAAAGAAGTAAAACTGTCACTGTTTGCAGATGACATGGTACTATACATAGAGAATCCCAAAGATGCTACCAGAAAACTACTAGAGCTAAACAATGAATTTGGTAAAGTAGCAGGATACAAAATTAACGCACAGAAATCTCTTGCATTCCTATACACTAATGATGAAAAATCTGAAAGAGAAACTAAGGAAACACTCCCATTTACCACTGCAACAAAAAGAATAAAATACCTAGGAATAAACCTACCTAAGGAGACAAAAGACCTGTATGCAGAAAACTATAAGACACTGATGAAAGAAATTAAAGATGATACAAAGAGATGGAGAGATATACCATGTTTTTGGATTGGAAGAATCACATTGTGAAAATGACTATACTACCCAAAGCAATCTACAGATTCAATGGAACTCCTATCAAACTACCAATGGCATTTTTCACAGAACTAGAACAAAAAATTTTACAGTTTGTATGGAAACACAAAAGACCCTGAATAGCCAAAGCAATCTTGAGAAAGAAAACCAGAGCTGGAGGAATCAGGCTCCCAGACTTCAGTCCATACTACAAAGCTACAGTAATCAAGGGAGTATGGTACTGGCACAAAAACAGAAATATAGATCAGTGGAACAGGATAGAAAGCCCAGAGATAAACCCACACATATACAGTCACCTTATCTTTGATAAAGGAGGCAAGAATATACAATGGAGAAAAGACAGACTCTTCAATAAATGGTGCTGGGAAAACTGGACAGCTACATGTAAAAGAATGAAATTAGAGCATTCCCTAACACCGTACACAAAAATAAAGTCAAAATAGATTAAAGACCTAAATGTAAGGCCAGACACGATAAAACTCTTAGAGGAAAACAGAGGCAGAACACTCTATGACATAAATCACAGCAAGATCCTTTTTGACCTACCTCTTAGAGAAATGGAAATAAAAATAAAAATAAACAAATGGGACCTAATGAAACTTAAAAGCTTTTGCACAGCAAAGGAAACTATAAACAAGATGAAAAGACAACCCTCAGAATGGGAGAAAATATTTGCAAGTGACAAAGGATAAATCTCCAAAATTTACAAGAAGCTCATGCAGTTCAATAACAAAAAAACAAACAACCCAATCCAAAAATGGGCAGAAGTTCTAAATAGACATTTCTGCAAAGAGGATACACAGATTGCCAACGAACACATGAAAGGATGCTCAACATCACTAATCATTAGAGAAATGCAAATCAAAATTACAATGAGGTATCACCTCACACCTGTCAGAATGGCCATCATCAAAAAATCTACAAACAATAAACGCTGGAGAGGATATGGAGAAAAGGGAACCCTCTTGCACTGTTGGTGGGAATGTAAATTTATACAGCCAGTATGGAGAACAATATGGAGGTTCCTTAAAAAACTAAAAATAGGACTTCCCTGGTGGCACAGTGGTTAAGAATCTGCTTGCCAATGCAGGGGACACAGGTTCGAGCCCTGGTCCAGGAAGATCCTACATGCCATGGAGCAACGAAACCCGAGTGCCACAACTACTGAGCCTGCGTGCCACAACTACTGAAGCCCACGTGCCTAGAGCCCATGCACTGCAACGAAGAGTAGCCCCCGCTCACCGCAACTAGAGAAAGCCCGCACACAGCAACGAAGACCCAACACAGCCAAAAATAAATTAATTATTTAATTAATTTATTGAAAATTAACTAAAAATAGAACTACCATACAACCCAGCAATCCCACTACTGGGCATATAGCCTGAGAATACCATAATTCAAAAAGAGGCATGTACCACAATGTTCATTGCAGCTCTATTTACAATAGCCAGGACATGGAAGCAACCTAAGTGTCCATTGACAGATGAATGGATAAAGAAGATGTGGCACATATATACACTAGAATATTACTCAGCCGTAAAAAGAAACAAAATTGAGTTATTTGTAGTGAGGTGGATGGACCTAGAGTCTGTCATACAGAGTGAAGTAAGTCAGAAAGAGAAAAACAAATACCGTATGCTAATACATATATATGGAATCAATTTAAAAAAAGGAAAAAAAAGGTTATGAAGAACCTAGGGGCAGGACAGGAATAAAGTCGCAGATGTAGAGAATGGACTTGAGGACACGGGGAGGGGGAAGGGGAAGCTGGGACGAAGTGAGAGTGGCGTGGACATATATACACTACCAAATGTAAAACAGATAGCTAGTGGGAAGCAGCCGCACAGCACAGGGAGATCAGCTTGGTGCTTTGTGACCACCTAGAGGGGTGGGATAGGGAGGGCAGGAGGGAGACGCAAGAGGGAGGAGATATGGGGATATATGTATATGTATAGCTGATTCACTTTGTTATAAAGCAGAAACTAACACACCATAGTAAAGCAATTATACTCCAATAAAGATGTTAAAAAAAAAAAAAAAGACAAAGGAGGCAGTTTTGACTCTGATTGTACACAAGCTGCTTTAAGCAGTACTACTCAGAAAAGCATGGAGGTTAGATACGGAGATGACTGGGGAGAAAAATGCTGATTAAAATGCTGTTATGTTGATAAACTGACAGGGCATTTAACATGGCAGGTAGGAAGTTAAACTGCCTGAGAAACCAGTCAAAGGACAGGGTTGTCTGTACAGGTGATGGTGTGGCAGACTTCACACTGGAGGGAGTGCAGGAGTCAGGAGGCTGGAGACCCAGACCAGAGAGACATTCCCGAGTGTGTTAGTGGAGGCACGGGAGACTGAGACAGCAGAGGCAGGATGTGGGGAGAGGAAAGTATAGATCCTCTGGGCGGACGGCCACATTCCCGAGATCTGAAGCAGAAAGGAAATTAGTGAGAGAGACTGAGGTGTAACCGAAGGACAAAAATAGGAGGGTATCACATCATGAAACCTGAGGCCAGAGACACCCAAAAAAAGGAGTTTAAACATTACCAAATGCTGTTGAGAGGTCAAGGATAACAGCAGGAAAAAAAGAGGTGTGGAATCTGACAGCTGCCAGGTAAGTCAAGAGAACGCTGTGCATAGAACAGGGGGCCAGAAGCCGGATATTAAGGAGGTAGGAAGCGAGTGGGTACTGAAGAGGACAGAGCACAAAGACTACGCTTCCAGAAAGTCAGAATGTTCTAGAAAAACGGCAAAGAACACAAACCATGTTTGTAACATAGTCACTAACCAGGAATCCCAATTGTTGCTTATTGAATAAAATAATAGGCACACATTTTGTTTCAAGACATCTTGGGAACCTCCTAGCTGTATATTTGAAAATCACACTTTCTCCCACCAAAGTAATCAATTCAGTGTTTGTACAGCAATTATTCTTTGCAGTCAGGATCAGCCTTGGAAATCGACCCTTTTCTAAGGTCAACAGCGGCACTGTGGTTCTGGCTCCCTCCTTGCCACTCAGCAGCTGCCCTTCTAGACTGTACTGAAAACAATTCCCCTGCCAGGAAAATGTGCCAGTGCTATTTATTGATTTCAGAAAGCTGTGACAAACAACCATGATACCCTGTAGAGTCAATTGTCAGAATATAGTGTATCACATAAAGCTCTCAATCGACTTCAGTCAACATTGTGAAATCACCAAAAACCGGTGGTTTTAGGGCACACCAAATCTGCCTTTTAGTTGATTCTTTGGAGGTTCATCAAACTTCAAGCTTAATCTCATGTTAATTGTATTCTATAGAAATAACCAACTTTGTGCATGTACTCTGCCACATTACAATAAGCTTGGGGACCATTCAGTTGATATGATGTCCCCTTGGAAGCCAGAAATTTACTCCACGGAAAGGGCTGTAACATATCAGACTAGCAACCTTATCCTCTGCTATCTATGTTATGTTTTATCTACTATGTGTTTTGCCCTTTTAGAAGTCATAATCTACAGTTAAATCGCAGGAGAGATGATATAAAGTTGTCAGCAGGAGAGGCAAGACAGCCATTCTAGGCCAGTCATTTCCTTCCATGATTCCCTCCATCCTGAGTTCTGTGCCTCAGGACTTTATTTCAGTCTGTGCACCCAGCGTCGATTGGTCTTGGGAGCTGAGTTCACCTTGACTGTGCTGGAGGTGATGATAAAGGAAATGCCAGTTTATTAATTTGCCATGAGAAGCCCAGCTTCACAGTGGATCAGGAATTCAGCACATTCTCCTGTAGGGAAATCCACCTGGTGGAGAAGAGCAGGCGACCTAGCCTCAGATGGAGCTGGAATTCACATCTCACCTGCCGCTCAGTGGCTGCGTGATCCTGGTCAACTAAACTCTGCTTTCGTGTCCAAGAAGGTGCGGTTGGTGCAATAACAGTGTTTTTCATGAGGCTGTTTTAAGAATTAAATGAAAAAATTCATGTAAAATGTTCATCATGATGGTAAGTCCATGCTGAAGGCGTATTTACTACTATTGCTGTGTGGAGAAATAAATCATGATCAGATTATTTGGTGACCAGGGAATCAGAGAAACGCTGGTCTGATGGAGAATCTTACTACCTGTCATGTGTAGGAAAAAAACCCTCCTCTACTCAGAGCTGTCAAATTATTCTCCTATACTTTAATCTAGTATTTTATGGTTTTATTTTTCACATGTAAATCTTTGATTCCTCTAAAGTACATTTTGCTTAAGGAGTCAGCTTTATTTTTTTCCTTAAATGGTTCTTCAGCCATCCCATCTCATTATATTTTTATTTTTTCTATTTTCTCTCTTGAAGGATAAATTTCTGGGAGTGGGGAGCATACTTTCGCACGATGTTTGCTCTTTGCAGGTATGAAATTCTTTTCTAGGAATTCTGTCTTTGTAAGTTTTAAGTGATGCACATATAGCTACAGTTTTGGGTCACTTTGCCCATTGATAGAATGAAATTTCCTGAGAAAGGCAGAGAGCGTTAGAGAGCATTAATTAGGTCAGCACAAACCCTTACCCATTGCCCTCATCACCTGATGAGGGGCTTATTTCAACAGGTGGCTGCTTCGCCCCTTGAAAAGAGCAAAGGGCCAGGAGCCAAACATCTGCAGTCTGACTCTGGAAAAATTAATCTTTGAGCCTTGAAGTTCTCATCTGTAGAATGAGTAAAATCATATCTGTCATTTTTCTCTCAGGATTGTATAAAAATAAAATCATATCATAGAAATGCCTGTGCTTTGAGAAAGCAGTAGTGCTCCCCAACTTAAGGGGAACTGTACATGATATGAGGTTTAAGAGATCCTTGACCTGCTAAAGGGAGGTACCTCTTGATCACCTTGAATGGACCATAGGAGTTGTAGGAAAGGGAATCTACTTGGGAAATCAAAGATTGCATTTGGAAAATTGGAACGATATTGGTATAATTAGGGATTTTATGGGAAGTATGGATGACCATGTAATATCTCCTGATTAGAAAGGACTATGGCTATTAGACCTTCTGCAGTGTTGGTGCAGATAACTTCAATCACTTGCAAACTAATGGAACCAGGGCAGCTCCAAACTGTGTCTTCACATCTCTTTCCTACAATCAACTCTCCAAGTCTCCAATTCAGAGTCGCACACACACACCCCTGGTTCACAATCACTGTGGTCTCTGGGAGTGTGCTGCTATATCTCCCTACAAGAGAACCTGCCCTGAGGAGTGCACACAGACTCCAGCTGCGATCTTGGATCCACTTTGGACACCTTTGGATCCAATTTGGTGTTCACACCAAGATTATGTTCTTCCCGGGCTGCTCCCAGCTGATAATAGAGCACAGCGATGGAAATAAGTCCAGGGGTTTGTAAGTTAGGGACTCACCAAACAAGAAACCTTTGCTCTGGGGCCCCCCGTCAGCCTGTAGTCTGGGGCTTTTCTTTCCCAGGTCCACTTTCCTCCCCTTTCTCATTACGTCAGACCTTCATCTCAATCTGAAGGTCTCCCCACCAATTCCTGTTCCCTCCCAACTTTATCCTTCACAGGTGTTTCCCCCAATAAATATCCTGCACATTTCAGTCTGTCTTGGTATCTGCTTTTCCAAAGACCCAAACTAACACCTTCACTCCCTGCCCCACTCCTAATTTATAGGTATTTCTTCTCACAAATTTTAGGAGGGAGGCCATTGTGGCGCACAACAGAAGGGGGCGCCATTTACATCATTGTCTGTATGAATGTATTAACCCTTGTTTGTGACCTAACATGTGATCTATCCTGGGGAATGATCCATGTACACTTGAAAAGAATGTGTATTCTGCTCTTTGGGGGTGAAATGTCTTATATATATCTAATATATACAATGTGTCTTTTAAGGCTAATGTTTCCTTACTGTCTGGATGATCTATCTATTGATATAAGTGGGGTGTTAAAGTCCCGTATATTATTGTATCAATACTATTATTGTATTACTGTTAATGTCTCCCTTTATGTCTGTTCATTTTTGACTCACATATTTCGGTGCTCCTATGTTGGGTGCATGTATATTTACAAGTGTTATATCTTCTTGTTGAACTGATTCCTTTATCACTGTAATGTCCTTCTTTGTCTCTTGTTACAGTCTTTGTTTTAAAGCCTATTTTGTCTAAGTGTTGCTACCCCAGCTTTCTTTTCATTTCCATTTGTATGTAACCTCTTTTTCCTTCACCTCATTTTCAGCCTGTGTGTTTGTCTTTAGATCTGAAGTGAATCTCTTATAGACAGCATATATATGGGTCTTGGGCTTTTTTTTTAATCCATTCAGCCACCCTATGTCATCCATTTACAGTCAAAGTAATTATTGATAGGTATGTACTTATTGCCTTTTTTAAATTGTTTTCTGGTTATTTTTGTTGTTCTCTATTCCTCTCTTCCTCTCTTCCCTTGTGATTTGATGACTTTCTTTAGTGTTACACTTGTATTCCTTTCTCATTATTTTTTTGTGTATCTATTATCAGTTTTTGGTTTGTGGTTACCATGAGATTATGATGTAACAATCTATGTTATGGTAGTCTATTTTAAGTTGATGGTTGCTTAAGGCTGAGCAGGTTCTAAAAGCACTGTTTTTACTCCCCCCGTGATATTTTTGACATCATATTTTACATATTTTTATTTTGTATATCCCTTAACTAATTGTTATAGATACATGTGATTTTCTAGTTTTGTCTTTTAACCTTCATACTAATTATATAGATGGTTAATCTGCTACCTTTACTCTATGTTTGCCTTTACTGGTGAGATTTTTCTTTCTTTCAGAGTTTTCACATTTCTAGTTATGGGCTTTTTTTTCTTCTATTTAAAAAAATCCCTTTAACATTTCTTGTAAGGTTGGTTTAGTGGTGATGAACTCCTTTAGCTTCTACTTGTCTGGAAAACTTTTTATCTCTCCTTCAAGTCTGAATTATAACCTTGCCAGATAGAGTATTTTTGGTCATAAGTTTTTATCTTTCAATACTTTAAATAAATTGTCTACTCCTTTCTGGACTGTAAAGTTTCTGCTAAAAAGTCAGCTGATAGTCTTATGGGCTCTCTCCTAATATAACTAGTTGCTTTCACTTGTTGCTTTTAAGATTCTCTCTTTACCTTTTGACATTTTAATTATGATAAGTCTTGGTGTGGGTCTCTTTGGGTTCATCTTGTTTGGGACTCTGTGTTTTCTGGACTCAGCTGTCTGTTTCCTTACCAGGTTAGGGAAGTTTTCAGCCATTATGTCTTCAAATAGGTTTTCTGTCCTTTTCTCTCTCTCTTCTCATTCTGGAACCCCTATAATGCCAATGTTAGTAAGCCTGATGTTGTCCCTGAGGTCCCTTAAACTATCCTCATTTTTTTTGTTTGTTTGTTTATTTCTTTTTCCTTTTGCTGTTCCAATTGGGTAATAGCCTATCTTCCAGATCACCGATTTGTTCTTCTGCATCATCTAATCTGCTGTTGTTTCCCTCCAATGTATTTTTCTTTTAAGTTATTGTATTCTTCAGGTCTGATTGGTTCTTTTTTTATGTCTTCTGTCTCTTTGTTGAAGTTCTCACTGTGTTCCTCCATTCAACATCAAATGACCATTGCTTTGAACTCTTTATCAGGTGGATTGCTTATCTCCATTGCATTTAGTCTTTTTTCTGACTTATTTTTTCTTTATTCTTTCTTTTGGAACATATTCCTTTGTCTCTTCATCTTGCCTAACTCTCTATGTTTGTTTGTACGTATTAGGTAGATCAGCTACATCTCCAGTCTTGAAAAAAGTGGCTTTGTGTAGAAGGTGTCCCATTGAGCCCATAAGAATGGTCCTCCCTGGTCACAGGTGCTGCAGAAGTGTCCCCTATGTGGGCTGCGTGTACCCTCCTGTTGTAACTGGGCCAAATTGCTATGGGCGTTAGCCGGGCTGGTCCCCCGTACGGATGGCTGTGAGGCCCAGCTGAAACTGTTGCATCTGCTCTGGTGTACAGGGCCAGCCCCTGGTGTGGGAGCCACTTTGGAGTGATGCCAATGCTGGCTAAGGTCATCTGCCACATCTGGTGGGGCAGGGGGCCACTTCGAAGGAGCGCTGGTTGGGTCAGGCCTACAGGTGAACCAGGAGGAGGAAGATCCTGTGCTAGTAAGTTAGATGGGGAGAGTTGGAAATGGCACCTGCCGGCGCTGGGCCAGCTAGGTAGAAGGTGAGCCAAAAACGAAAACAAAAACAAAAAACTGGCACCCACCAGCTCCTCCATACCAGAAGAAACTTCAAACAGTTCCCCGCTCCATGGGCACACGCCCTAAAATTATTCAATGATCTCCTTCATGGATGACCCAGGCTCTTTTCAAACTGCTGCCTCTGTGCTAGGACTTAGAGTAAGTGAGTTTTTGTGCACGCCATTTAAGACTGAAGACGCAGTTTCCTACAGCCACCTGGCTCTCCTGGATGTAAGCCCTGCTGTTTATCAAAGCCAGAGGTATGGGGGTTCATCTTCCCCGTGCAGCTACCCCAGGCTGGGGAGCCCTTTGTGGAGTTTGGAGCTCCCACTCCTCCGGGGCTGTGATATCCCACCCACCTGTGGGTTTCAGTGCTGGGGCGTGTGTCCCAGCCAGATCATGTGTCCACCCCTCCTACCTGTCTCAGTGTGGCTTTTTCTTTTTATCTTTAGTTGTGGAAAATCTTCTCTGCTTGTCTTCGGGTCATTCTCAGAGATAGTGTCTCTATGTGTAGTTGTAATTTTGGTGTGTCCGTGGGAGGAGACAAGCCCGGGATCTTCCTACTCCACCATCTTGTCCCAACGCTCAAGCCTGCAGAGTTTTTATTCACAGAATGCGATGCTGCTTGAGAGTTTCTGGAGCACTCCAGTGGCACTTTACCTACAATACCAAAGCAAGCTAGACAGTTTTCAAAATGGTCAGTCTAATTGGCTGCAATTGTTTAAAGCCTTTCCAGTGATAGAAAACAGTGTTTTAGGGCACAGATCTGCAAGATTTTTTGGTAAAGGGACATATAGTAAATACTTTTGGCTTCACAGGCCACATAGACCTCTGTTACAAGTACTCAGCTCTCCCATTATAGTGTGAAAGCAGTCAGAGATCATATGTAACATGAATGGACATGGCTGTGTTCCAATAATAGTATTTATGGTCACTACAATTTGAATTTTTATAATGTTTACATTTCACCAAAAAAAAATCTTCTGATTGTTTTTTCAACCATTTAGAAATGTAAAAACCATTCTTAGCTTGAGGTTGGCCAAATACAAAAACAGGTGGGGAACCAGATTTGGCCCACAGGATATATTTTGCTGACCCCTGCTTCAGGCTTCTCACTAAGAAGGGAGATCAGTGAGGGGCACGGCCGGTTCTGGATCGTAACACACTGGCCTAGTTTGGCCCCTGTGAGGACACTGGATCAACCTTGATCTGAAACGGACCAGCTTGGGAGGAAAGGGGAGACACTTATTACAATACTCTCTGTATTCCTTTGAGAGTCAGGATTACCACTGGATTCCTCTGCCTTGCCCTTGTGAGTGTCACCGACATCAAACAGCAAGAAAATGTTGCCTGCTGGTTTCTTGCAATGCTCTGAGAGTTTTAAGGCCGTCTCACTTGAATTATTATATTCAGAATGAAAGTCATAGTTTAAACCCTGAGATGGCGCCTTCTTTCTGGGCAGGTATCTGTATACATAACACGTTGCAGATTAGAGAACATTCTTCCACTGCAAACATCAGACCATGGGATTTTTTGTTTGTTTGTTTTTGTTTGTTTGCTTAGCTTGGGGGGCAGTTTTCATTGTATATCTTTAGGAGATACTAAAGATAAGAGAAAAAGCCCCTTAAGTTTCTACCACATGCTACTGAATCAAGGGCTGGTATGAAAATGCAATATTCTGTACAGTTTGTTTAATCACACTGTTCTCTGATGCCATATCTAATTTTTCCAGCCTGACCTTTCCTAAGATTCTGCTTCCTCTTTCATCGGGATTTAAGTGAAAGGGCAAAGCATTTTGCATGAATATAGAAACAGAGTAGGAACTGTATAAATCCACTGAAGCAAAAGAAACTCAGGGCAATTAATAGCATTTGTTGAATCCACTTGCTCTCAGGGAACTTACTATCCTACATCACACATTAAACCCCTGGGGAATGCACTGTTCATCGTTTAAGGAGGAAAAGAGGGCTGTAAAGAATCAAAGGAAACAAGAATGTTCACATACTGAAGTCAAATATTAATCAGACTACTGTTTTTGACTTTTTGATTTCAAGAGTAAAGACTTGGATTGTTAGTAATTCTGTGTGTGCATGTGATCCAGCCCCTTCTCCAAAAAATATTCTTCCCCATCAAAAACAACCCCCTCAAAAAAAAAAAATAAAACCCTTCCCCACACACATACAAACAAGAGTCCTACTTTTTAACCTGTAAAATAATATGAAACACTGCATAGGAATTTTCATAGTTATTGAAAGTCTATTTTATTTTATTTTTGGCCGTGCCACTCGGCATGTGGGATCTTAGTTCCCCAACCAGGGATCAAACCCGTGCCCCCTGCAGTAGAAGCACAGAGACTTAACCACTGAACCGCCAGGGAGGTCCCATTGATAGTCTAGATTAGAGTCAGCTCCAAAGAACGGCAGGACCAATTGTCAAACCAAGACTCATGTTCCACAGCCTCACTTTTCTTTTCAAGTTCCCAGTTGTCTTCTTTCTTTCCTTCTATTTTTTGTTTCCTTTTATTTTTAAAAGTTAGTTTATTTTGAGACAATTTTAAATTATAGAAAAGTTAAAAAAATATAACATCACATTCTACCATCCAAAAATAACACGTATCACATTTCCTTCTGTTACAAAAAATTGAATATTGCAACTATAACCAAAGTCCCTCTTCCACCTCCCCAGAAGCAACCGCCGTCACGACTTTGTTGTATATGTTTCCACTCCATTTTTTGTTCTTTCCATACATATATGAATCCACAAATATTCTACCATGCTATTTTATAGATTTATATTTAAACAAATGGAATCATTCGGTATGCATCATTTTTTAAAATAAATTTATTTATTTTATTTATTTATTTTTGGCTGCATTGGGTCTTTGCTTTGCGCGGTCTTTCTCTAGTTGTGGCAAGTGGGGGCTACTCTTCGTTGCGGTGCGCGGGCTTCTCATCGCGGTGGCTTCTCTTGTTGCCGAGCATGGGCTCTAGGCGCGTGGGCTCAGTAGTTGTGGCTTGTGGGCTCTCTAGAGCACAGGCTCGGTAATTGTGTCGCATGGGCTTAGTTGTTCCACGGCA
Organism: Eschrichtius robustus; assembly: GCF_028021215.1. Classification (NCBI taxonomy): domain Eukaryota; kingdom Metazoa; phylum Chordata; class Mammalia; order Artiodactyla; family Eschrichtiidae; genus Eschrichtius; species Eschrichtius robustus. The sequence continues at coordinate 60,045,347 of NC_090832.1, read as the reverse complement.
TGTGGGATCTTCCCGGACCAGGGCTCAAACCCATGTACCCTGCATTAGCAGGCAGATTCTCAACCACTGTGCCACCAGGGAAGCCCCGTGTGTATCATTTTGCATCTTGCTTTTTTTTCAATCAATACTATATTTTTTTAATCTTTTCCTATATATTCTCTTTCTTCTTTAAAGCTGTTCATCACTCACACCATCCTTTGGGATTATTCTTTCTGCCTCCCAGAGCCCTAGTTTCCTGATGCCTCCAAATAACAATAAACATTTAATTTTAAGGATTTTACTACCAAAAACCATTGGAAAATGGGAAATGCCAAACACAAGAAACATGGAAAATTGTAGAATTTCATAAATCTTAGAAAGTTCAGAAAATATAGCCTCATGCTCTAATTCCTAATATCTTGGCCAAACAAAGATGGCAGCTGGAAACCCTATTGATAACCTGTTCTGCTTTTGTTTTTGAAAGTGGAATTCAACAGACATCATCTTTCCTTCTGACCCAAAGAGAAAGGTCCTGCTGACCCCACTCCCTGTAATGAGGTTCAGCTTAGACTTCTCTATTGGCATGAAGGACACAAAATAAATGCTCCTTTAGTTCAAGTGGATGAGTTGCTCTTTGAGGGCCTCCAGACCAGACAGAACCCATTTCACAGAAAGATTTAGCTGTTAAGAAGACAGTGTTGAAAAGCCTGTGGTCTGGGATCCAACTGCCGGGTTTAAATGCCAGGTCCGCCCCTGACTAGTTCTTCAGACTTGAACAAGTTTCTTTAGCTCCATGAGTAATATTTTCTCATTTCTAAAATAATAGTTGTTTGAGCATTAAGAGTTAATCTATAATGAGTCCTTGATAAGGGTTAGTAACTGTTGTTATTGTCATTGTTATTCGGGGTCCTACATACTCATGGTCCCCACATTGATTCACAGTCAATGAAGAGAAATGAGCCTTATACTTCTTGAAAACTTGTCATTTAGATGCAGTCAATACACTGAGTTATCTAGTGATATTCAACTTTAAGGGCAAGCTAAGCTAAAAATCCATACATGAATATAGGTTCAAAAGTTGATACCTCACTTATGTGCAGCCCCATGAATTTTCAGGATTAAAAAACCAGCATCATTACCTTCAAGAAGCCTTGTGGATTCACATCAGCATGCCAATTAGGGAATCAATATTTGAGCAATATTGAAGCCTGAAAAAGTGGCCCCTAAAGACTGCCCTGAGGGCTAGGTGAGGCAGTTATCTGTACCAGTTATTTATTGGCTATGAAGACGATGGTCAACAAAGAAGATGTTTATTAGAGGCTGTGATTATGTTTACCAGACCAAGCCCACTTGTGTGGAACCATGGAGATACCCACAGAAGTAGGATAATTAAAATAATTATTGGAGCATTTTATATACTCTAGAAAGTATTCGCTATGCTTTTTCTTTATAGGAAGAAAGTTCCTATGATAAAATTATGATGAAGAGCATCTGTGAACTTTTAGAAGTTTGGATTTCTTGTGGAGTGTTGAGGTGGAGAAGCCACCTCTGTCAATAATGAACAACCTTGCCAATAACCATTTTGTGCAACTCTGAAGCTCCAAGAAATCCCATAAAGTCAAAGCCAATGTGTAGGACAAAATTAAGGACAGGAGTTCTAAAACAAAAAAAAAGAAGATAAAAATCTAGTTGCAATTTGAAAGATTTTAAGCAAACAAAAACCACCAGAAAACAGAAGAAACCCTTGCTGAAGCAACATGTGGGTTAGGATTCAGGAGACCACTTCAGGAAAATTCTATCTGTCCTGAGCACAAACACACTCTGAGAGTCAAAAGTTTGCCTCCATTGTGTTCAATACGCATTCTAGAGCTTGAACTTGATTGCTACTGAAAACACAGAGATGGTAAATATTGTGCAGGGGTCTGCAGAGGCACAATCAATATTCACCTTCTGTTAATATACATCTCAGGAAACCACTTAATTGACTTGTTTTAAGAAAAAAAAAACTCTGAAGACCAAAGCCAGAGCCAATGTTTTGATCAGTTTCTAGCCACAGAAAACTGGATCCAAAAACCATGTTTTCTGAAGCATTCCAAATTTCACTTGGGCCATATTTGATTTTAAGTACACAAGTAATTATTTTTCATTTCATAATAAGAAAAAACATGGCGGGCATTTTCTGACTGATTAGCTCTGGCTGGACTCCTGTTCTAGCCAAGCTCTTTGGGTGGGGCTCTAACTCTACCTGAGGAGGTCGTGGAACACAGATGTGCTCCCACCTGCTGGTTAAGATGCTTCTGGGAGGTAAAGTTGGCACCATCACCTGGATTGTAAACAGGCCTCATCTGGGTTGTTCATGAACCGTTTACAAAGAGGATACGTTCCTCCGATTAAAGGGAAATTTTGATCTTGGAATGGCTTCCTGAATTCATGACTACATGGTTTTTGTCCGATTAGTAGTGTCTCTGATAACAGACAGAACTTATTTACTGTAGCTGATCCCTCACCACCACTAAAACTATCCTTCACAGCACAGGTGTCAATGTCCAGTTGGATTTAAAGACCTCTTTAAAACTGTGGTTTAATGAGACACATAGTCTACCAATTATAGAAAATTTTGATGCTGCTCAAAATACGGTCTAGCTTCTTTTAAGCCTTTTTAAAGATGTTAGCATGATTTGGGATAATTATTTCAGTATTGGCCAGTCTCATGTATTTTAGGACATCAGAGTCATAAATAGGAGATCAAGTTTCTTCCAGCCAATGACTCAACTTTTTCCCTTAGCTACTAAAATATTCCATTTTGACGTGACTTAACTTTGAAAGAAAGTTTGCAGCCCAAAATAAAGTATTTTACTACAATGTGGAGTAAAATATTTACTCATTATAAAAGTCATAACAAAAATAAATTCTGCATATGAAGGACTTTGGTGAATTTGAGCCATAAGACAAAAAAAAAAAAAAGGCTAATCACACATTTGCTAAATATTAATTCTCTACTGAGCCATGAAATGGAGCAAAGTTCTAAAGATAAATATTAATGGGGAGTTTCTGCCAATACTATCCAACAGAATACATTATAATAGTAAACATATCAAGTGAGAATTTCTTTTCCCTGGAATTAAAATAAGCTAAAACTTCCTTTAAGAAGAAATCCTTTGCTAGTTTGAATTAATATAACCTCTGTACAATTGTTTTCCTTTAAACATTGATTATTTGGGACCTATAAAGTCTTCCTAACCTTTTGGTCTTTTGAGAAAGCTCTATGCACTGTCCCTGTCAAATGCCTGCATGTTGACCTAGTTTTGATGAACATCTTGGTGGCTTTAATAGAAAAATCTTGTATCCCAGATTTTTCTCTGCCACTCCATGACACCATTTTAGATAAATCCTTAAAAAGAACAATGAAAAGGATGTTTAAGATTCTGCCATTTTAACAGATTTGTCATTCTCCTTCTTGATTTATCCACACACAAAAAATTAACTCACACTTCTAGAGGTAATTACTAAATTTATATATTCATAGAAAAACCAGCATACAAGTAGATGATATCACAATTTGATATTTATGAAATGCCAGTTTTCCATAAATATAGAAAATCAGCAATTATAACTGGAGTTGTTTATTAACATTTGGAAGAAAATAAATAACAAATGGGCTCACTATTCATTAAAATTCCTCAATAATACAACTGTTTCCATCTCAAAATAGTCCTATATGATGTCCATGTTTTGACTTCAGAGCAACTTACTCTAGTCAGCTTACATTTAAAATAACTCTTGGTAAAATATTCTCATTAGGCTTTTCCTATATTTTCTTAGATGTTTACCAATTTAAGCTGCTTTGTATATGTGTGTGTGTTGATTCAAAGCACAATCTTATTTGCCATCAAGAATCTGATTTATTACCCAAGATTGTGGGTGAGATACTGAAATGGAATTAGCACAAATCTTTCTCGTTAATTATGTATGTATGTATATATGCATAAACCCAGCTAGTCATTTTGCTCGCATATCAAGAACAGAAGTAGGTCAGAGAGTATGGGTGAATTGATATGCAGAAACACATCAGCATCCCTGGGGAAAGAACCTCAGGGTGCATAAGGATGGGCACATTTACTGGTTCACAGTTCTAAGAAGGAAGTAAGTAGTACATTCTTTATCATCCCAAACTACTAAATTTTCTAAAGAGAATATTAAATTTCCCAAAATCACCCTTTTGGTCCATCCTCCAGAAGTTTTTCAGGTTTTTGGTTTGTTTGTTATTGCTGTTTTGCCCCCCCTCAATGTAACCGGGTTTTAGACAGCCATCTTTCTTGCCAAGGCTCCCTCCAGCTGTGCTATGAGAGCTATTCTAAGATGTCAGTTTCTAGCCAGTATGTTTTTAGGTGTTGGGTTGTAGCTTTTGAAGGAAGAAAGTAAACGATGTGCAAATAAAACAGGTTTAGGTAGATTGTTTTCTTAGAAAACGACAGCTGTCAGTTGTTGAAGAAGTCGCTGTGTTGAAGAATTTAGGGTGAAAATAAAGAATGTGTAAAAGCATGCCACCAAGATCGTGGGCTGTAATGGGCTCAGAGATCAGCCCTTCTGAGCTTTACCAGCAATACCCACAGGATGTCTCTTTGATTACCTGTGGGTAAGTGAATTATTCATTCTGGCAATCATCCAATGCACTTGAGTCATAAACATGGATTTTGTGTCATCTAATCTTAGAGTTGGAAGAAACCGTAAAGGACAGCGAGCCTAAACTTCTACACAGTCTCTTCTTCCTTGTCCCTGACAAATAATTATTTAGCTTTTTCTTCTTAAATACATTAGATATTACTATCCATATTCACTGCCAAATATCCAAATAACTGTTTTTCATACAATATGTTCTTAAAGAACCAAAAAATGTCCCCACAATCTCACCATCTGGATTAACCTTGGGTGCATAGCTATCTATTTATAGACACATATAAAACCATACTATAAGGTCTGTTCTGTAATTCATTTGTTTAATCTACTACATATCATGAACCTCTTTCTCTTCCAATAAGTATTTATGTAGTCACTTTAAAGCCTGTATAGTGTGTGGATCTACCATAACACCATAATGTATTCAGCCAAATCCTTTATTGTTAAGTAAATATATTATTCCATATTCCTGACATTTCAAACATTGGAATTATGATCATACATCTTTGCAAACCTTTCCAGTTACTTCTCTGAAAAAATTTCTGGTTGCTCAGCTTCATTTTGAACTTTTCTAGTGGTGGGAAGTTGTGTATATCCCAAGACAAACTTTTTCATTGTTGGACAGGTCCAATTCAAATAAAAGCTACTTCTTATTCTCATGGAATAAGTCTAATTCCACTTTGGGGCTAGAGCTTTTCACGTACTTGATAACAGCTAAAAATTATAATTTCTCAAAAAATATGCTTCCTACATTTCCCACTTCCTGTTGACCCTTCTCCGGGTAGTCCCTGATAGTTCCTTCTCTCTTCAGACATTTTAAAGTATAAGGTAGAGTTACATAGATGTCGTACATTTTCATAGGCTTCAAATGTTGCGTAATTTCAACTGATGTTCAAAACGATCCAAAAGGCCGTCTTCTATTTTTAGGCTTGGGTGGATGTGGCAGAGATTGCTAGTTTTTCCCCACTATCCATTCTCTTCTCCCTTAGTGACAGAAGACAGCATTATGACCAAATACAAAATTACACTTCCCAACCTCCTTTGCAGCTAGTTGTGGGAATTACCGACATTCTGGCCAATAGGATGTAATTGGAAGTGTTCTGTGGAATTCCAGCTTAATGGGAGTTCACTCAGCTGGCATGAACATCCCTTTTGTTCTTTCCCTTTCTTATTTCCAACACACGATGGCTGGGACCTCACCAGCCCTCTTGGACTATGAGGTAACCTTGTGGTTGGAAATCATGTCTGAGAATAGCAAAACTGAAAGCTAAAAGAAGTCTAGTGTCTAATAACCATGAACCTTCCACACCCGGGCTGAGCTGCCTAATTTCCAGACTTCTTTCAGGTGTGAGAGAAGTACATTTATGTTTTACGTAAGCCACTGTTATTTCTGCTGCTGTTTTTCTTTAATAGTTTTACTTTTGTACTAATTGCTTAATGCAATTCCTAAGAGATACAGGGGTCATACCCACTAGTGCTAATAGAGAATAATTATTAGTTATTCCTGCCCTACCAGGATCTTGCCTGAATACATGACAAACTCTTAACAGACAAAAAGAATGACCCTGTCAACAAAAAAAGCCATATAAAGTACATATAATCAAAGTATATATAATCAATTGTTTTAGAGATAAATTTCTTGATTTTTGTGATAATCCACATAACCTTGTATTCAGCTAACACCCTCGCCTGGTATACACCAAACACTCAGAGTTGATCATACATTTGATAGTCTACTTGGAAACTAACAAATTCTTTTTAATCCTCTCTGTAATTGTCAGAAGAAGGATGGTTTGGCTGTAACAAAGACAGAGGCTGAAGTGAATGTCAAAGAGACAAGCTAAAAGAAGAAATGGGCTGATGCCCATGGTCTCATTAGTCTGTGTAATGTATGACTATTTCTTAGAAGGCGATGAGTATAAACACACATGCAAAAAGAAAGATTTGGATGGAGATAGTATGGAGGAGAAAACAAAAGAGAATCTTGCCAATTATCCCATGACTCCAGGTACTAGGCAGTCACAAAACCTTCGTTCCCCTCTGTCATGGTCCTCCTTTTTTTTTGCCTCTTCCTTGGCCCACAGTGAGACATAGACTGTGGAAAAATATATGGGGCCATGATTGTATGCATTGCTCAACCACCAGAAGAAGACTCAAGATAGAAGGGAAAGGAAGAGGAGCCCTAAATCATCTTCTCATGGTCACAGAGAACAGTGGGGTTTGCTGTTTGCAACAACTATCATTAATATATATCCTTGGGTGTGATTTCCATTTTAAATCGCTTTTCGTAGTATGCAGAAATTGAATGATATTAACATAAATAGTCAACTTAAATGTAAGATAACAATGATGACTAGAATTCAAACAGCAATGTCACAAAGCCATTTTAAATTAATTTTTAAAACAGATTTAAATTTCATTCAGTGTATACTTTTTAATAGAGTTACCAATTCTTTCAGAAAACACCTATGGAAGTTTTGAATTTGAGGCTAGAAGAATTATTACTAAAGATCTGCCAACAGAGCAATTATCAATGAATTTTAATGACATTAATGGTAGTCATTTCCAGCTGGGAAACTTACGGGAAGAGAGATATTTACCTTTTTCTCCAAAAGTCAAGAAGATATTAAAGGCTTCTGATAGTCACGGGAAGTGGATTTGGGGTGAGATTCTATCTTAGGTAATTTCTCTTTTTGCTTTAGTTACATAGAAAAAGCAAAGGAAGAATGGTAAAGGGGAAAATACTCGAGGGAATTCTTTCCTTGGAAAGCCCTTAAGGAAGTAGTAACAGAAATTATCCCAGCTAAAGTACCCAGCCACCCCACACAGAATCAACAATGGCCCTAGACACCCAATGTAGCCAGCAAGGACTTCATATGCCTCAAGATGGACTTCAGCTGTTATCTAGAAATCAAGGAAAATTGAATGGTAACCATTATCCAGTGCATAGCCATGGAGTTTATTCAAAAAGTTTGCTAGTAAGAATTATTTACGTAGCAATTAAATGTACTCTAGGTTTACCTACTTCAAATAAAAAGTGGGGGGAGTATTCGCTTGCTTTGTGATTACTTAAAATGGTTAGGATAAAGAAGGAAGCAAAAGACCTCTGTTCTCATTGTAAAAACAACAACACACAACCTGAAAATTTAAAAATTACACTTGTCAAGGGGCTAGCAAAGAACAGAGGAAGCAAGGAAGCCTGGATTAGTTGAGCTCCAGAGAGAAACGAGCACTACAAGGGTGAGAAGAGAATGGTAGACGCTTCCACCTCTGGGGGCAGATGCCTGATCTGTGGACGATAGATGGAGAAGTTGTCATAGATTCACCATAGATGAGGAGACTTCGCAGGGACATTCTGCCAGTCTGGGCTGGCAGAAAGGATTCGAATCTCAAAAAGACTCAAATGCAAACTGCCTGACAATTCTTCTCTTCCCATCCCTACCTAACCCTACTCTGAATTATGCAAAGAAATGTAATGAAGAAGGGCTTGAAATCAGAGAAATCACATAGTCTTGCACTTGCCCCACCAGAGATGAACCCAAAGGTCAACTAAAAATATCTGAAACTGCTGCCCAACTCCCTCCCTGCTTAAATACTGACAAGATGTAAAACAGTGGTGGCACAGGAGTCTGGGGGTTGGGCTAATCACAGGTGATCTCAATCTAATTAAAAGTTGCAGCCTGGGGCTTCTCTGGTGGCGCAGTGGTTGAGAGTCTGCCTGCCAATGCAGGGAACACGGGTTCGAGCCCTGGTCTGGGAAGATCCCACATGCCGCAGAGCAACTAGGCCCATGAGCCACAACTACTGAGCCTGCGCGTCTGGAGCCCGTGCTCCGCAACAAGAGAGGTCACGATAGTGACAGGCCCGCCCACTGCGATGAAGAGTGGCCCCTGCTCGCCGCAACTAGAGAAAGCCCTTGCCCAGAAACGAAGACTCAACACAGCCAAAAATAAATAAATAAATAAATAAATAAATAATTTTTTTAAAAAACAGATATGGGAATTTGCAGAAGAAGACTTTATAGATTTTTTTAAATAAATTTATTTATTTATTTTTGGCTGCATTGGGTCTTCATTGCTACATGCGGGCTTGCTCTAGTTGCGGCAAGTGGGGGCTACTCTTTATTGCGGTGCACAGGCTTCTCATTGCGGTGGCTTCTCTTGTTGTGGAGCACGGGCTCTAGGTGCACGGGCTTCAGTAGTTGTGGCATGTGGGCTCAGTAGTTGTGGCTCGAGGGCTCTAGAACGCAGGCTCAGTAGTTGTGGCGCACAGGCTTAGTTGCTCTGCGGCATGTGGGATCTTCCCAGACCAGGGCTCGAACCCGTGTCCCCTGCATTGGCAGGCGGATTCTTAATCACTGTGCCACCAGGGAAGTCTCCAGAAGAAGACTTTAAAACAACATAAAATATACCAGGAATTTGCAGAAAAATATGGATATAATGGAGAATGATAAGCATTATTGCAGGAGAACAATAAAACTATTTTTTTAAACACCAAAGGAAAACGCTAGAATTGAAAAATGTAATATCTGAAATTTTTTAAAAAGCCATTGGACAGACTTTACAGCAGATCAGACACTGCAGAAGAAAACATCCATGACCTTGAAGACGGGTCAATAGAAATTATTCAAACTGAGTCAGAAAAAGAAAAAGGCTTAAAGAAGAATCAACAGAGCACCAGTCACTTCTAGGACACCAAATGGACTAACACACATGACTTCAAGTTCTGGATGTATTCACATACATAATATTAAAAAATGAAGGTAGATTTTGGGGGAGGATACATGGGACTGCCTTGTATATATTTTTTGGAACATCCTGTAAATCTATAATTATTTCAAAAGAAAAAGAAAAAAAGGGATGAAATGAAGGTGAAATAAAGACATTTTCAGATAAACAAAAGCCAAGAGAATTTTGCAGCAGCACATCCACACTACGGGAAATGCAGAGAAAGTTCTTCAGGGTAAAAGGAAATAATACCATGGAAATATGAATATACACAAAGGAAGAAAGAAGGCCAGAAATAGTAAATATATGAACACATATAAAAGATTATTTTTCTCTTTTCTGAATTTCCTAATTTCTTTAAAAAGCAACGTACTGTTACAAACACAAACATTAATAATGATTATGGAGTTAATAACATATGTAGAAGGCAAATATATGACAACAATAGCAAAAAAGGTAGTAGTAAATATGCCACCCCAAAATGTCTCTCTGGCATGAGGATTATTTCGAACTGAAAACGATCAAGCCCCAAAAGACTCAGGAAGAAACTTTGACTATCCCCCTAACTGCCTAAAATAATTTAGACAGAGATCCTGTCCCCAAAATAGAACTATCACCAGAGATACTTGTAAAGAACAAGGGCTAGGTGTGATGGGGGAAATTTGGCAGGGCCTAGAAATCAGAGCCCACTCTGTGTCCCATTGTCTCTGCATGGCCCAGCAATATTTGTTTACCAAACATTTGCTTTTCCATCTCCACATGAATTGCCTTCCTCCCCCTTGAAGTCCCAAACCACTACCCCCAACAACCTCTTTTATCTTTAGCTGAAGATAGTATTTAAAGTGAGGGTTTCAGCAGTTTTGGAGAGTTATTCAGTTTCCCCGGGTCTCTCCCATTTATATATGTTATTACACTCGTTTGATTCTCTCCCGTTAATCTCTCTCATGTCATTTTAATTCTTAGACCAGCCAGAAGAACCTAGAAGGGTAGAGGAAAATTTTTTCCTCCCAGCATCAGTAGGACTGGAGGACTGCATGGCAATACCTGAGTCAGACCAAAATCCTGACACAGATTAGTGATAGAATAGTGAGTTACGAAGACTGCAGCTATCTGCACGTCACATTAGGTTAGAACAAGAGCATCTGATAAATCTTGATGTGTTTGCTAACTGTTCTACCTCTCAGATGGTAGAATAAGCAATGAAGGAAACTACAATTCTGAACTTAATAATGACCAATAAGGCAACACTTCATGAATTGAAAGTGACAGAAATCTTAGAAGACGGTGACATTTGTGATAATAACAGAAGTGGAGAACACTGGATGGCCAGAATCATTGCAGCCTTGCTATTCTAAGTGTGGACTTCGGACCAGTAAACAGTAGCTTCGCCTGGAAACTATTAGAAATGCAGGATATCTAAAGCCCCAGCACAGGTCTATGGAATCAGAATCTGCATTTAACAAAATCCCAGGTAATTCCCATTCAAGTTAAAGTTTGAGAAGCACTGTCCTGGGATACTTCATAGAATGCAGATTCCTGAGTTCCCTGGAAGAACTATTGAATCACTCACTGAGAAGATGAGGCCTACAAATCTGAATGTTTGCTAAGCTCCCCAGGTTATACCCTATGCACTAGTATTTGGCTACCATTGTCATAAAACTAGAATTTTCATAAATAAATTCCTAGAATTAAAAAAAAAAAAAAAAGGTTTCCAAAGTAAAATATTAATAGATACCAGCAGCCCTACTATATCACCCCCTAGGAAATTCATGTCTTGGGAAATCATTCAGGAAAAAGTGTCTGAAAATATTTGAATCCAGTGTTCCTTAGATATATTCAATCAGGGAATACTTCTTCTACTCAGTCCCCACAACAATAGAAGCTCATGGAATTACCCCATGGAACTTCATTTTTCTGTGGACCCCACTTTGGGAAATGTGGCCTTAAGTGTCAATATGTTTTGCTTCTGGACACTCAGAGAAAAATCAGGAAAGATTGCCATGCCCCGAGACTACAAAAGGAAAGCTGGTTCAGAACTGAGAATACCCAAATACACATAAATCAATGGATAGCTCTGCAAATTGTAGCAATACAAAGGCAAGGATGGGGAGTCAGCATGGCTAGAGAGGGCTTCTCCTAGATGCTCAAATCTAAAAGATGGATCGAAGGGCATAGGACCAAGGATAAAACTTTAAGGATAATCACAGCGGAGACTAAAGACTAGAGGGGCTGAAACCCGCCAAAATTGTTAAGGACAACCATTGTCTAGTGATGAATCTGGTGTAGTAGAGAGAACACTAACAAGGCAGAGAGATGAGTGCTCTCATATTTGCTCTGCCACTAGCCCCCTGGGGACCTCCAGAGACCCCCTATGCTAGGAGGACCTCGCCGTTAAACAAGAGACTCAGGGTCGCTTATCTCTCAAAGTTTCCTATTCTCGTCTCTCAGTGTTACTCAAACCATGCTCAAACTCATCACGTTTTTTTTTCCCTTATTGGACTTGTGTGGGAACCAACACCAAAGGAGCTGGATGCTTACCGTGTCTGGAAGCTCCACTTAGTCTACAATCATATATCAAAACAAAGACTTGAGTAGGTTGATGGCATCTTCTCATTCTACATACCTCCATGATATCATTACTTTTGTAGCTGATTCTTTTTTTTCTCCCCCCTGAGAAAGGAAGATGGATTAAAGCCACATTATAGGACAGGATACTTTCCAATAGTTCATACAGTTGAAAATCCACAAAGCTAAAACTTTTGGAAAATGGTAAAAAGCTTGCATTGCTCTTCCTGAAATTAGAAAATTGTTAGAGGAGCTTCAATTCTTGCTTTTGAGATTTCATAATGCAGACGGTAGCCCGACTGCTTATTTCATTAATTTTGGGGGGATGATATTATCATATTCATGAAGAAACCATAAAATAAAAATGTAAAGAATGAGACCTAGCAGTTCTGCTGTTCAATCAGATGCTGTGATATAGTCAATACAGAAATTCAACTTATGTTTTTTCAAACACTCTCAATAGGCCCCAACTCCACATCTTTACCCAAGCAAAAAACCTGCATATAATAGCTTATAAAGACATGCTCTTGTTGTCAAACAATCTCCAGAATGATACGAAGCACTTATAGACCACAATATAATGTAATTTTATTGCCAGGTTAACTAATGAATAAAATTTTTAAAATAATTATGTGCTTAAATATTTTGGTGGGGGATTGAAACCAGGAATTTAGACTATTAGAACTGCAAGAAAATTGTTAGAAATTAACTAAGCAGGGTTTGCAAAGTGGCAGCCAGCAGTCACGTACTAGCCACTGACACATTTATTTGGTTATTATTTGCTTGAGATGGACAATGCTTTCTAAAAGGCAGTGTAACTAGTAAATCTTACAGTGGGATTGCTATAAACAGCTTAGTACCTGTTGTCCTACACCTTGCTTAACTCAATATTTAACTACCTGAATAAACTCTTCAAGCACTTGAGTTTGAAACTCTCCTCCCTATTTTCAAAGCTAGAAGGCACTTTAGAAATAATCTAATTCTTTGAAAAAGAATAGACATATGCATATGTATAACTGAATCACTTTGCTGTATACCTGAAAGTAACACAACATTGTAAATCAACTATAGTCCAATATAAAATCTAAAAAAATAATTTTTTAAAGAAATAATCTAATTCAATGAATTCACAGCTGTTGATGGACCAACAAAAGGGTTGGAACTTTTTATATTGTTAAGCCAAGACAATTGTTTTCTTCAAAAATACTATCTATATCACCATGTTATCATAAAATACAATTATCTTTATAATAAAAAATAGAACATTCATTTCCAAGAAAAGGTGTTTAGCAATCTTCCAGTTACAAATATATAATGATGTAGATGTAACATTATCTTTTTTTTTTTTTTAATTCGACACTCACTGACCAATGAAAATTTCCTTACAGACTGACGCTGCCTCTCACACTAGTGTCTGGAAGGCACTGACCTGGCTCAACATTTTATTTTAGAAATGAGGATATGGTTTCTATGTTGTTCCTAAAGTTGCATGGCTGGTAAAAGCCAAAGCCAGATTCATCACCCAGCTTTCCAGTGCCAAGACTAAAGTTTCTTAACATCAGCGGCTGGAAGGCACTGTGTCATAAGGCTTTTCTGGAGTCAGACTGAGCCCAGTAAAATCCTGGCTTGGCTGTATAACCTTGTGGCAAGTTAATAACCATCCCTATGCTCCTAGCCCAGTGCCTTCCACATTGAAGAAGTTCATTTATTTGAGTTCTTTGTCTCTATCTTCCCATTCTTCCACATGCAAGTTGCTGCATTTGAGACACAATTTCCCATTTAAGTCTATGGGATGTATCATATGGAAGATGACCAGGGGCCAGCTGGTGACACTTACATTTCCCTCTACAATCCTCACAAAGCCAGGCCTGCTTGTTCTCTCCCCAGGGTCGGCCCCAGAAAGGGGCTGTGGGTTTACAGTAAAGAAAACAAACTGGTGGCCAAAAAATTAATTGGAAATCAAATTGTCTTTACCGTCATCTGGAAGTGCCAACAAAAGGACTCATAAACCACAGCAAATCTTTGTGAAATCCTCTTTCCCTCTCCACACCCCTGCCTTCCCATGGAGAGCTACTTGTGCCAGAGCTGATCCTAATGCCCTTTCCTTCTTCTCATCTCTCCAAAACCCACCCTCCAATTTAGCCAGAGCATCTTTCTAGCTCTTTTTTTTTTTTTCCACTCTCTCTGGCCTTCTTTCTCTTTCTTCCCCCTTTTCAATGAGTAATCCTCTCCATCTGCAATATAAATCCCATTAACCTCCTTTCCTTTTCAATTTCCTCCTCACTCCTTACCCTGATTTACAGGATCAGGCCAAGACTTGGGCTCCTTAGAAGCTGGAGGGGATGTGGGCTGTGGACAACCATGATTTAATAGTTGGTGTCCCTACCACATACTTAGTTACCATACATTTATGCTACAAAAGTACTTTGTATTCTCATAGTTAAATTCTTTATATTAGCAAATATATAGGAAATATTATTATTTGCCTTTTACAGAGTAAGGAACCAAATAAAGAAGGGATGTAACTGATTGCCTGAGGTCACACAAGTCATTTGAACAAGACACATTTAGGGTAAATGGTTACTTTTTTCTTGTCCCTGTCTTTGAAAACATTTTCAACAGTAACTATGTGTCAACCATAAGTATTTACTGAGGACTTACTACATTCCAGGCACATTTCTAGAGAAAATAGGGATAAATAAGACAGATAAGATCCCTGCACCCACGGAGACCATTATTATAGATGGAAGGGGGAACATATTCTCGTAGAGAATGGGGAGTACACAGATAAATGAATAAGTGTTCAGGTAATGAGGAGTGCTGTAAAGAAAACAGAACAGAGTGATATGATGGCCAGTAAGATGGGTGGGTAAGCTGGTGACTAATTAGGTCTGTATGGCCCAGGAAGGCCTTCCTGGAGATGAAGAGTTGAGATCAGATCATTCTAGGAGAGGAGCAGCAAGAATGAAGGTTCCTCAGACTGGAGAGAAGGGGAACTGTGGAGGGGGAAGGGAGCTTTGTGTGTTTGTAAAACAGAAAGAAAGCCAGTGCCAGTGGGGATTGCAGTGAGGTTGGCAGTGGACACGGCACGAAAGGTGGTCTGGGTCTAGGTTGTGCAGAGACTTATAGGCTGGGCTAGGAGTTGCAATTTATTCTAAGTATGACGGAAAGCAATTGGAAGACTTTAAGGGGAAATATGATCTGATTATTTTTATAAAAGCCATTGGCCTATGTTGAAAAAGGATTTGAGGGAGACTGCTTAGAAGGGTATTGCTATGATTCTAGCAGTATATGCAGTTGCTTAGACAAGGGTAGTAGCAGTGGAGGTTGGGAAAAGTAGACCTATTCGGGGCATATTTTTAGGAAGAACAAATAAATCTTGCTGAGGAACTGGATGTGGGGGTGAAAACATGATGATTCCTAAGTGTTTGCATTTAGCAACTGGTGGATGGAGAGTTGGGCCGTTTCCCGAGACAGGGAAGAATAGTTCAAAATATAGAGATGTGGGCAGAATCAAGTTTCTGCTTTACTGGCGTTAAACTTGAGATGCCTAGTAGACAGGCAGGTAGAGATGCAAAATGGCATTGAGGGGTCTGTCGTGGTGAAGGTAAGTATGTGGCTTTCTCTGCCCAGAATACCTTCCTCCTCTTCTTCCTCAATTTCCAACTCACCCTTCATGTTCATTCAAATGCACCTCTCTGGAAGTTAGCCTCTCCCTCCTCTAGGGTTTATTTCAGCACTGAACATGGGGAGAAGTGAATGGTTTCAAGAACAATTTAAGGAAATAAAGATCAGCAGGACGTAGTGATCGTTTGATATGAAGGTGAGCAGGTGTCAACAGTGACTCCCTGGATGCTGGCTTGTCCAGCGGTGTGAATGGTGGTGCCATTCACTCGCTAGAGAAAACTAGAGAGCTATGGGATTTAGGAAGATGAAGGAAGAACCACAGGCCCCATTTTTATAATGTTGAATTTCAGGGGGACCTGAGCCATCCATGTGGAGATGAGGAGTAGGCAGTTGGATATTGGGGTCTGCCCAGGAGAAAGGTCACTGTTGAAGGCTTAATACTCAGTCATGAATTACGTGGATAGGAGTTGGAGCAAGGGCAGGAATGAGACCTTAAGGGTAAGAGAGAACTTAGGGTAAGGAGAATAGAGCCCAGGATCAAGTACTGAGGAGATCCAACATGTAAAGTTCAGTTAAAAGATGGCAGGTCTGAAATGGGAATTGAAAGAACATCCAGGGAGACAGGAAGAGAACTAGGAAATGTTGTATCTCAGAAACCAAAGGGAGACAGCTTTTCAGGAAAAAGGAATTAGTCAACAGTGTTAAGTGCGGCAAAGAATTAGCTGCTAATCAACTAACCTATTCTATCAGTGTGTATTGTGTGCTGGAGACAGGTCACAACTCACCAGAGCCAGATGTGCACATCTCTTCCCCTCTTCACATGTTCATAGCTTGAATTGGCCATGGTGGGAGTATTTACACCATGGAAATCAGCAAACCCTACAAGTCAGGGCCTCTTCCTCCCCACCCCTCCACTCCAGAGAGCTGGCTGTTAAATATTTACCAACATAACACTCACTAAGGACATATATTAGAATCACGGTCGGGGGCACTTTTTAAATATAACCATGCCTGAGCCCCATTCCAAGATGTCCTAATTTATTTGCCTTGGAGTGTGCCCTGGGCAACAGTATTTTTTAAATACACCTTGGGTGTTTAGTCATACAACCAGGATCAAGAATCATGGATCTTTAAAGAATAAAACAACCATGTGTTTGGTGCTCATAGAATGTCACACTGATGTCTAGAAAGCAATAAAATAAGTTAGTCAATAAGAAAGAGTCTAGGATTCCAGCTAAGCGGGACCAGAAGGTACCACAAGTCTGAACAGACATAGTGTAAAGTCACATTGCTAGCGGTCAAGGCATGTCCAGGGGAACAGGGGACAAGTGCTGTGGGACCAGGCAGGCATGGTTCAGAATCTTTTCTCCAGTCTTCTTGCCACAGAATAGAGCCTGAAGAAGACAAGGCCAACTCACAAAGGAGAGCAGAGCCCAGCTAAGAGACAAAGGGAAATTTCCACCCAAAGCACCTGGAAGCCAGTTCCACCCCTGGGCTTTACAGGAGCCAATAAGTTTCCTTACACTTTGGGATTTTCTGTTACTTGCTGCTGAAAGAGACCCTTTTCATTCAGATGGGTATGACATAGGCTCTCCATCCTAATCTTGTCATTACTGAGGAAGGAATCTTATTATGAACAAAAATGATGCCTACCTATGGCATGGGTGATCGATAATAATTGCAATTCCTGATGTGTAATGTCAGAGAAAGACCCTAAATATTCAATATTCTTATCTCTTCTGTTCTTGAATCAAACTTTCCTTTTTTCTTTTATTTTTTTTGTCGTAAGCTGGCAATATTTCCTATTGATTTATAAATAAATATCTGTGACATTTTTGCTACCTAATACTGATAAGTACACATAGGACTCAGACTTTACCCCATAATGAAGTGAAAGTTTTAAAGAAAAGTTAGATATATTTTTATTTTGGATAAATGAGATAAGCCAATGAATCAAGAAGTCTGCCTACCATTAGCACTCCTGTCGTGTCTCCTACTGAATTCAAAATATCTCATATTTCAGGGTTGTTTTAGGTAAGTATTTATAGTTTATTTCAAGAGGAGTGAACAAGGCAACTTGAAAGATCACTTTTACTGCTTTCAGAATTCAAGGTAATTTTAAAAGAGGTGAATGGAAGGGAAAAGAGCCTCTTAACCAATTAGCCAAGAGACCACAATATACTTTAGAATTAAAATTACCCAGACATGTGAGAGGATCCAAGTAGAGTCTCATTTATATCATTAAAGAGGTTCTGCAAATGCATAAGAGGGTAACAGTTCTAATGGAACAACAATAAAATTATTAAGATTATGTAGAAGTAGGTAGGACCAATATCCCTTCAAGTGGCGGAGATCTTTAATGAAGCAGAAGAATGGCTTTCATTACCTGGTTTATTTTCCAATTCAAACGATTCTTGTGGACATTATTATAATGTAAAGAAGAGAGTTGTCCTATCGTTTTGTCCAAACAAAACAATTTCTTTTTGTTTTCTTCCATAGGTAGTATATTCTTTAGTTTGGTTTTATAAAAGGCTATATTACCTTAAATCAACACACACATTAACAGAACCTTCAAACTCCTACAGATAATTTTTTCATAGTCAGAGGAGAATGACATGTAAAATTATAGTAACACAGGGAGAAATAAGTCCCCTTTTCTAAAGCTTTATCAATATTGGGAGTAAGAACATTATTTTCCTAACCCCTCCCAAAAGCTATAAAACAGTTATGGGATTGGCTTATTATTTTTATAGTCAATTTTTATTTCTTGTCATATCAGCTTGCTGCTCTTACGATATTTGCAGTGCAAAACAGAGAAGTGGCGATCAACGATTGGATAACTTGAACCTATGCTAGATGGCTCATTGATTATTGGACATAAGACAATTTTAAGTTCTCTTTCTCTGACAGGATGATATGAATGTGGATTTCTTCCTGCTGCTCTAAGAATGGACCGGAATCATAGAATTTAAAATTCACTTTTGTGGATATTACAGAAGAACCTTAGGAGAACTTTGAGGGAAAGAATTGCTTTTCTTTTCTCCTTTGTGTTTGTTTGTTTTTTTAAATATTTAGGGAAAAGTGTACTTGTCCCAGTCAGGTCGTGTTGCATATTTCTCAACCTTCTTTTTCTCTATCATTCCCCTAAGGAGAAAACCTTATTTTAATCAATGAATTTCAATTAAATCATTCTGATTAATTAATTAAAATTTAGATTAAATTTCTCCCTAATGAGAGCAATTAAATATTAAGGAATAAGATTTTATTATATCTAAGACTCTTTTAACTCCCCTCCCAAGAACCAACTTTCACCCCTTTGGTGAGATTAAGGCTGAGATACCCATTCTAACAAAGCAAGATGAGGAAAGTGGGATCATCATAAAGACCCTGGAGAACCTCCCACAGTGACAGTGAGTGCAGCCAGGCTTCAAAAGAACTGCAAAGGAGTTGGCTCCATCATCTCTTGTCTGAGCTTCCTCTGCCCATCTTTCCCTTTCTGCTTCTCTTACTCTAAGCAAGCAGCCACCCAGATTCCAGATGTCCACTAATGCTCTGGAATCAGGAATGTCCATCTCGTTGGTCCATCACTATTGCTCTGCTACCAAGGAGAACTCGTTCAACAGGAGAGCCGTTCCTAACGTGGTCATCAAGGGACTCACCTAGGGAACTTGCCAAAACACAGATCCCTGCAGATTTTTATTTAAGAAAAACACTTTAACAATGCAAGCTGCTCATTATACATCTCAATTTTGTCCTTCATTTCTCATTCCCTGAATTCTTTTAAGTCCTGCTTCCTGGAAGAGATGATATAAGTAAATAACTAAAGATGCTCTGTCCTGTGGACCTTCTTCCATCTGATTTTTAAACAGGAGGAGCATCGATTACTGTGGAGGGAGTTCATAGTTGAGGGGTGGGGGAGGGGAATGGATGAAAACAGAATTCTTTAGACTCTAAGCTCAAGGAAGCACACTCTCAAGTACCATTCACAGCACCCGGGCTTCACAGTGGTGAGAGAGCTAAAGGGGGACAGAAGAACATGGAGACAAAACTTGAGAAGGAAGGTAAGAACAACTTTTGTTGTCCCTTCTTCGAGGGAGCTTTGTAGTTGGCGGGGGGAGGGGGTGATGTTTGAAGCGGGAGGTACCCAGGGGAATTTCCCTTGAAATTCTGAATTTGGGGTGATTCTGAATACAGAAGATGGCCACCGTTGCCCACCACAGGCAGCAGCAACTTACAGACCAGACAGGCTGGGGAAGGAGACCACAACCCCAGTGTTTCTCTCGCTCCTTTCCAAATATCATGCTGTTGGTTCCTCTGGGGATTTCAAAGAACCACATTTCAATTTTTTTTACAACTACATCCTATGTCTCAGTAGTTATAATCTTCATTTCTTTGACCCATTTCTCTATTTTTAACATTTGGGTTGCTGCCCTTCTCTTCTTTAGATAAACAATATGGCAATGAACCTCCTTCACGTGAAGTTTCATGCACACCCACAAATATTTCTCTGCAGTAAATATCTAGAAAAATACCTTCTCTCTAAAAATCTCTGAATTTTAAGTTTCAGTAAATATACCAAGTTCCACCTTCTCAAAGCTTTCCCATTTTACACTCCCAGCAACAATGTTTGAGACAGCCTGTTTCCCCATTTTCAAACTTGTAAATGCTCATTGGAAGAACACATGTTCATACTGAGTGGTTTTAATTTGCTTTTTCCTATTGACAGTAGGTTGAAACCTTAAGTTTACTCACCAATATTTATATCTACTAATTACTTTTCTAGTCTTAGCCACTCAACATAATGTGAATAGTAATGATGAATATGTACAAGCATATTATTTTGACTATTAACACAGCTTTTAGCTTTTAAACTATTAAAGTAGTAAATTTTATTAACAAATTTCTTACTGTTGAAATATCTTAGCTCAGATATTTCATTTTCCCATTCAATTTCTTTACCATTCAATAGACTCTTTCAGTTTGAAGTTTGTGACTTACATTGGGGGAAATTTTTTTTCTATTATTTCTTCACTTCTCTCTGACTCTTACAAAAATATACCAGTTAGATGGATGTTGGAACTTAGATATTGATCTTACAAGTGCCTAAACTCAGTTCTTACAGTATGTTTGTCTCTAACGCCCTTTATGTTCTAAGACATTTCCTCAACTTTATTTTCCAGATTAGTAATATATTTTTATCTAAGTCCTTTCTATTATTTAGCCCTCTGTTAATTTTTAAATTCCAGCGATGAAAATTTTAATTTCCAAGAATTCTTCATTTTCTGATTGTTCCTTTTTCATAGCAGTGTGTTCTACTTTTATGGATAAATAAACTTTAGAATTTCACTGACGATACTAATTAGGACTGATTTAATGTTTTATTCTGATTTAATAATGTTTTCACTCTGAATTATCTCTGTTTCCAGTCATTCTTCTGGTTCACTTGGTTCTTCTCTTTTATCCTGTTAGTTTTTACCCAATGTCTGGTTATCCTTATTTGCCCAGTCATTTTTATGAATAATGAGTGAGGTTGATGAATGTATGGAACTAGAATAGGTTTCCTCTGTTTCTCCCTCATGCCTCTCTCCTGCCTGGAAGGGGAGGAGGAGTTTCCATCAGCCTACCTGTTTATGCCCACATACTCCAAAGCCCTCCTCTCCATTGGTAAAATAAGAAGTATATTATTCATTCGAGGACATGAATGTCTTTGCCTCCCACCCGACATCTGTCATGGAGTTTAGTGTTCCCTCAGGTCTACACCCAATTCCAGCACTTTCCTTAGAGAATAGTTATTGACTTGGAGGCTGGTGGCAAGCACCTCTGCTATGTACCGTTCAGTATGAGAGAGCAAGGAGGGGGAATGTTCTAAAGCAGGTTTTTAAGAAAGAAAGAAAAAAATCCTGATAATTTCCTCAGGACCTGTCTTTCCTCTTCCTATTCATTTACTAGGGAGTAATAGCAGATTCAGAAAACTGTAAGTTCAGGGTGGTTTCCTTCTTGGTTTATGTTAGACTGTGGCACTCTCCGCTCTGGCCAGTTTTAGCCCTTCTATTTTCTATAGTCCAGAAATTTCTTAATTTCTGGCAGAAAATGATACCCTTTCCTGTTTACTACTACTATGACATGTTTATATTTTTTTTGTCATGTTAATGGTTTTGAGTAAAAAATGAAAAATGTAGGGCTTCCCTGGCGGCGCAGTGGTTGAGAATCTGCCTGCCAATGCAGGGGACACGGGTTCGAGCCCTGGTCTGGGAAGATCCCACATGCCGCGGAGCAACTAAGCCCGTGAGCCACAACTACTGAGCCTGCGCGTCTGGAGCCTGTGCTCCGCAACAAGAGAGGCCGCGACAGTGAGAGGCCCGTGCACCGCGATGAAGAGTGGCTCCAGCTTGCCGCAACTAGAGAAAGCCCTCGCACAGAAACGAAGACCCAACACAGCCAAAAATAAATAAATAAATAAATAAATTTATTAAAAAAAAAAAAAGTAAAAATGTATGTCCTCAGTGCATCATCTTACTGCAGTCCCCTGGGTCACTAAGCCCCTCCCCTCAGGTTTTCCTACCTAAACTGCTGGCTCCCAAAAAAGTCTCCTAAACCCACCAGTCCGTGTGTATACCGTCCTGCAATTTCTTTTTTCGAATATGGTAATTAGAGAGTAAGGTATTCCCTTAGCACTTCTCCCACAGCGTTCTCACCTGTATGAACACAAGCAAGGATCCTGTGGTGAGGTTGATGAGTCCAAACTGCAGAGTCCAACCAGCAACGAGATGCGCGCATTTGGGAGGGCGCCGTGCTGGATGACACGATGGCTTCCTCCGTCCCAGTCATTGCAGAAAATAGGTTAATTAACAGGCCGACTTCAGCCTTACTAAATTTATCATGAATTATATGTTCAGGGCTGTTGGTAAAAGGCCAACACTGGCATCTCTTTAACGAGTAATTATTGTGTTTTATTGTTGTGGACCTATAACGTATTAACCAGACAGGACTCGGCTTTATTAGAATGCACGTGGCTCCCCGGTTCCATGCATATTTATTATGCGAGAGAATGGGATTCTTCTTCTCTAGCCTTCACTAATTTAAAAGAAGATATCCTCAATGAAATGTATTCAAATATTTTGACATTTTGCTTCACCTCACTTACAGAGCAGAAATTGTTTCTGACAGTTATTATACAGTGCTGGAATCCTGCTGCTTCCGCCGTTGAAGAACAGGTTGAAAAGACACAGCGCTTGCATTTTGTTCGAAGAGTGATTCTGTGGCTTAGAAATAGCAGCGCTGTCAGCTGTGATTCACTGAGAGTTCAGATAATATCCAGTCTGTAGTCACTGTGAACGGGGGCTTCCAGGCTTGCAGCGGAAGGAAATGAATGGGAGCTGGTACCCTGAGTTTAGCCAGGAGGACCAGGGCAAAATATGGAGCTGGCATTTGGCCATTTCAAATTTGGGTAGAAATTTTCCTCCCCCTGCTCCACGTGGTCAACCCCCCCATTATAACAGGCTTAAATTTCAACTGCATCTATTTGCACAAGGCACACAACAGTAAATGTTAAACTGATACACTGGGGCATTCCAGAAGCTTGAACTGTCTAAAGCGATTAGAGGCAACAGTTGATAGGCGTTTCTTTGATCTTACTGCACTGAAAGGCAAAAATCGCTCTCAGATCATCTGTAAGGGGGCGTGGGATGGTACGCCACAGAACAACTAAGAAACCTACGAAGCAACCTTCTGTGATTTCTTTAGGGTACCTCTGGTTTATTCAGTAGACTTCTGCTCTGAATGCAAAAGTAATCTTCCAAAGTAATAGGATAAAATATTTACTTGCAAAGGGCCTGACAGTAGCAGTGGCAGAGTTTGGCACCAACAGATTTTCACAGAGCTCCTGAGACAACCATAAGCAATGAAAAAGCCACTCATCAGCCCTGCTGCCATGATTTATTCGGTTTTCTCCCATTTCACACCCGACCCAAGGCTGTGTCTGGAAACAGCAACACTCAAGGTCAAGGTTGACCAGGGATGCTTTCAGAAGGGCCAGGAGGGCTCAATCCACCGTACTGCATGTATGGAGACATAGTTGACTCTGTTGAGCATAAGTCAAAGTGAAGAGCCAGCCCGTGTGGGTATTGAACTTGTTCTTGCAGGTTAACAAACAAGTACATCACAGACTGAGGAGACACTGATGAGAAAAGGGGAAACTCACAGGGTCATGGCTCTGCCTACAGCAGACCAAAGAGTCTAGAAATCTGCCTGGTGCAGACATGCATCTGGGGGACTGAGGGTACTCTGGGTTTGACATCCGGATTGGATAAGCCTGAGGTAACCCAGCTAAGGAGTCAGTGAAAAGCCCCAGGAAGGGCCTCAGCGGGAGAAAAAGATCCTATAGCAGATCAGGGGATTTATTTGCTGGCAATGTCCCCAGCGACCTGTGAGTAAATCTGGAGGGCACTGAAGGGTGACGAGTCCCATTATTCATCAGAATGAGACATGCCCAATTCAGCCCTCATTAGGGGTCTCTGCTGGGCGGTGAGGGGTCATACCCCAGCAGCAACTTGGGAATAAATGAGAAAAAGCTTTTGCCACTTTGGAAAAATGAAAAGAAATGCATCTAGATTTTTTTAAGGTAAATTCAGCCCTAAAGGAACTACAGAAAAATGTCTACATTAAACCAAGTAAATTGTTCCAGGGGACTCTCTCAGTGAATAAATCTGGTCCAGCAGGAAGAGAGGAAGTAGGATCCCAAACCATTAATCACACTGAATTGCAAATTATCTACTCCTTGTCTTATTCATTTTTATATCTCTAGTTAGTACCTTACAAAATGCTGGACACACAGTAAGTGCTGAATAAATGTTGGTGAATGAATGTCAGACTCTTTCATCTCCAGTGTAATCACAATAGGGAACCAGGTGGGAAGCCATGGATTATAGTGGTTTTGAGGCCAGCACGAACAGTGGCTGCCCAGATAACTTCTTAGGAGGCATGATTTGTGGGCTCTAGAAGTGTTCCATTGCTCTAAAATATCTCTAAATTTCTGGATTTCTGAATCTCAGCAATTCATAGATTTTTCACTGGTCATGATAATGTAGCTAAGTGCTCTAAATGGGTTAGCTCACTTGGAGGCAATAGTGCTCTCCCCATTTTAGGGTTAAAGAACCTGAGGTAAGTGATTTATTCAAGTTTACAGCTCTGGAAAGGATCTGTATTGACTCCAGAGCTTGGGCTTTTGAGCACCATTCTATTATACCTCCTACACTATTACTAAAAGTCCACAACGGTACAAATATCTTTTTAAAAAGAAAGAAAAAAAGAATTGTCAATCATTAGCATATTTTAAAAATCGATTCCTCAGTTAAATTAGCCAGACATTGAGCTGGACCCTGAAGAGAGAGAATTGAAAGGTTTGAAGAGAATGTTTCTGAAAATTTCACTCTCAGAGCTCTGACTTATTTATTTAGCACTTACTGTGTACCAGGCATTTTGTAAAGTATTAACTAGAGATATATGGTTCTCTGGATCTATCTTTACCAGGCCAGTTTCATTTTCTGCCAGGAAAACCCTCTTTTCCATATATGTATACTACAAAAGATGTACTACTTACTTAAGTTTTAAAATAAAATCTTAATTACCCATAGAAGTGGGTAACCGTTTTTTCTCCTTTGTACTACTGTATCACCAAGAGTTGAAGAGCAAATTGAATGAGAAGATTCTCCAAGGGAACATCCAAAGAATAGGTTACTAAAATGTGCTATTGTCCTATTAACTGGGGAGTGAGGCCATATTACATTTATAAACGTCATTGCAGGAGAATCTCTATAACAAAAGCACTATTCAAAGGGCCATCTATTAAGGAATAATGAAAGGCTTTAGAAAGTGCCTTTAGTAAACATTTGATAGAAAATTGAAGCAGTTACCTATGTAATTCTTGTTATGTGTACTTGAGACCACCTCATTTTTCCCCTTGAACTATCCAGAGATTTTCATGAGGGTAAACATAGCCTGTGGGTCACATTTTTATATGAGCGGAGTTGCTTACTTTTCTTTTCCCAACATAGAGAAGCTTTAACAATGTGAATAGTTACAAGAAAAGGTAACATTTGTACATCTAGATTCTTGAATTTCCTAATAAAATTGAGTCTTCCTTAGTAGAGATTTCCAGGGACTTGCAGTAAATACTATAAGAAACTATTGGGATAGGGGCTTCCCTGGTGGCGCAGTGGTTGAGAATCCGCCTGCCAATGCAGGGAACACGGGTTCGAGCCCCGGTCTGGGAAGATCCCACGTGCCTCGGAGCAACTAGGCCCGTGCGCCACAACTACTGAGCCTGCGCGTCTGGAGCCTGTGCTCCGCAACAAGAGAGGCCGCGATAGTGAGAGGCCCACGCACCGCGATGAAGAGTGGCCCCCGCTCGCCTCAACTAGAGAAAGCCCTCGCACAGAAACAAAGAGCCAACACAGCCAAAAATAAATAAATAAATAAGTAAATAAAAGAAG
The DNA here is from genome assembly GCF_028021215.1 of Eschrichtius robustus. Classification (NCBI taxonomy): domain Eukaryota; kingdom Metazoa; phylum Chordata; class Mammalia; order Artiodactyla; family Eschrichtiidae; genus Eschrichtius; species Eschrichtius robustus. Next base: position 60,019,282 of record NC_090832.1, on the reverse strand, counting down.
CTTTCATTAAAAAAAAGAAAAGAAACTATTGTGATAAATCTTTCCTCAAGCTGGGCATGTTAAGGGGCTGTCAGATACGGATATCCTTTGACTTTCATATTTTTGCTGTGAATTAAAGACATCTGGAGAGCTAATCTAGTCTAATATATATCTAATGTATATACAAATACCATGTAAATCTAATATAATATTAGATATTGTATAATACAATACAATGTGATTTAATATATTAATATATCTTAATACATATGTTAATATATTGATTAATAAATTAACTGATATACATATGTATATATGATTGTGTGTGTAGATGCATGTTTAGTGGTCTACCATATGCCAAGTATTTTTTTTTTTAATTTTTTAAATTTATTTTGGCTGCGGTGGGTCTTAGTTGGGGCATGTGACCTCTTAGCTGCAGCATGCATGTGAGATCTAGTTCCCCGACCAGGGATCGAACTCGGGCCCCCTGCGTTGGGAGTGCGGAGCCTTACCCACTGGACCACCAGGGAAGTCCCATGCCAGGTATTTCTTTTTTTTTTAAATAATTAATTAACTATTTATTTATTTATTTTTGGCTGTGTTGGGTCCCCGCCGCTGCGCGCCGGCCCTCTCCAGCTGTGGCGAGCAGGGGCTACCCTTCCTTGTGGTGCGTGGGCTTCTCACTGCAGTGGCCTCCCCCGTCACAGAGCACGGGCTCCAGGCGTGCGGGCTTCAGTAGTTGTGGCGCACGGGCTCAGTCGCTCTGCGGCGTGTGGGATCCTCCCCGACCAGGGCTCGAACCCATGTCACCCGCATCGGCAGGCGGACTCCCAACCACTGCGCCACCAGGGAAGCCCCATGCCAGGTATTTCTAATAACAGTGAACTAATACTTATTGAACACTTATTAAATGCCAGGCACTGTGTTTTTAAAATCTTGTCCTAGAACTTGATCAGGGAAAGTTTTATTGGTTACTTTTATCAGCCCTGTTTTACAGTAAGAAAATGAAGGTAGGGGTTAGGTAACTCACTCAAGGCCACACAGCAAGTAGCAGAACCGGATGGGAAGCCAGGCAGTCTGACTCCAGAGCCCATACTCTTGGCCACTTTATACATGTGGTCTCATCTAATTAATAAATTCTAAAGCATTGGTGACACAGGTCCATTTCTGACTTATTTGTGTTTCTCTTTGTGAAGACCCGACATAAGAGTTTGTGCCTCTTGCCCATTTTACTCAAATGAAGACTACTTTACGACAGAATATAGCCTTCTCACAAGAGTAACAAATGTATAAAATGTGCCAATATCCTTGTGCCTGATAAAACACTTTCAAGTTGAGGATCCTCTCAAGCTAACACTGACCTGATCTCCTTTGTCATATTCATTAACCCTCTTTAACTTTTTTTTTTTTTTGGCCGCGTTGGGTCCTCATTGCTGCACACAGGCTTTCTCTAGTTGCAGCAAGTGGGGGCTACTCTTCGTTGTGGTGTGTGGGCTTCTCATTGCGGTGGCTTCTCTTATTGTGGAGCACGGGCTGTAGGCGCGTGGGCTTCAGTAGTTGTGGATCTCCGGCTCTAGAGCGCAGGCTCAGTAGTTGTGGCACACGGGCTCAGTAGTTGCGGCTCATGGGCTCTAGAGTGCAGGTTCAGTAGCTGTGGCGCACGGGCTTAGTTGCTCCGCGGCATGTGGGATCTTCCCAGACCAGGGCTCAAACCCGTGTCCCCTGCCTGGGCAGGCAGATTCTTAACCACTGCGCCACCAGGGAAGTCCCAAACTTCTTTAACTTTTGAAACAAATTCTGAAATACTAGCACTGATTGTTTAATCACTACTTAAGGTAAGTTACACCTTGTTAGTCTGATAATGGTTTGTTAAAACACAGGATAAAGTTGAAGCAACTGCTATTTCCTATCCAAGTAAATGGACTATTGTTCTTTACTAAAGTGTTAGATAGTCTAAATCTAATTCATTCAGAGCTTTCCAAAGCTTTATGCTCCTTTCCAAATTAATGTGAGGTTTCACTATATACAGCATTATCATTAAAACTTGAAAAGTGCTTTGGGAAACATATAGCATGCTTTATAATTTTACCTTTATTTGCACACTTGGACATTAAATCATTAAACTTTCACAAATCTTCCCTACTTAAAAATATCCCATTCGAAGGTGAACATCATTAATAACATTATCAGCATTTACTCAATGTGCATTTCAAATAGTTAATATGCTTCAAATTATTTTATTTGATCTTTTATTTAGACAATCCATCAAAACAATTTTCAAGATATTTTTGAAAAACACGCATTTACTTATTTTGGCAGTTCAGTGTTAGAAAACTTGGTTTTCTTTGAGTGTTGAAGTCAGCACAGGATAGGTCAAATTCCAACTTTGATATGAGTACAACTATACCAGCTTTCTTTGGTTTAACTTTGCATGATATATCCTTTCCATTCTTTAAAATTTTCTTATTACTTTTTTCCAGCTTTATTGAGATATAGTTGACGTATGACATTGTATAAGTTTAAGGCAATGACTAGCGGCCTGGATGCTGGTTAGGGGCTTGGAAGGAATATGCCTGAAAGTTTAGAGACAGACAAGTCTGAGGTAAAGGCATATGGGTGGATATAGGGGCATGAACATGAAAAGTGAGAATTTTCTTTTTTTATAAATTTATTTATTTATTTATTTACTTTTGGCTGCGTTGGGTCTTCATTGCTGTGTGCGGGCTTTCTCTAGTTGCGGCGAGAGGGGGCTACTCTTCGTTGTGGTGCATGGGCTTCTCTTGTTACAGAGCACGGGCTCTAGGAGCGCGAGCTTCAGTAGTTGTGGCACGCTGGCTCAGTAGTTGTGGCGCACGGGCTTAGTTGCTCCGCGGCATGTGGGATCTTCCCAGACCAGGGCTCAAACCCGTGTCCCCTGCATTGGCAGGCGGATTCTTAACCACTGCACCACCGAGGAAGTCCCAAAAAGTGAGAATTTTTTTTATCACATATTAATGCCCCCCAGAAAGAATCCACCACATAAGAGGCACTGAACAACCAAGTAGACAAAACGACACTGGTCAGCCTTCATCATCAGCTAACCCCAAACTGGCACGGTGGGCACACAAATGAACTGGCCTTAGTGACAGAGATAGAGGTTACATAGCCACAAGGACTTGCTGAGGTGATAGCTGAGGATGAGGGTAATTTAGAAAAGATAGCGTGGAAGGGTTAGGGTAAGCGCCAGTTACACCCCAAGACCAATTGCAGCCATGAGGTCTGTAGTTTATCCCATTAATTCCCATGTCTAATTTTCCCCTCAGGAAAAGAAGCCCAAGGAACCATGAAGGAGCTGCTCCTTGAACCTGCAAGGAGAAGTAGAGCTGTGTGGTCCGATGGGTAGAATGCAATGGCACTGAAAATACACCAGTCAGATTTCCTGTTGTGCGGACCGTAATTGACCGCTCCCCCCAGCTGCTGCCCTCTGAATCCACCGCTGTGTCTACACAGAGGCAACACTTTCCGTGGGCAAGTCCCAGCCAATGACCAGCACAGAGGGCTACTAAATCAGGTCCATTCCAGCGAAATGCAGGACTCTTCAAAAGAGCAACTTTGACCTGAGGACTCCTCATCAACCTGACTGAAACTTTCTTGGAACTGTTCTGAACCCTGAGACTTTATCTATATTGATCATCCTCTCCTTCCATAGGAATCAGACCTGCATTGTGATTGGAAGCCTCTTTCCACCTTCTCCTGCTCCCTCCTCCTTCTTGCATAAGTGTTCCTCCCAATAAATCTCCTGCACATCTATCACTGTGTTGGTGTCATCTTCTAGGAGGACCTAAACTAACACACCCATCTACTGAGTTCTTAATTTCTTCTATTATTAAGTTGTAAATTTCCATTTGATTTTTTAAAATATATTCCAGTCCTCTTGTGAAATTCCCTACATCTTCTTTCTTGAACGTATTAGCCATAGCTATTTTTAAGTCCCTACTTGATAATTCTAATATCTGGATCAGCTGTAGGTATGTTTCTAATGTTTTTTTCTTTTTGTTTTTGGACATTTGATCTAGTTTCTTGGCATGCCTGGTAATTATCATAGTGGTTCTAGATGGTATCTTTTTTTCAGGAAAGTTTTAATTTTCTTTTGGCAAGCAGAATAGAGACAGACCACCTTGATCCAGTCAAAGGGGAGTGCCAAGCTTTGTTAGGGCTGATATGTTTCTGACTTAGTCCTGCTCTTATCATATACTTACTCTAGAGTGTAGTCCTCTTAGAGTCTCAACTGAAAACTTGGGTTCTTTCCCAGTGCCCCTCTATTTTGGCGGGCCCCTCTGCTTTCCCAGACCCAGGAAACTGCTTCTACATCTTGCTCAGCTCTTTATCTTCCTGGATGCTGCTATTTGTCAGGTGTCTTGGCATCTCTCCTTACATTTTCATAGCTTCTAACTCAGCAAATGCCTCAAAGAGAATTTCTGGACCACTTCTCTGTAATTGCCTCCTCTCCTAGCTCTTCAAGTCTTGGCTACCTTGGCAACTTTAAACTCCAACTTCTATCTTTCAGTCCAGTGAAACTGCAGAAAGCTTCAGGCCGCCCCTATCTGCCTAGTTTCTTTTCTCCATTTCTTGGATCAGCAAATGCTGGAAGGTAAAAATAGATGCACAAGTGAGGCTTACCTGAATGTGCCTCCCTTCGCTCTTGGACCTCGGTCCTGCAAACCTGGGCTTCCTTGATGGCTCTCTGATGCATTCAAACACATTTTGTTTTATCTAATCCAGTTCTTCAGGCTTCAAATGTGCCACCCTTCCTCGTAACCCCCGGCCTTTGCACATGCTCTTCTCCCCTCTTACAACATATTCCTACCTTGTCCACCTGTGTGGTAACCACTCTTCTTTCAGGTATTACCTCAACCAATGTTTCTACAGAGAAGCCTTCTCTTACATCCTTGCTAGATCATATCGTCTCTCATAGGCTTTCCGGCTATCACACTTACTGCTACTTTCCAGCTACTGGTATAATTTTATATTTATTAGTGTAACTATTGGATTAAATTCTATCTTTTCTAATAATGTGGGCATTTATCATGTCTGATCAACATTTTACCCCCAGTGACTAACAAAAGCATGATATTTAAGGAATGTTTAGTAATTACCTATTGAATGAATATGGTGCTATAATCACCTTTTGAAGTAGCTCATCCACTATATTGGAATGTGAGTATATGAATTAAGAGTCTGTCAATGAGTGAGTGAAGCCAATAGCTAACAGCAGGATAGTGTCCCTCTCACTAACAATGACACTGTGTGTGTGTGTGTGTGTGTGTGTGTGTGTGTGTGTGTGTGTGCATAATTGGAATTGAGTTACATATGGCAAAAATGTAAACTACTCAGCAGTAGGAAAGAGACTTCTTGGACAAGTACTTGAATATTAATTGAAACCAGAAAACTACAAAGATCTCCAGGGATATAATTTCAGACTCCTATAAGAGCATTTATGCAGTAATTCATTGAGCAACTCTATCAAAATGAAATGCTGACAAAAAGAAGAAAGATCAAAGAATGCTTTCAAGGACAGAGCAGGAATCAGGCATTGCAAAAGGGAAGGATAAGTGTTTGGCAGAAAGGTTCAGTGAAAGGGAGAAACAGCACAAAAAGTGAACTGCTCCATCCAGAAAGTTCTCCATCCAGAAAGTTCAAAGTGTCATGTTACCCATCTTCAACACAAATCAAAATATAACCCAACATTCCCACCTGCCTGACTTTATAAAACAAAATGGAGGTGAAGGGTGAGAGATTAATTCCAAATAGCCTAATCATTCTGTTGAAATATCCCAGGAGGCCCAAAGCATTTTTCATGTATCTAGGACTTACACTACTTTGCTGAAAAGCTAAAAAGTCAGAAGAACTTTAACTATTGCACAGAATATTAGTTGGTACATGAAACTGGTTAAGGTTTACTCTGGTTATCCGAAGCCAAAATGGGCATTTGACCAATTCATCCAAATAACCAATAAAATTATCCAAATTAGTAGTTTCAGTGAACTAGTTAACTTAGTCACATGTGGAATGAACAGCTCCACAGAGAGATCCCCAAACCCAAAGTCTTTTGGTCTTGCCTGGAGCTAGTAGTCTTAAATGACAAAATAGACCAGTTGGACTTAATAGCTATCTACATGGCATTCCATCCAAAAACAGCAGAACACACATTCTTTTCAAGTTCACATGGAGCATTCTCCAGGATAGATCACATGGTAGGCCACAAAACAAGTCTCAACAAATTTAAGAATATAGAAATTATATCCAGCATTTTTTCCGACCACAACAGTATGAAACTAGAAATCAATTACAGAAAGAAAAATGGGAAAAGAACAAACATGTGGAGACTAAACAACATGCTACTAGAAAAACGAATAGGTCCATGAAGAAATCAAAGAGGAAATCAGAAAATACCTTGAGACAAATGAAAATGGAAATACAACACTCCATAATCTATGGGATGCAGCAAAAGCATTTCTAAGAAGAATCGACTTCAAGACAAGCTCCTAGCACAGTGCCTGGCACGTGGTAGTATTCAATACTTATCTGTTGACAGATTTAATGCCATTGTTTGGGTGTATCTTACCAAAAGAAACTGGACTAGAAGCCCTTTTGCTGGGCCTTTTCTGGGAATGTTACCAATAAACAAAGTGTGCAGACTGTATGGGGAGGTCTGGCCAACTTCAAGACCACATGTTGACATCCTCAAGGGTGTTGAGACATCCACCAGCCTTCTACTCTGGCTGAAATGGCAGGGGAAGTGGTGAAGAGATTAACTGAAATGCAGAAAGCCCTCCATGTCAGCGCTCCCAACCTCTTTCAAGGTGAGTGAGAAGCATGTGATGACTGCTTACTCCTAGATCTCAGATCTTTCAGGAAGAGAATGAAAGATGGGGAGACAAAGCCAGAGTAGAGGAGGTTGCACCCTAAGAGAATAAACCACCAGGAATGGTCATTTCAGAAATATTGCTGTAATTAGAATGAAAGTAAGAAATGAAATCACTGTGAACAGCTTATTTGAAGAGTCCAAAGCACAACATGTCCTTCTCCTCGGTGTCATTTGCTGTCATTGTCTGGCCCACAAGGCAAAAGCAAACCAGGTAGGCAGCTTTGGACAGGCTCTTGTTTACTGTGTCTATGACTTTACAGCACCCAATTTGCAGTTAAAATACCAAAAATAAATATGAAAAATAATAAATATATGAATCACTTTGCTGTACACCAGAAACTAACACAACATTGTAAATCAACTATACTTCAATAAAAAATTTTCAAACAGTAAAAAAAAAAAAAAAAACAGCCAACAGCCCACATGCCAGATGTTTTCCTCTGGTATGATGGTCCTCAGTGGTTGCTTAGGCCTGTGTTGGTGCTAATGCATTTTACAAGACTTGTGAAGAAACTCCAATTCTCCACACACAATTATTTATGGTTCATGTAAAGGTGATTGTCTTTGTTAATGATGACACTTACCTGGATACAGAACACAGGATCAATGCAATAAGCCAGGACTGCTCAGGCAGAGCAAAGTGGAAGGAAAGAGCTTGGGGATGGTGAAAGGGATTAGCTTGGGTAGCGAGAGTCAGATGTAAGTTACACTGAGTATTGTAGAAAAGCTCAAATAGACATAATACATAAAGCAAAGCAGAACTCACAGGAAGCATTAAGGGAGACTGCAAAGCTTATATTGGGCCAGGGGAACATAGACAGTGGGGAGAACAAAATGTCCCTAAATACTAGAGGCAAAGAAATCCCAGACTATAGAGTTAAGGCACTGCCACTGCTGAGCCATGAGACACTGACAAGCCTTCTTCTTCTCCAAGTGCCGGGAGCCAGGCTGTACTTCCAGTAGGGAATGCAGTGACCTAAAGCCAAAGGAACAAGCCTATACCCAAGATGGCAGGAACTTGCTCTGAGAAATATGATAGGGGCTCCAAAGGACTGAGAAGCCAATGGGGACAGAAAGGACCTCAAGATTTGCCTATTTAAGACAAAAACAGGTGGGATGAACTTGGTTATAGACTAAGTCATGTCAACTTGAATGTAACAGGAGGCTCCCATTAGGTCTGAGTTACAGAAGGAGGGGACCTTCAGATTTTAACAGTCATGCTGCTTTAGGGTCCCCCTTCCATAGGCAGGGGCCATCAAGTCAAGCATTCTTGACCCCTCAGCTCATAATGTGGCCCCAAAGATCAGCCCAACAGGAAAAATGGTAGAGCCTGCCCCTCGGTCCTTGGAATATGATTGCAGACTTGTGGCTGCTTTGAAAAGAAACACAGGTGATGCATGGAAGTGAGTTCTTCTCAAATGCTTCTAGCTGCACTGCCTGACCATGCCCAGAATTACTGGTCCTGGGGCTACATGGAAAAGCAGAGTTGATCTCATTGGCATCTCTTAAACCATCAAGTTGCCACATTAGCCCCTTCACCAGCTTGGTCTGAGGGTTTATGCATTTAATCTCCCACATCTCCACATCAGAAATGGAGCAGACAATCTTAGATTAAACAACATATCCACCATCTCTCATCAGAAGTCCCTCATTCTTCATATGTGCCCTGCTCTGAACTGACAGATGGAGGAGAACATATACATGCAGATGGTCTTTAGCTGAGATGATCCTCATTCTTTGTGAATGGAAAGGGAGTAGATTCATGTAACAAATATTCAGCCTTTCTGCAAAGGACTACAGAAGGATTGTGTGGCAGGACAAGGTACATGGCACAGGACAGCAGGTTTGGGGACAGAAGACATTGGTACCCAGAATTTGGTCTTGAAAGCAGACAGCGCCTCTTTGAGGCGACCACCAGGTGATGGTAGTGGGATGAAGGGACCGAGTAATTCAGGATGAGAGACACAAGGGCCTGGAGGCAGAGCTCTCGCTCCTTCCCCTCCTCGAAACCTTGTTTTTCATTGCAAAAATGACACAAATGCCTCTTACATTAAACTACAACTGAGAACAGGAGATTGGCAAAATTTTCACTTTTCATCTGGATGATTCAACATCATGTAGAAACAGCTACTGTGGACCTCCTAAGGAGGCAAAGGGTGGGAAACAACCTATCTTGAAGACTGATTTTAAAAAAGTTTAGAAGTCACTAGGTGTTTGGTACTTATTTTCAAGGCTATAAATCCCACAGCAGGTGCACCGAGGCAATCAGGATAGGCAAGAACTCTGATAAATTCAACGGTGATACTTAGGGCCACAGAGACCCTGGGAGGCTATAAATAGTCATTAGGAGTGAGATGTTGCTGAACACAGAGGGAAAAATCCACCAATGGAGCAGAAATGTAAATCAGGAACTACTATGATGAAATTGTGTTTTCATATTAAGTATAAAGGAAGAAAAAAGAGAAAAAGCAAGAACTAGTTTTTTTCCAGTGCTTAGTCAGAATCTGAGCCATTTCAGAAAATGTCCTAAAAGGGAAAAGGAGGAAGGCAGGAAGGGAGGGAGGGAGGGAGGGAGAAGACTCCCCTTCCCCCATTTCATTCAAATGTCTATCGAACCTGGCATGTTCAGTCCAGATGTTCCAGCTGTGTCCACAGTTAATGAGCTATCACCTTTCTGTTACCAAGGTTGGGTTTCTTTTTTGCAAGAGAACAAAATTTATTGATAAACACTGTTTACTTCTCACATATTCTCTGAGGACCCTGGGATGATTAATGTGTTATTTGAGAAGTCATTCTTGAAGTATGTGAAAGTCCTGGCAGCAAAGGTACCAGGTATATGTAAACCAGTTATACAAATCATTTTCAAAATTCACTTCTTGCCTGTTTCCACCTCCAAAAAACATATACATTTTCATCATTAAAGTTCTTTGGTTTATTGGATTACATCTCACAAATTTCAGGGAACAATAGAAATGTATTTCATTATACTATATTTAACAATACAGTTTTCAGGTTGTTTCTGTCTGTAGTTGTGCTTTTGATCATCTTTTCTATTAATGATATTTCTATTATTGGGGTAGGTCACCTTGAAACGTAAGTATTTACTACGTATAAATAACTCTATGGAAGTCACATTTTTTTGACGTTCTCTCTCTCTCTTTCTCTCTCTTTCTCTCTCTCTCTTTTTAGCAAATTTCACATGTGGATTTATAGAGCAATTATTGTTGCAAATATCTAGCAATACAGAATCAGACTGGTGAAAGAGTTGGTAATGATATTGTTATACCGCTTAATATGTTCTTGGCTGACCCACACAGACCCTATTTCAGAAAATGCTTCCACAGACCCAGAACATAATTGATTTATTTCCTCGGTCAGGGAAGGATGGTCATTTATTAGCAATTGAAAAACGAGGTTCAGCATCAAATAACATTTTATTAAGCCCTCCAACTGTGATCAGACTAAAAGAAAGAAGACTGGGAGTTCTGAAAATAAATAGAGGGGATAAAGAATAATGGTGAATAGCACCAGCTGTGAAGGTGAACTGCCTGGGTTCAAATCCTGACTCTACCACTTACCCGCTTTCTACCCAAAGCTATAAAACTTTGGGCATTGACTTCTGTGATTGAATTACTTCTGTAAAATGGTGATCTTGAGAGTACCTGCCTCCAAGGTTATTGTAACAATTAATATAAGTATCTACATAAAGTTCTCAGCAGATAGTACACACTGTACAAATGCTTAATTGTAGGAAGAGTTATATATATTGAGGAGGTTTAATGCTGGATCTCTTCTCCGCCACTGCCTGTCCCATATATTAATGTAGGTGGCCACCAGGTCCTCTCAGTCCTTTTCAGAGTCTCTGACATCTTTGCCTTCCTCTTCATCCTGCCACCAGTCTTACTACAGATTCCCTTCACATTGGTACCTGGACTATTGCAATAGTCTCCTGACCCCAGTCTTGATACCCTTAGAATCCACCCCACCCTGCACACTAACTCCAGTTCTGCTTTCTTATAATCATGCCTTCTGTGCCTAAAAAATGTTGATGTCTCCCAAATGCCCACAGGATGAAGTGGAAATGTTTTAGCCTGGTCTTCAAGGTCCTTCCCATCCCAGCCACAGCCTATCCTGACAACACTTCCCACTATCCACCAGCATTGATACTTTGCCAAGGCAAGCTCCTTCTCCAGAGCAATGACATGCTGCCATGTTCCTAAATGCTGATATTCAGTCCAGAACATGGATTCTCAGAAACTTTTCCTAAAGTTTTTTACCATCAGAATCAAGGGAAAATCAGAGACTATATAGGTTCTTCCCTATGCCAAACCTCTCTTCTTTTCATACTAATACACTGAAAGAAAGCAAAATTGCACATCACCACTCTGAAGAGCTTTGAGAACACAAAGGACTCATTAGATTCATCCACATTTGAGATGTCATTCAGCTTATTCAGAATCAGGATCTCAGCAAGTGTGGGGGGGTCAGGATGGGTCAAGGTCAGGCAGGATGGGGCCATGGGTAAGGGGCTGTGGGATAAGGTCAAGGAGGATGCCTGCTCCATCCCTAGGCTGCAGGAGTGGCACTACTGAGGGAAGGGGCAAGAGCAATGAAGGTAATTCACTATTCTGGTTACTTTGCTGCATAACAAATGATTCTAAAATTAGTGGTGAAAAAAAAAACCATTTTATGTTGCTCACGATATCGTAGAAACTTAGAAAGGGCTCAGCTGGGCAGGTCTTTCTAGGGCTAGAAATACAGATATGGAAGTCATAGACATAAAATTTGTGATTGAAATCATGGAATATAAGATTTTTCAGAGAGAATGTGCAGAGAAAAGAGGGGGTCAGGGGCAGAACCTTGGGAACACCAGCCTTCACAGGGTCAGCCAAGGAAGGTCTGTCTTACTCACTTCCTACTTGTACACACTCCTTATGTATTAAGGACTCCTTTGGAAAGAAATTCCATAGCCACTGAGAAAATAGGTGACCAGAAACCCTGCTTTCCTTCTTAGCTCTTCCTTGGAGTCCCTCCTATGGTTGCAATTAGATACTGGCTTGGAGCTGCCATCATCCGAAGTCTCAACTGGACTGAATATCAAGCATACATTTGTGAAGTGAACTGAATGAAGAGACATCAGCATTATGTATTCACATTATCAGTCAGAATACACTAGGTTTTGCTGCAGTAACAAACAACCTCACCATCTCGATGGCTTAAACAACAAATGTTATTCCACATCAAGATCACTGTCAATCTACGATCCAGGCTGATGTGGCACCATGTGGATTATCACTGGTCGCCATGGCAGAGGGAAAAGAGAACATGACAAAGCACATACTGGCTCGTAAAGCTTCCACATGGAGGTGACACAATCACTTCCATTCACATTTTGTTGGCTGAAAATGTGCCACAACCACACGTGAGCTCAGGGTAGAGAGGAACAATCTTCTAACAAGCCCTAAATGAGAGAAACAAATGCAGTGGACAGCATTAATGACTTACACAATGGGCGTTCACAACAAAAACGTTTGGTTTTGGTGGGAAGGTCAGGGGAGACCTACTGGGTTTAACCAGGAAAGATAGCGTTTGGGTTATACATAAAAGGTGGGAAGGAGTTAAATGAATGGAGATGGAGAGAAAAGAGAAGAGAGAAAAAAGCATGGAGATAAGAAAGCTCCAAACAATGTGATAAGGAAGAGTCTCACTTGATTGGAACACAAGGTTCATGTTTTTTCATTATGCTGGAGAAAAAGATGGATTTGCTCTACACCAAACGTGTAAGCTGGATAAGCTAAGAGTAAAATGATATGCTAAGTTATAGAATGGATAATGGGGTTGCATGATAGGCCACGAAATGAGGTTCACCAAGTAAATGAAAGAATAAGCCCTGAGGATGAGCTCTAAGGGATAACTTTTTGCTTAAATCACAGAGACAGGAAGTATCCTTTTGGAATTAGAAGATAATAATAAAAGAGTCCCTGGAAAGAGGGGACACGCATATTCTCAGGTAAATTTTCAGTCTTTTCTCATGAATTAAAGAACGGGCTACATGGCTTTTGGTTTTAGATGCCATTGTGCTGTTAACATCCCCTGAGTTCCTTGGGTAGGAGAAATTACTAACATTAGAAATATCTTCCTGGTCATGATTGTCACATAGTAGAAAACCGGTAGTTTCATTGCTGCTCTGAAAATCAATTTTGATTTAAAGCAGTAGATGGTTAACTATCAAATACCAGTTAATATCCTTCTCATTGTAAGCTCCTGGAAGGCAGGGCTTGCAACCTATTCAAATTTATGTCTCCATTGTGAGCGTGGAGAAGATATTCAGTAAAATGTGTTGCATGGTCTACTGCAAACAATAGAAAATTATAGGAAATGACTTCATTTGGGTTGTTCATATTTTTCTTTCAAGGCAAATATTTTGCTTACGTAAGATTTTTCCCTGCATGAAAGATTTCACGAGCAGAAAGTATGTGGTTTGAATACTGATGGGGGTGAATTACCATTTTCCTTAAAACTGTATTCTATGCTAGGCTCCCTTCTCTCTGTGTGTATTTTGCAGTACCTGTCAACTTCCCACCCTGCTGAGCTGAGGGGAACAACTTAGACAGAAACAACTGCCTGCTGAAAACCTCCAGCCAGGAGCACTTTCAAATAGTCAGCTTCAGCTTCTCCCCACAGCCCTGACACACTCTCTGAGTGCTATCTCCCAAGCTCCAAAACTAAGAGGAAAGAAAGAAGGAAAGTATGAAGAGGGAAAGTTCTTTAGGTGTCAGCTATTTAAGTAGCTCCTTCAGGTTTCCTAGATAATTCTTTTGTCCAGAAGTGCCGCGTTCTCAAACATCAGTGGGCCCAGGATCCCCACGAGGGAAAGAAGCCTGCATCTCCCGCCCCCTAGACAGCCAGGGTTTACTTTTCTAAACATGGGTATGGCAGCTTTTGGTGATCTAGCAAGTGTATTTATGTCACTGACGCTTGACAAGAACCCTTCCTGAGGAGGCTAAATTGCGGGTAAAGGGTGTTAGGCCAACAGGTCATGAAATTATTCTTGGTGAGTTATAGACTTAATATAGTGTCTAGATGGGGGAAATATTTACTGCCTTTTAAAAGAAAGAGACACTTAGAAAGCACCTCCATTTTTGGAGAAAGTGGGCATGGTTGTCTAAAATCAGCCAGGGCGTGAATGACCGAGGTGCGGAGGACCCACGTCCTGGCTGGCCCTGGTGAATAAGGAGCACATATCTCTGTGCTCGAGAGCATTTGGGTGAAAGCACATTAGCAAGATCATGACATTCCACATCATCTAACTGTACCAGTACCATAGCCGGGACAGAGCAGGCTTCAGCGAAGGATTTTTACCAGATAGATCATATTAAGCAGATAAAAATCATTCAATCATTAGACATTCTATAAATGATGTTTAATAGAAAATCTCTTGATCATTCTGTTTCATTTATGTAGCACGGTGCTGAAATGGGAATCCTCCAGCTGCGGTTTTGGCTGAGGCATTAATACAACAGGCCCTAGCATGAGACCTGCTACACACAAGGACCAGGGCTGGAAGGAAGAGCAAAGGGACTTGGTGAAGAGATTTATTTGGAGGGAGCCATTAGCCGTTACCTGTTACCTACTCGTAGGTGAGGATCCTCAGCAGGGGTGTGACTCCTTTACTTGGCGCCTAAGTGAGGGCATCCTCTGGGATGCAGCCCCGGAGAGCCGCGCCCAACACGCCGAGGACCACGATGGCCGGGTGAGCAGGTGCCCGGTCAGCCTGCACCTGCAGCGCCCGTGTTTCCCCTGCACCCGAAGGAGGCCACGATGGAGCGAGATTCTGTTGGGTCCTAGACGCCAACAGGAGGAGCCCGCAGCCGATCCACCACTGCCCAGGAGCCCAGGAAGAGGCTGGGCAGTGAACCCCAGGTGAACCGCAGGTCAGAGGCCCCGCTGATGGGACTCTCTGAAGAACCAGGAAAGCGTCCTCCAGGGAAGAGCCCCTCACTTCTCCTCCCTCCCCCTCGTGGAGATGAGAAGCAGGAAACAAGCAGGAAATGAAAGACGTCGATACAGGCCTTAACATGGGGGTGGGGCTTCAGCGCTGAAGTCTTCCCTTTGCAAGAGGATGAAAGCAAGAGTTTACCACTTGGGCCAGAAAATCTAATTTCTGAGTTGAGACTTTGTTTTCAGCTTAAAGGGACCCTGTACCAATCTTTTATCTAAGAATAATCATAAAAATCATGGGATCATCTCTCCAGGGGCAGAGAAAGAGTCTCCTCCCTGCCTAAATTTTAAAAGAGCAGTAGAAGCAAATGCAGAGTAGGGTTTCATCATATCCTAGAAGCCATGCATTCAGCACAGCAGTTACATTTGTGATCACCTCCTGAGCCCTGACTGTGACATCACATATAGGAAAACTGCCACCATCTTTTATGTGATGTGAAAATCTAGTTTCCTAAGAGAGGAGATTCAATCTACCAATCTTGATCCCTTGAAACTTCTGTAAGTAATAAGAGGGCAACCTTTTTGGAGACCTTGTTTTCTCATCAGTGACCCAAGTGTAGCCAACTCTTTCTCACATGTTACAGGTTTTGGAGGTTTAGGAATTTAAACTAAGATGGGAATATAAAAACACAGAATTCTGACCCACGCATGAAATTTGCTAGCTACTCTTTTCTACTGTCGCTATTAGCTGCCATTTCTTTAGATGTTGTACTACTAAAATTTCCTAGATGACCAGGTTCTCATTCCTCTGCTAACAGGAATCTTTAGAAACTTAAGTGGCAGAGGTGTGCATGTGGGCTATTATTCTCTCAGAGTTGAAGATGAGAGGGGGATGGTGCCCTTGACTGCAGTGTGGTTACCTGAAGTGGGTTGCACCATGCTAAAGGGCAATGGGATCTTTGATTGCAAAGTGAGCATCCAAAATGACTTTTTATTAACAACAACAACAACAAAATGATTAAATATAATTCTTTATGTTCAAAGTGGTCCTTTTGAAAAATTGTGATATTTCTACAAAAGATGACAATCTGCCAACACAGAATAACTTGTGAATGCAAATACTGCTCCCTTCATTGTTCCTGGTTTCCTTCAGAAGCTACATAATCTTACTTTCTAAAAAATGTAGGCTGCAAAGTTAATAGAATTCAAAAGGACTACCTTTCAATCTGAAAAGTTATAAAGATGTGAGTTCTCCATGTCTTTAAGGAAATCCAATTATAGGTCTTTTTTATTATTATTATTATTCAAGCGAAGACCAAAAGAGGAGCTTTTCTTTCCTGGTGTCATTTGCTCAGCAGGAACTCACCTTGACATTGGAGCTGATTTTCCTGCATTTCTCATTAAGAAATTACTACCAGATACCCAAACTCAGACATAAACTATGTTTAAGCAGTCCCAGATTGCCTTGCACACCTCAGATATACCGTTTTCATGATAGTTTATCTGTGGCATTCAGGGATGGGATTAGGGTGGGGCAAGTGAAGTGCCTAGGGCACAACATTTAAGGAAGAACTCACTCTCAGAGTCATGCAAGTAAAGGGTGAGGATGAGTGCCTCCTTAAACTGTATACCCTGCTTGCCTCCCTCCCTCAACCTAGTCCTGGCCCTGGTGGAACTTGTTATTTCTAAGTAATCCCTAATCATTAAAAAAGAAAATGAAAATAAATTTTTAATAGTCTACCAAAATGTGTACTGAGTTGTTTTGGAAACTTTCAAAGAGCAATGATTAAATATTTAATCTTCACACAAACAGGGAGTTGAGTGAAGCAGACATTGACTGATAAAGCCTTTCTGTGAATTACACACAAAAATAGTCATCCCAGAGAGAGCAGGACTCTTTGAGGTGTTCAAAACACAGAGGTGTCTGGAAACATTCATCTCTGTCCTAGGAGATAGGTTCCTATTAGTTTTGCCCAAACTAGCTGGTTTATTTAATACATTGATGTGAATACAACAATTTGACTGCAATTCCCTTTTTCTTTCATCTTGTCATCATACCAATTAAACTGTTTTACCACACAACGTTTTTTTACAGTGATCCATTTTCCCTTGCCCAGGTTTTAGATATGATCAGTTTCTACCAATTTTTACAATGGTGCCAATTCTTAAACTTCACCAGAATATAGAGTTTTGTCTTTAAGATTATATGAGACTGTTTATCTCACTCTTGGGTTTCCGTTAGCTCAGTACTTAAAGAGTACTGACCACTAGCCGCTACAAAGAACAGTGAGTACCGATTAAAAGAGGGAAGATTGAGTCTTAATAGGAAATTCCTTTGACTAGCAGATATATTTATCACACATGTTATTTGGTCCATTGTGTTTTTTAATGCTAGCATTAACATGAAAAATGCAATGTGGCTATTGACAGTTGAAGATTCTATGATTCATTTTCTCCACTCATGGACTAAGTATAAAAATAAATGGCATTTTCTGCTATTTCCCAAGTCTTAACCATATTTTTTTTGCCTACCTCATACTGATTATACTTGTCGCCTTTCATCAAGTATGGCCAAAGAAAAGTCAAAAACTTGTGTTTCTCTCTGGAATGAAGGTGGCAAATTATCAAGAAGCAACTCTTTGATGCTTTTGAATGGCTGAAGCAAAATATCCCACCTTGACTTAGGCAAGAAAAAAGCCAGAGAACTCCAGTTGTTTTATAAGATCTTAACATCACCAAAAAAAAAAAAAAAAAAAAAGAAAAAGGATTACTGATTTCTCTTTCCTCATAGCTTTAGACCACAGAACGTGTCAGGATTTCCAATAGGCTCCATTACTCATAAATCAGAGTGTGTGTGTTTCTCTCCAATGAACTAATTTACCATCCTGTAGAAGACCAAGGGATTTGGTGCCTATATCAATCCGGTAATTGCTATAACAAATAAACCCCAAAAGTTCAATAGAAGTTTATTTCCTGTTCACTTAACAGCACTATGCAGTATTTCTGGTAGATGGGCAGATTTCTTGCATTCAGTGAGTAAGAGAGCTGGGCTTCCTCCATCCTGTGGTTCTGACATTCCCTGGGATTACAGAGTTCCCTACATCCAATCACAAGGACAAACAGACTTTGATGAAGGCACTCTCTATTCTCCATACCCTGGGCCAAGAAATGTATATCATTTCCACTAATAGCCCACCAACAAGAATAGTCATGTGATCCTACCAAGAAGCAAGGAGTTTGGCAAAGATGTCCATGATTGGGCAGACACTTTCCAGTGACAATTCTGTGATTGGGGCGCACTTATTTTGGTGAACATCTCGCTCTTCCAAAATGTTCAACTGAACATAGAAATTTTCATGAACTCATGACATGCACTGATCTCATATTCTATGTTGAAGCAGATTCTCTCCATATCAATACACCATGATTATAAGTTACTTAATTTTTCTAAAATTCTCCACTCTTTGAGGTTTTGGGGATACTCTTTAGCACAACAAAGAAATGGTGTACTAAAAGTTATTCAATATCCCAAAGATTTAATGAACTTCCATATACCTCACTTACAGAGAAAATTGCACATGATTGGAGCATCAGTTTGACAGTATGACACTTATTTGTGTTCTGTAATTTTTGCCTGCATATTGTTATAGTTTCATTTTTATCTTTAAAAATGCCTTGAATTTGAACATTGTTTATAGAACCTTAATTCTTGAGAAAAGAAGTATACCAAGTTCCAATTAATAAGCCAGTCATTTCCCTCTGCTGCCTGTCTGCTCCTTATTGTATCCATAGGTCCATAATGTGCCAAAGATGGCAAAAACCTTGGACTTGATCCAGTCCCAAACTCCTCATTTTACAGATGAGCAAATATGCTAGCAAACATTATTGATTCTCACTCTTCAAATGAGTTTTCCCTTTGCTTTTCAACCCTTCATCACTTCTTTTTACCATTGTGAATGCCAGGCCATTACCTGAACTAGCTTCCCTGTGACTCCTATACCCTTGTCTGTGTTTACTCATGAAGTAAAAGGGCTTCTGTTATCCAAGCAATTTCCTAAGTAATATGGCAGGCAGTCTGTATCTCATTTCAATGTTATTAGTAAAAGTGATCTACTGATATTTCTATTTAACTCTTGGCATTGTTCTTCTTTGACAGACATTAGTCAATATAAAATAAAGCTCTCTTGTTCTCTCCCTTCAGGAACAGAAACTATGAAAGAAATGTCCTACACAACACCCTTGCCTTTTTTGGTTAGTTCCTGCCACCAGAAGCTGGAAGTGTAATTTAGTTCATCATAAAAGACTCATTTCTCCCCATCAATCTGCTCCACATTCTCACTGACCTTCCAGTAGGACAATCACAGGGCCAAATGCCTTTAAAGGTTAAAGATATCAATGATATCTCAATAAAGCTGGAAAACAAAGAAACAAACAAGTAAGTGTTTAAGAGACTCATACTAGGGAAGTTTAGTCCAGGTATTTTTTTTCTTTTATATTTTGCAAGGCTGGATGTTGAGAGTCACGTTTCCACATCCAAAGATTTTCATCCCATTGTACCAGAGTATATTTCACTAAATATTTAGTCAGTCTCCAAACATTTTTTTCTCAACATGGTATCCACCTATTCATTGAAATGTAATGCATCACTATTAGAGTATGAGAAGCCACCGTCTCCAGAAAACCTTCCTGAGCTCCCCCATCCCTGCATGCACACACACCCACAAGGTGGGTAAAGCTCTCTCCCTTTGCATTTCCATAGCAGCTTCTCTTTATATCTGTCTTAATACTTATCAAGGTATATACTTCAGATGTTGAGGTGGAAACTAAACTGTAGCACCTAGTGAAATATGGAAGATTCTCAATAAATACTGGCTAAGTAAATGCATAGGAAACCATTAACATTGGGTTAACCCAGATATACAAATTAACACAGACTCCTAAGCTTCAGACCAGAAAAAGCACAAAATAGATAACAGAAAGATTTCTTTCTAATTGACAGGAACAATACAATTGCAATCAGGTGAGTGGAGCCAAAGGTGAAATTTTTTAGACTACTGATGATTGCTGAACTCACAGATTGAAATATAAGACTGAATATTTGTTCATATATTGAACAAATATTTATTGAGTGCCTACTGCTTACCAGAGGCTGTAAATAGGAGGAAGAGTATGGATAAAGCCAAGGGTGACTTTTAAGTTCTTTATTGAATAGCCTTTAAAAAATCCCTTTTCCATGGTTTCCCCATTGTGTTCCCAAGGGGTTATATCCTGAGGAGCCCCTTACTCTCAATACTTCTTTATATCAATATGTTTTAACATTCCTCTGAGCCTTACTATGTATCAGTCTCTGCGCTAAGCGCTTTACATGGCTTATCATATCCAATCCTCCTAACAATCCATTTTGAAGATGAGCTGGAGACAGAGAGGTGTAGTCATTCTCCCCAAGGCCACACGACTGCAGAAGTGATCTCCACATCCAGGACATGAATCACACCACTGTACCCCTCCTTGTGGTTTGACCTCCCTCCCTTTTTCATAGGGGATATTCAGCCTCCACATCATATATTCAGCAAACCCTGGCTCAAGGTCAAGACTGAGGGCCCGTGTCTTGCTGCTGGCCCCTCGCTTGCCACTCCTTGCTCAGTCATTCTTTCTCCCACAGCTCCACCTTTGGATGCTTTGCACAGTGCTAAATCCCCTGCTCTATCTCTGAAAAGGGACACATGCGGTAATTCAGGATCCTGACATAATGAAGAACAGCACGGTTCTGGGAGCACGCCATGGTGAGGGTGACAGCTTGGGCACGTTGGGACCACACGTAGCCCATGAGATCACAGTGCCCTTCGAGGCCTTTGGGGAAGGGAAGTAAACCCCCTTGGTCTGAGGAACTAAACCCCCAGGGATGGGATGGATGCTTCACTTGACTCGGCAGTCTCCCTTTTGACCCGCAGACCATTGGCTCTGGCGGGCTTCAGATGAAACTTTCTCCAGCCTGCCTCATCAAAGGGAAGCCTGCTACTGTGCACAGAGGCTTTGAGGCCTGAAGAGGAGAAAGAATATAAAGCGAGGAACTGAGGGCTCTCAGAGGACATCTCTCCCAAAAAAAGCAGAAGGATGCAAGAATAAAAGACCCATGATTTCTCTAACGGTACGTAAAAAATACAGGTTGCTAGTTTGTCATATCGTAAACGTTTTCCCCACTGACTCTGAAGCCGTCGTGAGCTGAACCAAATCTGAATTAAAAGAGGCTTCAAAGGAAGCTTAACAGTTGGTCACAAGGGGTAAATTTCCCCGTACTGCAAAAGGGAAGGCTCCCCAGAGGGTGCTAAGTGGTAGGGTCCCTTCAGTAGCTAATACAGTAGAAAATCATAACTCTTCACAGGCCAGAGCTGGATGCCATTGCCACCTTCACCAACTTGCTCAAAGTCGCAGTAAAACAAGAATGCAAACACACAGCTGTCATCTCTGATGACGGATTTACTGACTTCGGATGGCCGCTTCTCTTTTTAATACTTTCCTCCCCAGCCAGGATGCGAATGACACAGACACACGCCACTGAGATTCAGAAAACTCTTCCCACAGTTGCTGTGCTTTGGAATAAAGAGTCACCTTCTCAGAGACTGGGACACCTTGGAACAAGTGCACATTTGCAGACAAAGCAAGAGGAGAATATTCAGGCTCCCCCCTCTACCCTGGGGGGATGGGGCTTGCTCAACCTCCAGCTGCCTATCTGCTCTGGAAGCCTTTCTGGATGATGACCTACATCCCCAAGAGGGAAGAGGAATGCCCACACTGTTCCCATCAACTGGGACTTTTGACTCCCCAGCAGGGAAATTTGTGAGTGTGTTTTATGAACGTTTCAATAGTGCTATAAGCCAGGCACTATTCTAAATGCCTTGCAACTTGTCACAGTGACAATTCCATTATAATACCAACAAGGAAAGTGGGATGTAAACGTAGTAATTTGCCCCACGTCACACGGATGGTAAGTGGCAGAGTCAGGCACCCAACCCAGGCTTGGGCTCCAGAGTCCAACCTCTTCAAGTCCAAGCCCGCTGCCGCGCCATTAATTCTCTTTTTCTACACAAACTAAATTCATGTCTCTGTTACATAAGAGCTTCCTTTAGGTTTGACATTCCCAGCAGGGCTCATAAGTTATCCGTGTTTGAAGGTGCAATTCCACGAGCTGGCCCAAGATGCTGGGGGAAAGGGAGAAGGTCAGAAGGAGGTGGGGGACCATTGCCATTATGCTCCCATGGGCAGTAAACTGGGCAGCTTTGTTTTCCATTGCTGTTCTTCCAGTTGCTGTCAGGAAACCAGGGAGCTTGTGCTTCATCTGCTGCTTGGGGTGATGCCTGTTACACCTTCCGTCTGCAGGCTCCTCTGGCTCTTTTATGTCCCCACTGGTTGTTACTTGGTTTCTCTACTTCTGAAATGTCTCCGGATGCTGTTTCATTATGTAAAGTCAGGCAGAAGACAGACGGATGTGTGTGAAGCAGCGGTGAAGCTGGCACCGGGTCTGCAGTGTCTGTGGTAGTTTATTACTGCTGCCAGCAGAAGAGAAATCTGATACTGGCAGATGCAGCCTGCTGTGAATCAATATTTTACAGGTAGTATACTTTGAAGAGATGACATCAAGACAGAATCAAAAGAGAGGAGGGAGAGAGAGGGAGAGAGGAAGAAAAGGCACAAGCAGGAGCAGAGAATTTATCCTGACATCCTTTGACAGTCCTTCCCACAAAAAGCGAGAGGAACAAGCCCGGGTAAGGGGAACCGACACTGACGCGGGGGAGGACGGACTCTTTGACAAAAGCCATTACTCCCCACTTGCCTTCGCCACACACATGCCATCACAAAAAGGGGAGACGCAGCTGTGATACCCTTTGGACCAAAGGATGCCTGTTCTGAGGCGCAAGCTGAGAAACACCCAAAGACACGACAGGAAGCAGACCTTTTCCCCTCTGGTTCCTGGACCGGGAAGCTGAGAAAGTGCTTGGTGGAGAGATGAGCAAGCCCTTTGCATGCCTGTCCTGGTCTGTGCTTTCCAGGTGTCCTTGGGGATCTCTGGAAAGCGTTCCAGAGCCTCAATTTGAGGATAAAAATAGAGGGGAGGTAGCAGGAGTTTGCCAAGACTTTCAGGCTCCCAGTGGACTGCGCACGGGGAAAGCTCTCCCCGGCAGCACGCCTGCAGACACAGGTGCTGACAGACTGACTCCCGGATGAGGTGGGGAGGCTTGCTGTGCTGCCCAAGACACAAGGAAGCTGTACTTATATGTGGCCTAGAATAGTGGGAACGTGGCTTCTCGAGGGCGGAGAATTAATGAAATAGCAATCAGGTTCCTCCCCTGGACAAGGTAGTAGGGGTATGAGAGAGATACAGAAACTAATAACCCCCAACCCTTGCCTTCATGGGGAATTAAGACAGACACACATTCTGCACTAATGCACAGTCGGCTGATGAGTGCCCAAGAGATACTGTAACAATGCACTGCGGGATTTCAGGAAAGACCGAGCTCTCTTATACCCTAGAATTGCAGCCTTTTAAGATCTGAGAGGAGCCTTGACTTAAGGGATGAAGACAACTGACTTGACACTTGACAGTGGGATCTGGGAGAGCCTCCAGCCATTGGTGCCAGGACTGGAAAGATGGGTGGAATCTGGGTCTGGCAAGCTGCACTGGGTTTCAATAGGGCAATAGGGCAAGGAGGCATCCCGGGCAGAGGAAGTTATCTAAGTCAGCATTTCTCAGACGGTGTTCCAAAGCGCACGGGGAGTGTAAGAGAGATGTTACATGAAATAGCTTCCTTGACAAATACATTTTGGAATTCCCAACTTACGTGGAGATATTAACCTAGGGTTAAAAATGTTAGAGAAAGTTTTAGCGGGAGAAAAAGAGGTGACCAATACTTAAAATCTACAGCAGTTAGAGTGAACTTTTAAGAAGGCAAATCTGGGGCTTCCCTGGTGGTGCAGTGGTTGAGAATCTGCCTGCCAATGCAGGGGACACGGGTTCGAGCCCTGGTCTGGGAAGATCCCACATGCCGCGGAGCAACTAGGCCTGTGAGCCACAATTACTGAGCCTGCGCGTCTGGAGCCTGTGCTCCGCAACAAGAGAGGCCGCGATAATGAGAGGCCCGCGCACCACGATGAAGAGTGGCCCCCACTTGCCGCAACTAGAGAAAGCCCTTGCACAGAAACGAAGACCCAACACAGCCATAAATAAATAAATAAATAAATAAATAAATAAATAAACCCAAAATTAAAAAAAAAAAAAAAAAAGAAGGCAAATCTGATCATTTCACACCCCCACTTACAATCCTTCCATGGTTTTCCACTACTCTTAGAATTAAGCCCACATGCTTAAGAGAGTTGTCTTATGCCCCGCCCTGGCATCATTTTAAGCTTGTCCTTTCCCTCTGTGGATTCAGCCACGTGCTGTTCTTCTAGGCCCTCGAATGCATCACATTCTTTCTAATGTCCAGGCCTTAGCATGTATGGTTTCCTCTTCCTGGCTAATTCCGAAAAATTCTTTAAGCTTCAGCTTATTGAGAACCCTGAGTCAGGTTAAAGTCCCTTACCTGTGCTCCCAGTGAGCCCTGCTTTTCCCTCCACAATCTCTCACCACATTAGGGCTGCACCCTCAGGAACACAGTGCCCAATGCCCAGGGAGCTCCGTAACACAGGGACGACGAGCCTTGAAACATCTGCTAACGCCAGGGCATGGGGGATCCCTGAGGAGGGAGACTCGACATCATTAGCAGCCAATGAGTGGACACTGAGGGAAGGGAAGACAGCCTTGAAGCTGTTTCTTAAGATTGCTTGGCAGTGACATGCGAGGTGGTGTGGAGCACAGAGAGGCTGGTAACAAGACAACGCGTTAGGAGAATATTGCAAGAGCTTGGCTAGAGGTAATGAGTCTAGTCTAGCTGGTTGCTAAGGCATGTGAATGGAAACGAGAGGCTGGAAGAGAGAGGGTCTGTAGGGGCAAAGCAAAGGTGGCTCCAGGTTTTGAGCCCATGTGATTGGAAGACTGGTGATGTCACTCACAGAATGGCCTTCAGGAGATGCAGCTGAGAGGAAGGGACTGTGAGAGGAGGAGGAAAGGGGTTCCACTGTGGATACTTTGACTTTCAGGGGAAAGTGGATTTGGCCGTCCCTGGAATCCCTTTACCAGGCCTGGAGTCAGCCTCACCTGCTCCCTCTCTCACACATCCTGCCATTGTCCCTCTCCCAACTTTGTCCTTTCCTCTCCTCTCTACCACCTGACTACTGCCTGTATGCAGGCTCTACCACCTCTCATCTGAATTCCATATGCACTGTGATGGTTAATTTATATGTCAACATCACTGGGCCATAAGGTACCCAGATATTTGTCAAACATTATCCTGAGTATGTCTGTGAGGTGTTTTGAATGAGATTAACATTTGAATCAGTAAACTGAATAAAGCAGATTGCTGTCTCCAATGTGGGTGGGCCTCGTCCAATCAGTTGAAGGTCTGACTAGAACAAAAGGCTGACCCTTCCGAGAATAAAGCAGGAACTCCTCCTGCCTGACTGCTCTGAGCTGAGACATTTGAGTCTGGCCTTCAGACTCAGACTGAACTTTGGCTCTTCTTGGGTCTCGACTCTGTAGATTTGGGGATTGGAACTTACACCATTGGCTCTTCTGGCTCCCAGCCCTTCAGACTCAGAATGAAACTACACACCAGCTCTCCCGGGTCTCCACCGTGCCGACTGCCTGTCTGGGGACTTCTCAGCCTCCAGAATCTCATGAGCCAATTTTTTATATTCTCTTTCTCTCTCTTTCTCAGATAGATAGATAGATAGATTGATTGATTGATAGATAGATAGATACTAGATCAACAGAGGTATATCTATATAGAGAAATATATCCTTTTGGTTCTCCGTCTCTGGAGAACCCTAACACATGTACTCTTTCTCTCCCTGCTGACCCATCTCTCAGCTTCCCACTCTCACCATATTAGGCTCAATGGACAAATTACTCTTTCTAAATTAGCTCACTTCCAACCATGCTACTCCCTAATGAACCTGGATTTAGAAGGTAGGAGGGTGATGAAGAAATCAGGTAAGAGAACCACCAATCTTAGGGAGAGAAAAAAAGAGATGATCAACAGTTAAATATCACGAAACATCGAGGATAATGAGAACCAGAATGACACCACAGTTCCACAGTGACCCGTACTAGTGACCCTTGAGGGATCCATTTCTGCAACTTGCTGGGCTAACCTGAGGTTGAGAAACGCAGAGCAGGAATAGTGGAAGACCCAGAACAAGGCTTCTCAAGCTCTCTGTGAGGAAGATTCAAGCTGCTCCTTCGTTCTCATCCCCAATCAATTGCAGACTAATATTCTTTAAAATACAATAAGGGTGGATTACTTTTTAAATGATCACATGCTTGGATGTCATGGCAATTTCACATTGCTATCAAAGTTTTTAAACACTTCCTTTCAGTTCCTGAATTTATCTCACTGTGGACCTGTAACAAACAGCTCACATCTGTCCATGGATCACATTTTTTTCAGGTGAAGTATAGTTGACTTAAAATATTATATTAGTTTCAGGTATATAACATAGTGATTTGATATTTTTATACATTACACATCATACAAAGTTATTATAAAATATTGACTATATTCCCTGTGCTGTAACGTTACATCTCTGTGACTTGTTTGTTTTATAACTGGCAGTTTGTACCTCTTAATCCCCTTCACCTATTTTGCCCCTCTCCCCTACCCTCTCCCCTGTGGTAACCACTAGTTTGTTCTCTGTGAGTCTATTTCTGTTTTGTTATATTCATTTGTTTGTTTTGTTTTTTAGATTCCACATATAATTGAAATCATACAGTATCTGTCTTTCTCTGCCTAACTTACTTCACTAAGCATAATACCCTCCAGGTCTATCCATGTTGTCACAAATGGCAGGATCTCATTCTTTTTTTATGGCTGAGCAATATTCCATTGTGTGTGTGTGTGTGTGTGTGTGTGTGTGTGTGTGTGTGTGTGTGTGTGTGTGAGTATACTACATCTTTATCCATTCATCTGTTGATGGGTACTTAGGTTGCTTCCATATCTTGGCTACTGTAAATAATGCTGCTAAACTTGGCGGTGCTTATAGCTTTTCAAATGAGTGTTTTCATTTTCTTTGGATAAATACCCAGGAGTAGAATTGTTGGATCATATAGTAGTTTTATTTTTAATGTTTTAGAAGATTTTTCATACTGCTTTCCATAGTGGCTGTACCAATTTACATTCCCACCAGCAGTGTACTAGGGTTCCCTTTTCTCCACAGACTCACAAACACTTATTTGTCTTTTTTGACAACGGCCATTCCAACAGGTATGAGGTGATACCTCATTGTGATTTTGATTTGCATCACCCTGACGATTAGTGATGTTGAGCGTCTTTTCATGTGCCTGTTGGCCATCTGTATGTCTTCTTTGGCATGGACCACATTTTGAGTAGCAATGATCTGCATCTGTACTGTCCTTTCCAATACAGTAACCACTAGCCACGTGTAGCTCTTGAGCATGTGAAATGTGGTTAGTCTGGATTGAAACGTGTTCCCGATATCAAAGGCTTAGCATGAAAAAGAATGTCAAATATCTCATTAATACTTTTCAAGTTGATTACATGTTAGGATGATAATATTTTATGCATATTGGGTTAAACAAAATAAATTATTAAAATTAATTTCACCTGTTTTTATGTGGCCACCAGAAAATTTTACATTGCATATGTGGCTCACATTATATCTTTGTGGACACTGGTCTAGATGGCAAAACACTTCAAGGGTCAAGCATCCTTAAACCTGCATCCATGGATTCACACCAGCAATTTGTTATTTTTCCATAGGATCAAAGCACAACCCCATCCCTGTCTTATTTCTTAGTCATGTAATTATATCCCAGTTGTTTTGCAAAAATATTTGCTTCCAGGCTGAGCTGCACTGAACGGAGCACAAACGGGTTTGAGGGAATAGCTCTCCCAGTACAGACGAAGGCTCAGGTTTTGCAGGCTCCAGAACTACAGTGGGAAAGGGTAGGAACAAGAGTGGGCAGGAGGAAGAGGAGGAGATGGGTCTTTGGAGGATTAGGTGAGCTTCCCTGTAAATGTCAGCATCTCAGTGGGTTGACCTGACTTACTATAAAACCCTCGTGGGGAATTGTGGTATAAATACTTAGTCTAAATTACTGAACTAAATACTCTCTTCACAGCAGGCCTCAGTTAGTTCTTATATTAAAGAAGAAAAGTTGTCCTTGGAAAAAACAAACCATCAGGTCCTGTTTAGGAATAATTTGCATTTTCAAGAATGTCCTCCCAGTCGAAAGACTCTCTTAACAGCAGATTCACTGTGACTCAGTATCTGAAGAAAACCTTTAACTTGACTGAGAGACTTTGGCTTACGTGTGGGTTGAGGAGGGAGGACAGGATACAGTGTTAAATTGATCCCACGGTTTTGTGCTCTTTAAGCAAATTAGCAAACATTCAGCCAAGATTCTTTTTAAAGATTTTCTAATAAATTAAAGAATAATAAAAAATTATTACTGCCAACTGAGGATATGCAGAATTATCTATTTTGCCATGAGTAATCAATTGGATTCACCCCAATCATTCCTTTCCCTTGAGACAGTTCCTTGCTTATTGGCACACACAACAGGTTCTCACTGTGGTAAATGATTGGTTGTTTTGGGAATCACTCCTTTTCCACCTTCGCTATCACTAGCAGGTGGTCTGACCGGAGACCATCAGGCAAATGATCTCCCTGCCACCTCCACCCCTTCCCTTTCAAGAGGCGCTGTCCTCATGCAGGGACGTAGATAGGAAGAGAGGGAAGAAAAAGCTTTCAGACCTCTCTGCCATTTTCCTAACCATCCAGAGCCTCAGGGCAGAACTGAGTTTACAAGCTTAGGCTCAGCTATTTCCTTCATAAGCTTGGCATCAGTCACAAGTAAGAGAGTCATTTTATGACTTCCTCTTTAAACCCATAAAATGGATGGACTTAATGTACTTGATTATCATATCGGGGCAAGAAAGACTGACTGTCATTCATTGTCATGTGAAAAACCTGGAAAATATAATAGCAGTGTGTGGTATCCAAATACCGAAAACCTAGGGTGAGAACACACCCCAGTTTACGTCTACTTTCATGATGTAATTATTAATAGAGCCCCCTTTCATCCCCCAAAGCACCCCTACTTGGACAGTAAAGTATATGGCCACCCTACAGAACTGGAAAATAAGATGGGCAAAACAACTGGGCACACAACCTACTCAGTCCCATTGCCTCACTTCTATGAATCACACTCATAAAAGCTGTGTATGCTAAGCGAATGCTGCATCACCGTAATTATGATTTCCATCGGGAAGTGACCACTGATTAGGAAATGGAGTTCTTTTATTGGAGAAGTGTAGGGCTAGCCAGAGGTTAATGGGGACAAAAACAGGCTAGCCTAGAATCCTTGATAGATTAATACTGATTTGCATGGTGAAGGTTAAGTGCTATGCGGGCTGCCAAAGGAAATGCAAGTGTCTCAGAATGATTCTGGATAAACAGGAAGGTCAGAACAGGAACAAGGGCAACCTGTGCTCTGCTCCCGCTCGTGTCCTCAGGGGGTGACACGGTCGCCTCTCTGGGGGTTGAGCTCCTAAGTTCTCAACAGCTCCCCTAATGTTGACAGCCTGGGAAGAGTAACAGGAAATAGTGAAACACATGCTTTCACAGTCCAGTGGTCCTCGCCATGGCCTATCTCTGGGGCAGGAGTCTAAATATCTAACACAAGGCATAGCCCAAGTGGACGCTCGCTGGAAACAGCCAGTGCGACCCGACCGTGCTGTGCGTTCCATCTGAGAATCACTGCTACAGGCAAAGCCTAACAAGGTCTGACCCCACCCCACTGCTTACACACCCCCTCACTCACTACGCTCCAGCTACACCGGCCCCTTTCCAACCCCTGGAACAAGCCAGACTCAGCTGCACCTCTGAGCATCTTCCTGTCCCCAGTGCCTGGTATGGTCTTTCTCCAGGTCCCAGAATGGCTCAGCCCTTCCCTTCTGCCAGGCATCAGTGCAGAAGGCAGCCCCTTAAAGTGGTCTTCCGGACAGCTCTATTTAAAGGAATCATCCTCCTGGGATATTGTCTGTCAAGCCCCCCATTTATTTCCCTCATTATATGTCACAAGGTGGAACTGTCTTGTTTGTTCGTTTCCTTCCTTATTGTTTGTCTCTCCCTCTAGAACAAACTCCATGAGCACAGTAGCTCTTATTCTTTTTTTTTTATAAATTTATTTATTTATTTTATTTTATTTATTTTTTTGGCTGCATTGGGTCTTCGTTGCTGTGCGCAGGCTTTCTCTAGTTGCAGTGAGCGGGGGCTACTCTTTGTTGTGGTGTGTGAGCTTCTCACTGTGGTGGCTTCTCTTGTTACAGAACACGGGCTCTAGGTGCTCGGGCTTCAGTAGTTGTGGCTCGTGGGCTCAGTAGTTGTGGCTCACGGGCTCTAGAGCACAGGCTCAGTAGTTGTGGCACACAGGCTTAGTTGCTCCGTGGCATGTGGGATCTTCCCGGACCAGGGCTCGAACCCATGTCCCCTGCACTGGCAGGCGGATTCTTAACCACTGCACCACCAGGGAAGTCCCAATAGCTCTTATTCTTCTTAGCCATTATATCATTGTGGCAATGCCTGGAACATGGTATTTATTGAGTGAGGAAATGGATGGATGGATGGATGGATGGTGTTTACAGGGGATTGGGCACAATGATCCCCAGTGAGGGACAGTTGCCCCAAAGCTACCTTGTCAATCTCATCCTCATGGAGTCAAAAAACCCTGAGCAAATAAGAAATAGCAGGACTGAAGGAGCTCCTTGCCAGATACCCTGCATAAGCCCGATGACGAGAGTGAAAGAGTGTCCAACTTCTTCCCAAGATGCTCTGACCATGGATTAGAAATCACACAGAGCCCAGAAAAATTTGTCCACCATCTCCAGCTCTCTAAGCCTCTGTTCACAAGAGCAAAGTGAAATATTAGGGAGGGGAAGGCTGGGACACTACCAGGGAACTCATGGAAAAAGACTTACTGGGAATTCTCTGGCAGTCCAGTGGTTAGGACCCTGCACTTGCACTGCCAAAGGCACGGGTTCAATTCTGGTCCAGGAAATAAGATCCCGCAAGCCGCAGCCAAAAAAAAAAAAAAAAGACTTATTGAGGAAAGGG
Source organism: Eschrichtius robustus (assembly GCF_028021215.1). Lineage (NCBI taxonomy): Eukaryota > Metazoa > Chordata > Mammalia > Artiodactyla > Eschrichtiidae > Eschrichtius > Eschrichtius robustus. The sequence continues at coordinate 59,988,225 of NC_090832.1, read as the reverse complement.
GGGCACAGGAAGAGGGACTTAAGGAGGCTGGGAGGGATGACTAGACCAATGTCTGAATGAATCATCAGGTCTGTGGTCTATTCTGAACACATCTGCTGCCCCATCCATCCTCCACTCCACAACGCATGAACAGACACTGTCTGAATCTGAGGAAGTTACTTAATCCCCAAGTTTTCATTTTCTCATCTGGAATGCGGTAATAGGGAGTTACCTCCCCAGCTACTGTGAAGAGTGAGCGCTTTGCAGATGAAGAGGGCTTGGAACACTAACAAGCAGTGTAGTTTGGTGATGATGCAGAAAACTTCCAAAGACAAATGCAGCTGTCCATGAAATTACACCAAGACGCCTTCCAGCCTAGGAGGGGAAAACGCTACAGTGATGAGAAGAGGTCATCTCACCTGTCCCCTGGAGATGAAAAAGCAGTAGGTTTTAAAATGTGAAATTTTTCTAAGAAGGAGAAACAATGTAACCACACATCAGTACAAGAGTATTCTATCTTTTGTCACAATTTGACGGAAGAAAATGTTAAAGTTATGACACCTCGGCAAAGCTGAGTAACAGAACTGGGGTTAGCGTCAACTGAAAACTGAATGGGAGTTAAGGATGCTTCGCCCAGCCTACATTTTCAGGATGAATCATCGTAAAGCTATGAAATTGGGGGTCAGGAAAGGCAGGGGGTTTCAACTATCCAATTTACTCACTGATTTCTATATACTTGCTTTTACAGGGTGCTGTCTGAAATACTCCCTCAAATTCTACCTTTAATATCATCATAATAATAATTTCCATACCACAGTGACAAATGCTCCAAGGTTCAGAGTGGCATGGTGGTGATAGTTACTGCAAACAGCACATGAACTCTACGATGTAGTTTTGCTCAGGTATAAAAGGGATTTTTTGATTTGATCATAGAATTATCAACTGAATTATCTCTAATATAGGAGATATTACTAGTGAGTCAATGGCTTTTCCAACACACTTAAAATTTAGCTCTTAAATTTGAATAATGGGAAATGGAATAATATCTTTTCCCCAAAATTTTGCCATATCCTTCATTTACTTATGTGTACCTAGAGGAATTCCTGATGTGGGTATATTTTTCATCTGTGCTTTCAGTTGTGCTTATTCATGCATTAACATGTAATAGAGGAAATAAAATTTCAAAAATCTCAGTCTAGAAGCTTAGTTGAGAACTGAGGTTTAGATACATGTTAAAGTCATTGTATGACAGTATTATAAACTTGTGAGTTTATAAACAATTTGAAAGATATTCTGGGGTAAACATAAACCATTACCAATTTGGCTATTGTCTGAGTGCTCTGATGCGGGGGTTATATAAGTGAATTCAGTATCGTGCCCCTAAGCATGACCCCCTGGTTGAGCACCCCAAGCCATCTCAGTGGGTGCCTGCAAGCTTGTACTTGGCCTTCATCAGACTCACCAGCACTTTCCCTTTAAGATTTCCCTCAATGTGCTACACTCAGGCTCATAACAGGCTTTGCATCTGAGTATTTTGTTTTAGGGTTGCCTGTAAGTAACTTTAACACTTGACTAACCAACCCTTGGTCGATTGCCCTGGGTATTTTCACTCCCGAGCCCCGGAGCTGACAGCTGGACCTACAAATGCTACAACCCACAACCCTTGCCTGAGTGTGCGCTTTCCCTGAGTCTGTGTGACGATGACATTTTCCCATTCTGGTCCTGGAAACCTAACCTTTTCATTTATATTTTTTCTATAGGATAGAGAAGCCCTGTTAATAAAGACGTTTCACAAAAAATGTCCATCTGTGCTCATTGGGATAAATGAGGAAAAGGCAAGGTGAACATAGGATCCCACTCTAGAGTTAACCCAGGGCCAAACCAAAGCTTGTAATCCTAGATATTCATTCTAACCATCTTAATGTTTCAACATATGATATAGCTTTTATAAAAAAAAAAAAAGAAAAAAAAGACCGAGTTTCTTTTTATTTCCTGGTTACAATATTTTATTTAGAATTTTTAAATTGGCTAACATGCCTGGCAAAAATTTTTAATTTTATAATAAACAATAACTAATCTATTGGACATCTTACTCTGGTTATTTTATTTTTTAATTCCTTTAATGTCTATTTTTCTCTTTGTAAAACTAAACACATACACCCATATACAAAGTTTAGAAAATACAGAAAAGCATAAAAACAAAATAAAAAAAAAATCACTGAGAATCCCACCATCTCGAATTGCATAGCATTGCATTCTGATGCATTTTCTTCCTTTTCTCTCTCCATTTATTTTAGAGTAAATAAACAAATTGGCTCAGAATCCAGTTAAAACCCCTGCTGCACTGTAATCCTTTGCTGAAAAAGAAGCCACAGAGGAAAGCTCAGCTTCACTCACCAGGCCCTGCCTCTGGACCACAAAAAGGATGCCATCTCTTCTAATAAACATATTTTGAGCACCTTTTGTGTGCTAAGCACTGGGCTGTGTGCAGGGAACAGAGATAAACCACTCAGGGCCAGCACAGTCTCACCCTCGGGAGGCAGAGAAGTAAATGGACAACACAGTATGAAAAGCCCATGACAGGAGTGAGCCCAGAGCGCAGGGATCAGAAAATCTTCCCCGGGGGGGGGGGGGGGGAGGAGGGGATGGCACTGGGCTTGAGTCTCAAAGGACTGCGAGAACCTAGTTAGGCCATGAAGAATGCACATGCCATAGAGAAGACCCAGCAGCGTGAGCAAAACCTCAGCACTAGACAGACAGGCAGATTCAGGACCTGCCCGTCATTCTACACAGCTGGGGCAACAAAAGGGGTTATCCACCGGAGATGTGATCAACTCAGTAACTTCCTCCTAAGGTTCTGAGAAGCCAAATGTCTGTTACCTGGATCAATCTGCGTCAAAAGTGGAGGCATTGGCATCAAGACAATATCGATCTTCTGGATCCGAAGCTATGACCTATGGACTTTCCCCAAGGCCCCCTTGGACTTGAATCAATCATTTTTAAGGGTGGCCAATGTCCAGGTTGATTGAAGACATTTACTAAATGCCAGCTTAGAAAGGAAGCAATCTTGATCAGGTCTCTCTTTTTTTTTTTTTCTAGTTGAAATCTATCAGTCTAATCATCTACAGAGGTAAAACCTACTTAGTGAAAAAGCACAGCTTCCTAAATTATCCATTTTAATAAAAAGACATGTAGAGGCAAAAGAATGAATAGTGTACATACCCTCTAACCTATGTGTGGGTGCATTCCCTTATTATCTCTGTACAGTCTTCATCTCCACCAGCCTCTGTCAGAGCCCGTGTTGAAAGCTAACGCTGCTAACGAAAGTAGCAGTGGATGACTAACAGTGCACATTAAACCAGGGATGCCAAACAGGCTTCATTTCACCTGCCAGATCCTGCTGATTGGTAGTGACTGCCTACCAAGAGCAAGACAGTGGATATTTTAGACTTTACCTGCCACACAGTCTCTATGGCAGCTATTCAACTCGCCGTTATAGTGTGAAAGCAACCACAGATAATACACAAACAAATGGGCACAATTGTGTCTCAATAAAACTTAATTTACAAAAACAGGTAGTGGGCTGGGTTTGGTCTGCTGACTCCCAGCCTAGAGCACTGAATGGAGAAAGGCCCAAGCCTGCATCTCAGCCAAGTGATAAGGGTGGGGACACAAACTTGCAATCACTGTATTATATTAACTCCATCTAGGGGTTGAAACTTGGAAATGAGACAGCTTAGTGCCAATTCTGACTCTTTCTCTAATTTACCAGGTAATTTCAAGACAATTGTTTAACTTGTTATATTGGTTAGTGTTCTTGGTTGCAAACAACAGAATCCACTCTGGCTAGTTTCAGGCTCAAAGTCATGAACCACACAGCAGGATCAACACGATAACCAAGGATCTAGGGGCTCCATCACAGACATCTAGAGAACCAGATGCCTTCACCACCATGCTGAGCAGTGGATCCCTCACCCGGACACCACCTCGTGTTGCTCACTTCTGCGTTCAAGTCTCACTCTTATGCATCTGAATAACAAAGTCTAAGTGACATATCTGTTCCCCAGCTGAAGAGAACAGCTGGGAAATATGGGTTTTGGAGTCTCTCTTGAGAAAACAATTCTCACAATATAGGAAACCATCAAAATTTAAAACTCGTGCACAAAAGATGCTGGGCAACCCTGGCTGACAGAAGTTCTCTATACCTCCCAGTCTGAATTTCTTCCTCTGTAAAACTGGCTACCCTGTTGTTGTACCAAACTGCTGAGTAAGGTAATTTATAGGTGATGTAGATGCTTAACTTCTAAAATAAGGAAAAATATTTTACTTTGACATAATTGGTTATTTTTAAACTTCTCAGGATGCCAACCTAACGTGTGAGCAGCTGTTGAAACACATAATAAATATATGGCTTAAAACCTAATTTTATCACTGATTTTTACTTGTAATTCATTACTTTATTTTCATCCCACCTCTAAAAATAGCTCTCCCATACACCAAGTGGTAGAGGAAATCCGGGAAAATATAACTAATTTTAATAACAACATTAATAACAAGAGCCTTCCCAGTCATACTTTTGCTATATACAGAAAAACAACTGATGTCATTTTGCTCGCCTTGCAATTTTTAAATCTTCTTTTCCTTATTTTTTTCACTAAGTACATCAGACCAGAGGCCCTGGCACCACATGTGTCCCCTCTGTAGTCCTGGCAAGTGTCCTTTACACCTTGACAGCTTTATCACCTGCAGTCAGCCTTTTCCATAAGCCAGGCAGGCATGTTATTGGAAGCTGGTGCGGCGGCTCCTTGCACGTGTTTATTGCTCTTCTCATCTTTGTCTACAAAGGAGGAGGCTCTTTTATGGCTGTGGGGATAATTGATTCACTAGACTTTCCTCGGGTCTTTCAAAAAGCTTCTCACCTTATCACTTATTACGATTGTAAGCTTCTCTCGCAATTCAAGCAGTAGGGTAATTTTCCAGACTTGGGGAAAGCTTCCCTTCTCTCACTTTTTTATGCTGGCTTCTCTTAACTAATAACCTGCACCATGGAATCTCCATTCCTGCCGTCACTCATTACCACTTTGGCGATTAAATTCATCACATGGGCCTCCCTCTCCCAGTTTCCCCAAGTGCTCTTCTAGAGCACGTTTCATCTAATTCAGAAATCAGCTGCTGACCTTTTTTAAAGAAAAAAAAATTAAAAATACATATTTGCTCCTCATAATCAACTTTTCTTACCCATGGAGAACTCACTCCATTTATTTAAAGACATAACAAAGTTTATTCCAAGTCATCTCGGTCTTGTTCATTACTGTATCCCCAGCAACAAGCTGGGCCTGGCACATAGGGGTCCTCAAAAGTACTTGTTGAATTGATAAATAATAGAAATAATCAATCTTAAATTTCTATATACCATGTTCCAGATTGTTCTCCTCAGCCTTTATATTCTATGGCACAAACACCCCTGGTATCCAGTATTAGATAAAAATATCAACCACAGCAAAGGAAGTAGAAATTTCCATCAATATCTTTCTTAAAACAAGAGAAACAGAAAATGGCTCACCAAAGGTCCAGTTGGCTAGGACATTACATTTGTATGTTCACTAAATGTAGCATAGCCATTTCCTTTGCTTTAAGTGAAACAAAGAGGGTCAGGAATCCTTGGTCCATCCCTATCACCCCCAGTCTGTTAAGCTAAGATAACTCTTAGATAATGAATCACTCTCTGGTCATAATTTTTGAGCCACTAGATGTAGATATAGAATGCAGGTTTAGAATATAGATTGTTCTTTTCATTTCACATTTTGTAATGCAATATCTCTAATACCTGGGTTATTCATGGAAGTACATAGATGGCTTAATACACAAAATGTTGTTTATATGTGCAAATTATACCAACTGAGAAAGAATCCGTAGCGTTAATCAGCTTCTCAAATAAGTCAGTGACCCAAAAAAGTTACGACCTAAATGTAATAGTGAAATCTAGCTACACCTGGTTGTTCTGCTTGATGCGGCCCTGCCTAAGGTAGCTTGAAAAGAACTGACAGGGAATAGCATTTCTCGCTTTTCTGGGAATTCTATAATCTGGAAGTCTAGAAGCATCATAGACTCAAGATGTTAACTAACTTAAACTATTCAGCAAAAACTATGCTCTGCAAGACTAGGTGCAAAAACTTATGAATCCAAGTCAATCAGGTTAAAAAAACGACCTTTCTAAGATGAGATTTAATCTATACCGAAAAATTCTGCCCAAAGTGCCAAACTCTGCTGGGTATGGCATACAACACGCAAAATGTGGGATCATATAAGTAGAAAACCACATCTATATCCATACAATGGAATATTACTCAGTTACAACAGGGAATAACTTGCTGATACATGCTACAACATGGATGAACCTTGAAAACATTATACTAAGTGAAAGAATCCAGTCACAAAAGACCACATATTTTATGATTCCATTTATACAAAATGTCCAGAATAGGCAAATCCATACAGACAAAAAGTAGATTGGTAGTTGCCTAGGGCTGAAGTGTTGAGGGGAAATGGGAAGTGACTGCCAATGGATATGTGGCTTCTTTTGGGAAGATGAAAATATTCTAAAATTGACCGTGGTGACAGTTACACAATCCTGGGAACACACTAAAAAACACTGAATTGTACATTTTAGATAGGTGAATCATGTGATATGTTAATTGTATCTCAATAAAGCTGTTAAAGAATAAAAAAGAATAAGCTGTCTCCATATCAGAACAAAGAAATAGAAAACCACATCAAAAAGTCAAAAGCTGAAAGCATAGTATGGTGTGTATGAGGCATGCATTTCAGTCCATGCTGATGGCACAGGGTGGAATTGTTATAGGATCTGCTGGAAATCAAATGACTCTCCAAGAACAGTGGGGAAAGGATATGTCAATGTAAAAATTCAAGTAATGCAGGAGAACTGAATGTCCAGAAAACAAAAGCCAGTAGATCCATACTCAGGAATGGTAGTCCTTTTTGAGTAAATATAGGTAAGCTCTTGTCATAGGCACCCTGAACTACTTCCTCCTTCCAAATGGTGTGAGTTTGTCTCTGCAGCCCACAGATGTTGGAGAAATTCATCTTATCTTACTCTTTACCGCCTGGATCACTGTACTCTCTCACTCAAGGTAGAGGAAATGTGTACAATGCTTCTTCCCCCATCCCTCACCATTGGACAGCTTCCAAGGAAAGCACTTGCTTTGCCTGGGATTGAAACCTATCTTTTTCATGTACATGTTCCCAGCCAAGATGTGCTTCTTAAGAAATATATTACATATAAAGATTGGGGAAGCTCAGAAGCAAGCTTCCAAACTTTTTTTTAAATCTAAAACAACAGAGAGTAGATTGCCCATGCTTTTTACTCCATAGCAGGATATATGTATAACATAGTTTCTCCAAATAGAGTATATTTTTAAAAATAAAAGCTCAGAGGTGAAGACTTTTCTCTCTAAACAAACACAGGAAACTAAGTACAAAATGCAGTATCTCTTCCAGCAAAAAAAATCCTAGGTGTCACATTGGAAGATGGAGAGCAAGAGCTGAAGAGAATGAGATATAGCACAGGTACTTTTTGATTTGCAGGATGGAAGGCAGGTGGAAAGAAATTTGGGTGTGTAGCACTGAAATGGTCATCACTGAAAAAGTGAGAACTTAAGGAACTAGTATTTGGATAAGTAGCCCAAACAAAGTATTTCCTGAGTAGAATGAGGTTTTACATTTTCAATTACCCAGAAAATTGCCTTAAATTTCCATTTCATGCTACAAATATAGATACGGGCAAAGCTATTTACTGATAGGGGTGGGGGAGAGGGAGGGAGACAAGTGAATTAAGAGTGAACTGAGAATGTGAAAGTTTCTAACAGCTTTAAACAATCATTCTGCATAACTTAACGTTGGGGGTATAATTTTATAAGTGGAATATTTCAATAGCATCCGTAAAATTCAGAAAAAAATAATAAAGATGAGTATTAAAAAATAAAGCTAACCAGGTATCATTTCATTTTATATAAAATGTAGATTGCTTTCCCAGCTGGTCTGAAGTTAAGACAGCTATTTCCATTTACTATGCCCCTTAAAGCAGTTTTAAAAGTATCAGCCTCCCTGCTCAACTGTAAAATGCCTGCTAGTTTTTGAAGGAGTGCTTTGGAGGGTGAGAAAGATTCAACTCTAAAATGGCTAAAAGACAGTTTTATGAATCTCACTGTGCCTACAAGATGAAGTATTCAGGCCGTTATCATGTGCTTATATTTCCAGGATATGAACAGGCAGCTCCTGACTCCGTACTGATGACTGGTTACTATGCTGGCACCTTTTGTGCCACACAATAGGTAACACATCTGCAAAACTGCTCTCAGAAGCAGGAAAGGCAGCTGTTAAAATTACACTCTTCCTGCATTAAAACCACCCCCAGTCGTGAGCCTTGCAAGTACCATTAAGAAGTCATCTTACCTGATCCCTGTTGATGAGCTTTATATATACACATGTAGTCTTCTGAAAATATCATCAAGTCATGTTGCCAGGCTTCTATTATTAGCAAGGATTCCACCTCTTGTGAAGCAACAGAAACCAAACCATTACAGCTTATAGACCCCCTAATTCCCACATTAGGCAACCAGTCTCCCATTGGGTTGGAAAAGGCTGAAATTTGCATGCATATAGAGTTTAACCAGAAACATTCATTTCAGTAGAAGAGGACATCTCAAGGTGGCAAAAATCAAAAGTTTTCCATTCCCAACCCATTTGCCTCTTGTACAAAGTCGGTCTCCCTAGCCCACTACCCAGCAGCCCACCAGCATCATGAGGGTCCATCCGGATTATGCTTAATATTACCCTCAGGAATTGGGCACCTCACTTTTTCCCAGAGGATGAACTTTCAGAGCAGGAGGTTCTCTGTAATGAAACCAGAGTCCTTGATTAAGAGCAAGGATTCAGCAAAACCTTCATGGAAATCTCTGCCTGTTTCCTAGCAGGCTGGAGGCCCAGAAAGCCACATTCATGAAATGGTGGTCCAAGAATTCTCTCACATTTTTATTTGAAATCTGGATTTGTTTTCTGGGGCCGCTGTAACAAATTTCCATGCATTGGGTGGCTTAAAACAACAGAAATTTCCAGAAAGTTCCAGAGGACAGAAGTCAGAAATCAAGTGTCCAAGGAGAACTTGTTCTTTGCATCTCCCAGCTTCCGGTGGCTACCAGCATTCCTTGACTTGTGGCCACATCTTTCTAATCTCTGCCTCCACGGTCACAGCCCTTCTTCTGTCTGTCCTATCTCCCTTTGCCTCTCTCCTATAAGGACATTTGTGGTGGCACTGTAGGACTAACTCAGATAATCCAGGATAATCTCCTCATCTCAAGATTCTTACCACAGACATCTGCAAAGACCCTTTTTCCAAATAAGGTACAAATTCCAGGGATTCGAATTTGACAGCAATACCCGATGCCTTAATCCTTGAGTAGCCACAGGTTTTGAAAGTGCAATTGGTACAACTGCTGATTGACACAAGGCTGTTGGTTTATTTAACATTTTCGTCTAATCTGTGCCAAAAAGTTTGGGCTTTTTTGGTGCATTGGTGCTAGAAGACGTGAAGACATCTGGCCTTCCCTGTCTTCCCTTTAATCCTGCCACTCACTTTTATCCTCTCTCCCATCACCTTCTCTTTGCCCAACACTGACTTTTACTCTGTTACCAAGAAGGGGAATGTGTACAGTGCTTCATCTCTTTATTTCACTTGTCTCCTTTTAAAGTGAGTAGGCAAGAAGAGGAAGCATGGTTCACAGAATCCTTAGGCCGCAATGATTTAGCTTTACTCTCAATCCACTGCCTTCAGGAACAAAAAAGGTTTTTTTTGTGTGCCATAGTCTGTTCCCTCTTTGTCTCCTTTCTTCTTTATTCTCAGATGAACTTGGCTAACAAAATGTGGCTGCCCTGCTATTTGAGCCCATTGCTCTGCCAGCTCCTGGCCAAGGTGAGGACTGGTACATATTGGGGCCAGGAGACAATTTAAGGCTACATCTCCCCCCAGAAAATCCCCAGTAGGGAATAAACACTAAAGGATAGTGTCCACATTTGGTCATCTCCCAAAACCTGTGACCACCTGAAATTTGAATTCAGGGTCTAGCCTTGCTTTCTAACACCCACACTGCAATAAAAAGACAGGAAGTGCAGTACAACAGCCCGGCAGCGTGAGCACATGTAACTTACCTGAATTCAACTTAATGCACGGAGCTGAGGGTACAGACAAAGAGAGAACATTCAGTCATGGGGATGTTTCCACCTGCCATTCCACTCAGTCAGCCTATGTTCCAATTAGCATGAGATGGGAGACGTTAATTTCTATTTCCTCAGTTAGTTTGGCCTTGGTTTCCTGGTACCTCTCAAAATATAAGCATCCTGCTACACTGTGCAAAATTCTAGAACTGAAAGGTACGTACTGTCATGCAACATGATCCTTAAAGGCAACCCAACCACTTTATATAAATGCATACCTAACACTTAGAAGAGGATACATATATATATTGCTGTTTATGGACGTTTTCATTATTCAAGGGTAATTTTGCCATTTCATAATTTTTCACTGGCTTTATAACCTCTGATAGTTACACTTCAACGGTGACAAAAGAAGTGAAGGAACTAAATAGCTAGAAGTAAAAGATACCATAGATGGTATCACACAGTTAAGTGTTTTTTATGAAAATCTTTATAACACCTCAGCTGCAGAAGTAGTTTTAAAGGTCATTTCATCCAGAATATAATCTGTATCAGTCAGGATAGGCTATTATGCTATAGTAATATACATCCCCGAAATCCCAATGTTTAAAAAACACATCCAGGGTTTGTCTCTGCTCATGCTACATGTCTATCGTAGGTCAGCTGTGGTTCTGCTCGGCACCATGTTCATTCAGGGCCCAGGCTGACCACACCTTGACAGTTGTATGGCAAACAGAAAAGAGACATAGCAAACCATGCCCTTTCTCTTAGAACTTCTTCCTGGAAGTGGCAGATGTCACATCTACTCACATCTCAATGGCTGAAACAAGTCACATGATCACTCTTGAGTGGGTCAAGAGATATATAATTCTCCTATAGAGAGAGGGAATTGCAATATTTAGCAAACTTCCAAAGATTCCCTTCATCATTTTCCAAAAATGGCCATCCAACCAATGCTTAGGACCCCAACACCCCTTAAAGAAGACTATTCTACTTTCAGTCAGTTATAAGTATTAGAAAATTGTTCCTTAAGATGGTTACAAATCTATCTCCTTGGAGTTTCCACCCATTGGTCCTCATTTTGTGCTTTGTCCATGAGGACAAATTTAATTGTTTTCCATGGGGCAGCTCCACAAAGATCAGAAACACCCAAGCCCTTCAACTGTTTCTCATATAGTGTGGCATTTGATCCTTTCTTGATAATCTTATTTCCCCAACTCTTTATTCCAATAATAAATCTCTTCAGCGTTCTCTCTGTCTCTAGAACTTTTGACACGTTTGGCTTCTAGCAATGTGTTTTTACCATCAAATGCACTTCACTGGGTTCAAACGCCTGTCACAATGCCTGCGGTCTCCCTCCCAATAGCCAATGAACAAGATTCAGCAGGAAGATACACGGTTATGGCACCCTAGGTATCCGTGTTCCATGGCACTGTTTGTACCTCATTAGTAAACATTTTCTTTAAATTATCTTGGATACTCATTAAATATTAGCAGCCACTTAGAACCAAAGGATAATTATGAGTTTAATGAAGCGTGCACCAGCTTGCTCAAGTCTAACGTTTGTTTCTCTGCTGGGACCCCATTTTACTTTGCACTTATCCTTCAGCAAAGCTACTCAACAAAGTCACTTTGGCAATAAGAAGTATTTAATTAGATTAATGAATTTTTATCGCCTCTCCTAGGGATTAGGCTTGTTAAATCCTGGCGACCAAAGAACAACAGATTTTTTTATTACTGAATGTTTAGGGATGCACTGGTTGTGCTGCCGTGGCGGTCCTCATAAGGCAAGCTGCTCTGGGCAGTTCTACCTGGCATCCCTTGGTAGGCCAGGGATATTTGGCAGACACAATCTGTGCCTTCAGTGAAATCACAGAAATCAAAATGCAAATGAAATCAAGCACACCCCAGTCAAGGCTTTCGGCAGCTGTCTTTCTATCAGAGGCTGCTGACTTGGGGTACCCTGACAAAATCTGCCCCTCTTTCTCTATCTGCAGGTATTTGAGAGGAAAGGGAAGACCCTATAACCAGCACAGCTAGCTCTTCATGAGGGCATGCGTGTCCACGGATATTCTCCTCAGTCACTAGTGTGGCGGCTCATAATAAGTCAGGAAGGGCAAATTATTTTCAGAACAGTTGTGTTTTCAAGATGTTAAGCGATATACATATGTAAAACAATTTGGTGTCTTTCTTAAGTAATGCTTTGAATGCTGGCAATATCTTTCATCTAGCAACTTCAAAGCACTTTTTTTTGAAAACACGGACCACGTTTCTCCCCATCACATTCCTATGAGGTGTTTTCAAGCATCGACATCCCGGCTTAACACATGGAAAAACTGCGGCACAAAAGCACAGAACTGGTTAAAGTGGGTAAAAAAAAAAAAAAAAAATTCCATATCACAACAAAAGCACGGTTTTACGGTGACAAGACTGATGTTCTTTCAGAAGTATGTAAATCCAAACAGAATCACGGAATCCTCTCTTGGAGTTTTACAATGATGCCCCAGGAAAAGAAAAAGGAATAAGAATGGGGTCTGAAAGGAGATGGGAGACTTCCTGGGGTGATAAATTTTTGATCAGAGCAGAGAGGGGAAAACAGACCTGGAGATACTGAAAGTCAGCTTCATGGCAGTTCAGAGGAAAATTCAAACTAAAATATAAAGAACGATATTCCTAAATTTAGTCAATTTGTAAACATTTAGGATTTGTTACACAACATACACATGACCATATAATTTATCACCCCAATTGGGACATTTTTGAGAGAGAAAGGCAGTGCCATTAATCATTACACTAATTGTACTTCTCTCAGTTCTTTTCAGTTAGCCTAGAAATCAGTTTTCCGGTCTTTTAAATAAGTGTTCTCATTTAAACACTGTCCAAGTGTTACAAAAACCTTAGTTTTTGATTAGGAACTAGAAGAGAAGTAAAAAAAAAAAAAAAAATGAGCATGGCGAAGAGTTTGTAGGAACTACAAAAATGTATACCAGGTTGACGGCCTTTTTCTTTCCCAAGATCAGTCTCCTTTTCTAACACTTCAAGTGGAAGAAATGCTGCCTGAGAACAGACTGCACGAGGCTCACTTACAATCTAATTTCTCTCTTCTTTCCAATTATTTTTTAATAAAAAAGCCCAGTGTTCTCTGCTGCCCATCTTTAGCTGACTGCACTAAAGCAGTCACAAAGAAGGTGGCATTTAGGGACTGTCCCTCCCTGTAGACACAGACATTTTTCACCACACTATCAATAGTTTAAGTCCATATAGAGAGAGGTGGACTAGATCCCCCTACAGAGGAAAAGTCCCCTTCCAGCACTTACCCTGGTGAAGTGGCTAATGGAAATAGTAGCGTGGAGGGGGGGATCTTTTGTTTTGTTCTATTTCAGGACCCAGAATAAGAACCCACATACTTCCTCTAGACCAGTTCAGTTCAACAGAACTTTCTGAGATGATGGAAACGTTCTATATCTGCACAGTCCGATCCGATAGCCACTCACTACCCATAGCTATCGAACATTAAAATGTGTCTAGGGGACTTCCCTGGTGGCGCAGTGCTTAAGAATCCGCCTGCCAATGCAGGGGACACGGGTTTGATCCCTGGTCCGGGAAGGGATCCAGATCCACATGCTGCAGAGCAACTAAGCCCATGTGCCACAACTACTGAGCCTGCGCTCTAGAGCCCGTGGTCCGCAACAAGAGAAGCTACCGCAACGAGAAGCCCGGGCACCGCAAGGAAGAGTAGCCCCTGCTCACCACAACTAGAGAAAGCCTGCGCACAGCAACGAAGACCCAGTGCAGCCAATAAATAAATAGATAAATAAGTTAAATTAATAAAAAATAATGAAATAAAATTAAAAGTTTAAAAAAAAGTGTCTAGTGTAAAAATAAATAAATAAAATAAAATATTCTAGTGTGACTAAGGAAGGGAATGTTTAATCATATTTAGTTTTAATGAATTTAAATTAAAAGTCGCATGTGGCTAGTGGCTACCGTGTTGGACAATACAAATCTAGACACTCAAGTTTATACATAGACCATTTTGTTTTCTAGGAATCAGTAGATGCTGCACATGTTCAAGTTTCTAACAACTAAAAACAGTTTTGCACATTGGAAACCATCTTGTCTTTCACTAGAAAAGGGGTCCAACCTTGGGTTCAGCCACCAAGAAGACAGCAGGAGTGGGGAAACTTTCCATTGCCATGGTGACAGCCCCCATCAGAGCAATGATTGAACAGTGAAGGCTCTGGGGCCAACATCCTAACCTTAAAGGACAGACTCCCAAGAGAGGAAATAAAGCAGTGTACACACACTTGGAAAGTAGAGACACGTGGATCTGTCAAAGTATGAGATGCTCATGCATGAGACTTAAGGTTATCTTTCTTTTACCTGCAGTTAAGACAGTTTAAAACAGCCGAGTGGTTGCCTTTGTGCTAACATCACTTAACATTATGTTTGAGTGACAGGTCTGATTCACCAAGGTAGCAAGATCTGTCTGGGTTTGGAGGGCTCTCCCTCCAGTGAAGACAGCTAAGTGACTACAGATTGAGAGCTCTTTTTCCGCTCCTTTTATAAACAACTCTGGTGTCAGACTGTCCCCTGCTGGGCAAAGAAGGAATTTAAAATTAGGTCCCTTAAAAAAGGACTGCCACCTCCTATTTCCTACATGAGTGCTGTACTTTACTCACGGTTCCGGAGACTTGTCACTATGAGCAGTTTGGATAAAATTACAAGGCACTGGCCTTGGTCGCATCCTTTCATTTATTCCAGATCTTGAGGCAACACAACACCACAGAGGTGACCCCACCAAGGGTAAACTTGGACTCTCTTCTGTACCTTTTGAGCGGCTTACCCTTCCTTACAGGGTTCACTGAATTTATGAGGGAATAGCACATGTTTTATGGAAAATCAAAGCTGGACAAACCGTAGGGGAGTTTAAATTAATGCAGCTCACACACCCCACACACACAAGAAATCAATTCAACCCATGGGCATCAGTTGACTAACCACCTGACATAACACTCTTCAGTCCACCAAACCATGCCACAAATGCCGTTACTGGGACTATTTGGCACTAACCCATATTTGCAATATCAATACAAATGCTTTGCTGTTAAGGCATAGTTAAAGGACAAATCTCCTTTGTTCAAAAGGTGTTTCCTGAAGTCCAAAGTAAGACCAACTGAATTTCAGCACACCTCTGACCTACAGAGTCATGATATGCACTAAATTCGTTACAAACTCAGAAACAAGCACTGAATTTAACTTTTTAAACTACTTAACCCTTATTTAACTACTGTATTCTATTTTTTAGAATTTTGACATTTTCTGTACCTATTTTTCCCACTTCCAAAATGGAGTTAAGATACAGAATTAAATATAAACTCACTTAAGTTAGGGAGAATTCACCTTATTACACCCTGACCATAGAGGAGCCACAGCTAGGACTTCATCAGAATAATCACATCCGCATGTAAGGTGCTATTCAGCTCCATTTCAATGGACCTCGCCCCTGGCCTTGAAGTTATAAGCCAGATGGCACTGACCCTAGGGATAGGGACAAGCTACACTGAGGGAGAGAGAGCGGTGGTCTGGATACAGAGAGGACATATCTCCAATTAATAAAAACTGGACGAATTTCCCATTTTATTCATCTTCCTTGACTTCAGGACAGTGACACTTTGACAAGACCCTAGACAACAACTACAGAAACTTTACCCTCATTTAAACCAAATTTAGTTTCTGAGAAGATGACACATTGCTAGACAATGACACATCTCGTGCCCAGCCATTAAATCTCCTGCAGAGTCTGAACGGGACGGGCTAGGACTGAAGTCCTGCGCCACTCGTGAGGCCGCCCGTCTGCTAATGCGCCCCTGCAGCCCTGAGCTCCACACTGTCCTGGGAGGCAACTTACCTCATCCGGGCGGGGCCTGTGCTCCCGGAAGGAGGGAGGGCGAGAGGGGGAGGGGAGAGCACACGTGATAATAATAAGGCAAATGAGGAACCAAGGCTGACCTTACAGTCATCGTCTCTCTAAAGACCAGAGAAGTCACCACAGGTGACCAATCATGCTGTTAACACTATCAAACTTCGGGAAATTCAGAACCTCAGGATGGGCAGCTGTCTCCATCGTGTGCCGGCTCCTCTTGGATCTCCTCTTGTTTGGACCTTCATGGATGGACCCAGCTCTCTAAGGTCATGGGCACACACTTGTGCGTGTCCTGAATGCTTCAGTGATCCTGTTCCTCTAACAGAGCCACATAGGACATTTTGAAACTGCAACTCAGAAGACTCCATACGCATGTAAAGGTATTTTTTTGGACATGGTCATTTTGTCACTTGGTTGTAAACTGATTGACAGGTAATAAACTCACAAAGGAAGGCTTAGGCAGCCAGGTGCGGAAAATGCTGAAATGGACCCCTTCCACATCCAGAAATTGGCTCCTCTGCCAGTGCTAGCACAGGTAGGGTTGGGGATGAGGTGAATCTTTTCCTTTCTTCCACCTTTATCTCCTTCTGTACGAAGTGAGAATAGGAACATCTGCTTTTCTGACAAAGGTATCTTGATCGTGCTTGAAAAATGCCTGGACGGTGCAAAGTGATAGATGTTGCTGGAGTGAAAACATGTTGCAGGAACAGACAAGCCTGGCCATGGCCGGCCTCCCACTCCCCCGGAAGTGGTGCCCTCGGGGGCTCTGCTTGGCCCCGGGCACCAGACCTGCTCACATGCCCTTCTCCCTTCTACATAAATAATCTATCACTAAAATGAGGAAGAGACATAGGTGACGGTGTGTGCCAGGAGCAAATGCTGCAGCCAGGAGGACCAGGGCCGCCGCAGTGCATAGGCAGCCTCACACACAGGACTCGGAAGGCCTGCTTGGTACGATGGAAAGGCACACACAGTAGCGAGCTGCAACTTATTTCCCACTAAGAACTTTTCATTAATGAAGGCTTTCATCTCTCCAAATACATTAATCAAGGCTTTCATTTGTTAAAAAATAAGCCATCCAAAGAAAGAAGCATCTGGAAGAGAAAATATTGCATCTATCTCTTTAAGATCTGGGGGGGGTGACAGTAAAGAGATACATTGTTAAGGTATTTCTATAGAAATTCTTAAGATAGATTTAAATTCATGAAATGAATAGATCACAGGCTAACCAATCTATTATCTTGGCCACCTTGACAATTGATATAGATCAATCTGGTTTTAGCTAGAGCTTTTAATTGGGTTTTGTTTTGTTTTTTAAGACTGTGGTTTCAGATCAAGATCATCTGAGCCACAGCTGAATTCATCCACTCTTTACTAAACTCCCTCTCTGATAACAACAACTAACATTTATTGCATGTTTAGTATATGTGCCAGGCACCATGCTAGCACTTTACATGCATTGACACATTCAGTGCCTAGGACAGCCTTGCAAGGTAGGGTTCATGATTGTCCCTAGTTTACAGATGATGAAATGAGGAACTTGGCCAGGGTTACCTAGCACATAGGGGCAGAGTCAGGACTGGATTTGCACATGGAATCCAGTTATCCATAGTACGCAAAAGTGTGTATGTGTGTGTATTCAGGTATTCAGAGCTGTGGTACTTTAGAAATGTGGGTGACCATTTCTAAACCTTCAGGAAGAAGGGACAGTCAATGTATGCAGGCTGACCATCCTAACAGCCAACGCAGGTCCGGTCCATTTGGTTTTACTTACCTACATCCGGAATAATGAAAATCTAACAAGCTGAAGCTCCTTGGTACGACCCTTAGGTGTATTTGTCTGCATGCTGTATAAAACTACGTATATTTTTCATTTAGCTTATCGAATTTATTGGCATAAAGGGGTTCATAATGTTCTCTTATTACTCTTTTGACATGTGTAGGATCTGTAGTAATGTTCCCTCTTGAACTCTTATGCTTTGTCATCTTTCCTCAACCTTGGTTTGAGAATTTTGCTGTACGTTTTAAGGAATCAAATTTGGCTTTGTTTTCTATTTTGTTGACTTCCACCATAAGTTAACAAGTGTTCTCAAGAACAAGCAAAGGTAACA
The DNA here is from genome assembly GCF_028021215.1 of Eschrichtius robustus. NCBI lineage: Eukaryota > Metazoa > Chordata > Mammalia > Artiodactyla > Eschrichtiidae > Eschrichtius > Eschrichtius robustus. The sequence goes on along the minus strand of NC_090832.1, from coordinate 59,969,979 downwards.
TATAATGAAAAACATCAGAGAAGTAGTTAGTTTCCTCCACAAGGAGACTGACAAAAGATGAAGAGAGAACATTGTGGGATAATGTGAATATTCTTTATAATTAGTTAAATGTTGGTTTCATAGTTGCATACATTTGTTAAAATACATCATGTACACTTAAGATCTCTGTGTTTTAATGTTTATAAGTTAAATCTCAAGAAAAGAAAAAAAAAACTACGTATATTAACAAAGGCTTCTTAATGCCCCACACCAGTCTTTGACAAACTCCATCCTTGAAGCTGATTTAATATTGCTGGTTTCTGATTTAATACCAAAAATAATTCCAACCCAATAAATCTGTTTAGAGAGGAAGACTGAGAAAAAGGGCCAGGCTGTGAGTGTGTCTTCATGCTCTGATATTACAGATAGGAGTTTAATCAGACATTAAGTTTTCACTCCGTTTCCGTACTCAGTGTCAACGGGCCCATCTCTTTCCCTGTGACAGGGATGATGTTAATTTCTCCCGAGTCACGTGTGAAGTGACCAGGGGAAGAAACACAATCAGTCCACCTCGAAATTGGTAGTGGAATGGAAATACCACAGAAGCTGCTTAGAGCTAAGGTTTGGACAACATCTATTCTGCTTGGCGCTGAGAAGAAATTGTTTTAAAAGAGAGGAAAGGGGAGAAGGATAAAATGGAAATCTAATTTTGAGAAATAAGGATTAAAGATTCCATTACTCATGCTGTTTTCGCTGTATATATTGAGTTAACAACATGTGATTTTACTGGGTGAAAATGTGGGCCCCATGCAAGGCGAGCATGGTGCAGATCAATCCCCACGGTGACAGTAATGAGTGAGGGTTAGTGTCTGGTCGGTGTGAGGCTGTAAACAGTCCTGCGTTTGGAGCTGGTATAATAAGTGGAGATTGTTCCTGGACTTACTGGGGAGCACAGATAGTTTCTGCCACAGGAAAAGCAACCACCCCCAAGGCAGAGAGGCGCGGCATCACTATCTCCCTGCTTATCTACTTGTAATGTGCGAATTGGGGGCCCCAAAGTGCAGAGTCCCGGCAGGGGGCAGGACTGCAAGCTCCTCCGAGCTGGCTGCCTGCCTCCTTTTATTTATGTATTTATTTATCCTGTCTACACGCAGTTCTGTCAATACTTGCCAAGTCAGTGTTTCTGCCCGCCCACCCCATTCCCTTCCCAAGGGTGAGGGGTCAAGGGAGGAGAAACAAGCTAGGAAGTTAAGCAAAAGAAACCCTGAGAATCCCAGGTGTGGATCAATCCATTGTGATGGGACTAGGAGGAGACAAAACAGGTAATAAACTCATTTCTGAGCTCTGTAATGAGTCACCATCAATGCCACCCTCACCAAGCCTGAGGTCAGGCAGCGAAAGACAGGTTGAATGCAAGGGGAGAGAGGTAGCCCGTTCATCTAAATCTCAGAGTGGTGTTAGCTGGCCAGGAAAAATGGGTTTAACTTCCACACAATCTGGTGTCCTGGACTGTAAAGAAAAGAAAAAGGGATTTTACTCTTTCAAAGCTGTTGCTGGCTATTGGCTACACACATTCTAAAACTAATGACCTGCTCACTGCCTAATATTTACCATTAAAAAGCCTGCGTATTATCATTAGAGTGAAGATCGGATCAGGCAAGAATCATCCATGGATGCGAAATCTAAAGGAAATTTCCATGCTGGGCAAGATATTTGCATGGTCTTAAAATGCCTACCCACAACGAAGTGAGAGAGTGGCATGGACATATATACACTACCAAAGGTAAAATAGATGGCTAGTGGGAAGCAGCCACACAGCACAGGGAGATCAGCTCAGTGCTTTGTGACCACCTAGAGGGGTGGGATAGGGAGGGCGGGAGGGAGACGCAAGAGGGAGGGGATATGGGGATATGGGGATATATGTATACGTATAGCTGATTCACTTTGTTTTACAGCAGAAACTAACACACCACTGTAAAGCAATTATACTCCAATAAAGATGTTAAAAAAAAATGCCTACCCACAGACTGCTTATTAGTTGCAAGGGGAAATATGGTAATTATAAAATGGAGAAACCAGAAAGTATCTTGACTGAGTGACCACAAGTAACATCACCAAGGAGGGAAGGTGCCCATGGTTTGCCTCTGGATGTACCACAACTTCCCCCAGGGAACATTTCGGCCGAGAATGCGTAGCCTGCTTCCAACCAGGAGGAAGCATCTGACAAAATGAGAAATGTTCCATTAAAAAAAGATGGAGGCCTGTATTCCTTAAAAATGCCAATGTCAAAAGGGCAAAGAAAGGCTCTGGAAATGTTCTAGATTAAAGGAGGCTAAGGAGATATGACAACTAATTGCAATATTTGACCCTAGACTGGATCTTGTATTGAGGGGGAAAATGCTATAATGGCCTCTATTGGGCCAATTAACAAAATTAAAATGTGGATGCTAGGTTAGACAAAAATATTGTGACAACGTTAAATTTCCTGAAGCTGATAGTGGTACTGTGGTTATGTAAGAAAATATCCCTGTGTTAAGAATACACTCAGAAGTATTTAGGGATAAAGGACCATAATATATGTAAATTACCCTTAAATGGTCCAGAAAAACTAGTCTGAGCATATATACATTTACATATATCATATTGGAGAGTATAAATATATGTACATGTAAAGAGAGCACAAATAATATAGCAAGTGGGATAAAATGTTAACAATGGGTAAATATGGCCAGAGACTTTATGGTGTTCTTTATACTATCCTAATTCTTGCAAGTTTTCTGTAAGTTTGAAATTATTTCCAAATAAAAAGATCTGTTTTAATGTTTAAGCCTTCAAGTCAGCACTGCATCTTCCTTGCTTATTTCATTTGAATAGATGCTCAAATCACAGGAAATTACACAGAGATGTGTTGGTGCATTTTACTTACTTGCAGTTTATCTGTTCTACCAGAAGCAACACATCCTGGACTTGAAATCTTCCCCAATCACTAACCGATAAAGCACTGTCCTAACAAATTTTCGTGCATAAACGAAAGACAATAAAACAAAACTGCATGCTACCTTAAGCCAAATACTTTTCAACACTGGGATTCTAAAGCAATTCTACTGTACATCTAGAAATTTCCAGTTATGCTCAAATATATCTTCCTGTAGTATCCCAACACAGAAAGAAAGTATCCAATAGATGGCATTCTGAAAATATTCAACCTAAGATATACAACACAGTTTGCAGAAACATATTATTGTAAGTTATATTATGACTTCTCTTTTATTTAATTAACAATGTTTGCAATATCTCTCTACGAACAGCCCACAAATATCTAAGCAGTTGGCAACTCAATCTAAACTTTTACTTCGTTATAGTGCCTGAATAAAAATCTTGCACTTCTATTTGACCTCTTTCTGATCTCACAATTTGATGAAGAGATTATGATTTACCAAAAGTTGCAGCCAATTAGGCTAAGAGGAAGGGGCTGTTGTCCCCAGGAAGCACCTGCTCTTCACCCACATAGTAGCTTTTTTCAGCCCCCTATCAGTTGTTTAGAATGGTGGGATTTGTATATACCCTACTATGTGTAAAATAGATAACTAATGAGAACCTACTATATAGCACAGGGAACTCTACTTGGTGCCCTGTGGTGACCTAAATGGGAAGGAAATCCAGAAAAGAGGGGACATATGTATATGTATGGCTGATTCACTTTGCTATACAGCAGAAACTGATACAGCAGTGTAAAGCAGCTATACTCCAATTAAAAAAAATTTTTTTTTAAAAAGAATGGTGGGATTTGGTTAACCTATTACAAACACCTATTCATTGCAGCTTGAGTGGTGAAAGGAAGAAAATCAGGTAGAAAGATGAGTTTTAAGGGGACCCAGCTGAAGTCCTGGGGTGTTTTCCAGAGCTCCTTCTCCTGGTGGGTCCTGAACCCCAAACTATTCCCCAACACTTGTGAAAGACTGCTGTGGTTTTACTCAGCCCTCAGCCACCACTTTCTGCTCAGCCCCTCGGCCTCCTAGCTGCCACTTCAGTAAGCAAGTGCCCGGCATTCAATGTCAGGTTCACCTCTCTGGACTTCCCCTCCCTCCAGGATCTTGGTCCCTCAGGACCTTGCTGCCTCAGTGTTTTCCAGTGCCTGCAAACAAATGATTGTTGACATTTGTCCACCTGTTCTACTCATTCTCACCAGGAGGGTGGGGCTAAAATAAGATGGTCTGCCATTGTTGGATGTGTCAATATAATTATTAAGGGGACAAAGGAGGATACAAAACTTGGCTAAGGAGAAATTTGAGTTTTCTTAGTAGGACAATTATGAAAAAGAGTTAAAGATAGGCCTTTTATAGACATAGAAGCAAATTTAGCCTTAACAAAAAAGACTTGGAAGAATGTAGTCCATTAATCAGCAAGTGACCTTTCTTCTTCACACTTTTCCTCCTTTAAACACTAAGTGATGCCTTTTGCCCCTACTTAACTTTGCAGCCCCAAGGAGAGAAAGAGGACCTCAGTGAGTTAAAGCAGTTTTTCCAACTGCATTCTGTAGATAATAAAAGTAAACATTGCACAGCATGGGAAGCAAGGAGACAGCATTTATGGAGCACTTACTGCATGCCAGGCACTGTGGAAGCACTTCACTTTTAATCCTGACCATGACCCTTAAAGTAGGCACCATTATTACCTCCATTTTACAGAGAAAGAAATTGAGAAAGTAACTTGTCCAGAGTCACACAACGAATAAGTGGCAAAGCTGGAATAAGAGCCCGAGGAGGGCTTCCCTGGTGGCGCAGTGGTTGAGAATCTGCCTGCTAATGCAGGGGACATGGGTTCGAGCCCTGGTCTGGGAAGATCCCACATGCCTCGGAGCAACTAAGCCCGTGAGCCACAACTACTGAGCCTGCGCGTCTGGAGCCTGTGCTCCGCGACAAGAGAGGCCACGATAGTGAGAGGCCCCCGCACCGCAATGAAGAGTGGCCCCTGCTTGCCGCAACTAGAGAAAGCCCTCG